>NC_091987.1:185613155-186232882 GCF_044704955.1 Pristiophorus japonicus | reverse complement strand
GAATCGTGTTCATTCTGTTAGTTGTCATTTGTTTCTGCTGATGTTAACCCTTCAACTAGGCTGGAGTTTAATATTTTGATATTTCAAATAACAGTGTGTCGATATTTGATGTCTCCAAGATAAGAGGAAACTAATTGATGTCCTGTTACTGATTGCTCAATTTTTGATCTGGGCGCAGGAGCGGAGAGAGATCGGGGCCCAGGAGTGTCATGATCGGGGCCCAGGAGAGGCGAGGGTTCGGGGCCCAGAAGAGCCGAGGGCCCAGGGGCAGCACGGGCCAGCAACCACTGTGATCTATAGAGAGTAGGAGCATGTGTGCACACTAGGTCTGTGCAGCAGAGTTTGGTCTCCAGTCATCTTGGTTAACCCTTGCCACTGGTTCAAGACCTAGCTCTGTCAAGCCCGTGTGGTGGCTGGTGTGCAACGGCCATCCCACATTAAAAGAATCCATGCACAGGCACCTTCCACCCTTCAATATGTAGTTCAGGACCAAGATTGTCAGGTCCCTCATTGAAACACCTGTGAACTCATCACTTTTTGGTGTGGAAGCGGGTCATCCTCGATTCGAGGGACTGCCTGATACTAATACTACATGACATAAGTACTTCATTGGCTTTGGGACATCTACTGGACATGAAAAGTCCATATAAATGCAAGTCTTTCTTTATTTTTTTCTTATGATGTGCTTGATACCGCAACTAAATGTCTGAAATGCAAAGTGTTCCATTCCCAAGGATGAACATCTCTCAGCTTGACAACAAAAAGATCACCCAACAAAGTTAAAAAAAACCAGTGAGCATCTGTGTCCAAAAATGTTACATAAATTAGGCATAAATAAATGGAAATGTGCGCCTACAATTCATATGCACTCAGCTCTAGGGTTAAGTTTTGAATAATTAAGCTCATGTTGTTTGGTGATGTATAATCATTGCTAACTATACCTGGTCTGAGTTGCTCTGCTCAGTGACTAACAATGAATTCAATTTCTCACCTAGTGTAAGAATCAACATACTATGCAAACTGGAAGAAAACTGGTTATTTAATAAATAACTAAATGGCACGACACTGATTAAATCTATCTGAGCAAGGAAACTGCCAGAGACGTGTGTGTCGTTATTGGTGGAGGTTATTATTCAAAGAGGAATGGTACTGAACAAGTTACTTAAACCTATGGTAGACAAACTAAAGTGGCCTTATGGTTTACATCTGAGGATCCTAAGCACAAGAAGGAGAAACAATGAAATTGCATTGATATCATGCCTTTCTCGACCTCAAGATGTCCCAGAGCTCTTCCCAGCTAAGGAAGTACCTTTGAAGTGTAGTCACTGTTGTAATGTAAGGAAACATGGCAGTTAATTTGCACATAGCATGGTCCCACAATCCAAACTTAGAAAATAAGCATATGAATGGTGTTTTTTGGTCGTGTTTTAGTAGAAAGGAGCTGGGATAAGCTAAAATATTATCAACCAGTTATTTTTACTTCAGTTGTTGGTTTACTGCTACTGATCAATTTTATAAGTTTGCACTACTATTGGGAACTTTGCCCACTGGCCATGCAAAATGGGAAATTACAGGCCCACTATCCATGATTTTATGCCCATCAATTTACTGGATGGAAAATCATAGGTAGGAGGCCTACAATCTCTCACTTTGAGAGACTCGTGGGCAAAGGTTTCTGCCAATAGCAAAAGCACAGAACATCTGTTCTCCAGAGTCGACAATATGCAATGAAATTACTAAACACTTCGAGAAACTTAACTTAATTAAAAGCCAGCTGGTGTGGATTTCTGAAGGGCAGATCATGACAGACCAACCTTATCGAATTCTTTGCCGAAACAAGAGAGAGGATTAATAAAGGAAATTCAGTGGGTATGGATATGTGGATTCTGAACAAGAAAAATATCCGAGAAGATATCAGATAAAAGATTTATGGCAAAGGTAATGGTAGATGGAATTGAGGGGGAAATTGATGTATGGATAGGATGATGGCTGGAGGGCTGAGAGTATACGTAAGGGTAAGGAGAAAAAGTGGTGTGTGGAGTTGCAGGTGTTAGTGCCATTATTTTTACTCAGATAGAAATGATCTGGATTTAGAATGGACCAATATTAAAATTTGTTGCAGACATCAAATTGGGGGAAGGGGGGTATGGCAAAGTGTGACAAGGTCTGTGGAAGACTGCAAGAGGACATAGATAGTCTAACAGAACTATTATCAAAGCAGAGTCGATAAAGGTTTCAAAAAGAGAAATAGGTAGTTGCTTGGGAAAGAACATGGTGAGTGGTCAGGTCTCATTAATACAAGATGACTATACTAAGCACTTGGAGAAACATGAATTAATCAGGTCAATCAACCGAGATTTCTAGCTTGATTGTGAATAAAAATACAGCTGTAGACTTGAGGGGTAAAATGCACTGTGTCTGTGCTGCAACATTTCATGACGCTAGTTACCAATGTCACTGTAATGTTGGCTTAAGTGAGATTACCTGTTCTTGCAGAGAAATCAGAATGAAACAAAATTTTCCCATATTTGCACATTTATCCACTTAATTTTTTTTGCCCGTGAACTATGTTAGATTTAAAAGCAAGCAGCTTGCAAATAACGGTCAGTCTGCCAGCTGCACTTTCCACTTCACCACAATCTGCACCCATATCACACTTATCATTTTCTTCACCTTTAAAATCTACCTGGCAGCACTGATTAACATTCTGTGTACACCGTATTTGATTTTGTTACAGCTCTGGAAGGCTTGCTCTCTCTCTCTTAAGCAGCGTCCTTCTGAAAAAAGTAAAAACGTGATTTGTTGTGTTCAGATGGGAGAGGCAGGACCCGGATTCCCTGACGGGCAAGCAACTGACCTCAAAGGTGAAATTTGGACAACAACAAAAAAATCGATTGAAGAGCTGACAGGAACCAAGGGATTTCAGGAGGGGAGGAAATTACAGGCCAAGTTATCGTGTGCACTTCCCAGTGACTGACATGTTGTTCCATTGGTAGAAGCTGCACAGGAAATAGCTTGTGGCCAATTAAAGAGAGAAACCAATTTGCAAAGATCCATCAATTTAAAAAATATATATATATATCCATCTATAATATATATAGGTTTCTTTCCTCAGATACTTTTGGTTTCTCTCCTCCACTCTGTAATTTACTTCCTTACAGTTTAACACATTTCCAGAGGTCTCCATTGTAATGGAAGTTGATTCGTGCAAGTACAAGACCAGTGCTCCCACTTGTTATGATCCAGTAACAGCTGCTGGAGACTCGGTGTGAAGGCTTGCTGATGAAGAATGTGTAAAGATTTGGCGAAAACATCAGCGTAAACTTTTGGAATTATAAGTTTTGAACTTTGCTGGGGCACATTCACTGTACAGCAGAAGAGCTAACCTGGGCAAGTCCAAACATGTTTCAACTTGAATACACATCAGCTGGGCGGGAATGAGAATGGCTGAAAGCAGGTTGATTGGGCGCCTTTTGTCATGGAATGGAAACCCATCAGTGAGACATTAAGTAAGGTGGCCGGTATTTCAGGCCATCGAAAGACAATGGAAAGTTATTTTGACCACAGACTCATCGGAACCATCCATCAAGGGACAACTCAGTTTGACAAAGGAACAGGCAAAGACTTGATTTTTGCTTTTCAGTTGGACAGCCTCAGGCGGGAAGGACAGTTGGATTTTAAGCAGTCTTGCAGGTATAAGAGAACGGCAGTTGGAAGCCCATCTCTCTCTCTCCCCTACGCCTGATTGCAACGCACAAGGACCGAGCACTCCATCTGGAACGGAGAGAAGAAACCACCGTCTACAAGCCAAGAGAGCCTCGCCTCTTTGACTGGGAGGTTGATCTTAAGACTGGACTTGAATACCACAGTTTGGTTCGGATCCAGAAGATACACCTCATTGGGAAAAGCAGCGAGTAAGCCAGGGGGGCAATTGGGATGAGCATTTATCCCAGCCCACAGATCTTTAAGACCGCCGCATAGTGTGAAAGGATGTCGTGTGTCCCAACCAAGCTTTAGGGGTTTTAGTGGGGAGGTGTTTTAGATGTGCTACACTGTGTATTGTACTGCATTTGTTTGTTTTACACACCAGGGTGTGTGGTTTTGCTGGGTGCAGGTGTGTGTTTTAACTTTAATAAAGGCATTGCCGGTACTCAGACCAAGGTACCCGTCCCTGACTCATTCATCTGTTCAGTACAGTAATCACTCTCAGCATTAGAACTATTGTAAAGTGGGGGTGCTTCGAAAACACCTAAGGGAAATCACTCTCCTGTGGGCCTCGCACACCATGGTAACAGGAGAGAGAACTGATATCTATAATCTGCTGATCGTTCTGAATAACCACGTTGCCGCACCTGGAAGCAGCACAGAGCTTGGAATGGAACTTAGTGCGCTGCCATGCATTTCAAAACAATCTCAATGTTGTTGCAGGTTTTGGTTCTTGCTGCCTCTTCCCATCTGTAGTTCATGTCACGACCCCAGTCCATTACTTCACGTTTTATATGAACGGGAATCCTGGCTGAAAGACATGGAGGATGAATAGCTGTGCCAAAGAGAAGAGGCAAGAACAACAGCAATAGAATTATCTATCGTTCCTAAGCTTGGTTTCAGAAGGTGTTTGCTATCTGGGAAAACATGCAAGAATACAGCTGGAATACTGAGTGATGATGCTCTTCAACAGGAGCGCTTTGAGGATTTTAATAATGTGCAACACATCTGCTTGTGTTTAGCAATAGAGCTTTCAAGTATGCTAATGTTTGTGAGGGGCCAGCATTCACTTTAGCCATCTGTTGTGTGTTGAGCACTAGTGTCGCTTAAATTTGTCTGGTGGTGAATTAATGAGGGCTAATAAACTATTTGAAATTGTAATTGCCGTTACATTGGTCATTTCGAGCTTATTGGTCCCCCAGTAAGTGCATCAGAAATAGACAAGTGCAGTCTCAAAACCCCACATCCACGATTAAGACAATTTCAATGGAAACTGTTGTACCAGAATTACATTTCAATTTTTCGCTTGCTCTTCTCATTATCTACCATGTTGCCGCATTACAGCCTCATATACAGGCTTATGAGTCAAATTGTGTACAGTGTGCATTAATAAGACCCAAAAATGAAAGGCAGAAGCTCAAGAATATGTTTGGCTTCTTCTGAATGAGAGTTGAAGGAAACATTTCAGTAACAGCCTCAGGCAAGCCGAGAAGGGAGATCTGGACAGGTGCTCATAGGTCATCACACATGTGCTTTGATAAAGTATCTCCCTTCACATGTGACTTCCAATAATAGGCCTTGGTGGGAAGCCAAGTGCAACCATCAACAGACATTTTGTTCTGTTGTGCAAGTACACAGCCATTATTTTGTTAAAAATTGTTCTTCCCCTTTTTAATAACCATTTCTTAAAATGTTGTCTGTCTGAAGAGGTTCAGTTCCATAGACATTGCTTGCCCTCTTTGATTGAAATGTTACATTGAATCCAGGAGTTCAATTCGGGCCTGGAATTCAGTCTGTTCATATCAAAGCCATGAAGAGTTATGCCGTTTCTGCCTTGTTTTATTCAAACTGTGACAGTTGTGACGTTTCTGCCTTGTTCTATTCAAACTGTCATTGTCATACAAGAGACAGTGAGAATGTAACTCATGCGCAGGAAAAGATCATGTTCCACTAACTGAAATTGGGTCAATTATTTCTGACCCAAATGAAGACCATAGGCGAAGTCACGTTCCCAAGTGATCCAGTGGGCAAATCGGACTAAACAATATAGACCAGAAAGTTACCAATCTGCTATGTTTGCTGATTTCAACAAGAGTAGTTGTTGGGGGGCCGGGTGGGGGGTGGGGGGGGGCAGCGCGGGGGTGACACTTTGGCCTCAGCACCACCAGGCTAAGGAAAGGGCAGAAAAAACGATCAATTTGGTTTCTGCTTCTGATGTTATCCATTGATTCACACTGGAAGGTGTGCTTGTGTGGCCACTGGATGAGAATAGGATGGGAATCTGCTGCAATAACCTCTATGAACAGTAGTATTAGGCAGTCGCTTATATCGAGGAAGACCTGCTTCCACACCAAAAATAGATGAGTTCACAGGTGTTTCAATGAGGAACCTGACAATCTAGGTCCCGAACTACATACTGAAGGGTGGAAGATGCCTGTGCATGGATTCATTTAACATGGGATGGCCGTTGCACACCAGCCACCACACGGGCTTTACAGAGCTAGGTCTTGATCCGGTGGCAAGGGCTAACCAAGACGACTGGAGACCAAGCTCTGCTGCACGGACCGAGAGTGCACACATGCTCCTACTATCCATAGATTGCAGTGTGGGTTGGCTCGTGCTGCCCCTGGGCCCTCGCCTCTTTGAACAACCAGCCTGCTCACACTCATTGTCCAGGCTCACAGATGAAGAACGGCCTCCTGAGTGAGGTACGAGAAGGTTGTTCATGATCATACCCCACCAAGATGAATTAGTTGGCATCAGTTAACAACTATCTCCTATTTCATGCCCATGTATGTTGTGAAGTTTGGGTTTGTGCAATCCAGTTCCTGAGGAATTGTGTTCGATCTGATCCTATTTAAAGTGTGACTTTGTTGAAAAATATTGTCACGACACGATTTTGATAGAATAAATAAGGAGAAACTATTTCCACTGGCAGGAGGATCGATAACCTGATTTAAGGTAATTGGCAAATGCACCAGATGGGAGATACGGAGAGATTGCTTTACACCGCGAGTTATGATGATCTGGAATGCACTGCTTGAAAGGGTGATGGATGCAGATTCAATAGTAACTTTCAAAAGGGAATTGGATATATATATATATACTTGAAAAAGAAAAAAATTGCAGGGCTATGGAGAAGGAGAAAGAGCAAGAGAGTAGTACTAATTGCACAGCTCTTTCAAAGAGCCAGCAGTCACAATGAGCTGAATAGCCCCCTTCCATACTGTATAAGTCGAACAAATGAATTATTTCCTGAACTGCAGGGTCAGTGTGTGATTTTTTTTGCCCTTTATGTATTCACATTTTCCAAAAATATTTCTTGAATCAAGAGCTGTTTAGCCAACAAGGCATTTGAGACTGGGATCTGCAGATCATTATTCCCTACTTTTCCTCCGAAACCATGACCCAAGTTGAAGCATCTATTTTAAACTTGATAGATCAGATATTTAATGAACTTCCCCCACACATATAATAGAGTATAGAGTCCATGTAGACGTCAACATGTGCTGCATTACAGTTTTCTGAATATGCAATGTAAACCTCATTGGAATACAGCATCGTTCAAGGCACGGAGGACTTTTCATAAATTAATTGAGAATGCTTACACAACTATGAATAGTTCAACCTTCAACAATTTGCTGAGTTTTTGATTATTAGGCAAATCAAATTAATTATTTGTCACCAGCTAACATATCCCTCGATTCCAGTCCTCCCTCTATCCCCACAGCTCTTAATTACTGTGGGGTTTGGGTGAAATCAATTTAGCATGGGTGCTCCAAATGTTAAATCTTTTTGCAAATGTAAACAGAACAGTGGAGAAATTTTAGTTATGCGACTGAAGTATGACAAATAATTACAAATATGCTTTGAATATTTCAGTTCCATTTCTTTCAATTAGTTCCTGGGAAGTGGGTGTCACTGGAAAAGCCAGCATTTATTCCCACCCCTGTTTTCCCTTAAGAAGGTCGCAGTGAACCGCTTGGTAAAGGTACTCCTACAGTACTGCTAGGGAGGGAGTTCCAGGATTTTGACCCAGCGACTATGAAGGAACAGCAATATATTTCCAAGTCAGGATGGTGTGTGATTTGGAGGGGAACTTGAAGGTGGTGGTGTTCCCACGCTGCCCTTGTCCTTTTAAATGCTGTCGAAGAAGCCATGGCGAGTTACTACAGTACATCTTGTAGATGGTACACTCTGCAACCATGGAACGCTGATGGTGGAGGGCATGAATGATTAAGGTGATGGATGTGGTGCTAATCAAGTGGGCTGCTTTGTCCTGGATGGTGTCGAGCTTCTTGAGTGTTGTTAGTCCAGCACTCATCCAGGCAAGTGGCGAGTATTCCATCACACTCCTGACTTGTGACATGTAGATGGCTTTGGGGAGTCTGTAGATGCTGATACTCGTAAATTAGTACAATCCACCACATAGAGCGAAGTCTAAAACATATTTGGAAGGAAAAAGGTGGCTGAAATTTCAATCAGAGTCATGAAGACATGAAGTTTAGACACCCTGCATTAATCAGAGATATAATGGGTTAGCTATTAGGAGAGGCAGTGCAAATTCCTGTATAAAATTCCCACACTTTGTAAAAACTCACTGTTGAAATCAAATACTGTGTTGATAAAAGCAGAAAATACACAGCAGGCAAGTCAACATCAGGGAGAGAAAGATACAATAACCTTTCAGGTCGGACCCTTCATTCAGGTTTCCAGCAGTCAGAGTTTCCTATCCATTTCTACCCAAGGATGTGTTTATCTGACCCATGAAAAAAGCATTTTAGCTGATTCTTAACCATTATTGACACATTACATTATTTATCTCACTCATAGGAAAACAGTGGTAATCCACAATAATCA
Organism: Pristiophorus japonicus; assembly: GCF_044704955.1. Taxonomy (NCBI): domain Eukaryota; kingdom Metazoa; phylum Chordata; class Chondrichthyes; family Pristiophoridae; genus Pristiophorus; species Pristiophorus japonicus. The sequence continues at coordinate 186,224,317 of NC_091987.1, read as the reverse complement.
AGTGGACATGGTCTATTTATCGCTGGTTACGCTCAGCACCTCAACAACCACAATATGGAAATGAGTGATGTTTTCCCAATCTTCAATTAAATGCATTCAAATGACAGCCCAACTTAATTTAACTAAAATTTTACAATTCTGAGGAAGTTGATCATGACATGTACTAAACGTCATTGTCCTGATGTTTTCTTTTTATTCGTCCATGAGATGTGGGCTTCACTGGCAAGGTCAACATTTATTGCCCATCCCTAATTGTGCTGTAAAATATGCCATTTCAGCAAAGCATATGGTAATACCATACATTAGCAAACCCTCTGTGTCAATGTAAGTCTACCATTTAATGAAAATATTCACTTTCCCCTTCCACTGTCCATTTATCCTGTATGGCTTGGCTAAACCAAAATTAGCAAGTTGTGATATGAATTTATGATACTACGAATCTCTTAATCTTAGTGAGACTCCCTAAGCCAGTGAACCAATACGATTTTACTCCGTTCTGATGATGATGATCAAGTACCATCCCTAAATATTTGTTTTCCACTTTTGAGCGCGGATGGATGATAATATGTATTAATATTTTTCAGTTACGCTGTGGGAATAATGAGTAGATTAAATGAGGCTATTCATTTCTATATGGTCAGAGCATTCACTACAAAGTCACATCCTATCAATTTATAACGGCTTAGGCTAAGCTACAGTGCATCATAGCTGAGTGGTTTAAAATGAGGAGAGGAATTTATCTGTCTGACCTGTTCATTCCCAAGGTCAAAAAACATTCCTACAAATGTGCAGAGCCTGAAAAATAGTCTTCCCCTTCCCTTTACTTTGTTTTTTATATCTATAATTCAACTCTCAAATGTTATAAAGTTTCTTTCTGCCAATGTTTATTTATTTTGCATTCAGTTCTAGGCACAGCACCTCGGGAAGGATATATTGGCCTTGGAGGGGGGCAGCACAACTTCAGCAGAATGATGTTGTGGCTAAAAAGGTTAAATTATGAGGATAGGTTGCATAAACTACACTTGTATTCCCTTGAGTACAGAAGATTATGGGGTGATCTTATCGAGTTGTTTTCGATGGTTCAAGGAGTCGATAGGTTAGATAGAGAAACTATTTCCTCTGGTGGGGGAGTCCAGAATGAGGAAGCATAACCTTAAGACTAGATCTAGGCCGTTCAAGGGGTGATTTCAGGAAGAGCTTCACACAAAGAGTAGTGGAAATAGGGAACTCTCTCCCCCAAAAAGCTGTTGCGGCTAGGGGACAATTGAAAACTCAAAATTGTAATGGATATATTTTAGTTCGGCATGTGTATTAAGGGTTACGGAAGTTAAGATTCAGATCAGCCATGATCCAATTTGAATGTTGGATTAGGCTCGAAGGGCCGAATGTCTACTCCTGTTTCTATGCTCTACATGATAATAATTAGAACTCGTGGCAGAATCCCTATGCATTCTGGATATGAGAGCAAGTTGTCTGGAGCAGTGCATGAAGTTACACTGAACTGAGGTGAGATGAGGGCACTCAGTATGAACTGGATTGAAAGCACGGACAAAAGTTAACCAGAACAACCACTTGCATTTATATAGCACCTTTAACACAGTAAAACATCCCAAGATGCTTCACAGGAGTGATTATCAAACACAATTTGACACAGACACATAAGAAGATATTAGGTGATTAAAAGCTTGCTCAAAGAGGTAGGTTTTAAGGAGGAGAGAGAGGCGGAGAGATTTAGGGAGTCTGAGCTTTGGAATTCCAGTGCTTAGGGCCTAGGCAGTTGAAAGCATGGTCACTAACAGTGGTGCAAAGAAAATTGTGCGATGCACAAAAGACCAGAGTTGGAGGAGTGCAGGAATCTTGGCGGCTTATAGGGCTGAAGGAGGTTAAGAAATAGGGAGGGGCGAGGCCATGGAGGGATTTGAAAACAAGGATGAAAATGTTCAAATTGAGGCATTGCCGGATCAAGCAGACGAGTGATGGGTGAACAATATTTGGTGCAAGTTAGGATACGGGCAGCTAAGTTTACGGAGCTTACAGAACCTGACTTGAAGTTTGTATAAAATCCAAACACTGTGCATTTAAATCAGGGCTTATGAGTCACCCAAAGGTCCGTTTGGTAAATTCACTAAGCCTTGCAGACCAGGCAAGCCCTATGCTCAGTCCCTGCTCTGTATTGAGTTAATGTATCTCAGCTAGGATGGCTGTAGTGGTGTTATAATTTGCCTCAGCATCCCTGTGCTACAGAGGAGAGAGGGTGGCAGCAGGGCGTGGGGGAGTGGGGGGTAACCCAACTTCTATTCGCTATTCGATGTGGCCATTGGTTGAGGGTTGGATTATACTCAAGTATGATGTTTCCTATGATGTAATGGCCAGCCAGCAGTAACTATTTAGGTTCACATGTGGAGAATGGGTGCTAGAGTGAGGCACCAGAGTTTGGCTGGAACTGTGTTCTACAATGCATCAGCTTACACCTTCAAGAGTGGAATGGTGAACATTTGAAGGGGAGGGATAAGGGAGAAGATACAACTATATTAAAACAGAATGCAACAAAAAAGACACATCATTATATATTCTATTTTGGTTGCTTGTCATTGGATGATGCCACTTCTCTCTTAATTGGTAACGACATAGGAACACATTATCAAACACAAATCTGCTTTCTGAGAACACCGCACAATATGCTTGAAAATGTGCAAACACTAATTATTGCAAATCTCTATTGGGTTCAATAATTCATAACTTAAAATGGCAGTTGAGGTGACAAGTAATGGTAAAGATGCAAAATTAGTCCACGTTTATTCATCAGCATAAGAAAGTTGGCAGGATAGCAAGGACAAAATGAATAGAACATAAACCTAAATTAAGCATTGTGGACACATCAATGACTGCAGTTTAAGAGCCTAAATTGAGCAGGTCTCTCAGATCTCACTCATTTAGTTACTCATTAGGGAAAGACAATCATTCTGGGATGAAGATTTAATATCCTTTGACAGATGTTACTGCAAAAAATATGCTGTGCTGGAGGGTGGTAGGTTTTTACTTAAAGATTTGGTGGATGGCTGAATGTCTCTCTATCTATACTTTTCTTCACAAGGACATTTTTTATGATTCTTATTTCCCCATTGTTGATGCTAATAATACTGGCCTATGTAACAAACTTCCTGCATGACCAAATCAGGGCGAGTTTGGGGACTTTGCAACATGACAAGAGCCACTAACGTCTTCTGCCTGGAAGCTGCAAATCTATTGTAAACCAGAGACTGGTTAAAATCATGATAGCCTCACAATAACGTAATCCACCTCTGCAAAAGTAAACTCTCCCCTCCCCATCTCATGGCTCAGCTGGTTAAATGCACTCCCCTATGTTGAGTGGAGACATGAAGACCAGGAAGATCCAAGCTTCTTTCCAAATCTGTGCTGGGCAAACTGATCTTATCGGGGTAGCATCTAAAATGCAGTCATGGGTTTGACTATTGAGGAAGAGCCAGGTTTCTACTTCTGATCATTGTCACAGGATCAGAAAATAGATATGGATTCCAGATTGACCATCCAGAAAAAAAAATTGATACATTTCCCACATAACAGCATCCAGTTGTTTCTTAAATGCTCACAGGCTTTGTGCTGAAGCTACCCAACTGGAAGCCCATTCCAGTCTGATCGCTCTTGCTAGAAGGTCATCTGGATATCAGTCCATAAATTGGCTTTGGTTAGTTAAACCTTGCACCACAGACTAGGCCTGTAGTATATAAGATGAACGGGTGATTGAATTGAGGGGGTCAAGATAATTTACGGAGTTGATAGGGTAGATAGAATGAAACTAATTCCTCTGGTGGGAGAGACCAGGACAAGGGGGTATGACCAAATTAGAGCCAAGCCATTTAAGGGTGATGTCAGGAAGCATGACTTCACAAAACGGGAAATGGAAATCTCTCCTCCAAACAGCCGTTGAGGTTAGGTCAATTGAAAATTTCACACCTGAGATTGATAGATTTTTGATAGGCAAGTTTATTAAGGGTTACAGAATCAAGGCGGGTAGATGGAATTACGATGCAAATCAGCCATAATTGAATGGCGGAACAGGCTCGAGGAGCTGAATTCCCTACTCCTGTTCTTATGTTATATTGCACCAGAAGGACTAGAAATGATGCAATTACTTTATTGAAATAAACAAACTCTGATGCAAGGAAGTACAGCCTTACAAGGGAGGCATTCAGACCCTAGAGTTGGTGCAGAAAACATCAGGAGGCTCCTTTTTAAGGTTCAAAATTCTGTCAGAGTATTTTAATCTTTCATTATTGATTTTAATAAGCGTTCAATCTGAAGTACAGAGTGTGTAATGGTAGACCTGTGATTGTGGTCCTGGATCGCTCTAGAGCTCATAAGTTTGAACCCCACAATGCCATGTCAAACTGAATTCAATAAATCTGGTAAATTGTGAGCCAGCACCAGATTGTTATAAAACTACAATTGGTTCACAACTGTCCTTTAGGATAGGAAACCTACCCTGCTACCTGGTCTGGCTTAGATGTGACTCCAGTCCCCAATATGTGATTGACTCTTAATATACACAAAGCAACCAGAGATGGGGAATGAATCCTGCATTGCCAGCATCACCCACATCCTAACAATATTAAATATCACTTAAAAAGCCAAAATACATTGACTGCTAAGTCAAAAAGCTTATTTAAAGCGGATAACTTTAGATTAAAAAATGGATTGTTTCTGATCAGGTCTGTGATTGGAGGTATCTCATTGGTCCTTAGTAACCATTTATGTATCAGCTATATGCTTACCAGGGGCCAATGAAATGCAATTGCCAAACTCACCATGTCACTCTCAATAACTATGCTATCTTTGGGTGTCACTCCAGTCCTATCTCAGACCTTACCTTCTCCAAACTTTGGAACAGCTTCCTCCCCACTCTAGCTTCCAGCCCCACTTCCTCCCAATTCCAGCTTTGGCACCTCTCTGCTCCCATCTAAAGTCCTACCTGAAGCTTTTAGCCCATTGGCAGGCTCTTTGCTCCTAGGTTCTGCCAGTACCCATCTCCTATCTGTCGCTTAGCTAGAAAATTAAGTGATAGATATGAATGGAGTAAACAAATAAAGGAACAGGTGAAATGTCCAGGGAATGAGTGTGAAACATATATACGAGGGAAAGGCAGAGAGAAGAGGGAGAGAATGAGTGAGAAATAGGGTTAGAGAGAAACAAAGATAGCTACTTGTTAGCCTGATCATCTCCACATGCATCCAGTCGTTTGACAATAGCTAGCAATCTAAAGCAGGGCCATGTCCAATGTTCCCTTCCCCATAGTCCTGTAATACACTGGACTGCAATACTGCCACTGTGATCAGAAAAAGCTTGAAAGTGAACCAGCAAGAATCCTGGTATGAATGGCTCAGGACCATACCATTTGGGCCGTTGGGCAAAAAGATTCAAGTTAACAGTGTACTAAGATTTAACCACAATAACAAAACTCTATCAGAAGCTTATTAGTTCTACTTTTCAGGGTTTACTTCAACAAGGTCAGATGGAACTACATTTGGGACAAGAGAAAAGGTTTTCCTGCAACACTAAAATCCATTTCTGTACATCATTTTCTTAAGTCTCATCTTTGAAACATTAAAATCAAATAATAAACGATTTCATTTCCTTAGTTCTCTCCCTTACTCTACTCCAGATCCAACTTTAATTCCAATACCCCAGTGGGATGAAGCCTCACCATATACTCTGCAGTGATTAATCCATTCTGCAAATGACATGTTCTTTGGAGTGAATCATTAAATATAATCGATAGTGCATGCCAATATTTTTCTGATCTGCATTCTCTGTAGTCAGTAGCGGGCTATTGTTCCTCTCCCAGTCTAACTTCCCATCACTTCCTATAAAAGTTCAATAAATTACTCATGACGGGTTACCTTTACAATGTCTACAGGCAGTGTTATGCACTGCACAAATGTGCCAGCACACACATCTGCTGTATTTTCATTGCTGAACGCTTCCTGAATCTTAGCAATTGGGCCACATTTGAACATAGTTCAGTCAGAAGACCAAGGAGCTTATAGGAAAAAAAAACATTTCTGCTGAAAAAGAACGGTTCAGGTCAGTAATTGCTACAATGACTGACAACTTGAGATCTGCCATGTCCTCATGTTAATGCAGGCATCGTCTGTTCGTTTGTAGCTGATCTCATCTTTCCCTGGACCAACTCCAGCACATTCCATCAATAAACACATTAAGACTTTCAGTATAAAGCAGCTGAAAGCTGTTCTGTCCTTCCAGATCTGTGTGAACTACCCTCCTCCATGCATCCCATTAGACATCAGCAATGCCAGCCAAGGAAGATATAGTCCTTGGGCAAAGACACTGATATCTGAACTCCCCAACAAGAAAGTTGATCTACAATAAATTGGCTAGCTGAAAGACCGAATATTTATTGAACGATCCCTCCAATTGTCATGCCATTAATATTAGTTCTAAATACTCTGCTACACGAATACATTATCAATTTGGCTCAGATATTTGAATTTTCTTGGCAGCTCTGAGAATCGGTTCATTATGCAGAACTTATGGCAATGATATTCTGCTAACTTGTAAAACCGGATGTGGCAAGGCAGAGTTGTGTAGGCATTGTGTGATAGTGGAGTACCTAATTAATGTCAATCTTGACTCTCAAATTTAGAAATTCACAACAGGAAATACAAACTCTAGAATGGCGCAGGTACTCAATGCCAGCCTCCTCACTTAAAATCATTTTGACCTGTGTCTTTGCTCCTTGTGGGACACGTGTTGTCAAGTTAGCACGCTCAGAGAAGACATCAAGGTTCTCTTTTTTTTTATTCAGTAAGAAGGGCTTCGTGACCAATGGGTGGCAAAGCAAAATAAACTGAGTAGTTCATGCTTTATAAACAGAGATCTTGAAAGTTAAGCATTTAAGCTTTTGATTGGAACAGGAGTTTTGATCAATTTAAAATCGCCAAAAAAGTTTCCAAAGCAAGAAGAAACCATTTAACACAGACTGCTTGCTTTATCTTCAAAACAATAAGCCTGAGGTAAACCAATTGAGTCTGTGAGACAAAACATCTGAGGGGGGAGATCTGTGGTGCTGATGGATAGCTCACTGAAACCAGCAGTAGTAATAAGGAGAGCTCCAGAAGCCCCATAAGCCCACTGACTCCATAAGCCCACTAACTCCCAAAGCCAGCCCACTTCCTGTAAGGACTACATACCATTCTCCCAGTTTCTCCATCTCCGTCGCATCTGTTCTGACGATGCTACCTTCCATACTAATGCTTCCGATATGTCTTTCTTTTCCCTCAACCGAGGATTCCCGTCTACTGCAGTTGACATGGCCCTCGACCGTGTCTATTCTATTTCCTGCACTTCTGCTCCACCCCTTCCACTCCCCTCCCTCCAAGAACCACGACAGGGTTCCCCTTGTCCTCACCTTTCACCCCACCAGCCTCCATGTTCAACGGATTATCCTCCACCATTTCCATCATCGCATGTTGCCACCACCAAACACATCTTCCCCTCCCCTTTTCAGCAGTCCAAAGGGAGTGCTCCCTCTGCGATACCCTGGTCTACTCCTCAATCACCCCCATCACCCACTCCCCTTCCCGTGCAAGTGCAGGAGATGCAACACCTGCCCTTTTACCTTCTCCCTTCCTACTGTCCAGAGCCCCAAACACTCCTTCCAGGTGAAACAGCGATTTACTTGTACTTCTTGCAATTTAGTATACTGTATTCGCTGCTCATGCTGTAGTCTCGTCTGTGCTGAGGAGACCAAACGCAGATTGGGTGACCGCTCTGCGGAACACCTCCGTTCAGTCTGTAAGCGTGACTGCAAGCTTCCGGTCGCCTGTCACTTTAATTCTCCGCTCCAGTTCCACTCTGACTTCTCTGTCCTTGGCCTGTTACACTGTTCTAATGAAGCTCAATGCAAGTTCGAGGTACAGCACCTCATCTTTTGTTTAGGCACTTTACAGTCTTCGGGACTCAACATCGAGTTCCACAATTTCAAACCATAACCTGTGACCCTATTTTATTTTCTGCTTGTTTTTCTCTCTTTCCGACAGTTGCTGTTGATAATTCTGGCACCTCCAGTTACACATCATCTAGACTCATCTATTGTTTCTTAACTTGTCCCATTACCATCTCCTTTTGCCTTGCACCATCGTCCCTTTTTGTCTCTTCATCTCTCCTGCCTTCCACGCCATCACCGACCTTCCCTTTTGTTCTTTCCTCCTCTCTCTCCTTTCCCTGCCTGTACACTTGCTTAAAAACCTGTTACATCTCTAACCTTTTCCCGTTCTGATGAAGGGTCATCAACCTGAAAGGTTAACTCTGTTTCTCTCTCCACAGATGCTGCCTGACCTGCGTGGTATTTCCAAAATTTTGTGTTTGTATTTCATATTCCAGCATCCTCAATATTTTGCGATTGTTGTAGTAAGGAGAGCGAATATTAAGGGATATAGCACAAATCCTGAGGTGATAATTGTTATATATGTATACTTGTATTTACTCTGAACAGCCACCAGAGGGCTCATCCCCTGGAGTCCCAAGGGATCACATAATCCCTTGGGAGCACAGGTATTAAAGGAGGCTTCACAGGTTGGAGAGGCACTCTGGAGACCTGCAATAAAAGACTAAGGTCACACTTTAATTTGAGCTCATAGTGTTCAGTCTGACTCTTTCTCCATACACAACAACTGGCAACGAGATACAGATAGCGAACCCAAAGATGCAGAGAACAGTGGGCATCCTGGAGAAATTCTCGGAGGGAGATGATTGGAAATTTTTGTGGAGCGACTCGACCAATACTTCCTGGTCAACGAGCTAGATGGGGAGGAGAGCGCTGCCAAACGAAGGGCGATCCTCCTCACCGTCTGTGGGGCACCAACATATGGGCTCATGAAGAATCTGCTCACTCCAGCGAAAGCCACGGAGAAATCGTATGACAATTTGTGCACACTGGTCGGAGAGCATTTGAACCCGAAAGAAAGCGTTCTGATGGTGAGGTACCGGTTCTATACCTAAAAAAGATCTGAAGGCCAGGAAGTGGCGATTATGTCGCAGAGCTAAGACGCCTTGCAGGACATTGTGAATTTGAAGGACATTTGGAGCACATGCTCAGAGACTTTTTCGTACTTGGCATTGGCTACGAAACCATACTTTGCAAACTTTTGACTGTAGAGACCCCAACCTTGAGTAAGGACATAGCGATAGCCCAGGCGTTCATTGCTACCAGTGACAATACTAAGCAAATCTTTCAGCACACAAGTGCTGCTACAAGTACTGTGAACAAAGTAATGTTGTTTTCGAATCGTAACATACAGGGTAGGTCAGACATACCTGCAGGTATACGTCTGCAGATGTCTCAGAGTCCACCATCAAGGGTGATGAATGCAAGGTCATTAACACCTTGTCAGCGCTGCGGGGCTGATCATCATTTCCATTCATGCCGATTCAAAGAGTACGTTTGCAAGGGCTGTGGAAAAATGGGACACCTCCAATGAGTGTGCAGGTAAGCTGCAAAGCCTGTTAAACCTGCAAACCACCATGTTGCAGAGGAGGACAGATCCATGGAGGATCACGACGAACCAGAGCCTCAGATCGAGGAGGCAGAGGTATATGGGTTGCACACATTCACCACGAATTGTCCCCCAATTATGCTGAATGTTGAACTGAATGGACTCCCGGTGTCAATGGAGCTGGACAAAGGCGCGTGCCAGTCCATCATGGGCAAAAAGACTTTCGAAAAGTTGTGGTGCAATAATGCCTCAAGGCCAGCCTTAACTCCAGTTCGCACGAAACTAAGAACTTACATGAAAGAACTGATTCCTGTAATCGGCAGTGCTACCGTAAAGGTCTCCTACGATGGAATGGTGCACAAGCTACCACTCTGGGTGGTACCGGGCGATGGTCCCACGCTGTTCAGCAGGAGCTGACTGGGAAAGAGACGTTGGAACTGGGATGATGTCCGAGCACTATTGCCCGCTGACGACACTTCATGTGCCCAGGTCTTAAACAAATTTCCTTCACTGTTCAAACCAGGCATCGGGATATTCCAAGGAGCAAAAGTGAAGATCCACCTACTTCCGGGGGTGCGACCCATCCATCACAAGGTGAGAGCAGTACCGTACATGATGAGAGAAAGGGTAGAGATCGAGCTAGAAAGGCTGCAATGAGAGGGCATCATTTCACCGATTGAGTTCAGCGAGTGGGCCAGTCCTATTGTCCCAGTCCTCAAGGGAGACGGCACCGTCAGAATCTGTGGCGATTACAAAGTAACTATCAATTGTTTCTCCCTGCAGGACCAATACCCACTACCAAAGACAGACGACCTCTTTGCAATGCTGACGGGAGGAAAGACATTCACGAAGCTGGATCTGACTTCGGCCTACATGATGCAGGAGCTGGAGGAATCATCGAAGGCCCTCACCTGCATCAACACGTACAAACGTCTTTTTGATTATAACAGATGCCCAATTTGAATCCTATCAGTGGTGGCGATATTCCAGAGAAACATGGAAAGTTTACTGAAGTCAGTCCCGCACACCGTGGTCTTCCAGGATGACATCTTGGTCACAGGTTGGAACACAGTCGAGCACCTGCAGAACCTGGAGGAGGTTCTTAGTCGCCTCAACCACGTGGGGCTCAGGTTAAAACGCTCGAAGTGCGTTTTCCTGGCACCTGAGTGGAGTTCTTGGGAATGAGGGCTGCGGCTGATGGCATCAGGCCCACCAACGCGAAGACGGAGGCAATCGAGAACGCACCGAGGCCACAGAATGTGACGGAGCTGCGGTCATTTCTGGGACTCTTGAACTACTTTGGTAACTTCTTACCGGGTCTCAGCACCCTGCTAGAACCACTACATGTCTTACTATGAAAAGGGGGCGAATGGGTTTGGGGCAACAGCCAAGAAAATACCTTTTTAAAGTGAGAAAACTGTTATGCTCAAACAAATTGCTTGTGTTGTTTGATCCATGTAAGCGTTTGGTACTAGCATGTGATGCGTGGTCATATGCCGTCGGGTGTGTATTGCAACAAGCTAATGATTTTGGGAAACTGCAACCGGTTGCATAGAAACATAGAAAATAGGTGCAGGAGCAGTCCATTCAGCCCTTCTAGCCTGCACCGCCATTCAATGAGTTCATGGCTGAACATGAAACTTCAGTACCCACTTCCTGCTTTCTCGCCATACCCCTTGATCCCCCAAGTAGTAAGGACTTCATCTAATTCCCTTTTGAATATATTTAGTGAATTGGCCTCAACTACTTTCTGTGGTAGAGAATTCCACAGGTTCACCACTCTCTGGGTGAAGAAGTTTCTCCTCATCTCGGTCCTAAATGGCTTACCCCTTATCCTTAGACTGTGACCCCTGGTTCTGGACTTCCCCAACATTGGGAACATTCTTCCTGCATCTAACCTGTCCAAACCCGTCAGAATTTTAAACGTTTCTATGAGGTCCCCTCTCACTCTTCTGAACTCCAGTGAATACAAGCCCAGTTGATCCAGTCTTTCTTGATAGGTCAGTCCCACCATCCCGGGAATCAGTCTGGTGAATCTTCGCTGCACTCCCTCAATAGCAAGAACGTCCTTCCTCAAGTTAGGAGACCAAAACTGTACACAATACTGCAGGTGTGGCCTCACCAAGGCCCTATACAACTGTAGCAACACCTCCCTGCCCCTGTACTCAAATCCCCTCGCTATGAAGGCCAACATGCCATTTGCTTTCTTAACCGCCTGTTGTACCTGCATGCCAACCTTCAATGACTCATGTACCATGACACCCAGGTCTCGCTGCACCTTCCCCCTTCCTAATCTGTCACCATTCAGATAATAGTCTGTCTCTCTGTTTTTACCACCAAAGTGGATAACATCACATTTATCCACATTATACTTCATCTGCCACACATTTGCCCACTCACCTAACCTATCCAAGTCACTCTGCAGCCTCATAGCATCCTCCTCGCAGCTCACATTGCCACCCAACTTAGTGTCATCCGCAAATTTGGAGATACTACATTTAATCCCCTCGTCTATATGTACAATGTAAACAGCTGGGGCCCCAGCACAGAACCCCACTAGTCACTGCCTGCCATTCTGAAAAGTACCCATTTACTCCTACTCTTTGCTTCCTGTCTGACAACCAGTTCTCAATCCACGTCAGCATACTACCCCCAATCCCATGTGCTTTAACTTTGCACATTAATCTCCTGTGTGGGACCTTGTCGAAAGCCTTCTGAAAGTCCAAATATACCACATCAACTGGTTCTCCTTTGTCCACTTTACTGGAAACATCCTCAAAAAATTCCAGAAGATTTGTCAAGCATGATCTCCCTTTCACAAATCATGTCACCATTTTCCAAATGCGCTGCTATGACATCCTTAATAATTGATTCCATCATTTTACCCACTACTGAGATCAGGCTGACCGGTCTATAATTCCCTGCTTTCTCTCTCCCTCCTTTTTTAAAAAGTGGGGTTACATTGGCTACCCTCCACTCGATAGGAACTGATCCAGAGTCAATGGAATGTTGGAAAATGACTGTCAATGCATCCGCTATTTCCAAGGCCACCTCCTTAAGTACTCTGGGATGCAGTCCTTCAGGCCCTAGGGATTTATCGGCCTTCAATCCCATCAATTTCCCCAACACAATTTCCCGACTAATAAAGATTTCCCTCAGTTCCTCCTCCTTACTAGACCCTCTGACCACTTTTATATCCGGAAGGTTGTTTGTGTCCTCCTTAGTGAATACTGAACCAAAGTACTTGTTCAATTGGTCTGCCATTTCTTTGTTCCCCGTTATGACTTCCCCTGATTCTGACTGCAGGGGACCTACATTTGTCTTTACTAACCTTTTTCTCTTTACATACCTATAGAAATTTTTGCAATCCGCCTTAATGTTCCCTGCAAGCTTCTTCTCGTACTCCATTTTCCCTGCCCTAATCAAACCCTTTGTCCTCCTCTGCTGAGTTCTAAATTTCTCCCAGTCCCCAGATTCGCTGCTATTTCTGGCCAATTTGTATGCCATTTCCTTGGCTTTAATACTATCCCTGATTTCCCTAGATAGCCACGGTTGAGCCACCTTCCCTTTTTTATTTTTATGCCAGACAGGAATGTACAATTGTTGTAATTCATCCATGCGGTCTCTAAATGTCTGCCATTGCCCATCCACAGTCAACCCCTTAAGTATCATTCGCCAATCTATCTTAGCCAATTCACGCCTCATACCTTCAAAGTTACCCTTCTTTAAGTTCTGGACCATGGTCTCTGAATTAACTGTTTCATTCTCCATCCTAATGCAGAATTCCACCATATTATGGTCACTCTTCCCCAAGGGGCCTCGCACAATGAGATTGCTAATTAATCCTCTCTCATTACACAACACCCAGTCTATGATGGCCTCCCCCCTAGTTGGTTCCTCGACATATTGGTCTAGAAAACCATCCCTTATGCACTCCAGGAAATCCTCCTCCACCGTATTGCTTCCAGTTTGGCTATGCAACCAGGAGTCTGTCTAAGGCTGAGAGAGCCGACAGCATGATTGAAAAAGAAGCGGTAGCGTGTGTCTATGGGGTAAAAGTAATGCATCAATACCTGTTTGGGCTAAAATTCGAATTGGAAACTGACCAGAAGCCACTTATAGCCCTGTTTTTTGAGAGTAAAGGGATAAATAACAACACATCAGCCCACATCCAGAGATGGGTGCTCACATTGTCCGCAGACAACTACGCCATCTGCCACAGGTCAGGCACAGAAAACTGCGCCGATGCTCTCAGTAGGCTGCCATTGCTCACCACCGCAGATCTAGCCATGGTTATGGGAGCATTTGAGAGTGAGCAATCACCCGTTACTGTCCGGCAGATCAAAACCTGGACAAGCCAGGACCCCTTATTATCTCGAGTCAAAAGCTGTGTGCTTCATGGGAGCTGGTCCAGTGTCCCAGTGGAAATGCAGGAAGAGATAAAGCCGTTCCAGCGGCGCAAAGATGAAATGTCTATACAGGCAGACTGCCTTCTGTGGAGCAATCGAGTAGTGGTCCCCAAGAAGGGCAGAGACACCTTCATCAATGACCGCCACAGTACCCACCCAGGCATTGTAGTGATGAAAGCAATAGCCAAATCCCACATGTGTTGGCCCGGTTTCGATGCGGACTTTGTGTCCTGCGTTCACAGATGTAACACATGCTCGCAGTTAAGCAATGTACACAGGGAGGCTCCGCTAAGTTTATGGTCTTGGCCCTCCAAACCGTGGTCTTGGATACATGTCGACTATGCAGCCCCGTTCTTGGGTAAAATGTTCCTTGTGGTTGTTGACGTGTACTCCAAGTGAATTGAATATGAGATAATGTCGGCTAGCACGTCAGCTGCCACTACTAAAAGCCTGTGGGCCACGTTTGCCACACACGGCTTACCCGATGTCCTGGTGAGCGACAATGGGCCATGTTTTACCAGTGCTGAGTTCAAAGAATTCATGACCCGTAACGGGATCAAACATGTCACATCTGTCCCGTTTAAACCAGCGTCCAATGGTCAGGCAGAGAGAGCAGTGCAAACCATCAAGCAAAGTTTGAAGAGGGGAACTGAAGGCTCGTTGCAGACTCGCCTATCCTGAGTCCTGCTTAGCTACCGCACGAGACCCCACTCACTCACTGGGATCCCAACTGCTGAACTGCTCATGAAAAGAGCACTCAAGACAAGGCTCTCGTTAGTTCACCCTGATCTACACGAACAGGTAGAGAGCAGGTGGCTTCAACAAAGTGCATACCATGATAGCGCAAATGTGTCACGCGAGATTGAAATCAATGATCCTGTATTTGTATTAAATTATGGACAAGGTCCCAAGTGGCTTCCCGGCACTGTTGTGGCCAAGGAGGGGAGCAGGGTGTTTCGAGTCAAACTTTCAAATGGACTCATTCACCGGAAACACTTGGACCAAATCAAACTCAGATTCACGGACTATCCTGAGCAACCCACCTTGGACCCTATCTTTTTTGATCCTCCAACATACACACCAGTGGCAACCGGCACCACGGTTGACCACGAAGCAGAACCCATCATCCACAGCAGCCCTGCAGGGCCCAACACGCTAGGCAGCCCAGCAAGGCCAGCTGCACAGCAGCCCAGTGAGGGTCCAAAAATGATTCAACAATACTAGCTTTCACACCGAGACGATCAAACAGGGCAAGAAGGGCTCCAGATCGACTCACATTGTAATTAGTTACACTATTGACTTTGGGGGGGGCGGGGGCGGGGGGGTTGTTAAATATGTATTTACTCTGTACATCCACCATTGGGCTCATCCCCTGGAGTCCCAAGCGGGAGTCGGGTCGGTGTCGGTGTCGGGTCCGGTCCAGGGGCGGTGGGGGGGGGGGGGGGGCGGAAGCGGGAGCGGGAGTCAGGTCGGGTCCAGTCCGGTGGGTCGGGTCGGGTCCGGTCCAGGGGCAGTGGCGGGGGGGGGGGGCGGGAGCGGGAGCGGGAGTCGGGTCGGTGTCGGGGTCGGGTCCGGTCCGGAGGCGGGGGGGCGGAAAGCGGGAGTCGAGTCGGGTCGGGAGGAAGCAGGAGCTGGCCGTGGAAGGAGCCTTATGCACGCAGCCCCAGTGAGGCCATTCGGCCAGGGCTAGGGGCTGCGTGCTTCGGCCCCTCCCACACAGTTTTGGGCGCCTGGAGCTACTGCACATGCGCGCCCACTGTAGCGCGCATGTGCAGAGGTTCCGGCACTGTTTTCAGCGCAGGGACCTAGCTCCGCCCCCTACAGCTCCTGCTGCGCTGCGCCAAGCTGCAAACGACCTGCAGGGAGGTGGAGAATCTGGAAGTTTTTTTAGGCGCACTTTGTGGCGCGAAAATCGGGCATCCAGGTCAGGACTGCGCCGTTCTAGGCGCAGCTCGAAACTTGGGCCCTAAGAATCTAAATGGGTACATAAATCAAATGTTGTGACGCAGGACAAAGGCCATAACAAAAGCAATCCATGCACTAGAATTTATTTCTAGAGAGAGGGATAGAATTAAAAAGGACAGTAGTTATGCTAAACTTGCATCAAACCTTGGTTAGACCACACTTGGAGTGCTGCGTACATTTCTGGTCGCCATATTATAAAAAGAATATAGAGGGACTGGAGAGGGTGCAAACATGATTTACAAGGATGATACCAGAACTACGACGTTATACCTACCAGGAAAGGATGAACAGGCTATGTCTCTTTTCTCTTGAAAGGAGAAGGTTTTGATTGAGTCGACTCAGTGAGAGTGAGAGTGTCTCCACTTGTGGGGAAGAACAAAACTAGCGGCCAACAATATAAGATAATCACCAAAAAATCCAATAGGGAACTCAGAAGGAACCTCTTTACATAGAGAGTGGTGACAATGTGGAACTTGCTGCCACAGGGAGTAGTTGAGGAGAATAGTATGGATGCATTTTAAGGGAAGCTAGTCAAGCATTCGAGGTAGAAAGGAATAATGCTGATAGAGTTACATAACGAAGGATGGGAGGAGGCTCGAGTGGCGCATAAATGACAGCATGGTCTGGTTGGGCCGAATGGCCTGTTTCTGTGCTGCATATTCAATGTAATTACCGTGACTCGACTTAGAATCAAGAATCTTACAGCACATAAGGAGGCCATTCGGCCAGCATGCCTGCGCCGGCCCTTTGAAAGAGACTTGTAAACGTAATCTTGTCTGGACAGCTCTTATAGACAGTGAAGATGATTCATTATACGATTAGGAATTGTATAAAATCAAAATTTAAAGTTAATCCTCCCCCACACCCATTTTTTTCCTTCTCTTTTCCCTCAAGGTACACCCCCCTCCCCCCCACCTATTTATCAGAAGACACGGAGGCCAATTCTAGAGACCTAGCTGCCACATTGGAGCTCCCTGATTGAGAATCATTGTGCAAAAAATTGAAACAGAAAGAAGAAAGAAAGTTGACATTTGGCTCAATTTGTTGTATGATCTTTGCTGTTAATTTGTAACAATCAAAAATTCAATTTGCTGCTACAAGCAGACTGCTTGGATATGTTGATTATATAGCCATCTCTGTCAACCTTCATTCCATTACTAGATTATAAACCTTCTGATCCAGTGATATATTGTTTGTACTTCTCTTCTATTGGCTCTATATTATACATTGTTCAGAAAATGCAATAACAATTTAAATTGTACAAAACTACGCACTCAGCAGTGCTTTTATAAAACATCCTGTCAAGTTTCCAATTATTTCATGATTCAGTTTTAAGACGAGAGTCATTCATATAGCATCTTGAAAAAGTGACTGATTTCTACAGCACTGCTTCTGAATCATTCATTTTAAAGTACCTTAAACTGAAAATAAGGCTGCAAGAAGTAGAGATTACAACTATCAGGAAAGACCAAGTGAGAACCAGGCTGAATATAGAAAGGTCAGAGGGGAGATGAAAAAGGAATTAAGAGGGGCAAAGACAGAGTATCAGAATCGATTGGCAGCCAACATAAACTGGAAAACAAAAGTCTTATTTAGATATATAAATAGCAAACGGATAGTAAGAGGAGGGGTGGGGCCGATTAGGGACCAAAATGGAGACCTACGCATGAGGCAGAGGGCATGGCTGAGGTACTTAATGAGTACTTTGCATCTGTCTTTACCAAGGAAGATGCTGCCAAAGTCATAGTGAACGAGGAGATAAATAATAACAATAACTTTTATTTATATAGCTCCTTTAAGGTAGTAAAATGTCCCAAGGCACGTCACAGCAGTGTTACAAGATAAAACAGATAAATTTGACACCGAGCCACAAAAGAAGAAATTAAGGCAGATGACCAAAAGCTTGGTTAAAGAGGTAGGTTTTAAGGAACATCTTAAAGGGACATCTAGATAGGAATAGTGCAATCAAGCAGATGCACCATGGATTCATGAAGGGGAAATCATGTTTAACTAATATACTGGAATTCTTTGAGGATATAACGAGCATGGTGGATAGAGGTGCACCGATAGATGTGGTGTATTTAGATTTTCAAAAGGCATTCGATAAGGTGCCATACAAAAGGTTACTGCAGAAGATAAGGGTACGCAGAATCAGTGGAAATGTATTAGCATGGATAGAGAATTGGCTGGCGAACAGAAAGCAGAGAGTCGGGATAAATGGGTCCTTTTTGGGTTGGAAATCAGTGGTTAGTGGTGTGCCACAGGGATCGGTGCTGTGACCACAACTGTTTACAATATACATAGATGAC
This sequence comes from Pristiophorus japonicus, assembly GCF_044704955.1. Lineage (NCBI taxonomy): Eukaryota > Metazoa > Chordata > Chondrichthyes > Pristiophoridae > Pristiophorus > Pristiophorus japonicus. Next base: position 186,206,101 of record NC_091987.1, on the reverse strand, counting down.
CTGGAAGAGGAGACAGAGTGTAGTGTAACAAAATTTGCAGATGACACAAAGATTAGTGGGAAAGCGGGTTGTGTAGAGGACACAGAAAGGCTGCAAAGAGATTTAGATAGGTTAAGCGAATGGGCTAAGGTTTGGCAGATGGAATACAATGTCGGAAAATGTGAGGTCATCCACCTTGGGGAAAAAAAACAGTAAAAGGGAATATTATTTGAATGGGGAGAAATTACAACATGCTGCGGTGCAGAGGGACCTGGGGGTCCTTGTGCATGAATCCCAAAAAGTTAGTTTGCAGGTTCAGCAGGTAATCAGGAAGGCGAATGGAATGTTGGCCTTCATTGCGAGAGGGATGGAGTACAAAAGCAGGGAGGTCCTTCTGCAACTGTATAGGGTATTGGTGAGGCCACACCTGGAGTTCTGCGTGCAGTTTTGGTCACCTTACTTAAGGAAGGATATACTAGCTTTGGAGGGGGTACAGAGACGATTCACGAGGCTGATTCCGGAGATGAGGGGGTTACCTTATGATGATAGATTGAGTAGACTGGGTCTTTACTCGTTGAAGTTCAGAAGGATGAGGGGGGGATCTTATAGAAACATTTAAAGTAATGAAAGGGTTAGACAAGATAGAGGCAGAGAGGTTGTTTCCACTGGTCGGGGAGACTAGAACTAGGAGGCACAACCTCAAAATACGGGGGAGCCAATTTAAAACCGAGTTGAGAAGGAATTTCTTCTCCCAGAGCGTTGTGAATCTGTGGAATTCTCTGCCCAAGGAAGCAGTTGAGGCTAGCTCATTGAATGTATTCAAGTCACAGATAGATAGATTTTTAACCAATTAGGGAATTAAGGGTTACGGGGAGCGGGCGGGTAAGTGGAGCTGAGTCCACGGCCAGATCAGCCATGATCTTGTTGAATGGCGGAGCAGGCTCGAGGGGCTAGATGGCCTACTCCTGTTCCTAATTCTTATGTTCTTATGAAAGAAAGGTAGAGAGGCGGAAAGGTTTAGGGAGGGAGTTCCAGAGCTTAGGGCCCAAACTGCTGAAGGCACGGCCACCGATGGTTGCGCAGTTATAATGAGGGATGTTCAAGAGGGCAGAATTTGAGGAGCGCAGACATCTTGTGGGGTTGTGAGGCTGAAAAAGATTTGAAATAGTGAGGGACAAGGCCATGGACTGATTTGTAAACAAGGATGAGAATTCTGAAATCGAGGCATTGTTTAACCAGGTGCCAATGTAGGTCAGAAAGCACAGGGGTGATGGGTGATCGTGACTTGGTGCGAGTTACGACATGGGCTTCTGAGTTTTGGATGACCTCCAGTTTACCTCAAGTGACCTCAAGAACATGGGAGGCCAGCCAGGAGTGAGTTGGAGTAGTCAAGTCTCGAGGTAACAAATGCATGAATGAGGGTTTCAGCAGCAGAAGAGCCAAGGCAGGGGTGGAAGCGGGCAATGTTATGGAGGTGGAAAAAGGCGGTTTTAGTTATGCCACGGATATGTGGCCAGAAGCTCAATTCAGGGTCAAATATGATACCTAGGTTGCGAACAGTTTGGTTCAGCCTCAGATAGATGCTAGGGTGAGGGATGGAATCAGTGGCTCTGGAATGCAGTTTGTGGCAGGGACCAAAAACTATGGCTCGGTCTTCCCAACATTTAATTGGAGAAAATTTCTGCTCATCCAGATCTGGATGTTGGACAAGCGGTCTGACAATTTAAAGACCATGGACGGGTAAAGAGAAGTGGTGGAGAGGTCGAGCTGGGTGTCGTCAGCGTACATGTGGAAACCTACTCCGTGTTTTCGTATGAAATCGTCAAGTGGCAGCATATAGATGAGAAATAAGAGGGGGCCAAGGACAGATCCTTGGGAGCACCAGAGGTAACGATGCGGGAGTGGGAAGAGAATCCATTGCTGAAGATTTTCTGGCTATGATTAGATAGATAAGAAAGGAACCAGGCGAGTGCATTCCCACCTAGTTGGACGATGGTTGCGAGGATTTGGAGGAGGATGGAGTGGCCAACTGTGTCAAAGGCTGCAGACAGGTCCAGAAGCACGAGGAAGGCTAGTTTACTTTTATCAGACTCACAAAGGATGTAATTTGTGACTTTGATGAGAGCCGTTTCGGTACTGTGGCAGGGGCGAAAACCAGATTGAAGGGATTCAAACATTGAATTCATGGAAAGATGGTCAGGACAACACATTTGGAGGCGACAACACGTTCAAGTACTTTGGACAGGAAAGGGAGCTATGGATATAGCTAGCAAGCAAAGTGGGGTCAAGGGTTAATTTTTTTTGAGGGGAGGGGTGATGACAGCAAATTTGAAGGCGAGGGGACAGAACCTGAGGAGAGAGAACCGTTAACAATGTCGGCTAACATGGGAGCCATAAAAGGAAGTTGGGTGGTCAGCAGTTTAGTGGGAATAGAATCAAGGGAGCAGGAAGTGGGACTCATGGACAAGATGAGTTTGGAGAGGTCAAGAACAGCGATCAAAGAGAAATGAGAGAAAGATGTGAGTTTAGGGCTAGGGCAGGTGGAAGTCTCTGTGGGCTAGGTGAAGGAAGGGAACTCACAGAGGCAGCTGAGATACTGGATGCGATGAAAATTGATAAGGAGGAGGTACTAGAAAGGCTGGCTGTACTTAAAGTGGATAAGTCACCAGGACCAGACAGGATGTCTCCTAGGATACTGAGGCAAGTAAAGGTGGAAATAATTTTCCAATCCTCCCTGGATATGGTGCACAGGACTGGAGAATTGCAAATGTTATAGCCTTGTTCAAAAAAGGGTGTAAGGATAAACCCAGCAACTGCAGGCCAGTGGGAAACCTTTGGATGCGATTATCCAGAACAAAATTATCAGTTGGACAAATGTGGATTTATTAGGAAAACCAGCACAGATTTGTTAAAGGCAAATCATGTTTAATTAACTTGATTGAGTTTTTTGATGAGGCAGCAGAGAAGGTTGATGAGGGCCACACAGTTTGTGTGGTGTACATGGACTTCCAAAAGGCATTTGAAAAAGTTCCACAGAATAGGCTTGCCAGCAAAGTTGAAGGCCATGGAATAAAAAAGGACAGTGGCAGCATGGATACAAAATTGTCTAAGTGATAGGAAACAGGGAGTAGTGGTGAACGGCTGGTTTTCGTACTGGATGAATGATTCAGTGGTGTTCCCCAGGGGTCGGTACTAGGACCACTGCATTTCTTGATGTGTATTAATGTATTAGACTTGGGTGTACAGGGCACAATTTCAAAATTTGCAAATGACTCAAAATTTAGAATTAAAGTGAACAGTGAGGAGAATAGTGGTAGACTTCGAGAGGACATAGACAGGCTGGTGGAATGGGTGGACACGTGGCAGATGAAATTTAACGCAAAAAATGCAAAGTGATACATTTTGGTAGGAAGAATGAGGAGAGGCAATATAAACTAAAGGGTACTATTCTAAAGAGGGTGCATGTACAGAGACCGCTAGGGGTATATGTACACAAATGAAGGTAGCAGGGCAGGTTGAGAAAGTGGTTAAAAAAGCATAAGCGATCCTGGGCTTCATAAATAGAGGCATAAAGTACAAAAGCAAGGCAGTTATGATGAACCTGTGTAAATCACTGGTTCGGCCGCAACTGGAGTATTGTGTCTAGTTCTGGGCACCGCACTTTAGGAAGGATGTGGAGGCCTTAGAGAGGGTCCAGAAAAGAATTACAAGAATGGTTGCAGGGATGAGGGACTTTAGTTACATGGATAGACTGGAGAAGCGGGCGTTGTTCTCCTTAGATCAGAGAAGGTTGAGGGGAGATTTGATTGAGGTGTTCAAAATCATGAGGAGTCTCGACAGAGTAGATAGAGAGAAATGTTCCCATTGGCAGAAGGATCGAGAACCAGAGGACACAGATTTAAGGTGATTGGCAGAAGAACCAAATACGTTTTTACGCAGCGAGTGGTTAGGATCTAGAATGCAATGCCTGAAAGGGTGGTGGAGGCAGATTCAATCGTGGCTTTCAAAAGGGAATTGGAAAAGTACCTGATATTTTTTTTTGCAGGACTACGGGGAAAGGTCATGAGAGTGGGACTAGCTGAAGTGCTCTTGCAGAGAGCCAACACAAGCTCGACGGGCCAAAAGGCCTCCTTCTGTGCTATTGTATAACCATTCTATGATTGAATGGGCTGAGGCTCTTTTCTCTAGAAAAGAGAAGGGGTGATCTAACAGAGGTCTTTAAAATTTTGAAAGGGTTTGATAGAACAAAACAACAGAAGAAATAGGAGCAGGAGTAGGCCATATGGCCTCTTGAGTCTGCTCCACCATTCAATAAGATCATGGCTGATGTTCTACCTGAACTCTACTTTCCCGCTCGATCCCCATATCTGTTGATTCTCCTCGAGTCCAAAAATCTATCGATCTATTGAATAAACTCAATGCCTGATCATCCACAGCCCTCTAGGCGAGAGAATTCCAAAGATTTACAACACTCTGAGTGAAGATCTTTTTCCTCATTTCAGTCCTAATTGAATGACCTTTTCTCCTGAAACTATGCTCCCTGATTCTAGACTCTTCAGCCACGGGAAAAAGCCTCTCGGCATCTACCCTGTCAAGCCCTCACACAAACCTATATGTTTCAATGAGATCATCTCTCATTCTTCTAAACACCAGAGACTATGGACTAGACTTTCCACTATGGTCACTTGGGCGATATTTCCAGCCTTAGTGCTTTTTTTATTTTTCAGGATCGCTGGAGTATCGGCCATTTTAAAAACCGCTAGTTTTGCCCTTTTAATTTGGCTGATAGCCTTAGCGATGTGAAATGGGCCATAGCGATGTATTCAGCCGTGCAAGGCTGGCGTCCATAGTAATGACCGTTCTGCGCATGCGTTTTTTTTTCAGGCAAAGAACTTTTCCCACGGGGGTTGACAGAGAGAACAGGGGACTTGGTCCCCATCAATAACATTATAGAACCTTTCTTTTATTCTAGCCCCTGTTGCTTTATAAAGTAAAATCTATCAGTCAACTGAGGTGAACTCCATTTTCTTTCTCATGGGATGACATACCCTAGTTCTGCTTCTACATGTACTGTGGACCAGAGGGGGGAAAAAATCCATGATTAATATTAACCCTGACATCACAGCAATGTACTTGTATGTAACTTTTCTCATTTTATTCTCCCATCTCTATTCTACAGCATGTGATTAGTAATCAATACAGGTTGAGAAATTACAGCCCCCTCCGCCCCCGACCCCATCACTATAAATCGCGACAAATGCCCTAAATTTGTCCTCAACAAATACAAAGTGATTAGATGATTGGCAAAAATCAAATAGGCCCTTAAAATCACTCACAAATTGATTCCCCTGTCAAGCACTTGAAGCAGCCTTTTACTACAGATCCTCCCTGTAGTGCCGAGTTATTGCAGCTTTTCTTCAGCCTATTTTTGGGCCAGAGATCATTTGGGCGAAGTGCCGAAAGTAGCACTCGGCGATAATCTGAGCCATAATCGGGCGCAAATTTCCATTCTGAGCACTATTCTCGGCCTTGCACGAGAATGACGTCATTTTTATAATTTATAAAGTAGGCCGGCGATGCAGCTCATTCATGTACACCTAAAGTTGGGCCGGCAATAAATGGGCTATAATCAGGCACTAGTTTCCACTTTTCAGCAAATATGGGCGATAGCCTGCATCTCAGCTCCTAGATGGGCGCTAAATGGGAGCTAAATGGACGACGATGTGCTGAATGTCGAGCCTTTTGGACCTATCTGCTCAATGTGTCCTCAACGAGCAACCCTCTCAACCCAGGAATCATTCTCGTGAACCTTTGTAGCAAAGGTAGACTGAGAGAAGATGTTCCCAATTGTGGCGGAGTCCAAAAGTAGGGGCCATAATTATAAGGGAGTCATGAATAATCCTAATAGAGAATTCAGGAGAAACAACTTCTGTAAGTTGCCAGGCTAGCAGTCAGGTAGTCTTGCACCAGGAACTGTGTGTGTGGGGGGGGGTGAGGGGGTTGAGAGGGGACAACAGGGTTTTACAGGGCAGAAGGGAGGGGAGCCTGCACTGGCAGTGGCCCAAAATTTATTTGCGGGGTCCAGAGAAGCACTCCTCTTCCTCCTGGCCGCACAATAAGTTTAAATTTACTTGCTAGGGCCTGTGCCAGGTTTTACTCAGCATCTGCCATGATGCACTGTCAGCAGGCAGCTAAAATTGAATTGTGGTCCTCATGACATCACAGGACCCTAATTGACATTTATTTGTTCGGCACCACCTGAACTGCCAATGAAGAGAGTGGCATTAACATGGCGGCGGTGCAGGAAATGAGCACTAAGTGCACTACTTGGATTTAACTCCCGTTCTGCTTGGTGACCTAATGCCAAGGGAGTTTGGACTCTCCCACATTATTTGATAATAGCTCACACTGTGTTGACTGTAGTAACTGGAAAATGCATACTCTCACTTCTAATGATCAGACTGTATTGGTGTCACGTACAAAACAGGGAATGGATCCCTTACACATAGTAAATTTATAATTAAAGATTAAGGTAGATACAGATCAGTTTTTTGCTTATTAACTTAATCACTTTCCCTGCAGGCAACATTAAGCTTGGATGAGACGTTAAACCAAGGCCCTGTATATTCTCTCAGGTGGGTGTAAACGATCCCATGGCACTAATTTGAAGAAGAGCAGGGGAGTTATCCCCGGTGTCCTGGCCAATATTTGTCCCTCAATCAACATAACAAAAACAGATTATCTGGTCATTATCACATTGCTGTTTGTGGGGGCTTGCTGTGCGCAAGTTGGTTGTCACTTGTCCCACATTAGAACATAAGAACATATTACAACAGTGACTACACTTCAAAGTACTTCATTGGCTGTAAAGCGCTTTGAGACGTCATGAAAGTCACTACATAAATGCACATCTTTCTTTAAGATTAATTTGTTGTTTTATGAATCATAATTCTTCATAAAATAGACGACACCCTCAACATTTTTGATTTTCTTCACCTTGTCTACATTTTTCAAGATTGGTAGTGTCCAACATAGTTGGTCCCTTCATCATGGTTCAGCAAAGAAAACTCATCCATGATGATAATGTCCCATTAGAATGCAGGGTCCAAAAGGGACTGCAGTGTTTGAAACTGGTGTTCACTTCACCACAGCAGCAAACAGTTCCGAAGCAATCGCGTCCACTCGAGAGTAAATTACTTGTGTACTGTTCTTTCACCTAGGTTTAATCTCCTCCCATCCCCATTTTTTAGGCTCACCATGGGCTTCCAAACCAGCTGTGAGGTTGAAGAGGTCACTTCCATATAACTGGGCACCATGTGCACAAAAGCAGAATGATTCGACTAGCCAATTCTTCTCTCCCTCCCTCTGCTTGTGCTCGAGGTCCTGAATGGAATGTTGGAACATTCTCAACCCATTTTTGAAATATAAAAGGTACAATTAAAATCAACAAACGGTTGGTGATGCTCAAGTTTGTTTCTTCTAAAACTTTGAGTAGTTGAACTTGAAAAAAACCCAATTTTATTGATTTCCTTGCAAAATTGACAGAACCACGAGTTTTGGATTCTAGACAGTTAGCTTGTGTGAGAATGCATTTCGTGAAGCAGTACAATCATCGACATTTTTGCCTTTGTGCCTGGGAAAAATGACGCTGCTGCTGAAAAATGATGAACGGAGATGTTGTGTTCCTGACACAGATGAGACTGCACATAGTGAGGTTAAAGTAACAGTGACCTCAGTCTTTATTAAGACACTCCAGAGTGAGGAACAGACCTGAGGGGCCGACTTATATACAGTGCTCCCAAGGGATGCTGGGATCCCTTGGGACTTCAGGGGATGCGCTCCCTGGTGGCGGAACATGGAGTGCATGCTTTACAGATACACAACATCACTCCACCCCAAACTCAAAGTGAAAACTATTTACAAGGTGAGGCGGTCGAGAGCCTTTCTTTCCCTGGTGGACTGCCTCGGTACAAATGTCTGTTCTGGTGTGTTGGCTGTGCCCTCGCTGGGCTGGCGTGTTGTTGTTCCTGCAGGGCTGCTGGGTGAGCCTGGCCTTGCTGAGCTGTTGGGCATGATGGGTTTGATTTCCTGGTCCGGGGTTGTGTCGTTGATCCTTTGGGTGTGTGTTGTGGGCTCGAAAAAGGTGGTGTCTGCTGTGGGTTGTTCAGGGCAGTCTGTGAACTGCAACCTCGTTTGGTCCAGGTGCTTTCTGCAAATTTGTCCATTGTCTAGTTTAACGACAAACACCCTGTTCCCTTCTTCAGCTATCACCGTGCCCGCGATCCACTTGGGACTATGTCCACAGTTTAGTACATACACAGGGTCATTCAGATCAATTTCCCGTGACACAGTGGCATGACCATCGTTTACATTTTGTGGCTGCCGCCTGCTCTCTATCTGATCATGCAGGTTGGGGTGAACCAGCGAGAGTCTGGTTTTAAGTGTCCTTTTCATGAGTAGCTCAGCCGGGGGCACTCCTGTGAGCGAGTGGGATCTCGTGCGGTATCTGAGCAGTACTTGGGACAGGTGGGTTTGGAGTGAGCCTTCTGTGACTCGTTTAAGGCTCTGTTTGATTGTTTGTACTGCCCGCTCTGCCTGCCCATTGAAGGCTAGTTTAAACGGGGTAGAGGTGACATGTTTGATCCCATTGCGGGTCATGAATTCTTTAAATTCGGCACTGGTGAAACATGACCCGTTGTCACTGACCAGTATGTCACGCAGGCCGTCAGGCTTTCAATGGTGGCAGTGGGGGTGCTTCTCGACATTATTTCACATTAAATCCATTTTGAAAAAGCATCCATCACCACCAGGAACATTTTACCAAGAAATGGGCCCGCACAGTCGACATGGATTCTTAACCATGGTCTGGAGGGCCAGGACCACAAACTTAGTGGTGCCTCTTTTGATGCGTTGCTCAACTGAGCACACACGCTGCGTTGCCGTACACAGTACTCTAAGTCAGAGTCAATACCGGGCCACCACACGTGGGATCTGGCTATCGCTTTCATCATTACTATACCCGGGTGTGTGCTGTGGAGATCCGAGATGAACGTCTCCCTGCCCTTTTTGGTAGCACTACACAGTTACCCCACAACAGGCAGTCTGCCTGAATGGACAGCTCGTCCTTTTGCTGCTGGAACGGCTTGATTAGCTCTTGCATTTCAACGGGGATGCTGGCCCAGCTCCCATGCAGTACACAGTTTTATACTAGGGGCAGCAGAGCATCTTGGCTGGTCCAAGTCCTAATCTGGTGGGCCGTGACAGGTGATTTATCATTTTCAAACACTTCCATGACCATCAACAAGTCTGCAGGCTGCGCCGCCATCAACAAGTTTGCAGGCTGCGCCATTTCCACCCCCGTGGTGGGCAATGGTAGCTGACTGAGAGCAGCCACACAGTTCTCGGTGTCTGGCCTGTGGCGGATGGTATAGTTATACGCTGATAGCACGAGTGCCCACCTTTGTATGTGGGCTGAGGCATTAATATTTATCCCCTTGGTTTCAGCGAACAGGGATATGAGGGGCTCATGATCGGTTTCCAGCTCAAACTTGAGACCAAACAGGTACTGATGCATTTTCTTTACCCCGAACACATGCGCTAATGCCGCTTTCTCAATCATACTGTAGGCCCTCTCGACCTTAGACAATCTCCTGGAGGCATAGGCGACAGGTTGCAACTTTCCTGCAACGTTAGCTTCTTGTAATACACACCCGACTCCGTACGACGATGCATCACATGCCAGCACAAGTCTTTTACACGGCTTGTACAATACAAGCAGCTTGTTGGAGCATAAAATGTTTCTGGCTTTCTCAAAAGCAATTACTTGTTTTTTTCGCTATACCCAGTTCTCACCTTTACGCAATAACACATGTAAGGGCTCGAAGAGGGGGCTTAACCCCGGTTGGAAGTTACCAAAATAGTTGAGGAGTCCCAGGAACGACAGCAGCTCCGTGACGTTCTGTGGCCTGGGCGCGTTCCTGATAGCCTCTGTCTTGGCATCTGTGGGCCGAATGCCATCCATCGCGATCTTTCTCCCCAAAAACTCCACTTCTGTTGCCATGAAGACACATTTCGACCTCTTCAGCCGCAGCCCTATGTGATCCAGTCGCTGGAGGAACTGCTCCAGGTTTTGTAGGTGCTCAACGGTGTCCCGATCCGTGACCAATATGTCGTCCTGAACAACCACCGTGCGTGGTACTGACTTGAGCAGGCTCTCCATGTTTCTCTGGAAGATCGCTGCAACTGAAGTAATTCCAAACGGGCATCTGTTGTAGATGAACAGTCCCTTGTGCGTGTTGATGCAGGAGAGGCCCTTCGAAGACTCCTCCAGCTCCTGCATCATGTAGGCCAAAGACAGGTCGAACTTGGTGAACGTCTTGCCTCCTGCCAGCGTCGCAAATAGGTCGTCTGCCTTAGGTAGCGGATATTGGTCCTGAAGCGAGAAACGATTAATAGTTACTTTATAATCACCGCAAATCCTGACCGTGCCATCACTTTTGAGTACTGGAACAATCGGGCTGGCCCACTCGCTGAATTCCACGGGGGAGATGATGCCCTCGCATTGCAGCCTGTCCAGCTCAATTTCCACTCTCTCCCTCATCATGTGAGGTACCACTCGCACCTTGTGGCGAATGGGTGTGCCTCTGGGACCAAATGGATCCGCACCTGCCCCGGAAAAGTTTCCAATGCCAGGCTCAAAAAGGGAAGGAAATTTGTTAAGAACCTGGGTACATGAAGCCTCATCGACATGTGATAGCGCTCGGATGTCATCCCAATTCCAACGGATTTTGCCCAGCCAGCTCCTTCCAAGCAGTGTGGGGCCATCGCCCGGGACAATCCAGAGTGGCAGTTCATGCACCGTGCCCTCATAGGTGACCTTGACCATGGCGCTGCCCAGGACAATGATAAGCTCTTTGGTGTACGTTCTCAGTTTCATGTGGATGGGGCTCAGGGCTGGTCTGAGTGCCTTCTTGCACCACAGTCTCTCAAACATCTTTTTACTCATGATGGATTGGCTAGCGCCAGTGTCCAATTCCATGGCTACGCGTAAGCCATTCAATTTTACATTGAGCATTATAGGTGGACGTCGAAAATGTGTGCACCCCATGTACTTCAGCATCTGCCTCCTCTCTCTGATGCTCAAAATTGCTTTGATCCACCATGGACCGATCTTCCTCTGCCACGTGGTAGTTAGCAGGTTTTGCAGAGCTTGCAGCTTGTCTGTAAGCTCGTTAGAGATGCCCCATTGTTCCACAGCTCTTGCAAACATACCCTTTGAAGCGGCATGAATAGGCTGAATGGAAGCCTCCACAACGCCAACAAGGTGTGAATTGACTTGCATTCATCCTTTGTTGGGGACTCTGAGTCATCTCGGTCACCTGAGGCCTGCTAGCAGTTGCAGACTCGTGGTTTATGCCCTGTACATTTCTGCTCACAAACACAGTTCCAGTTAATTTATGAACATTGCTAGCACTTGTGTGCTGAGAGATTTGTTTGGTGTTATCAATGGTGGACATAAACACCTGTGCTGTCGCAATAGCCTTGCTGAGGGTCGGTGTCTCTGCAGTCAAAAGTTTTCGTAGGATGGTCTCGTGGCCAATGCCCAGTACAAAAAAGTCTCTGAGCATTTGCTCCAGGTAGCCATCAAATTCACATTATCCTGCAAGTCGCCTTAGCTCGGCGACATAGCTCACCACTTCCTGACCTTCAGATCACTGGCACGTGTAAAACATCAGCACACTCTCCCTCGGGTTAAGATGCTCCCGAACCAGTGTACACAGCTCCTCATACGACTTATATGTGGGTTTCACCGGAGCCAGGAGATTCTTCATGAAGCTGTAGGTTGGTGCCCCGCAGACCGTGAGGAGGACCGCTCTCCTTTCTGCAGCACTTGCTTCTCCGTCCAGCTCGCTGGCTACAAAGTACTGGTCTAGTCATTCGACATAGGCTTCCCAGTCCTCACCCTCTGAGAATTTCTCTAGGATGCCCACAGTTTGCTGCATTTTTGCGTTGGATTCGTGTACTCGTCACCAGTTGTTGTATTCCTGACACAGATGAGACTGCACACAGGGAGGTTAAAGTAACAGTGACCTCAGTCTTTATTATGACACTCCAGAGTGACAGGCCTTAGGGGCCGGCTTATATACAGTGCTCCCAAGGGATGCTGGGATCCCTTGGGACTTCAGGGGATGCACTCCCTGGTGGCGGAACATGGGAGTGCATGCTTTACAGATACACATCGGATACTTTAGTGAGTTCTTTAGGTAATTGGGCCCCAAACTTCATTGAAAGCACATAATACTTCAGCAATAAAAAGCAATCCTTTTGTGGCTTTTTAAAAATAATTAGATTTTCTATCATCTTCAATGAACTGAGGTAACAAACAGAACTATCCATGTCACCCATTATATCATTTTTCAAGTATCCCTTTTGAGTATTCAGGTGAAAAGATTAATACTGAACTTTGTCTGGTACGCTATTCCAAAGTTCTTTATGTTATGATATGTTGCAGTTATGGCATCATACTAATGTTAGCTGATGACAATGGCTCCCGATTGGCAAACGCCTTTCACGGCATCTGTTCTGCTAACTTAACAGATATTCTATTTGTTATGGAGCAAGAGTTTATTTTCTTCATCTTCAGTTTGTGTTTGATTATAGACATATCTTCTTCAAATCCTTTCTTTTGTAATTGGATTATGTTGATGAAACTGAACAGGTTACTGGGTCAGCCTATCTTCTATCTATATCCAGTGGGAGTACAGTTCATGCAATCACTTTCCTGTGCCTTGGTCATTCATCATATCCTCAACATAACCTCAGTGAGCTCTCTGTGTGCTGTTTCTTTTTAAACTGCATCCCATTAACCCTTCGATGATTTTCTTTTCTTGTAAAGATGTTAGTTGGCGTCTTGTTCATCAGGAAAATGCTTCAGGTTGGTTTGCTACATGATGCGGAGCACAACCATCCAGAAATGAGATTGTCCAATGAACTGTGCATAGAATATTGATAAAGGTACAGTGACTTATTAACTGAATCACTTGTAATTGCAATTATTTTCTTACCGCAAAGAATATATTTAAATGAGAGTGCTGTTGAAGTTTCGAAAATAAGTTTCTGATGAAAAATTAATGATGAGAATTTGTGTCTCTTCAGCCTTGGGAGATGAATTTAGATACAAACCCCGACAGTCCAATGGGGGAGGAAGTCCCAACCTATTTTGCCTTGTGTTGATGCTGTGGTGGTGGAGAACTGATGGGCCAGCAACTGTACACTGCTTGATGTCAATTTTCTGACAGTTGTGACATGGTGATGGTGCAGAAGCCTGCGACAGCCCAGTTGTTCTGTTCGCTTTATGTTCATTCCTTCACAGCCGACGGCGGAGAGATCATTCGTAGCTCAACTGGAGCTTGCTGCTTTATTTACATTCCCTGGCAATCTAATTAGGCTGGGGACCAACTCTCCTTTGATTCAACCACCTGAAGCTAAAGAGAAGGGAACAGTCATCCTCGACTAGCAGAAAAAAAATCTCTGCCCCTCCATGCCCCTCAAACCGGACGGTCTACACCTGGGCAGGACCGGAACCAATGTCCTCGGGGGAGTGTTTGCTAGTGCTGTTGGGGAGGCGTTAAACTAATATTGCAGGGGGATGGGAACCTATGCAGGGAGACAGAGGGAGACAAAAATGAGCCAAAAGCAAAAGACAGAAAGGAGATGAGGAAAAGTGGAGGGCAGAGAAACCCAAGGCAAAGAACAAAAAGGGCCACTGTACAGCAAAATTCTAAAAGGACAAAGGGTGTTAAAAAAGCAAGCCTGAAGGCTTTGTGTCTTAATGCAAGGAGTATCCGCAATAAGGTGGATGAATTAACTGTGCAAATAGATGTTAACAAATATGATGTGATTGGGATTACGGAGACGTGGCTCCAGGATGATCAGGGCTGGGAACTCAACATCCAGGGGTATTCAACATTCAGGAAGGATAGAATAAAAGGAAAAGGAGGTGGGGTAGCATTGCTGGTTAAAGAGGAGATTAATGCAATAGTTAGGAAAGACATTAGCTTGGATGATGTGGAATCTTTATGGGTAGAGCTGCAGAACACTAAAGGGCAAAAATCGTTAGTGGGAGTTGTGTACAGACCTCCAAACAGTAGTAGTGATGTTGGGGAGGGCATCAAACAGGAAATTAGGGGTGCATGCAATAATGGTGCAGCAGTTATAATGGGTGACCTTAATATGCACATAGATTGGGCTAGCCAAACTGGAAGCAATACGGTGGAGGAGGATTTCCTGGAGTGCATTAGGGATGGTTTTCTAGACCAATATGTCGAGGAACCAACTAGGGGGGAGGCCATCATAGACTGGGTGTTGTGTAATGAGAGAGGATTAATTAGCAATCTCATTGTGCGAGGCCCCTTGGGGAAGAGTGACCATAATATGGTGGAATTCTGCATTAGGATGGAGAATGAAACAGTTAATTCAGAGACCATGGTCCAGAACTTAAAGAAGGGTAACTTTGAAGGTATGAGGCATGAATTGGCTAAGATAGATTGGCTAATGATACTTAAGGGGTTGACTGTGGATGGGCAATGGCAGACATTTAGAGACCGCATGGATGAATTACAACAATTGTACATTCCTGTCTGGCGTAAAAATAAAAAAGGGAAGGTGGCTCAACCGTGGCTATCTAGGGAAATCAGGGATAGTATTAAAGCCAAGGAAATGGCATACAAATTGGCCAGAAATAGCAGCGAACCTGGGGACTGGGAGAAATTTAGAACTCAGCAGAGGAGGACAAAGGGTTTGATTAGGGCAGGGAAAATGAAGTACGAGAAGAAGCTTGCAGGGAACATTAAGGCAGATTGCAAAAGTTTCCATAGATATGTAAAGAGAAAAAGGTTAGTAAAGACAAACGTAGGTCCCCTGCAGTCAGAATCAGGGGAAGTCATAACGGGGAACAAAGAAATGGCAGACCAATTGAACAAGTACTTTGGTTCAGTATTCACTAAGGAGGACACAAACAACCTTCCGGATATAAAAGTGGTCAGAGGGTCTAGTAAGGAGGAGGAACTGAGGGAAATCTTTATTAATCGGGAAATTGTGTTGGGGAAATTGATGG
Source organism: Pristiophorus japonicus (assembly GCF_044704955.1). NCBI lineage: Eukaryota > Metazoa > Chordata > Chondrichthyes > Pristiophoridae > Pristiophorus > Pristiophorus japonicus. The sequence continues at coordinate 186,191,007 of NC_091987.1, read as the reverse complement.
GATTGAAGGCCGATAAATCCCCAGGGCCTGATGGACTGCATCCCAGAGTACTTAAGGAGGTGGCCTTGGAAATAGCGGATGCATTGACAGTCATTTTCCAACATTCCATTGACTCTGGATCAGTTCCTATCGAGTGGAGGGTAGCCAATGTAACCCCACTTTTTAAAAAAGGAGGGAGAGAGAAAGCAGGGAATTATAGGCCGGTCAGCCTGACCTCAGTAGTGGGTAAAATGATGGAATCAATTATTAAGGATGTCATAGCAGCGCATTTGGAAAATGGTGACATGATAGGTCCAAGTCAGCATGGATTTGTGAAAGGGAGATCATGCTTGACAAATCTTCTGGAATTTTTTGAGGATGTTTCCAATAAAGTGGACAAAGGAGTATCAGTTGATGTGGTATATTTGGACTTTCAGAAGGCTTTCGACAAGGTCCCACACCGGAGATTAATGTGCAAAGTTAAAGCACATGGGATTGGGGGTAGTGTGCTGACGTGGATTGAGAACTGGTTGTCAGACAGGAAGCAAAGAGTAGGAGTAAATGGGTACTTTTCGGAATGGCAGGCAGTGACTAGTGGGGTACCGCAGGGTTCTGTGCTGGGGCCCCAGCTGTTTACATTGTACATTAATGATTTAGACGAGGGGATTAAATGTAGTATCTCCAAATTTGCGGATGACACTAAGTTGGGTGGCTGTGTGAGCTGCGAGGAGGATGCTATGAGGCTGCAGAGTGACTTGGATAGGTTAGGTGAGTGGGCAAATGCGTGGCAGATGAAGTATAATGTGGATAAATGTGAGGTTATCCACTTTGGTGGTAAAAACAGAGAGACAGACTATTATCTGAATGGTGACAGATTAGGAAAAGGGAAGATGCAACGAGACCTGGGTGTCATGGTACATCAGTCATTGAAGGTTGGCATGCAGGTGAAGCAGGCGGTTAAGAAAGCAAATGGCATGTTGGCCTTCATAGCGAGGGGATTTGAGTACAGGGGCAGGGAGGTGTTGCTACAGTTGTACAGGGCCTTGGTGAGGCCACACCTGGAGTATTGTGTACAGTTTTGGTCTCCTAACTTGAGGAAGGACATTCTTGCTATTGAGGGAGTGCAGCGAAGATTCACCAGGCTGATTCCCGGGATGGTGGGACTGACCTATCAAGAAAGACTGGATCAACTGGGCTTGTATTCACTGGAGTTCAGAAGAGTGAGAGGGGACCTCATAGAAACGTTTAAAATTCTGACGGGTTTGGACAGGTTGGATGCAGGAAGAATGTTCCCAATGTTGGGGAAGTCCAGAACCAGGGGTCACAGTCTAAGGATAAGGGGTAAGCCATTTAGGACCGAGATAAGGAGAAACTTTTTCACCCAGAGAGTGGTGAACCTGTGGAATTCTCTACCACAGAAAGTAGTTGAGGCCAATTCACTAAATATATTCAAAAGGGAGTTCGATGAAGTCCTTACTACTTGGGGGATCAAGGGGTATGGCGTGAAGACAGGAAGTGGGTACTGAAGTTTCATGTTCAGCCATGAACTCATTGAATGGCGGTGCAGGCTAGAAGGGCTGAATGGCCTGCTCCTGCACCTATTTTCTCTGTTTCTATGCCAATTTTGAAAAGAAAATGTTTTGGGCTCCCAGTTAAACAATGCCTCGATTTCAAAATTCTCATCCTCGTTTATAAATCACTCCATGGACTTGCCCTTCCATATCGCTGCAATCTTTTTCAGCCTCACAATCCCACAAGACGTCTATGCTCCTCAAATTTTGGCCTCTTGAACATTCCTCATTATAACTGCTCAACTATCAGTGGACGTGCCTTCAACTGCCTGGGCCCTTAGCTCTGGAACTCCCTCCCTAAACCTCTATACCTCTTTCATCCTTTAAGACGCTTGTTAAAACCTACCTCTTTAAACAAGCTTTTGATCATCTGCCTTAATTTCTTCTGTGGCTCGGTGTCAAATTTATCTGTTTGTCTGTAACACTGTCGCCTTGGGACATTTTTGACATTAAAGGCGCTATATAAATAAAAGTTAGTATTATTATTAAGAACAGTTCCATTTGCCGAGATGGCCTGGATTATTTAAAGCCCAGTAAGACTTGTGATTTGCACTCCGCGCACAGGATTATTTTTGTTTAAAGGTACTTCTACTCAGCAGGAATTGGATCAATGTTCATTGGCAGGCACAGCTAACAAGCTGGACCTATGACACTCCACATGGAGGCCTATGTTTGAAGTCCTATTCCACGCTTTCTCATCACATTCCTCGCAATCAAATACTGATGATCCTTCTCTGCAGACATATCACGGATCAAAGGAACACCAACTGAGAGATTAGAAAGCCCAGAATCAGTCAATTAAAATCAACTTTAAATTAGAATAACTTTTTGAACTCGCACTTTGTCAATCAATAAACATGCTGCAGTGTGGGAATAAGTTGTAGAAACAAGGGATGGCCTTAGTTTTCATGACAGGATGGCAGCGTGGGTGGTGCTAGAATTAGCTTCCTATCCCAGGTTCTGCGATATCAATCAAGGATCCCACACATGATTACAAACTCTTTGTCCATGTTTGCACACAACATAAGAAACTAAGAACATAGGAGCAGGAATAGGCCATTTGGCCCCTCGTGCCTGCTCCGCCATTCAATAAGATCTGATCTAGGCCTCAACTCCACTCCCCTGCCCGCTCCCCATAACCCTCGACTCCCTTACAGATACGCATCAAGAGCAAGCAGGATCTGCAAGCATCCATGGAACTGTATTCCAGTGGGGAGTAAATTCCTTTCGGAGCGTAGGGATGCGATAATTAAAAAAACAAACAACTGGTTTCCAATTATTTCCCCGCATAGAACAAAGTTCATAAAAGATAGATAATAAAAGTCCTACTCGAGCATTAATAAGGTACTGGGTTCCACATCACCACAGAGAATTAAATAATGATCCACCCACTCTTGCAGTGCTCCTGAACTAGGGCTTTTTTATGCTGTGAAAATAAACTCAGTGATACCAAGCTAATAGTAAGGTGTCACCTTTATTTTCGTGCATAAAAGGTTGCAAAGTTATGCAGCATAACTGATTCTCTCCCTACAGAAAGTCTACTGTGCTATACTGTGCTTAATACAGTTGCACCTAGTCAACTGCGATTATGCATTTATTTTGGTGCAGCCTCCTTTTGTGCCAAATGCTGGTTTCCTTCTCCCCGTTAGCTATTTTTTATTTAATCTCAGTGTGCGAGAAATGTTACCAGGACTGCATTTATTGCCCATCCCTCACTGCCCCGAGGTGGTTGTGGCAGACCCTCATCCTTAACCTGATACAGTTCTTGTAGTGCCCTCAATGATATTAGGGAGGGAATTCCAGGATACTGACCCAGAAACAATTGAGGAAAGCATAATTCATCGAAGTCAGCATGGTGTGTGACTTGAAGGGGAATGTGGAGGTGATAAATTTACAAAGAGGAGGGGGTAAACTTAACCTGTAAAGCAGAGTCATGACACCAACATTCATGTTACTGTTCAAACCACAGTCTTCACTGATATTCATATTCTGCTTTGCTCTTATACAGTTCCCTGATTAAGCAGCTCGCAAGGTATGTTAGTAAGATGCAATCACATTAAAATTAATTTTAACTTTACTGGGTCATGAGAAAAATATTCGCAATGACTCGCATCTCATTATACCTCTCGGATACGGATTAATTCCAGAATAAATTACTCTTGAGCGCAGTTACAGTTGTTCCATTGATGTCTTCCACACAGATTAGTTCAGGGATTAAAACCGGCCAGGACATTGGGAGAACTCCCTGCTCGTCTTCCAAAAGTGTTTTACTTTACGCAAAGCCTCCTTGATAAAATGCAACATCCCCACTGACACCCGGGAGTCCCTGGCCAAAGATCACCCTAAGTGGAGGAAGAGCATCCGGGAGGACACTGAGCACCTCGAGTCTCGTCGCCGAGAGCATGCAGAAAGCAAGCACAGGCAGCGGAAGGAGCGTGCGGCAAACCAGACTCCCCACCCACCCCTTTCCTTCAACGACTGTCTGCCCCACCTGTGACAGAGACTGTAATTCCCGTATTGGACTGTACAGTCGCCTGAGAACTCACTTTTAGAGTGGAAACAAGTCTTCCTCGATTTCGAAGGACTGCCTATGGTGATGACTCCCAGTTAAACCACAGCATCAAACTGACAGGACCTCACCTGAATAATCTAATGATAGCACCTCAAACAATGCAGCACTCCCTCGATAATGCACTCACTATATTCAAATGCTGGAGTGACCTTTAAGTTACAGACAAATAGGCTAATAACAATTGAGCCAAGATGACACTTTTCATTAATCTGAATTGCTGCTTAACATATTCAGAGGTGTGCCAGTAGTTTCTCTCTTATTGTGCAAAACAAGTAGTTAACAGGCCTTACTGTTGTCACTGCTATTTGTTTGTGAGGCTCTGACTTTCACAATGGAAATTAACACGGAAGGTACAGATGGATATGTGTTGGCAGCAACAATGGTACCTGCGATAAAAGCGCTTCTGAGTTGTGAAAATCAGCAAATGTAATATTGAACACCACGGGGAAGGAAAATGATGATTCCAGTACTGGCGAGACCAATCTGGATGTGACGTCAGAGCACCTACCCATCTGGTACAGGGCTTAAAATAACAACCTGCCACCTGCCACCACTGGACCCAGGTTAACCCAAGCAACACCATGAAAACACTTCACAATTACAGCTCTCCTGCTCCGACATATTTAATGCAAATGTCCCAACTATTCACTCATAGCCAGTGACATGTTACATCATGCAGAACAACTTAAATTTTCCATTTTGTTCGAGTATATATTTTGAGGTAAAGTCTTGTGCTTGCAGAAGAATAAACTGGGTATAACCATCTACTTCAAATGATTCTAATTGCATGTACTGGATGATTGATAACTTGAGTGTGGTTACATAACAATGTACATAACGATACAAACCATGTCCCCCTAGAGATATGAATCAGTTATTCCACCAAGATGCCTGCCCTCTGTCAGGGGTCTGGGATTTGAATTTTCCCCTTTTCTGGAGACTGTTTTGTTCCGGTTGGCACTTCCTCCTGATATTTCCCAGGCTTCTGTGCATGTGTGACGAGTGAACTTTTGCCAAGATTGATGTTTATTTTGTTTGTGTGGTATTACAATGGCGAGAAATGGCTGCATTATTTTATATCGATGCATTCAAAAGCAACTCGCCTAGAACAGCCATTTCTGGAAGGCCAACAGTTATTCAAGTTTCATCATCACAGGTGGTCCCTCGTATCAAGGATGACTTGCTTCCATGCCAAAAAGGGATGAGTTCACAGGTGTTTAAATGAAGGATCTAATATTCCAGGTCCCGAACTACATCCTGAAGGGTGGAAGATGCCTGAGCGTGGATTTTTTTAACGTGTGGTGGCCGTTGGAAACCAGCCACCACACGGGCTTGAGAGAGCTAGGTCTTGGTCCAGTGGCAAGGATTAACCAAGACGACTGGAAACCAGCTCTGCTGCACGGTCCTTGTGCGCACACAATCGCCGTGTGGGCTGGCCCATGCTGCCCCTGGGCCCTCGCCTTTTCTGGCTCCAAACTGACGCCTCTGCTGGGCCCCAATCACATCGCTCCACAATCACTCACCGCTCCTGCTGTACCTGCCCACGCTCCAATCACTGACCTGAATCTCGATGACATCCAGTCCAGTCGCCTTCTTCGTTGCCGTCACCCTCCTGCACCACATGCGCTGTACCTTGCAGTGGCATGCCGCCACACTGCTCCAGGCTGCCGCTCGCCGCTTGGCAGTGCGGCGGGCCCGACCTGAGAGAGACCATCAGTGGCAGGTCGGGGCCATAAAAGTCATAAATACTACAAGGACTCCAACATCAATGCGCAATGCCAACCAACAATTGAATTTTAGGGTTCAGAGGTCACTGTAATATAATGCAAATGGATTACAATTTTGATTCCGAAAAATTGCTGCACTCAAGAGAAACTGAGGCATGAAATGTGGGATTGAGCCGTGATTCTCCACATGCTGAGTTACAAATTCCATACCGAACATCACGGCTTCCAGCTATAACCAGGATTCACCTCAGCGGAAGTGTTGGCCGGGTGCAATTACCAATGGAAGGCAATTTGAAAAATAATTTGGATTGGTTGCAAGCAATGGGTTAGGGGTATTGTCATTATAAATTTATAGCTTACAAGTCAGAAAATTCTGCCAGCAGCAAACTAAACTAATAAGCACTTTGTATAAAGCTTTCAGCAGGGAGTTCTGTCAAACCTCATTGTAAAAATAAAATGCATTATCTCCCAATTTGAATTTCAGCAATTATCTCATCCACATTTAAAAAAAATGAAACAACATTTTATTGCAATTATCTCTTATACTGACAGACCTGTCTCATTTGGGATACACAGAGATCCACAATTGATGTTTTGGAATTTATTAAATCTAACCTGAAGTGGGCAAGTAAAGGTGACAGTCAAACAAAGGTTACTATAAATAATACTGAGACATTTGCTCTTATTACTAATTATGTTCAAAGCAATGTAAGGTTGTACTCAGATGAACAATGATGTCCCCCTTAAATTTGAGTCATCTTATAAAAGCCTTCAATAATGTTCCAATTTCATCTTAACTAGCCATCATTACTCGGACCTATATTATTCAAGCAATAATGAATACAACAATGCTCCTCAACTTCAAAGAGACACTGATAAAAACAAGTTCAAAGGTCCCCCAAGACTCAAGTCAGCAGCTGAGCCATACTGGCTAGGAAGTTGTCAAGTTCTACCACGTGACTGTGCTGGGATAACTGATCTCAGGCCGGATGATGGCAGGAATGCTACAGATGGCGTCAGCAATCTTGGGTCAAGGAGGGGAAAAATGAGTCAGGCTTCCTGCTCCTGATCTCGATCTTGCGATCTCAATTGGAATCACACGGGTTTGGTGGAGACAGAATTGGGCTCAGCTGTATGCCTCCAGGCTGCCAGCACTGCCCGCACTCAGGCTTGAATAAAGGCCACTTGTGTGAGGCATATCTCAGCAAGGAGTCAACACCTTCAGGAGAAGATAAGGGAGAACATTGAGGCAAGAGAAAAACAGTTCAAATGACACACAATGCTGCATTTTGTTTTCCTTTTACGACAGTGATAGATGAAGTCATTCTATTTCACTTTATTGTATGCATAAAAGGAATATAAAATAATGTGCAAAGGTGATTTCGTAATACACTGCTGTCTACTGCTGAGATGGAGCTGTGTTTAACCTGTGCTTTAAACTGGAATATCCTGAGGTCACGTCGAGGCTTACTGCCAGGCCCATAAAAAGGCAAATAGAATCCTTGATTTTGTATCCAGAGAATAGAATAGAAAAATAAGGGGGCAATGCTAAGCTTCTGCAAACCTCAGTTAAATTGCAGTGTTATGTACAGTTTTGGCCACAACTTTGTGAGAAGGATATAAAAGCAATGGGAAAAGTAGATTCACTAAAATGTTACCAGGATTACAATTATGACGAGGGATGAGAAATTTGGGTTTCTTCACCAATGGTGAAAAGGTTTGGGTTCACCTGATTCAGATCTTCATGATCATAAAAGGCAAATTAGGCTATGAAAAGGTAAATAAGGATAAGTTGTTTCCACTAGTGTCAGGACAATAACAAAAGGGCACAATGCTTAGGTAACCACATAAAGAATTAAGGTGGCGGTTGGAAAAAATCCTGCTACAGAATTAAAGTATCGAATTCTCTGCTACAAACCGCAAATGTAGCAGAATCTATTCAATTATTAAACACTGAATTTGATAGTGAAATATTAAAGGTTACAGAGAACAAGCAGGCAAGTGGGATTAGACTGGGTAACTCATGGAGACAAACATTGCATAGGCTTGATGTGCTAAACAGCCTGTTTCTGCATTCTTAATGTTCAACTGTACCTGTATTACAATTCAATTAGAATTTTGTCTGTCACTGAACTTCACCCTGTGATCCACCACTTTTAACTTATTAGCCTGCAGCTAGCTGCACTCTCAATGTGCCAGAACACTTGCATGACATTATAAAAGGACACCTAATTGTCAAAGGGAAATGTCATTTCAACAACCCACACCAGTTCACCATTAGAATCCTCAAAACCATGAATGATTGTTTGCCTGAGTGATATTTACAATGCAACTACTCCACAAAGTCCACCCATTCATTGGCAAGCCTGCTGGTTTGGCTTGCAGCAGCATTTATTTGCAGTGGAGCCCTCCATCCCACATAAGACCCAATGGAAACCCCTTTTCCTTCGAAGTGAAAGCTTTAAAATATTCTGGCCTGTTTATCATTTATAACTGCTCAAGAATTCATATTTATCTGCAGTATTAATGCATCAACAATACTAACAGGATCATTATACATGCTCCCCAGAACAATACCGCTTGAGTTGGTGATTCATTGTAATTAACCTACATTTTCCCCGATTAAAAATTCAAATAAGCACAGTTCTATGAAACTCTTCATATCGTTTACATTTCACCAATATATTTAATGTATATCTTGGCCCATGTTCAGGCACCTCTGATCTTCTCCTCAAATTCTTACTCTTGAAACATCAAAACGACAAAGTGCATCATCTATTATTTGTCAACATTTGGAAATCCTTCCCAATATCCTTATTAATACAGTGTCATCATCATCATCATAGGCAGTCCCTCGAAATCGAGGAAGACTTGCTTCCACTCTAAAAGTGAGTTCTCAGGTGATTGTACAGTCCAATACGGGAATTATAGTCTATGTCACAGGTGGGGCAGACACCGGTTGAAGGAAAGGGTGGGTGGGGAGTCTGTTTGCCGCAGGCTCCTTCCGCTGCCTGTGCTTGTTTTCTGCATACTCTCGACGACGAGACTCGAGGTGCTCAGCGCCCTCCCAGATGCTCTTCCTCCACTTAGGGTGGTCTTTGGCCAGGGACTCCCAGTGTATGCAAGCTATGACACTCAGTTTTATCTGCCAGCAAAATAAATCTTAATACAACTTCTTCCCATTTCACGTGCAAAAATGACCAGACACTAACAGTGCTCTGATCATTATATATATTAAAAAAACTGGATAAGTGTAAGAAATCAATGGGCTAGACTTTCTACTTTCTGGCTAAGGCCGAAAAAAATGGGCCTTGTTCCAGCGATGCGGGACCTATCGCCCGTGCTGATCGCCGGCTCAAGGCCCATTTTTTTTTTTGCGATTTTCCACTCGGCCTTATCCCAGCGATGTCAAATGGGAGATGTGATTTCTCGCCGATCTCACGATCGTCCAAAGAAAACAGAAGTGAATGAAAAAAAAAAGCTTCCCTAACAACCCATCACTGCGCATGTGCAGGTTGATTTTTTTTTTCAGGTTGATGCTCCTTCCCACGTTTTGGGAGGTCAGGGGTCATCACACATGCTCAGAAGATCTGTGAGGGTCGTGGAGAGAGAGAGAGGAGAAAGCATTTTGTGTTCTGAATAATCTCATACTAATTGATAATGGAGGCATCATTTGAAAGGAGTAGGGCCAAGCCTGTCAGCAAGGAGGCCAATGAAGCCCTGGTGAGTGTTGTCAGCACCAGGTGGGAGGATCTGACACGGGATGGGCATGGGAAACCTCCACCCCGTACATATCGGAGGATTTGGACAGAGATTGCCGATGTGGTCATGTCGGCACCTAACGAAGCCCGGACACCGGACCAGTGCCACAAGCGTTGGAACAGCCTACTGGCAGCTGTGAAAGTAAGTTGAAATTTATATTTATGTATTATTTAATGATCTAAATAGTAACTAGAATCTGCAATGTTATTTGGTTATATTTAAACATAACTAACTTGTGAACAAATTTGTACAACCCAGCATAAAGTTAAATGTTGCAGTGTGAAATAAATGTCTTCAATGTCTTAAATTGCCTGATCCATTTGCTTCTGCCGTGCAATGTTATCGTATCATTTACAGAAGAAGATCTCGATCAATAATCGGGAGCAACGCAGGACGGGCGGGGGCTCCGCCATGATGCACACATTAAGTGCTCACGAGGAGCTCACGGTGGCCTTGGTGGGCCCAGAAAGCCGTTCGGTCACATCCCATGGTGTGGCCGAACCCACCCTTGAGACATGTGAGTATTGAGAAATGTGCATTGTTCAATGTGTGAATCATTAGTAAATACTGAAAATATCGTAGTTACGCATGTAATGTTATGCAATTAAAATGTAATTTGATGTTATGCAATTACAATGTAATGTTATGCAATTATAATATAATCTGATATATAATGGTGATGTACTATAGATGTTCGAATGAGGTCATGTTAGGTCATGTTAAACCTTGTGATCACCTGTGCATATGGGGTAATGGAAAGCATCGCAATGTTTTGAGTTTGAGAAAAATTGTAATGCAATGATTTGAAAAGTTAATTGTTGTTTATCAAATTAAAGGTCAAGTGGTCGTCGAGTCAGTAGAGTCCACTACCACTGAACCGTCTCCACCATTGCAGGAGGCTGTGCTTCAGCAGGAGGAGGAGGAGGAGGAGACGGAGACAGAGACGGAGGAAGAAGAGGAGATTTTTTTTGCGGGGGGGGGGGGTGGGGAGGGGGTACAACCTGCGGCCATCTCGGTTGAGATGGAAGAAGCATCGGGAACAAGCGGTGTGCAGCTGGCGACGCCAAGGCACGTCACATTGCAAACGGTGACCCCACGGAGGTCTGCTCGCAGCTCAACTCCGAGCACACAAGCGAGTACGGAGGGCACAGTTCCTCCGGACTTCCGCTTCCTCTCCGTCACCTCCACCACGGCAGGAAGTCTTGACATCCCACTCTGTACAACGTCTTGGTGTCGGTCTGTGTAGACCAAAACGGGGGGGGTGGGGTATGAACACGGGGTGGGACAGGATCTGGAGGGAAACGTGGCCACAGGTAGAGAGGGGGGAGTGCTTCTGTATGTAGTTCACTTGTTTTAAAATGTTCACTTGCTGTTATCAATTTATTATACTCTTGTTATTGTTATTGTTAATGTTACTGAATTGGCCAATTGTATTCAATAGTTAAATGTTCATTTGTTCAATTTTTATCATAAGTTAACTGTTCACTTTCCATTCTTTCTGAAATGGTCACTTGTTATCATTACTTAAATGGCCACTTGTTATCATTACTTAAATGGCCACTTGTTCTTAAGGTGTTCAATTTATTATTCTTCTAACGTTTTGGGGATTTTGAGGGAAGGTTGAGTTGATGCGGGGGTGGGGGGTTAGAGGGAGGGTGTTGTTCATTAGTTCTTAAAAAAAAATTATTTTATTAATAAAAAAAAATTCTACAACTTTTGTACCTTCTCTCTTATTTACATAAGTTTTACAACGTACGGTTCCTCATGCAGATTTATTTGTTTATTCTGTTTCCCCATGGAATATCATTTAATAACTTCACTATGTAAAAGCTATTTATGAACTAATTCCAATATATGAGATCTATTTAGCATAAATAAGGGGATAATACCTATTTATATTCCCTGTCCCAAATTTCTGAGTACAATTTGCTTCAATTTTACTCTCTAAATAACTCAGAACAATTCTCCACCCATCCTCAGATGCTAAAAATGGCGTCCGTAGTGCCCATTTCCCTCTATAAGGCCCTGAAAAAGCAACTATTTTTGAGCACTCTTTTGGGCCTTGCATCGGCCCAGCGAAGTGCATGCTAAGTGCTGAAACTTGGGATGGGCCTTGTGTGGGCGATCATTTGGGCGATCATCTCAGCGATCAAAGTGGAAACTTGGGGCCCTATTGTTCCGGCGATATTTTGGGCCTAGTTTCCATTTTTTGCTCAAAATGGGCGATAGAGGTCTATTTTGGGCGATAGATGGGCGATGTGAAGTGGAAAGTCTAGCCCTATAATTCGAGATATATAGACTACAGACTTCAGAGTGTGTATAACAAAACACATCTCGGGATTGAGATCATTGTTATAAGCCTCTCAAGGTTTGCTTCATTATCTTATATGCGCATAGCTTGTTATTGTTTTGATGTTGATAGAACATGGCCTCGATTTTCACTCCACCCAGAGGATTTTGGCTACAACTTTGAAAATTCCCTAAATTTAGCTTAAGCAGGGTGGAGTGTTCTAGCATACAGAGGTTAGTTGTATGATTATTCAATTTTAGCTCAGGTGACTGGACTCTGTAAAAATGTAAAGATATCAGATTTAAAAAATTGCATCACATCTCAAAGTAAGAGATGCACATGCTAAATATTAACAAAGAGATGATATCGAATGGAACATTTAGAGGGTATGTCCGCCTCAATATCACTTGATAGCTTGGTGTTTAATTTTAAGTTATATTTAGATAACTCACCTTTTTTTGTTGTTTTTTTATTTGTTCTCAAGATGGCACAATGCTGGGCTGGCCACATTTATTACCCATCGAAGAAAGTGGTGATGGGCTTTTCCTCTTGAACCATGACAATCCTTGTTGTGGTGGTGATATTTCTTTGTTTCAACGGTGAATGCTGTTGACATGACAAAGGAACCCAATGCAGTTGCTGAGCCCAGCAATATAATGGAAATTAATTATCATCCAGAGTGCTCCTTTGGACCCTTACTTCCATTTACACCAAGAACATTCCTCTGATCCGTGTATTAATGCTCAACTCTATGTAATTATATTTATTTTTTATGTTTTGTTTGAAAGGAGGTTGTCAACATAAGCACTGAAGCTAAACCTTTTACTTAAGTAAACTTTTGCAGTTACATCAAAAATGACTGAGGTTTTATTTGGTAAAGAAGGAAAAATGCAAATGAATTTAATCTCTTCAATCTTATTTTTCTTGATGTTCATTAGAAAACTTTAACTCTTAGCTGTGGCTCAGTTGGTAGCACTCTCGCCTTGAGTCAGAAGGTTGTGGGTCCAAGTCCCACTTCAATGACGTGAGCATAAAAATCTTAGTTGAAACTCCAATGCAGTACTGAGGGAGTGCTGCACTGTTGAAGATGCCATCTTTCGCAGGAAATGTTAAACCGAGGCCCCTTCAGGTGGACCGAAAAGATCCCATGGCACTATTTCGAAGAGGAGCGTGGGAGTTAGCCCCGGTGCCCTGGCCAATATTTGTCCCTCGATCAACATCACTATAAAAACAGATTGCTCATTATCTAATTTCTGTTTGTGGGAACTTGCCATGCACAAATTGGCTGCCGCGTTTCCTACATTACCACAGTAACTGCACTCCAAAAAGTGCTTCATTGGCTGTGAAGCACTTTGGGACATCCTGACATTGTGAACGGCGCTATATAAATGCAAGTCTTTCTTTTAACTCAGACCCTGAGTAGATGGAGATGAAATATGATGCAGTTTTTTGAATCTGATGTCTTTACATCTTTACAGAGTCCAGTCTATGCAAGGAATTGTTGTAACGAATATTTTTGTTGACATTTTCAAAAGAAATATAATTTATATTATTTTTGCTCAAAACATATAATGCTGACTATGAAGGAAATTCAAAGTGGAACAGGAAGCCCCATTATTAATATGCATTTGGTTTGATAACGCGGGTCACATAAATACATTTTATGCATATATATTTATATTATATCATATACATGTATATCTGTGTATGTGCCTCTTTCAGTATCTTGGAACATGTGTGTTTTTGGAACGTCTGCCATCAGGCACTCAAGTTGGCAGAGGTGACGTGGCCACAAGGAAGCCATCTGTGACTTGGAAAAGCCAGTTTTTACCATATCCAGCTATCTTCCATGCGAGAAAATGTCTTACACAACGGCAAGCACCTGTATGGAAATAAAACGCTTGGTTTTGTCGCAGAAAAATGGAAATGCCGATTCCCCTTTCATGCCTCAGCGCACCTCAGTGACAGCCTTACCGCTGCCTAGGTCAGCGTAGGTTATTAAAAATGTTAAGTTTGTTCTGCAAAGTGAGCCCATATCTTCTGGCTACGCTCAGGATTGGTGCCTATTGGCACTTGTGAGCACGACCAGAGATAATCCAGAATGTAGAATAATGGATACTTTTGGAGTGACTGCTTTTTGCAGCAGTTTGAAGTTGGAAAAAAATTGGCCCTGAAATTCCGATGTCCCGGGTCCGTACGAAGTTTTTACGGACCCGGGAAGGCATTGGAAAAGCTGGGTTTCAGCGCGCAATGCACATGCGCTGAAAACCGGCTTTTCCGATCTGTCAAGTTTCTGGCTTGACAGAACTCGCGCATGTCGGGAGCGAGGCCATTTGCAGGGCAATATTTCCGATATTGACGAATATCTTGCCTGCGTATCGCCTACTTTTACAGGCGCAAGTGTTTAAAAATACACAGAAACATTTAAAAATAAAGTTATAAAAACACATTTTATTTTTAAAAACCCTCCCCACTACAGTAAGTTTATTTTAAGGCTTAATTAAAAAAAAAATTTTAAAAGTCGGGAAAATATTTTTTTATAAGAACTATAATGTTAAATATGTAGTTTGTTTTCTTTTTTTTAAATTGTGTTTTTGGTGTGGGGGGGATTTCTCATTCATAGCAATAGGAGTTCCGGACTTACGGAACTCCTATTACTGTGAATGAGAATCTATACTAACCTGATTGGCTACTGTCTCCAGCTCCCGGCCTGTGCGCATCCCCACGTGCACGCGCTGCGACGCGCAGTCACGGGAAGCCTCAGGCTCAGAAGTTCCAACGGACACAGCAGCAACAGGTAAGTGCGCATCTTTTTTCTCTTTTTCTGTCGTTTGCCCGCGGGAAGAGCTCGAACGGAATTTCAGGACCAATAGATTACCATTCCGCACCGCACTGGAGTGTCACCCTAGATTTATGTGCTCAAATCTCTGGAGTGGGACTTGAACCCACAACTTTCTGACTCAGAGGCGAGAGTGTTACCCACTGAGCACTAAATTCATTTCCTTCGCTGCCAAATAATTCCAGCAATAGTATTTGGTGTAACTACAAAAATGTACTTAAATTAAGATGTTTAACTTCAGTGCTTATGTTGACAACCTCTTTCAAAACTTGAATAACTGTTGTCTTTCCAAAATAGCTGCTTCATGCTCGTTGCTTTTCAATGCCCTTTCAGACACATGGATATAAAATAATGCAGCCATTTCTAGTCATTGTAATACCACACAAACAAAGTAAACTTCAAACATGGCAAAAGTTCACTTGTCACACATGCACAGAGGCCTGTGATATGAATCTAAAAATGAAGACAATCTCGTAACACAGAATGCCGAAGCGCCAGTCTGTAGCAACGTGACGTACTGGGGTTTGGGAGAAATCTATAAGCCTTCGCTCTTGGAATCCCAATTTCTTCCCTGTGCTTGCAAGGAAAGACAATCAGGGACTCTTTACTGGTCACCAAGTATTTTGGAGCTGGCAGTACAAGGCAGGATTGGTTCAGTTCATCTCCCCAGCATGTTGACTGCAGTTGCTTAGTATGTGATTGAGTAAAAAAAGGTAACATTTGCCACAACATTCTCTTAGTCTTCCCAAAAACGAAAAAATCACGTCACTCTTTTCAGTTTTTAAAGATTCATTTTACACAAAGTTTCAAATGCGAGTTATGAAATATTAATCAAGTGTGATGACATCTTAAAATATTTTTTGCATTTCACAGAAATAATATGAAAATTGAAAGCAAATAGCCTTACAGAAAATAGTTTACAATGTCCCCAATGGAACAGTTCTGAACCTGATTAATTTAGCTCGCAGTTAAATCCAACTGTTAAATGCTTATACGTGTTATAATAAGGAGCCATTGGGCATTAGTTGCCTCTCATTCTTAACACTGACCAGAGTTAACACACATTCACAATTTCATCATTGAGGAATTAACAATTTAAGTCCAGTTTCAGGGTACAAATTATGCCCTGCAACCTCTCAGAAAATATTCTGTCGAAATCCAAGAAACACACAAGGCTATTAATTCTTTCCTATCTGATTCCTTGATCATCTTCCTAACCATTTTACAAATATTTTCAAAATAACAAAGTTGGTATTTGATGTGTATTCTATTTGATGGCAGCACAACCAAGCCTGATCCTGTCTTTACCTGGCTTCCAACAGGGGGCATCATTGACTAGTGACCCTGGCTGATATTGTCTCCTCTCTGGGAGGGAAAGAAAGAGAAAGAGACGAAAGAAGAAAGCAAAAGACAGAGAGAGAAAGAGAAAGAAAAAAATGTCTTGCATTTATATAGTGCCTATATTTTGAGAACGTCCCAAAGTGCTTTACAGACAATTAGGTATTTTCACAGTATAGTCACTGTTCTGTCAGAAACGCAGCAGCCAATTTGCGCACAGCAAACTCCCACAAACAGCAATGAAATAAATGGCCAGATCATCTGTTTTAGGTGTTGGTTGAGGGATAGATATTGACCAGGGCAGTGGGAGAACTCCCGTGCTCTTCTTCGAATCGGGCCGTGGGATCAGATGGGGCCTTGGCTTCAACGCCTCAATGGAAGGACCGTACCTCCGACAGTGCACCACACACACTGTACTGCACAGAATTACCAGCCTAGATGTGTGCTCAAGTCCTTGGAGTGGGGCTTGAACCTTCTGACTCAAAGGCGAGAGCGCTGCCACTAAGCCAAGGCTGACAGCTAGAAACATTAACATTTTTAATGTTCAGAATGCTCTTGAAACTAAAGCAGGTTTTTCAAAGTCATATTTTTCCCACCTGTGATGAACAATAAGCCTGACTGTAGTTATGGAAGTGTTAATGGAGGTACCAGCCTTGAAGGTCGTTGGAAGTTGGTGCATTATCATTTGGCTGACTTACTGAATCACTGTTGTGCCGTGCCCTGCAGTGAGCACTCCGACAGTTTGCTGCATACAGTTTCAAACCAACAGCCACACAAGTGGAAGAGAGGATGAGATTCTCCAGAATTCGCAGGTCTAATTGGAATCAGGCACCAATTCATGTGGCCTTTAGACAAATGCTATTGAGTCGACCATCTGCCTCGAGGTTGAATGCGAGTCATAAAGCAGAAGGCCGACCATATGGAGGAATCTTTAAGTGGTCTCTAAAATCGGAAACTGCAAACATTACAAGGTACATGGCAAACTTACAAGGAGCTTTTCACGTAAAATACAGCTGCCATTTACGGTCACCAACGAGAAACAGAATTGTTGGACATTCCTCAGTGTTTGATGTTAAAATGCACTGCATTCTCAACCAGTTGTCCAGGCAATTAGAAGCCCTTTCGGCCATTTTTTGGTGACAAGCTCGGTTAAGCAATTAAAATGCTGATTTTTGATTAAATTTAAACATGATTATATTTCTTTTAATATCCCAAATTTAATCGCATACTTCCAACGATTCAGTGGGCAAATGGATCATGTGGTATGGCAGTAATTTCAGCAGATAAACAAGGCTCCAACTTTTATACCTGGTCTGTGCAGAGTCATCATAGTAACTTACAGCACGGAAGGAGGCCATTTCGGCCCATTGTTCCTTCTCCGGCCGACAATGAGCAATCCAGCCGAATTCCACTTTTCAGCTCTTGGCCCTGTAGGTTACGGCACTTCAAGTGCATATCCAAATACTTTTAAAATGTGGTGAAGGGTTCTGCTTCTAACACCCTTTCAGGCAGTGCGTTCGAGTCCCCCAACACTCACTAGGTGAAGAAATTTCCCCTCAAATCCCTTCTAAACCTCCTACCAATTACTTTAAATCTATGCCCCCTGGTTGTTGACCCTGCTGCTTAGGGAAATAGGTCAACAACAACAACTTTTATTTATATAGCGCCTTTAATGAAGTAAAACATCCCAAGGCATTTCACAGCACTGTTATAAGATAAAACAAATAAATTTGACACTGAACCACCAAGAAATTACGGCAGATGCTTGGTCAAAGAGGTAGGTTTTAGGGAGCATCTTGAAGGAGGAAAGAGAGGCAAAGAGGCGGAGAGGCTTAGGGAGGGATATCAAGAGCTCAGGGCCCAGGCAGCTGAAGGCACAGCCACCAATGGTTGAGCAGTTATAATCAGGGATGCTCAAGAAGGGAGAATTTGAGGAACGCAGACATCTCATGGAGTTGTGAGGCTGAAATAGATTACAGAGATAGGGAGAGGCGAGGCCATGGAGGGATTTGTAAACAAGGTTGAGAATTTTGAAATCGAAGAGTTGCTTAACCGGGACCCAGTGTAAGTCAGCGAGGGCAGGGGTGATGGGTGATCAGGAATGGCGCAAGTTAGAACACGGGCTGCCGAATTTTGGATAACCTCAAGTTTACATCAGGTAGAATGTGAGAGGCCAGCCAGGAGTGCATTAGAGTCATCAAGTCTAGAGGTAACAAAGGCATGGATGAGGGTTTCAGCAGCAGATGAGCTATGGCATGGGCGGAGGTGGAAATAGACTGTTTTAATTATGCCACGGATATGTGGCCAGAAGCACAATTCAGGGTTAAATATGATACCTTGGTTGCAAACAATTTGGTTCAGCTTCAGATAGATGCTAGGGTGAGGGATGGAATCAGTGGCTAGGGAATGCAGTTTGTGGCAGGGACCAAAGACAATGGCTTCGGTCTTCCCAATATTTAACTGGAGAAAACTTCTGCTCATCCAGATCTGGATGTCGGACAAGTGGTCTGACAATTTAGAGACCATGGAAGGGTCAGAGGTAGAACTGGGTATCGTCAGCATACATGTGGAAACTGACTCCATGTTTTCGGATGATATCGCCAACGGGCAGCATATAGATGAGAAATAGGAGGGGGCCAAGGACAGGTCCTTGGGAGACATCAGAGGTAACAAAGCGGGAGTGGGAAGAGAAGCCCTTGCAGGAGATTTTCTGGCTATGATTAGATAGATAAGAATGGAACCAGGTGGGTGCAGTCCCACCCAGCTGGAGATTGGTGGAAACGTTGGAGGAGGATGGAGTGGTCAACCGTGTCAAAGGTTGCAGATAGGTCGAGGAGGATGAGGAGAGATAGTTTACTTTTGTCACAGTCACAGAGGATGTCATTCGTGACTTGGATTAAAGCCGTTTCAGTACTTTGGCAGGTGCGGAAACCAGATTGAAGGGATTCAAAGATGGGCACAGATTTGGGAGGCAACAACATGTTCAAGGACTTTGGAGAGGAAAGGGAGGTTGGAGATGAGGCGGTAGCTAGCAAGCACAGTGGGGTCAAGGGTTGTTTTTTTGAGGAGAGGGGTGATAGCGGCAGATTTGAAGGAGAGCGGGACCGTACCAGAGGAGAGAGAACTGTTAATAATGTCGGCTAACGTGGGAGCCAGAAAAGGAAGTTGGGTTGTCAACAGTTTAGTGGGAATAGGGTCAAGGGAGCAGGAAGTGGGTCTCATGGACAAGATGAGTGTGGAGGTCAAGAGGGGAGATCAGAGAGAAACTAGAGAAAGATGTGAGTTTAGGGCTAAGGTAGGAGGGAACCTCAGATGAAGTTTGGCCTGGTGGGCAAGGGGAAGGAAGGGAACTGGCAGAGGCAGCTGATCGGATGGTCTCAATCTTTGAGACAAAGAGGTCCATGAGCTCCTCACACTTGTTGGAGGTGAGTGTGGGAGAGACTTCAAGAGGGGTTGAAGAAGATGGTTCACAGTAAAGCATACTAGATGGGAGTCATCTTTTCATTCCAGAATAATAGTGAGCAGTTTTGCAGACAAGCGTAGGGCCTAATAATGCTTTATGTGGTCCTGCCAGATCTGGCGGTGAATGGCTAAACGAGTTGTCCGCTGTTATGTCTTGAATGAAGAATCTGACCAGATACTGTAAGCTCAAAGTAATGTGTGACTGTAGTCCTTTATTACAGGTCTCCAGAGTGCCTCTTCAGCCTGTGAGGCCTCCTTGTGTACAGGTGCTCCCAAGGGATTGTGGGATCCCCTGGGACTCCAGGGGATGAGCCCTCTGGTGGTTAAACAAGATATTTACAGGTTGACATATATAACAACACTCCCCCCTCCCCCCCCCCGCCGCCAAAGTCAAGAGTGTAACTATTTACAATGTGAGTCGATCTGGGGCCTTCCTTTCCCGAGCTGATTGTCTCGGTGCAAATGCTGGTTTTGGTGAGTCGTTTGTTGGGCCCTCGCTGGGCTGCTGTGCAGCTGGCATTGTCGGGTTGCTGGGTGTGGAGAGTCCTGCTGGGCTGCTGCAGGTGATGGGTTCTGCTTCATGATCAACTGCTGGGTCGGTTGCCTCTTGTGTGTGTTGGGGGGTCGAAAAAGGTAGAGTCTATTGTGGGTTGTTCTGGATAGTCCGTGAATCTGAGTTTGGTTTGGTCCAAGTGTTTTCTGCAGGTGAGTCCATTTGAAAGTTTGACCAGAAACATCCTACTCCCCTCTTTGGCCATGACAGTGCTGGGAAGCCACTTGGGACCTTGTCCATAGTTCAACACAAATACAGGATCATTAAGCTCGATTTCACATGACACATTTGCGTGATCATAATATGTATTCTGTTGAAGCCGCCTGCTCTCGACCTGTTTGTGTAGATCAGGGTGGACTAACGAGAGCCTTGTCTTAAATGCCCTTTTCATGAGCAGTTCAGCAGGGGGAACCCCAGTGAGCGAGTGGGGTCTTGTGCGGTAACTAAGCAGGACTCGGGATAGCCGAGTCTGCAGTGAGCCTTCAGTTACCCTCTTCAAGCTCTGCTTGTTTGCACTGCTCTCTCTGCCTGACCTTTGAACGCGGGTTTAAACGGAGCAGATTTGACATGTATGATCCCATTGTAGGTCATGAACTCTTTGAACTCGGCACTGGTGAAGCACGGCCCATTGTCACTCACAAGGACATCAGGCAGGCCGTGCGTGGCAAACATGGCCCGTAGGCTTTCAATGGTGGCAGCAGACGTGCTTGCCGACATTATCTCACATTCAATCCATTTGGAGTATGCATCTACGACCACAAGAAACAATTTTTCCAAGAATGGGCTTGCATTGTCGACATGGACCCTGGACCACGGTTTGGAGGGCCAGAACCATAAACTTAGTGGTGCCTCCCTGGGTGTATTGCTTAAATGTGAACATTTGTTACATTTGTGCACGCAGGACTCTAAGTCTGCATCGATACCGGGCCACCACATGTGGGATCTGACTCTTGCTTTCATCATTACAATGCCTGGGTGGTCACTAATGAAAGTGTCCCAGCCCTTTTTTGGCACCACTACCCGATTACCCCATCGGAGGCAGTCTGCCTGTATGGACATTTCATCTCTGTGCCGCTGGTACAGCTTTATTTCTTCCTGCATTTCATGAGACCAACTCCCATGGAGCACACAGTTTTTTTTACTAAGGACAGTAAGGGGTCCTGGCTCGTCCAGATCCTAATCTGTCGGGCGATAACAGGTGATTGCTCACTCTCGAATGCTTCCATGACCATAACTAAATCTGCGGGCTGTGCCATCTCCATCCCTGTGGTGGGCAATGGCAACCTACTGAGAGTATCAGCACAGTTTTCTTTGCCTGGCCTGTGGCGGATGGCGTAGTTGTATGCGGACAACGTGAGCGCCCATTTCTGGATGTGGGCCAATGCATTCATAGTTATCCCCTTACTTTCAGAAAAGAAGGATATAAGTGGCTTATGGTCAGTTTCCAATTCAAATTTGAGCGCAAACAGATATTGAAGCAGTTTCTTTACCCCATAAACACACGCTAACGTTTCTTTTTCGGTCATGCTGTAAGCCCTTTCAGCCTTAGACAGACTTCTGGATGCACAAGCAACCAGTTGCAATTTCCCAGATTCATTAGCTTGTTGCAATACACACCCGATGCCATATGACGACACATCACATGCCAGTACCAAATGCTTACATGGATCATACAACACAAGCAATTTGTTTGAGCATATCAGTTTCCTAGCTTTCTCAAAAGCATTTTCTTGGCTTTTACCCCATACCCATTCATTTACTTTACGCAGTAAGGCATGCAGGAATTCTAACAGTGTGCTGAGACCCGGTAAGAAGTTACCAAAGTAGTTCAGGAGTCCTAGAAATGATCGCATCTCCGTCACGTTCTGTGGTCTCGGTGCATTCTTGAACGCCTCCGTCTTCGAATCGGTGAGCCTGATGCCGTCCGCCTCGATTCTTCTCCGCAGGAACTCCACTTCAGGTGCCAGGAAAATGCACTTCGAGTGTTTTAACCTGAGCCCCAGACGATTAAGCCAACTAAGAACCTCCTCCAGGTTCTGCACGTGCTCGACGGTGTCCCGACCTGTAAACCAAGATGTCGTCCTGGAAGACCACGGGGCGCGGGACCAACTTCAGCAAGCTTTCCATGTTCCTCTAGAATATCGCCGCAGCTGATCGAATCCCAAATGGGCATCTGTTGTAAATGAAGAGACCTTTGTGCGTGTTGATGCAGGTGAGGCCCTTCGGTGATTCCTCCAGCTCCTGCGTCATGTAGGCCGAGGTCAAGTCCAGCTTCGTGAACGACTTTCCTCCCGCCAGCATCGTAAATAGGTCGTCTGCCTTTGGTTGATCCTGCAGGGAGAAACTATTGGTGATAGTTACTTTGTAATCACCACAGATTCTGATGCTGCCGTCTTCCTTGAGGACTGGAACAATCAGACTGGCCCACTCGTTGAATTCGATTGGTGAAATGATGCCCTCTCGTTGCAGCCAGTCCAGTTCGATCTCCACCCTCTCTCTCATCATGTACTGTACCGTTCTCGCCTTGTGATGGATGGGTCGCACCCCCGGAATCAAGTGGATCTGCACTTTTGCTGCTTGGAACTTCCCGATGCCCGGTTCGAACAGCGAGGGGAACTTGTTCAGGACCTGGGTACATGAGGTGTCATTGACGGACGAGAGTGCTCGGACGTTGTCCATGTTCCAGTATATCTTTTCCAGCCAGCTCCTGCCAAACAACGTGAGGCCATCACCCGGTACCATCCAGAGTGGTAAATTGTACGCCGCTCCATCGTAGGAGACCTTTACGGCAGCACTGCCGATTACAGGAATCAGTTCCTTTGTGTACATTCTCAGTTTAGTACGAATGGGAGTCAGGACTGGCCTTGAGGCTTTGCTGCACCACAATTTATTGAAAGTCTTTTTGCTCATTATGGACTGGCACGCGCCCGTGTCCAGCTCCATTGACACTGGGAGTCCAGTTAATTCAAACCTTCAGCATTATCGGGGGACACTTTGTGGTAAATGTGTGCACCCCACATACCTCTGCCTCCTCAGTCTGAGGCTGTGGTTCATCATGATCCACCGTGGATGTGTCCTCCTCTGCAACATGGTGGTTTGCAGGATTAGCAGGGTTTGCACCTTGCTTGCACATACGTTGGAGGTGTCCCATTGTTCCACAGTCCTTGCAAACGTATCCTTTAAAGCGGCATGAATGGAAGTGATGATCACCTCCGCAGCATCAACAAGTTGTTAATGGCCTTTCATTCACCATCCTTGATGGTGGACTCAGATATCTGCGCTTGTGCAGCTGCAGGCATGTGAGTCCTGCCCTGTATGTTACAATTCGAAAACAACATTACTTTGTTCACAGTACTTGCAGCAGCACTTGTGTGCTGAGAGATTTGTTTGGTATTGTCACTGCTGGCGATGACCGCCTGGGCTATCGCTAAGGCTTTATTCAAGGTTGGAGTTTCTACAGTCAAAAGTTTGCGAAGTATTACTTCATGGCCAATGCCAAGTACAAAGAAGTCCCTGAGCATGTGCTGCAAGTGTCCTTCAAATTTTTAATGTCCTGCAAGGTGCCTTAGCTCGGCGACGCAGCTCACCACTTCCTGGCCTTCAGACCTCTTGTATGTGTAGATCCGGTACCTCGCCATCAGAACGCTTTCCTTCGGGTTTAGATGCTCCTGGACCAGTGTGCACAAATCATCTTATAACTTCTATGTGGGTTTCGCTGGAGCGAGTAGATTTTTCATGAGGCCATACGTTGGTGCCCCCCCAAATGGTGAGGAGGATCGCCCTTCGTTTAGTAGCGTTCACTTCTCCTTCCAGCTCGTTGGCCACTAAGTATTGGTCGAGTCACTCCATGAAGGTTTCCCAATTATCTCCCTCCTAAAATTTCTCCAGGATGCCCACTGTTCTCTGCATTGTTGCGGTGGGGTTTGTCATCTGTATCTCGTCACCAGCTGTTATGTCTTGAATAAAGAATCTGACCAGGTACTGTAAGCTCAAAGTAATATGTGACTGTAGTCCTTTCTTACAGGTCTCCAGAGTGCCTCTCCATCCTGTGAGGTCTCCTTATGTACAGGTGCTCCCAAGGGATTGTGGGATATCCGTTCAAGTCTGTGCCCCTTAGACTTGAGGGAGCGAAGATGAGGGCCATGCCAGGGGGAATGGCCAGGGTGAGAGAGAGAATAGTTTTAATTGGGACTAGGGCACCTAAGGTTGGGGTGCAGGTGTGATTGAGCAGATCGGTGGCTGCAGAACTGTCATGGTGAAAGAAGAGCCAAAGGCTGGACAGTTTGGAGTTGATAAGTGCAGTTATAAGAGAGTTTGGAGAGAGTTTTTTCTGGGGCGGATGCAGAAGGAAGTAGAGTAGGGTGGGGGAAAGGGGGAAGGGGGGGTGGGCAAAACAAGGAAATGGTCAGAGATGGCTTTATCTTTAGTTGACACGGTTGGAATAGCAAGGTCACGAGAGATGGCAAGGTCAAGGGGGTGGCCGTGAATATGGGTTGAGGAATTCACATGGAGGGAGAGATTAAGGGAGGACAGGAGGGTAGTGAACTCAGAGAAGAGAGAGCATGATGAATTGAGATGGAGGTTGAAATCACTGAGTATGAGAAGTCACTTGGTGCAGAGGCTGAGGGAGGAAAGCAGTTAAGATATCTCGGTGATAAAATTTTTATCATATCTGGGTGGGCGGCAGAGAATGAGAAGTGAGAGGGATGAAATAAGGTGAGATGTTCAAACCAGGAGAAAGTGCTGGAGGAGTAGGGGGACAGATCAAGGTGTGATTTGCTGGTGAGAGTCACACAGCCACCATGGCAGTCTGGACAGGGCAAGTGTTGGAAGGTATAGCCAGACAGGGAGGCTTCATTTAAAGGTAAGGTGTCATCATCCCTCAGCCATGTTTCCATCAGGGCCATGATGTTGATGCAATCATCCATGTTAAGCTCATGGATGGCAAGGACCTTGTTCGCAAGTGAACGGACATTCTGCAAGGAGATATGGTGAAGTTCAGTGATGGCTGATCTACTGCCAGCATCCACAGGTTCAGGGCTTGGAGGGATGAGCTGGATGGGGAGGAGATTGGCAAGGTTAGCCCCCCGTGGACAAGCTGGGTGGCAAGTTCGGTGAGAGAGTTGGATGGGATAATTGGGGTTGTTACTCCTGAGGAGACAGCAATGAGTGCCACGGTGGGCCCTCTGGAGGATGCCAAAAGAGGTACAGAGGGAAGCTGCAGGCTTATCACAGGTCCTTCCTATCCACTCTATCTAGGCCCCTCATAATTTTATACACCTCAATAAGGTCTCCCTTCAGCCTCCTCTTCAAACAAAACAAACCCAGCCCATCCAATTATTTCTCATAGAAACATAGAAACATTGAAACATAGAAAATAGGTGCAGGAGTAGGCCATTCGGCCCTTCGAGCCTGCACCGCCATTCAATGAGTTCATGGCTGAACATGCAAATTCAGGACCCCATTCCTGCTTTCTCGCCATACCCCTTGATCCCCCTTGTAGTAAGGACTATATCTAACTCCTTTTTGAATATATTTAGTGAATTGGCCTCAACAACTTTCTGTGGTCGATAATTCCACAGGTTCACCACTCTCTGGGTGAAGAAGTTTCTCCTCACCTTGGTCCTAAATGGCTTACCCCTTATCCTTAGACTGTGACCCCTGGTTCTGGACTTCCCCAACATTGGGAACATTCTTCCTGCATCTAACCTGTCTGAACCCATCAGAATTTTAAACGTTTCTATGAGGTCCCCTCTCATTCTTCTGAACTCCAGTGAATACAAGCCCAGTTGATCCAGTCTTTCTTGATAGGTCAGTCCCGCCATCCCGGGAATCAGTCTGGTGAACCTTCCCTGCACTCCCTCAATAGCAAGAATGTCCTTCCTCAAGTTAGGAGACGAAAACTGGACACAATACTCCAGGTGTGACTTCACCAAGGCCCTGTACAACTGTAGCAACACCTCCCTGCCCCTGCACTCAAATCCCCTCGCTATGAAGGCCAACATGCCATTTGCTTTCTTAACCGCCTGCTGTACCTGCATGCCAACCTTCAATGACTGATGTACCATGACACCCAGGTCTCGTTGCACCTCCCCTTTTCCTACTCTGTCACCATTCAGATAATAGTCTGTCTCTCTGTTTTTACCACCAAAGTGGACAACCTCACATTTATCCACATTATACTTCATCTGCCATGCATTTGCCCACTCACCTAACCTATCCAAGTCACTCTGCACCCACATAGCATCCTCCTCGCAGCTCACACTGCCACACAACTTAGTGTCATCCGCAAATTTGGAGATACTACATTTAATCCCCTCGTCTAAATCATTAATGTACAGTGTAAACAGCTGGGGCCCCAGCACAGAACCTTGCGGTTCCCCACTAGTCACTGCCTGTCATTCTGAAAAGTACCCATTTACTCCTACTCTTTGCTTCCTGTCTGCCAACCAGTTCTCAATCCATGTCAGCACACTACCCCCAATCCCATGTGCTTTAACTTTGCACATTAATCTCTTGTGTGGGACCTTGTCGAAAGCCTTCTGAAAGTCAAAATATACCACATCAACTGGTTCTCCCTTGTCCACTCTACTGGAAACATCCTCAAAAAATTCCAGAAGATTTGTCAAGCATGATTTCCCTTTCACAAATCCATGCTGACTTGGACCTATCATGTCACCTCTTTCCAAATGCGCTGCTATGACATCCTGAATAATTGATTCCATCATTTTACCCACTACTGAGGTCAGGCTGACCGGTCTATAATTCCCTGTTTTCTCTCTCCCTCCTTTTTTAAAAAGTGGGGTTACATTGGCTACCCTCCACTCAATAGGAACTGATCCAGAGTCAATGGAATGTTGGAAAATGACTGTCAATGCATCCGCTATTTCCAAGGCCACCTCCTTAAGTACTCTGGGATGCAGTCCATCAGGCCCTGGGGATTTATCGGCCTTCAATCCCATCAATTTCCCCAACATAATTTCCCGACTAATAAGGATTCCCCTCAGTTCCTCCTCCTTACTAGACCCTCTGACCCCTTTTATATCCAGAAGGTTGTTTGTGTCCTCCCCTAATAGCTAATAGTGTCCTCTCCTCATAGCTAAATTTCTCCAGTCCAGACAACATGCCCATAAATCCCCTGTGTACCCTCTCGAGTGCAATCGCATCTTTCCTGTAATGTCGTGACCAGAACTGCATGCAGTACTGTAGCTGTGGCCTAACTAGTGGTTTATACAGTTCAAGCATAACCTCCCTGCTCTTGTATTCTATGCCACGGCTAATAAAGGCAATTATTCAGTATGCCTTCTTAACCACTTTATCTACCTGGTCTGCTACGTTAAAGAGGAGATTAATGCAATAGTTAGGAAGGACATTCGCTTGGATGATGTGGAATCTATATGGGTAGAGCTGCGGAAGGGCAAAAAACGTTAGTGGGAGTTGTGTACAGACCTCCAAACAGTAGTAGTGATGTTGGGGAGGGCATCAAACAGGAAATTAGGGGTGCGTGCAATAAAGCTGCAGCAGTTACCATGGGTGACTTTAATATGCATATAGATTGGGCTAACCAAACTGGAAGCAATATGGTGGAGGAGGATTTCCTGGAGTGCATAAAGGATGGTTTTCTAGACCAATATGTTGAGGAACCAACCAGGGGGGAGGCCATCTTAGATTGGGTGTTATGCAATGAGAGAGGATTAATGAGCAATCTCGTTGTGCGAGGCCCCATGGGGAAGAGTGACCATAATATAGTGGAATTCTACATTAGGATGGAGAATGAAACAGTTAATTCAGAGACCATGGTGCAAAACTTAAAGAAGGGTAACTTTGAAGGTATGAGGCGTGAATTGGCTAGGATAGATTGGCGAATGATATTTAAGGGGTTGACAGTGGATGGGCAATGGCAGACATTTTGAGACTGCATGGATTAAGTACAACAATTGTACATCCCTGTCTGGCGTAAAAATAAAAAAGGGAAAATGGCTCAACCGTGGCTATCAAGGGAAATCAGGGATAGTATTAAAGCCAAGGAAGTGGCATACAAATTGGCCAGAAATAGCAGTGAACCTGGGTACTGGGAGAAATTAAGAACTCAGCAGAGGAGGACAAAGGGTTTGATTAGGGCAGGGATAATAGAGTACAAGAGGAAGCTTGCAGGGAACATTAAAATGGACTGCAAAAGCTTCTATAGATATGTAAAGAGAAAAAGGTTAGTAAAGACAAACGTAGGCCCCCAGCAGTCAGAATCAGGGGAAGTCATAACTGGAAACAAAGAAATGGCAGACCAATTGAACAAGTACTTTGGTTCGGTAATCACTAAGGAGGACACAAACAACCTTCCGGATATAAAAAGGGTCAGAGGGTCTCATAAGAAGGAGGAACTGAGGGAAATCCTTATTAGTTGGGAAATTGTGTTGGGGAAATTGATGGGATTGAAGGCCGATAAATCCCCAGGGGTTGATGGTCTGCATCCCAGAGTTCTGAAGGAGGTGGCCTTGGAAATAGAGGATGCATTGATAGTCATTTTCCAACATTCCATAGACTCTGGATCAGTTCCTATGGAGTGGAGGGTAGCCAATGTAACCCTACTTTTTTAAAAAAGGAGGGAGAGAGAAAAAAAGGGAATTATAGATCAGTCAGCTTGACATCGGTAGTGGGTAAAATTATGGAATCAATTATTAAGGATATCATAGCAGCGCATTTGGAGAGAGGTGACATGATAGGTCCAAGTCAGCATGGATTTATGAAAGGGAAATCATGCTTGACAAATCTTCTGGAATTTTTTGAGGATGTTTCCAGTAGAGTGGACAAGGGAGAACCAGTTGAGTGGTGTATTTGGACTTTCAGAAGGCTTTCGACAAGGTCCCACACAAGAGATTAATGTACAAAGTTAAAGCACATGGGATTGGGGGTAGTGTGCTAACGTGGATTGAGAACTGATTGGGAGACAGGAAGCAAAGAGTAGGAGCAAATGGGTACTTTTCAGAATGGCAGGCAGTGACTAGTGGGGTACCGCAAGGTTCTGTGCTGGGGCCCCAGCTGTTTACATTGTACATTAATGATTTAGACGAGGGGATTAAATGTAGTATCCCCAAATTTGCGGATGACACTAAGTTGGGTGGCAGTGTGAGCTGCGAGGAGGATGCTGTGAGGCTGCAGAGTGACTTGGATAGGTTAGGTGAGTGGGCAAATGCATGGCAGATGAAGTATAATGTGGATAAATGTGAGGTTATCCACTTTGGTGGTAAAGACAGAGAGACAGACTATTATCTGAATGGTGACAGATTAGAAAAAGGGGAGGTGCAACGAGACCTGGGTGTCATGGTACATCAGTCATTGAAGGTTGGCATGTAGGTACAGCAGGCAGTTAATAAAGCAAATGGCACATTGGCCTTCATAACGAGGGGATTTGAGTCCAGGGGCAGGGAGGTGTTGCTACAGTTGTACAGGGCCTTGGTGAGGCCACACCTGGAGTATTGTGTACAGTTTTGGTCTCCTAACTTGAGGAAGGACATTCTTGCTATTGAGGGAGTGCAGGGAAGGTTCACCAGACTGATTCCTGGGATGGCGGGACTGACATATCAAGAAAGACTGGATCAACTGGGCTTGTATTCACTGGAGTTCAGAAGAATGAGAGGGGACCTCATAGAAACGTTTAACATTCTGATGGGTTCAGACAGGTTAGATGCAGGAAGAATGTTCCCAATGTTGGGGAAGTCCAGAAGCAGGGGATACAGTCTAAGGATAAGGGGGAAGCCATTTAGGACCGAGATGATGAGAAACTTCTTCACCCAGAGAATGGTGAACCTATGGAATTCTCTACCACAGAAAGTTGTTGAGGCCAATTCACTAAATATATTCAAAAAGGAGTTAGATATAGTCCTTACTACAAGGGGGATCAAGGGGTATGGCGAGAAAGCAGGAATGGGGTACTGAAGTTGCATGTCCAGCCATGAACTCATTGAATGGCGGTGCAGGCTCGAAGGGCCGAATGGCCTACTCCTGCACCTATTTTCTATGTTTCTATGTTCAGGGATCTGTGGACATGCACTCCAAGGTTGCTTTATTCCTCTGCACATCTCAGTGTCCTACCATTTAATGTGTATTTCCTTGACTTGTTAGCCCTCCCAAAATGCATTACCTTACACTTCTCTGGATTGAATTCCATTTGCAACTGTTCTGCCCACCTGACCAATTAATTGATATCTTCCTGCAGTCCGCAGCTTTCTTCTTCATTATGAACCACACTGCCGATTTTAGTATCATCTGCAAACTTATTAATCAGACCCCCTACATTCAAGGTTAAATCATTGATATATACCACAAAAAGCAAGGGAACGAATACAACCCTGTGGAATCCCACTGGAAACAGCCTTCCATTCACAAAAACACCCATCAACCATTACCTTTTGCTTCCTGCCTCTGAGCCAATTTTGGATCCAACTTGACACTTTGCCCTGGATCCCACAGGCTTTTACTTTCGTGACCTGTCTACCATGTGGGACCTTATCAAAAGCCGTGCTAAAATCCATATACACTACGTCAAATGTACTACCCTTATTGACCCTCCTTGTTACCTCGTCAAATAATTCAATCAAGTTAGTCAGGCACGACCTTCCTTAACAAATCCATGCTGACTGTCCTTGATTAATCCATGTCTTTCTAAATGTCAGTTCACCTCAGATAAGCTATCAATGCAGCTAGTCAATAAGTCTCAGCCTTTCTAGATGTGAATAGCCACAGTTCCCACTTCTGACTATTAGCCAGTGACCTTACTGGAAAATGTAATGGGGGGATGTCAAACAAAGACAGGATTAGGTTCAACTGTGATGCTTCTACCCGTCAATCAGCCAGCCATCTTTGGGGGCAACTGATGCATGGTTCTGTACATTCACGTATACTTGGCAGTCAGTATCCAAGACCACACTTAAAAAATAGCAATTTGATGAAGGTGTCTGAGGCTTGCTGTTAGAAGTGAAACTTAACTACAATCACCACCTGATGGAAGCAAGGGAGGAGGGACTTGCATTTGTACAGCACCCGACAAAACCTTGGGGCATCACAAAGCGCTTCACAGCCAATGAAGTACTTTTGGAGGGTAGTTACTGTTGCAATGTAAGGGAGCCAATTTGCACAGAAAGATCCCACAAACAGCAATGAGTTAATGTCCAGATCATCTATATTGATAGGAGAGGAGAGATAAGGCAGTCTTAGTTGGGAAATGGTTCAGAACACAGGTAGACCCAAAGACAAAAATATCTTACAATACGAAACAGACTGGAGAGGTGGATATTAATAATGCAAGCATGGCAGTAAGACAGGATGGCAAGTAGAAGAATGAATGCCTTGAACTTGAGTTACTGAGGTGATATAATGCATTAAAAGAAAATGAAATATTTAACAGCCCAGTAACTCTAAATGGTGATAATCAATATGATTTGAACTTAATCCAATCCCTTCAGCATTTATTTAATACTGGCTTTGGTTATGACAATTCTTTTTTACATTTCCAGAGAAATACTCAAAAGCCTTGCCTACAACACAACTGGAAAGAGGATTCATTTTCGGCTGGAGTTTATCGAGCCAAGGCCGAAGGCTATTAACTGCTTATTGCATTTCAGCCCGCAGTGCAACACAAGGTAGATCGAATGACAAAATGGAAATAACTCAGCATATAATTCAGCAAAATTAATCTCAGACAATAAATCAAAGGTGTGAGTGTGAACACACATACACATTTACCTGTCACACACTGATTGAATGATTTCCTCCATTTGACAGCTGCTCGATAATAGTCAGGTAAGAAAGCTCCAAGCATTAGAAAGACATGACTCGCCTCTTGATAGAAGAGCGGAAAAACAAGCGGAATTATCTTTCAACTGAAAGCTGATGGTTGGATTTATTTTTTGCTGGAGTAAGGTAAATTCAATTGTTTGGGCAAAACAAAATCATATTAATCATCAATTACAAACTCAGCCTTCAAAACAAGCTGAAAACAAATTGAGCCAGAAGGAATGAAAATGAAAGCGCCGAGATTGTGGTAAAATCTCTTGGTGTTACTTGCAAGCAGGTGCCCTTTTGTTTTTTCAACCTGCCCAAAAAATGGGAAAATAGCTCATTTGTACAAGGTTGGTGACTGGAATGTTTCAGTGCTTCCCTGTATCCTTTTTTTCATACTTCAGATGTGGTACAATTCCAGTTTATCCACTCTGGATATCAATCAGATGAAAACAGACCTGTGCCGATTTTAGTTGTCCCATAGCGGGAAGCTCAATTTCCCAATTTTCGCAAGGTTTGCGACCGGGTTTTCGCCGTGATTTGAACCCGGGCGGGATCCTATTTGCAGCGGCGATGGGACGTACCGCCGGGGAGAGGGGCGCGATGTGCAACGACGCGGATTGTGTTTGCGACCGATTTTCGGCTCTCTCCTGACCCGTACGCCACACCCAGAATAGCGACGGGTCAAACCTGCCCTGCCAGCAGCGGTAAGTATGAAAACCTGCAAAAAAGATTAAGTTAAAGTTTTTATGTTTTAATTTTTTTGCAGCAATTACTTAGTTAAGGGTCTTGTAAACGTTTTTGGAATGTTTTTTGGAATTTCTTTTTTCCCCCTCCAAAGGTTTCTCTCGCAACGCTCCCGGCCCCGGACTAAAGTTGCCGAAACTCATGTTTTTGCGCCGTGAATAAGTGTGCAACACCTCCCTTAACGATGCGTAAAGGCTGAAAGTTCGGGCTAAAAATGGTAGTGCAGCGAAGATGGTAAGTTTCACATATCCCTACCGTTTTCGCCGAATAACCCCGAAAGCCGAATATCTGGCCCAACCTTTCACATGCCAAGTCTGCCACGAGAGTGGAAAGAAAGCCCATGGGCTGGGATGTCAATCATATGCTGCCAATTGTGGTGTATATCAATGTGCTAATAATTCTAGGTCACAACAAAATGGTACTACATAGGGAAGATGGCTTTATATTCTGAGGGTTTAGACTTAAAAGATACAATAGTTGCTTGGAAATGGTCACATGTTTGAGGTAGGAATAATTACTGACAATTATTTATATGCATCAGAGTCCATATAATTAAATAATGCTTAGCTGCCTAATAGTTAGAATTTTGACATGAATTTCCTTTAGATGATCAAGTGCCCACTCTGTTAGTCAAGGTTGAAGCCTGAGGATAAGAGAAATCCTTACAGAGCAATGCAAGATCATAGGGATGATTGCACTTCATAAGCCAAATTCCTTTGCTAAGATTTCAGTTTATCCCAAAAACAAAATACAGGTTTCATAGAGTTTCTATATTGACACTTACAATGTTATGTGGTACTATTTTCTCTATTTATTCCGATAATAGAAGTGCAAATTTGATTCTTGAAACTGTTTTCCAGTCAGTGGCTGTGACTGAAGTCATTGCTTGGAGTCATCATCATCATCATCATCATAGGCGGTCCCTCATATCGAGGATGACTTGCTTCCATACCAACAAGGTATGAGTTCACAGGTGTTTCAATGAAGGACCTAATATTCCGGATCCCAAACTACATGTTGAAGGGTGGAAGATGCCTGTGTGTGGATTTTTTTAACGTGTGCTGGCCGTTGCACACCAGCCACCACACGGGCTTGACAGAGCTCGGTCTTGTTCCAGTGGCAAGGATTAACCAAAACGACTGAAGACCAGCTCTGCTGCACAGACCTAGTGCGCACACATATTGCTGTGTGGGCTGCCCCTGGGCCCTCGCCTCTTCTGGGCCCCGAACTCACGCCTCTCCTGGGCCCTGATCACGTCGCTCCACGATCACTCGCCACTTCTGCACCACAACCTCACCGCTACTGTTCTACCTGCCCACGCTCCAATCAGCAACCTGGATTTTGGTGGCATCCAATCCAGTCGCCCTCTTCACAGCCGTTGCTCTCCAGCACGCACAGTACCTTGAAGTGCTATGCTCCTTTGAAGGCCCCGACCTGACTGTGACCACAAGGCTGTGCCATTATCACACACAGATACCGTTTCCTTGTTTTACACCTCCATATAAGAAAATAAGAACATAAGAACATAAGAAATAGGAGCAGGAGTAGGCCATATGGGCCCTCGAGCCTACTTCCCCATTTAATATGACCATGGCTGATCTGATCATGGACTCAGGTCCACTTCCCTGCCCACTCTCCATAACCCCTTATTCCCTTATCATTTAAGAAACTGTCTATTTCTGTCTAAAATTTATTCAATGTTCCAGCTTCCACAGCTCTCTGAGGCAGTGAATTCCACAGATCCACAATCCTCAGAGAAGAAATTTCTCCTCATCTCAGTTTTAAATGGGCGGCCCCTTATTCTATTATGCCCTCTAGTTCTAGTCTCCCCTATCAGTGGAAACATCCTCTCTGCATCCACCTTGTCAAGCCCCCTCATAATCTTATACGTTTCGATAAGATCACCTCTCATTCTTCTGAACTCCAATGAGTAGAGGCCCAACCTACTCAACCTTTCCTCATAAGTCAACCTCCTCATCACCGGAATCAACCTTGTGAACCTTCTCTGAACTGCCTCCAAAGCAAGTATATCCTTTTGTAAATATGGAAACCGAAACTGCATGCAGTATTCCAGGTGTGGCCTCACCAATACCCTGTACAACTGTAGCAAGACTTCCCTGCTTTTCTACTCCATCCCCTTTGCAATAAAGGCCAAGATATCATTGGCCTTCCTGGTCACCTGCTGTACCTGCATACTAACCTTTTGTGTTTCATGCACAAATACCCCCAGGTCCTGCTGTACTGCAGCACTTTGCAATCTTTCTCCATTTAAATAATAACTTGCTCTTTGATTTTTCCTGCCAAAGTGCATGACCTCACACTTTCCAACATTATACTCCATCTGCCAAATTTTTGCCCACTTACTTAGCCTGTCTATGTCCTTTTGCAGATATTTTGTGTTCTCCTCACACATTGCTTTTCCTCCCATCTTTGCATCGTCAGCAAACTTGGCCACATCCCACTCAGTCCCTTCCTCCAAGTTGTTAATATAGATTGTAAATAGTTGGGGTGCCAGCACTGATGCCTGCGGCACCCCACTGGTTACTGATTGCCAACCCAAGAATGAACTATTTATCCCTACTCTCTGTTTTCTGTTCGTTAGCCAATCCTCTATCCATGCTAATATAAAGGCCATTTCTTTACACATCCCCTTTCCACACAGTGCAGCAGACATGAGCAAGGATGTGAGGCTCCCTCAAAGATGCAAACATTTCATAACAGCATAGGTTACACTGAGACAAATCTTCAGTCCGTTTTCATTCAGGCAAAATACAGAGCTGTCCAACAGCTCACTGGCAGCTTAACAGAGTTTGATAACGCTCCTGTGAAGCAGCTTGGCACATTTTACTCCATTATCGGTGCTCTATAAATCTGGCATGTTTATCTTTGATGTGGCTTCCGGTGATACCAGACCGTTCACCACAATCTGGTGACACCAGGGCTGTATAAAAACTCGAGGCACCAAGGGGATGTGACAAGGCTCTGTGGAAAAGGAATCCAGCTAGTGCGCCAGGAACTGCAGTGATACTGCCTCCTGGTTGGCACCCAATCAATATTCCAATCTACCCAATGTCACCTTCACCTTGCTCAGCTCGTGTTACCAACCCTCCAGGATTGTCCTGGAGTCTCCGGGAATTGAAGTTTAATCTCTAAATTCTAAACTAGCACGATCAAAAACCCAGGGGGAGAAATCATAGGGGCGTTAAAAACACTTTTTTTTTCATTGAACACTTGCATTTATTAATCATCAAAATATTAGGAGATGAAAAAAAAGGGCTGTTTGAGCGGGTGTGGCGCAGCAAGTAAACAAAGCCTGATTCAGAGCTGGGCAATCAAAATGCAAAACTATCCAGATTAATAAAAATGCAGCATTGCACCTCATGAATTTCTGAACCAAACCATATTATGTCACTTTCAGATATTTGAAAAGAAAAAAAGAAAGACTTAGATTTATATAGCGCATTTCATGACCACCGGACATCACAAAGCGCTTTACAGAGAATGAAGTACTTTTTTGCCGCTCCTGAAAGTATTGCCTCCTCACTAGGTAGAGTCATGGGTTGGCAGTTTCTTCCCAGTACCTCACCATGTGCACATTATTCATCTGTGAGATTTGTCCACGTGTCAGGCGTTTGATCAGTTGTGAGTAACCAAGCTGATTCTTCAATAATTATCTCAATACTAGCGCTGATCATTCTTTCCATCTGGGCCTAGAGTCCCTTGTGTTCTACTTGTCACTTTATAGACAATTGGACATGGTTTTTCATTAATACTTGAAGGTGGTTCCAAAGGATGTAGCTTCAGATATACTATAAATTGTTTAACGTTCAGGAAGACAGATGCAGCTTGCTGATAACTTACTGTGGCCAAGGAAGTTACAGACAGTTAATATGATAGAAGATCTATGGCACAACTATAAATATTAAGTCAGACCCCGCAAAAATGAAATTCTCAATAAAACTTATACTGAATGGTTGTAAGAGAAGTGCGAGTTCTATTCTTTAATTTTAAACGTTTCTCGAATAGTGTCCCTAAGACCTTGTCAAGAGAAGCTGGCGCTGTGTATTCACTCATCCCACATTGGGGTAGAAGGCTGCATGAGAATATGATGTGAATGAAAAACATGCCATTTGTTAAATAATAAAAAATAGACAGCAGGTGTACCAGTGAGTGTGTTATCATTTCTGGTAAAAGATCAGATTTGTTAGTTACTTGTCCAATTACCAGGAAATTGATGACTTGGACATTACCATAGTACTCACTGTAGAACATTGACAGCACAACTGTCAAAATCAATTTGGTCCTTTTAAGGAAACCGGCTGATGACGTGTCATCAAATGACATCATCAAACCCGCTTCCATCAATTGGCTGGGAAACACGCTGGGTGGGCTTAACTAGCCCAATTAACATAAAATCATTTTGGACAGCCGTCTGGAGCCAGCAGCGAGGTCGAGACCCACCCCCGACTTCATCCGCCATGGACGCACCGAGGTTGGGAAAATCGCAGCATTAATCTTCGTATCAGGGGAATGGCTAATATAGGAAGCTGTCCTGATTCAAGAGCATTTTTCAATGGGAGTTAACTGGTTTTGCTTCATGATGCCAATGGATGTATTCAGAATCTAATTAGATTAAGTTCCTTTGTTGCTGGGCAGTTCTTCCTTTGAAGGGTTAATGCATGCAAGTTTGTTGGGGGGGGGGGGGAGGAGTATCTGACACATATTTCGAGAGGAAGATGAATTAATGGGCCAACATTAATGCTGGTAATATGAAAGACTTCTCTTGAGATAAAGGCTCATCTATAGTTGCTCAACTCAAACTCAAGTCTAATGTTCAGCTCAGTATCATTAGTTGACATTTGGAGTCTGTGCAGTGGGTAGGAGGATTGCTTTTAACAGCGGGGAAGATTTAAGAGTCATTGGTATTCTGACAGTCTAACAAATAGCTTCTGAACAAGATATTTAATCCCTTCATGGACTGAGTCAATGTTTATTTTCCTTAAGTATTGGCAACATCAGTAACTTCCGATGTCTCACTTGCAAACAAATGTGCAACTGCTTAACTTTCAAATAAATCTGACCGTTGGGTTCAGCCTAAGCAAAGCAATTTGCCTTTTCGAGTCGAAGTCCCACATGGTCCCTTGACATACTAAATAAGACTTAATTGCTTATACTATGGCACATTACCCCAAACATGGCCCATAATAGCGTACATGTTTTAATCCATAGGAGACTTGATCTGTTTCTAGAAACTGCCCTTTTGCCTTTGACACAAGTTAAAACTATTGTGGGAGAGTCAAAATTGGAAAAGTAGCAGCTTTTTCTTTGCAGTCAGAGAAATTAGTTTCTCATTTTTTTTGAACCAAATGTATTACATCTTCTGGTTAGGACAGAGCACAGGGAGCTTTTCAAGGACAGTAGTGTCAAACAACCATTTGGATTGTTCCTCAGACAGCAGCGTTAGTAATCAGCAGAATATGTACAGAATGAAAGGTCGACGACCCAGAATTTTAAGTTTCCAATACAGCATCGCAGAGGGAAAAATTGTGTTTACAATATTGGTGCTGTGTTACCTGAAGGTAAATTTTGAAAGACTGACAGAGATCAATAATTAATCAAAAGCAGCTTCAGTATCATCTAGCCTATAATTCAAGGGATCACAGCTAAAAGGCTTAAACATTAGCAAAGCTGAGAACAGCGAGATAACCAATTATCCAAATGTCCGAGTGAAGGACAGTTTTGTTGCATTTAAGGATTCTAACTTTCAAACAGTTTACTCATAACCAAAATCCTTCACCAAATAAACTTATCTTGTGCTGCAGTGTACTGATTCTTTATGCATGTGTTCTGGGAACAATGGGCCAGAATTTGCGTTCGGAGGCTTCCCACAGGCGGATGCCTCCGACCAACAAAAAAATCTACGAATTTACCTTCTACCTCGGGATCTACAGAGACTCGCACTGCTGGGCCTCTACGCATAGACATACGTAGAGGCCCATGTATCACAGGGGCACAGGCGATTCACAAGCACCCCTGTGATCAGATGGGCTGGCCCAACCAAAGAAGAGAATCCCCATTCATGCTTATGAGAGCTTCGTACATACGGAATCCCCATAAACATGAACGGGGATCACATAAAAGTCCCATTTAACAAAAAAAATTAAAAATAAATTAAATTACATGTTTAAAATAATTAATTAAAATACATTATAATTAAAAATTTGAAACAAAAATGTCATTTTGTGAAAAATAAACTTAAATGTTTTACAGGGGTGAAAAATAACCTTACCTTATTTTACATGCATTTTAATCATTTAACTGAATGGAAAAAAAAACGGGCCAATCAGGGCTGCAAATTATAGTCCAATATCATCACTGTGACAGACACGTCTTCTTTACCCATGCCCAAGATTTTTCAGCGAGTTTGTTCTCATAATCAAATTGAAATTGATTGTTAAATTGTAACACACCAATGACGATTCCGACCTGTCACAACAATGGCATTAAACAATGAGAACTTGTATTTATATAGTGTCTTTGATGAGGTAAAACATCCCAAGGCACTTCACAGCAGCGTTCTCAAACAAAATTTGACACCGAGCCACAAAAGGAGATATTAGGACAGATGACTAAAAGCTTGGTCAAAGAGGTAGATTTTTAGGAGCGACTTAAGGGAGGAAAGAGAGTCAAAGAGGTTTAAGAAAGGAATTCAGAGCTTTGGGCCTTGGCAGAAGGCGGCACGGTGGAGCGATTAAAATCGAGGGTGATCAAGAGGCCAGAAATGGAGGAGGGCAGATTAAGGAGGGATGTAGGGCTGGAGAAGGTTACTTTAAGGCCATGGAGGGATTTGAAAGCAAGAAAGAGAATTTTAAAATGGAGGCGTTGCCTAACCAGGAGCTAATGTAGGTCAGCGAGCAAAGGGGTGATGGGTGAACGGCAGTTGGTTCGAGTTAGGACACGGGCAACAGAGTTTTGGATGACCTCAAGTTTACATCAATCCAAGATATTTGGAAAAGGAAAGGAAACTGAAAAAAGTGTGATGTAAAGACGTGCAAAGCAGGTTCCCATCTCTCTGGTTCTCCATTCTCAGGAAAAGTCAAATCATAACCTCCCCTCATTTGCATAATCCTTGGTATTTGAGAGTAGCCAATCAAAAGCTCAGCGGACACTCACAGCTTTGGCCTGTTCATCCGACAACATACTGGAAGTCACAGAGGAAGGAAGCCTTTCACATGGTAATTTTTCCAGCAATATAATAGATGAGTAAAATTTTACTGTAATTATTAGTCAAGAATGAGATTCAAACGTGGGTTTCCGAGGCAGATGTCCAAAATAGTAGGCCAACTACATTCAGAATATAATTTAAGAAAAATCATCCTAGCTTTATTAGTTAAAAAAAACAACATGTTGAAAGCAAATTTATCCATATAAATGGTAATTTACAAAGAATAATGATACTTCTATTGGATATCATTGAGCCATTATTAATCTTGAGCAATGGACTATCTGGGATCTTAACTTTAAATGTCAAAGTTGCCAGAAGAAACAAAAGAAACAGTGAAGATCTCAAATTGGCCACCTTCTGTACAATGGGATTCCTGACTTGCAAGGCAGATTTTGCTGGCAGTGTTGTTTTAAGTTGCACTTGCGTCTTTTGCAGAAGAAATCACGTAACAGATGTCTCACAATAGGATGAGCCAGGTCAAATAATGTCTCCATATGCACTTTTTCAATCAAATTACTGGTTTCCACAGGAAAATCATTTTTCCAATTAAAATCCCTGCTCATGTATAATGTGTCAGCCAGCAGCAACTGAAGTAATAAGTGAAATCACTGAATCACATCCAGTACTTCAGCATCTGTTTATAAAGGTCATTATAGCAGATATTCGGAGAGCAATCCTTCTGAGTTTCCCCCTAACAGAGGCCCATACATTGCCAGAGTTAGACGGCTTGTTCATCTGGTTCACAAAATCTAGCCGCCATTGTTGCTTAGATTATGTGTTGTGCTATTTTCACAAAGTTTGTAATAATATTGCAAATCACCTCCAGTTGTACAAAAACAAATCCACTCCAAGTACACGGCATTTGTTACATTTAGTGTGATTATTCGAAACAGGAAAAAACCACCAGCACAACAAAGCTGTATCTTTTTCAAGGGCCAGTTCTAACTACCTGACTTTTCACCATAAACGCAAGTCCTTCTCTCTGCAGCAACACATTTTTTTGCCTCTGGAACTCATTCATAATGCCTGCTTTAACGGCCTGCCCACACAAATTGCTCTGTAACTTGGATGAGGAATTTGCGTCTGACTTCCCTTACTCCTCATTTCTTATTAAGTGATTTTCCACAGCACCGATTTTTTTTTTAAGGACGGCGCAGAGTGGCCTTAAGTACCGATCAGAAAAACCCAACGTTAAGGAAATCGGCTTATCAGGTCTGCATCGGAGCTCTTTTTTTTACAGTTTATAATGATCATATTAATATATTCTTTGCATCTCTTTACATTAAAGATGACTTATTCTGGTGTTTGGCTCCCGCTCCCAGCCCCGCTGCAACCCTGGGCCAAATGGCCCCCCGCCCCGGTCCTGCTGCAATCCCAGGCCAAATGCCCCCACCCCCCCCGACCCCTACAAGCTCTGGCCGTGGAACTTCAACTCGCAGGTAGCTTCACAGCCCTCAGTGTGTCTCTCGTTAATCTGGCAACCTCCCTCAGTGTGTCTCCCATTACCTTCAAAAACTCAGCGTTTGGCGCAGACATGAAGCTCCACCCTCAGAATTAACTTCAGGTACCGCAGTGCCAAAATGAAATTTTACCTTGGCGAAAGTTCCAACTTTTTTTTGGTGCAATCGGGCACAAAAAAAATCGGCCATTAATCCTCCTGGGCGCCAAAAATTGGCAGAGAGAAAAATTGAGCCCTTAATATTTAACTTGAGTCTTTGGCATTTCACAACCCTCCACCAGACTGAAGTATTAGCCTGCATCACCTGGTCTTTCCCTTCAATTAGGTCACCTTTAAGGCTCCTTTTTCTTCCAAAGAAAATAACCTAATTTACTCACAAGGCACTAAATTATTTCATTTTAATTAACTTGTTGTGGATTAAGATTACGTTGAGTGAAAGCTGCAATGATTGGGATGGGAGCAGGTAATGCTTCATGGAAGACATCTCAATGGGTTGCCTGGGAGTTTTATCAGAATGTTAAATTCCGTGTTAGGAATTTGGAATGAGACCTCAGCCTCAAGTGCCATTTGAGCTTTAGCACTTCTATATTGACAAGATTTGATGCTTCTCCATTTATTGATTCTATACATACCTCGTAGTGATGGAATACTTCATCTCATGGGATTTTCTATATCTTTTTAAAAAGATAAAGTAGCAAAAATGGGATCAATTCTGTTTCACTGACATCTCCTCTCAGCTGATACAGAACTGGTATGCATAGTGGTTAGTGAAGAGGTCACAAAGGACTCAAGCAGGTAAAATACATCTGAATAATAATAAGTCTTCGCAGACCACATCCATTTTGTAGAAAAACTCTTCGGCTTGAAAAATTAATTTGTTGCACCCAAGTTAGAAAAAAAATATATCAATCTGCCCCTAGAAGAGGAAGACTTTGGCTGATCTCCAAGAAGTCTCCCAATAACTTTTTGATCGACTTTTCTTTTACAGGAGTAAGCAGAGAAAAAAAAAAAATCAAACTGGCTCATCATGCCCCTTCAGCCCATGTAGGAAAATTGCAGTTCACTTAAAATGTAAAAATGATTAACACTCTACACCACTGGCAATTGTGCTTAGGCCTTCTCTGATATTGGACATTGTAGGACATTCTTTGGCCCAGTGAAAAAGTCACCTGATTGACTTTGTTCCTACACCTGATATAATTGTCAACATATCAAGAAGTTGTGAAAGATTCTTGGATCAGCTCTAATTTATGAGATGATCTTTTGCCGAATTTAAACCTACCCATTTAAAGAAAATGTTTTTATCACTTATTCATGTGAATATTGCTGAAGCAGGAGGTAGGCAAATACAATGTTTTGCAGGTAAATGGGCATTAGAGATATTTTTGTGATGCATAATTTAGATCCTTTTTGAAAGCAACAACTTTAGTAAAAAAATGGGGTTACTCTGTAATTGGTGAGCTCTAGCTCTCCAGCACCTCACTCAACCTGATCACTGCCTCTGATTTGTCACACTGCTTGTCCGGCATCCAATATTGGATGAGAAGAAATTTCTTCCAAATAAATATTGGGAAGACAGAAGCCTTTATCATCAGTCCCTGCCATAAAATTCGTTCCCTAGCCACCATCTTCATTCCGCACGTTGGCTACTGTCTGAGGCTGAGCCAGACCACTCAAAGTCTTGGCATGCTATTTGACCCTGAGCTGAGCATCTGACATATCCTCTCCATCACCAAGACAGCCTATTTCCATCTTGGTAACATCAGCCGTCTCTACCCCTCTCTCAACTCATCTTCTGCTGTAACCATCACCCATGCCTTTGTTACCTCTATGCTCGACTATTGCAATTCCAAGGTGGCTGCCCTCCATCTTGCACCTTCCATAAATTTGAGCTCATCCAAAAATCTGCTGCCCGTACTTTAACTCACACCATAGAATCATAGAAATTTACAACACGGGAGGATATTTCAGCCCACCGTGTCTGCACCGGCCGTTAAAGAACTAATCCCACTTTCTAGCTCTTGGTCCATAGCCCTGTGGGTTATGGCACCTCAAGTGCACATCCAAGCACTTTTTAAATATGATGAGGGATTCTGCCTCTAACACCCTTTCAGGCAGTGAGTTCCAGACCTCCACCACCCTCGGGTGAATAAATTTCCTCTCATATCTCCTCTAAACCTCCTACCAATTACTTTAAATCTATGCCCCCTGGTTGTTGACCCCTCTGCTAAGGGAAATAGGTCCTTCCTATCCACTCTATCTAGGCCACTCATAATTTTATATACCTCAATAAGGTCTCCCCTCAGCCTCCTCTGTTCCAAAGAAAACAAACCCAGCCTATCCAATCTTTGCTCATAGCTAAAACTCTCCAGTCCAGGCAACATCATCATAAATCTCCTCTGTACCCTCTCTAGTGCAATCACATCTTTCCTGTAATGTGGTGACCAGAATTGCATGCAGTACTCTAGTTGTGGCCTAACTAGTGCTTTATACAGTTCAAGCATAATATCCTTGTTCTTGTATTCTATGCCGTGGCTAATAAAGGCAAGTATTCCATATGCCTTCTTAACCTCCTTATCTACCTGGCTTGCTACCTTCAGGGATCTGTGGACGTGCGCTCCAAGGTCAAATTTGTTCCTCTACACTTCTCAGTGCCCTACCATTTAATGTGTATTCCCTTGCCTTATTATCCCTCCCCAAATGCATTGCCTCACACTGCTCCAGATTGAATTCCATTTGCCACTGCTCTGCCCATCTGACATTGATATCTTCCTGCAATCGACAGCTTTCTTCTTTGTTATCAACCACACAGCCAATTTTAGTGTCATCAGCCAACTTCTTAATAATGTCCCCTATATTCAAGTCTAAATCATTGATATATACCACAAAAAACAAGGGATCTAGTACTGAGCCCTGCGAACCCCACTGGAAACAGCCTTCCATTCACAAAAACATCCATCAACCATTACCCTTTGCTTCCTGTCTCAGAGCCAATTTTAGATCCAACTTGCCACTTTGCCCTGGATCCCATGGGCTTTAACTTTTGTGACCAGTCTGCCACCTTATCAAAAGCCTTGCTAAAATCCATATACACTACATCAAATGCATTACCCTCATCGACCCTCCTGGTTACTTCCTCAAAAAAATTCAATCAAGTTAATGAGACACGACCTTACCTTAACAAATCCATG
The DNA here is from genome assembly GCF_044704955.1 of Pristiophorus japonicus. Lineage (NCBI taxonomy): Eukaryota > Metazoa > Chordata > Chondrichthyes > Pristiophoridae > Pristiophorus > Pristiophorus japonicus. The sequence continues at coordinate 186,146,517 of NC_091987.1, read as the reverse complement.
CTGACTGTCCTTGTTTAATCCGTGTCTTTCTAAATGAAGTCTAAATCCTGTCCCTCAGAATTTTTTCAAATAATTTTCCCAACACCGAGGTTAGGCTAACTGGCCTGTAATTACTCAGTCTATTCCTTTCTCCCTTTTTAAGCAAAGGTACAATGTTAGCAGTCCCCAGTCCCATGGATTGGAAAATGATGGGTCAGACCAACTACTATTTCCTCTTTTGTTTCTCTTAACATTCCTGGGATACATTTCATCCGGGCCTGGAGATTTATCCACTTTCAAACCTGCTAAGCCTCTAATACTTCCTCTCTCACTATGTTTATTTCATCTAATATTTCACACTTCTCCCTGATTGCAATATTTGCATCACCCCGCTCCTGTGAAAACAGACACAAAGTATTCATTGAGGATCATAACCATGTCTTCTGCCTCCACACACAGATTAGCTTTATGGTTTCTACTGGGCTCTACTCTTTCTTTAGTTATCCCCTTGCTCTTAATACATTTATAAAACATCTTTGGGTTTTCCTTGATTTTACTTGCCAAACATTTTTCATGCTCTCTCTTTGCTTTCCTAATTTCCTTTTTAATTGCATCCCTCCACTTTCTATATTCCTCCAGAGTTTCTGCAGTATTGAGCCCTCGGTATCTGTCAAAAGTCTCCCTTTTTTTCTTTATCCTACCCTGTATGTCTCTTGACATCCAGGGGGCTCTAGATTTGTGAGTCCCACTCATTTTCTTTACAGGAATATACTTGCTCTGAACCCCCACAATCTCCTCTTGAATGCCTCCCACTACTGACACTGATTTACCTTCAAGTCGCCGTTTCCAGTCGACTTTGGTTAAATCCCATCTCAACTTAGCAAAATTGGCTTTTCCCCAATTGAGAACTTTTATTCTTGGTCTATCTTTCTCCTTTTCCATAACTACCCTAATTCTAACTGAATTATGATCACTCGTACCAAAATTCTCTCCCACTGATACCACTTCCACCTGCCCAGCTTCATTCCTTAAAACTAATTCCAGAACCGGCCCCTCCCTTGTTGGGCTAAAAAAGTTCTCCTGAATGCATTTTAGGAATTCTGAATCCTCTGTATCATTCACACTAATTTTATCCCAGTTAATATTAGGGTAGTTGAATTCCCCGAGTATTACTGCCCTATAGTTTTTGCACTTCTCAGAAATATGCCTACATATTTGCTCTTCTCTCTCTCTCTGACTGTTTGAGGGCCTGGGTGATCACACTCCCAGCATATGGCTTCATTGATGATCCTTCTAACTTATCATCCCTCCTCACAGCTGTAATTGTTTCTTTAATCAATACTGTGATACCTCCCTCGTTTTTTACCCCCTCTCTATCCCGTCTGAAAACCCTGTAACCAGAAATGTTGAGCTGCCATACCTGTCCTTCTTTCAGCCATGTCTCAGTAATAGCTATAATATCATACTCCCAAGTGTCTATCTGTGCTCTCATCTCATCTGCCTTATTCTCTATACTCCTTGCATTGAATTATATACTATTAAGCACTGCCAAACTCCCTTATTGCCGATTTTCTAGTTCTTGTTTCCTCTGTCTTCCAAATTCATTTTCTACCAAGTCCCATTCACCCATCAGCCCTGTGCTCACTGATCTACATTGGCTCCCGGTAGAGCAACGCCTCGATTTTAAAAATTCTCATCCTTACTTTCAAATCCATCTTTGGCTTCGCCCCTCCCTTTGTCTGTAACCTCCTCCAGCACTACCCTCCGAGATCGCGGCATTTCTCCAATTCTGGCCTCTTGCTCATCCTCGATTTTTATCGCTCCACCATTGGCAGCCATGGCTTTTGGTACCTATGCCATAAGCTCTGGAATCCCTCATTGAACATCTCTCCACCTCTCGCTCCTTCTTTAAGATGCTCCTTAAAACCTACCTCTGTGATCAGAAAGGAAAAGGAGGTGGGGTAGCTTTGCTGTTTAAAGAGGAAATTAATGCAATAGTAAGGAAGGACATTAGCTTGGATGATGTGGAATCTGTATGGGTGGAGCTGCGGGATACCAAAGGACTAGTGGGAGTTGTATACAGACCACCAAACAGTGCTAGTGATGTTGGGGACAGCATCAAACAAGAAATTAGGGATGCATGCAACAAAGGTACAGCAGTTATCATGGGCAACTTTAATCTACATATAGATTGGGCTAACAAAACTGGAAGCAATGCAGTGGAGGAGGATTTCCTGGGGTGTATTAGGGATGGCTTTCTGAACCAATATGTCGAGAAACCAACTAGAAGGCTGGCCATCCTAGACTGCGTGATGTGTAATGAGAAAGGACTAATTAGCAATCTTGTTGTGCGAGGCCCCTTGGGGAAGAGTGACCATAATATGGTAGAATTCTTTATTAAGATGGAAAGTGACACAGTTAATTCAGAGACTAGGGTCCTGAACTTAAGGAAAGGTAACTTCGATGGTATGAGACATGAATTGGCTAGAATAGACTGGCGAATGATACTTAAAGGGTTGACGGCGGATAGGCAATGGCAAACATTTAAAGATCACATGGATGAACTTCAACAATTGTACATCCCTGTCTGGAGTAAAAATAAAACGGAGAAGGTGGCTCAACCGTGGCTAACAAGGGAAATTAAGGATAGTGTTGAATCCAAGGTAGAGGCATATAAATTGGCCAGAAAAAGCAGCAAACCTGAGGAAAGGGAGAAATTTAGAATACAGCAGAGGAGGACAAAGGGTTTAATTAGGAGGCGTAAAATAGAGTATTAGAGGAAGCTTGCTGGGAACATAAAAACTGACTGCAAAAGCTTCGATAGATATGTGAAGAGGAAAAGATTAGTGAAGACAAACGTAGGTCCCTTGCAGTCAGATTCAGGTGAATTTATAATGGGGAACAAAGAAATGGCAGAACAGTTGAACAAATACTTTGGTTCTGTCTCCACAAAGGAAGACACAAATAACCTTCCCGGAATACTAGGGGACCGAGGGTCTAGTGAGGAGGAGGAACTGAAGGAAATCCTTATTAGGCGTGAAATTGTTTTGGGAAATTGATGAGATTGAAAGCAGATAAATCCTCGGGGCCTGATAGTCTGCATCCCAGAGTACTTAAGGAAGTTGCCCTAAAAATAGTGGATGCATTGGTGATCATTTTCCAACAGTCTATCGACTCTGGATCAATTCCTATGGACTGGAGGGTAGCTAATTTAAAACCACTTTTTAAAAAAGGAAGGAGAGAAAACGGGTAATTATAGACAGGTTAGCCTGACATCAGTAGTAGGGAAAATGTTGGAATCAATTATTAAAGATGAAATAGCAGCGCATTTGGAAAGCAGTGACAGGATCGGTCCAAGGCAGCATGCATTTATGAAAGGAAAATCATGCTTGACAAATCTTCTAGAATTTTTTGAGGACGTAACGAGTAGAGTGGACAAGGGAGAACCAGTAGATGTGGTGTATTTGGATTTTCAAAAAGCTTTTGACAAGATCCCACACAAGAGATTGTTGTGCAAAATTAAAGCACATTGTATTGGGGGTAATGTACTGACGTGGATAGAGAACTGGTTGGCAGACAGGAAGCAGAGAGTCGGGATAAATGGGTCCTTTTCAGAATGGCAGGCAGTGACTAGTGGGGTGCCGCAGGGCTCAGTGCTGGGACTCCAGCTATTTACAATATACATTAATGATTTAGATGAAGTAATTGAGTGCAATATCTCCAAGTTTGAAAATGACACTAAGCTGGGTGGCGGTGTGAGCTGTGAGGAGGACTCTAAGAGGCTGCAGGGTGACTTGGACAGGTTAAGGGAGTGGGCTTGGCAGATGCAGTATAATGTGGATAAATGTGAGGTTGTCCACTTTGGTGGCAAAAACACAAAGGCAGAATATTATCTGAATGGCGGCAGATTAAGAAAAGGGAAGATGCAACGAGATGCAACGAGAGCATGTTACAGAACCTACAAGGGAGCAATCTATCTTAGATCTGGTCCTGTGTAATGAGACAGGAAAAATAAACAATTTCCTAGTAAAAGATCCTCTCGGAATGAGTGATCACAGTATGGTTGAATTTGTAATACAGATTGAGGGTGAGGAAGTTGTGTAAGAAACGAGCGTACTATGCTTAAACAAAGGGGACTACAGTGGGATGAGTTGGCTAAAGTAGACTGGAAACACAGACTAAACGGTGACACAATTGAAGAACAGTGAAGGACTTTTAAGGAGCTCTTTTATAGTGCGCAACAATAATATATTCCAGTGAAAAAGAAGGGTGGTAAGAGAAGGGATAACCAGCCGTGGATAACCAAGGAAATAAAGGAGAGTATCAAATCAAAGACCAATGCGTTTAAGGTGGCCAAGGTTAGTGGGAAACTAGAAGATTGGGAAAATTTTAAACAACAGCAAAGAATGACTAAAAAAGCAACAAAGAAAGGAAAGATAGATTACGAAGGTAAACTTGCGCAAAACATAAAAACAGATAATAAAAGCTTTTACAGATCTATAAAACGGAAAAGAGTGACTAAAGTAAATGTTGGTCCCTTAGAAGATGAGAAGGGGGATTTAATAATGGGAAATGTGGAAATGGCTGAGACTTTAAACAATTATTTTGCTTCGATCTTCACAGTGGAAGACTCAAAAACCATGCCAAAAATTGCTGGTCATAGGAATGTGGGAAGGGAGGACCTTGAGACAATCACTATCACTAGGGGGGTAGTGCTTGACAGGCTAATGGGACTCAAGGTAGACAAGTCCCCTGGTCCTGATGAAATGCATCCCAGGGTATTAAAAGAGATGGCGGAAGTTATAGCAGATGCATTCTTTATAATCTACCAAAATTCTCTGGACTCTGGGGAGGTACCAGCGGATTGGAAAGCAGCTAATGTAACGCCTCTGTTTAAAAAAGGGGGCAGACAAAAGGCAGGTAACAATAGGCCGGATAGTTTAATATCTGTAGTGGGGAAAATGCTTGAAACTATCATTAAGGCAGAAATAGCAGGACATCTAGATAGGAATAGTGCAATCAAGCAGACACAGCATGGATTCATGAAGGGGAAATCATGTTTAACTAATTTACTGGAATTCTTTGAGGATATAACGAGCATAGTGGATAGAGGTGTACCGATGGATGTGGTGTATTTAAATTTCCAAAAGGCATTCGATAAGGTGCCACACAAAAGGTTACTGCAGAAGATAGAGGTACGCAGAGTCAGAGGAAATGTATTAGCATGGATAGAGAATTGGCTGGCGAACAGAAAGCAGAGAGTCGGGATAAATGGGTTCTTTTCGGGTTGGAAATCGGTGGTTAGTGATGTGCCACAGGGATCGGTGCTGGGACCACAACTGTTTACAATATACATAGATGACCTGGAAGAGGGGACAGTGTGTAGTGTAACAAAATTTGCAGATGAGACAAAGATTAGTGGTAAAGCAGATTGTGTAGAGGACACAGAGAAGCTGCAAAGAGATTTAGATAGGTTAAGCGAATGCGCTAAGTTTGGCAGATGGAATACAATGTCGGAAAGTGTGAGGTCATCCACCTTGGGGAAAAAAAAAACAGTAAAAGGGAATATTATTTGAATGGGGAGAAATTACAACATGCTGTGGTGCAGAGGGACCTGGGGGTCCTTGTGCATGAAACCCAAAAAGTTAGTTTGCAGGTGCAGCAGGTAATCAGGAAGGCGAATGGAATGTTGGCCTTCATTGCGAGAGGGATGGAGTACAAAAGCAGGGAGGTCCTGCTGCAACTGTATAGGGTATTGGTAAGGCCACACCTGGAGTACTGCGTGCAGTTTTGGTCACCTTGCTTAAGGAAGGATATACTGGCTTTGGAGGGGGTACAGAGACGATTCATTAGGCTGATTCTGGAGATGAGGGGGTTACCTTATGATGATAGATTGAGTAGACTGGGTCTTTACTCGTTGGAGTTCAGAAGGATGAGGGGTGATCTTATAGAAACATTTAAAATAATGAAAGGGATAGACAAGATAGAGGCAGAGAGGTTGTTTCCACTGGTCGGGGAGACTAGAACTAGGGGGCACAGCCTCAAAATACGGGGGAGCCAATTTAAAACCGAGTTGAGAAGGAATTTCTTCTCCCAGAGGGTTGTGAATCTGTGGAATTCTCTGCCCAAGGAAGCAGTTGAGGCTAGCTCATTGAATGTATTCAAGTCACTGATAGATAGATTTTTAACCAATAAGGGAATTAAGGGTTACGGGGAGCGGGCGGGTAAGTGGAGCTGAGTCCATGGCCAGATCAGCCATGATCTTATTGAATGGCGGAGCAGGCTCGAGGGGCTAGATGGCATACTCCTGTTCCTAATTCTTATGTTCTTATGTTCTTATGTTCTAACGAGACCTGGGTGTCATGGTACATCAGTCATTGAAAGTTGGCATGCAGGTACAGCAGACGGTGAAGAAGGCAAATGTTATGTTGGCCTTCATAGCTAGAGTATTTGAGTATAGGAGCAGGGAGGTCTTACTGCAGTTGTACAGGGCCTTGGTGAGGCCTCACCTGGAATATTGTATTCAGTTTTGGTCTCTTAATCTGAGGAAGGACGTTCTTGCTATTGAGTGAGTGCAGCAAAGGTTCACCAGACTGATTCCCGGGATGGCTGGACTGACATATGAGGAGAGACTGGATCGACTGGGCCTGTATTCACTGGAGTTTAGAAGGATGAGAGGGGATCTCCTAGAAACATATAAAATTCTGATGGGACTGGACAGGTTAGATACAGGAAGAATGTTCCCGATTTTGGGGAAGTCCAGAACAAGGGTCATAGTCTAATGATAAGGGGTAAGCCATTTTGGACTGAGATGAGGAGAAACTTCTTCACTCAGAGAGTTGTTAACCTGTGGAATTCCCTATCGCAGAGAGTTGTTGATGCCAGTTCATTGGATATATTCAAGAGGGAGTTAAACATGGCCCTTATGGCTCAGGGGTATGGAGAGAAAGCAGGAAAGGGGTACTGAGGTGAATGATCAGCCATGATGTTATTGAATGGTGTTGCAGACTCGAAGGGCCAAATGGCCTACTCCTGCACCTATTTTCTATGTTTCTCTGTTTCTATGGTCACCTGTCCTAATATCTCTTTAAATGGCTCGGTGTCAAATTTTGTTTGATAACGCTCCTGTGAAATGCCTTGTGACTTTTCACTGCGTTAAAGGTGCTATTTAAATGCAAGCTGTTGTTATCATTTACACAGTAAATGGAAGTAACAGTTCTGATGTAGAAAAATGTCCAAGGGTCATACATCTTTTGTGATTTCCCCTTTAATTAACTTGCACCAGAAATGTGGAGGATAATAAATGGGAAAAAAAAGTTATTTTTAAAAGCATTGCTGAATTGATGGCTAAGGGCAGAGAATTACAACTGTGTGCATGGAAGCTGTCTGTAATTCATCTTCAGTTGCCACGAAGGCCTCGAAATAAAGAGGAATTACACTTGTTATCAACTTCTGCTGCCTTCAGAAAACATTTCCAGTCACAATAATAAAGTATATTGCTGACACACCTCCTGAAGTGCTTGACTCGTACATACAGCCAAGAGAATGTACCATTATAGAGACAAGCAAAGCCCTTCTCTCTTTCAATCAGACATGCGAGATGTAATAAATGCAGATGTAAGCTGGATTGATTTGTCATGCTCAACAGGATAGATTTAATATTCAATAACTTTGTTCCCTGTTCTGGCAACATGAAGAGAAATTGAAAATGCAATCAATATTATTTAGCAGAATGATGATTCAGATGGATGAGAAAAATGTTTCGTGTCTAAAGCGGATTTCATCCCATCGCCTGAAAATGCCAAACTCTTCCATAAACCATCAAGTGTTGCCTTGCTTAAGTGGCCATGTGTAAAGGGGTGGGTGGGACAACGTCAACTAATAAATGTTGGACTACTCTCATGAAGTGCATTACAATCTTCTCATCTTCATCCGACATTTACGCAGCTACTTTAGTACTGATTGAGAAATGATCTTACTGTCCATAGCTTAATGATGCTCTGTCAAAGGCATTTACTGGGCGGTAGGGGGAGATATCATCATTTTTTATTTTTTTATTCTACATCATAGACATTTTTTAAATAAAGTACTGTACATGTATAGGTAGGTATACATACTCATCTTCAAAACCAAATGGGCAAGTTTAATTATTCACACAAAATGATATATCTGCACCTTACTTACAGGGTCCTATGGAAAGTTATACAGAGGGCATGCTGGAATGTTGTGAATTGCAGTGAAATACAATGCCACTATAGTTCCATTCTCCTAATTCAGAGCAGCACCTAGATTTTAAACATCATATAGTCAAGCAATTGAATGCCTTCATATAGGTCAAGGACACGTTTTAGTGCATAATCCAGAAAAATAATCGACATTCACTGAAATTTCTGGTCATCAATTAAAAGATATGGCCGCAATTTGCTGCTAAAGTTATAATTACAACACCTGCTTATTAAAAAATAAAACTTAATTTTGTCCCTTTGGAGTGTTATCATCATCATCATAGGCAGCCCCTCGAAATGAGGATGACTTGCTTCCACGCCAAAAAGGGATGAGTTCACAGGTGTTTCAATGAAGGACTTAATATTCCAGATCCCAAATTACATCTTGAAGGGTGGAAGATGCCTGTGCGTGGATTTTTTTAACGTGTGGTGGCCGTTACACACCAGCCACCACACGGGCTTGACAGAGCTAGGTCTTGGTCCAGTGGCAAGGATTAACCAAGACGACTGGAGATCAGCTCTGCGAGTGCACACTCTTCTGGGCCCCAATCACATCCCTCTATGAACTCTCGCCGCTCCTTCACCCCGACCTCGCTGCTCCTGCTGCACCTGCCCGCACTGCAGTCAGCGACCTTGATTTGGGCCAATAATGCACAACCATCTGATGGCAGCTCTCCTGCAAAAACTTGCGGTCTGAGGCTGCGAGCCAGAGGGCAGTATAATGGTCCCTGGATCCCAGGAGCACAGCCTGTGTGGAAGCGTACTATATATGTACAATGTAGCACTCATGGTAACAGATCCCATGGCACTATTTCGAAGAAGAGCAGAGGAGTTATCCCCAGTGTCCTGGCCAATATTTATCCCTTACTCAACATCACTGAAACAGATTACCGATCATTATCACATTGCTGTTTGAGGGAGCTTGCTGTGCACAAGTTGGCTGCCACGTTTCCCACATTACAACAGTGACTGCACTTCAAAAGTACTTCATTGGCTGCAAAACGCTTTGAGATGCCCGGTGGTCGTGAAAGGTGCGATATAAATGTAAGTCTATCTTTCTTTCTCAATTATCCTCTCTTGTAGGGAACTGCTGAATGTGTCACATGCCTCCCATCCCCACTCTTTCCCAGAGCCAGAAAATTATTCTTAACCTGGAGTCTTCCGCTGGTTTATACATCTACTGCTGTTTAAAATCCAAGTTTGGCATCACTTACAGCAATATTTCTCGAGGTGTCTCATTGTCCTTCTCACTATTTCTAACTGTGATGTTGTCTTGTATGTGGGTTTTGGCCTTTCACTTTGGCTTCTCAATCCATCTTCCAACTAGAAGAGAGTAAAAATGTTGTGTAGGCACATGCCAGATGCCACATTTTGATGTAGATGTAAAACCATTTTTTTTTTAAAGCGAGAAAAATATATTATTAAAGTGTGGACTTCTAATCTGGAGCTGAAACTATCAAGCACTTCCCAATTCAAGTTGATTTATCTTGCAGTTGAACTTGTGTGACTTCCATGTGTGTTTATTTAACAATTAGACTTGGTCTTTTTTGCTTTCTAAAGAAATTGCCGTACCTCAGCAGAATAATACCATTGTTCATTATACGGCATAACATTCCTGTCCTGTATCATTCGATTCACAAGGAGCAAAACCACAGGAGACCTATACCATACGTTCCGATTTACATGTTTCCATAGCAAAAGAAAATCCGTTCTTCTTTTCTTACTCGTTTACATTTCTCTGAGACCGATCAAAAGACACTTCACCACCATCTCAAACATGTACCCTATTCTCTGACGTACCACGGACAGCGTCCTTGGAGAATCACGAGGAAAAAAAATTTCCCTCTACTGATCAAGAGAAGTACCTGTCCAGACCGATCAAAGGCTGGATTTTCAGTCTGTGGCCGCGTCTGTTCGCACCCAGGAGTGGCGGTAATAGCTGTGGATATGATTTCTGGCTGGGTGGACATTGGGTGCCGGTTTTGCAGGGGAGGGTGCTGAGCAGTACCACCCAGGAGAATCAAGCCGGTGTTCAACGCCCCTGGTTGTGACACCGTTGCGATTTTCATTTGCAGCGGGACCTGTAGCGCGCCCTAGTGGGACCGCCTGGGAAAGCGTGCAGTCTGAGCTGTTCCGACGAAGGTTGGGGAAGGAATGACTACATTTTACATTTGTGTGGCGTGAGCAAGATATTGGGAATGTTTTTTGTGTCATTTTTTTTTCCAGGGAAGCCATTCTTAGGGCACTCCGAGGCTGGCTCTTTAGCAACGGATTTTCTGTTGCTCCGCCGGCCTACGCTCTAACAGAAGTGTGGAACATCTCCCTTAGCACTTTGCTCCATACTCAGGGGCCAGCTGCTGAATTTTGAAACGCAAACCATTTCCCGGCACAAAATTTAGCGCCTCGTCGCCATTATCGCATGGAAAAGCCTTCAACCGAATTCCCACCCCATACATGCTGCAACTGGATGTATCTTTTTGCATCCTTTTTATTTTAATACCGATTTGACTTTACAAATCTGAGCAGTAATTGCAGAAATAGGAAAGCAATTTAGATTCTCTTTTATTCAACAGCACCGAACTTGCAGTTTCACTGAGCTTGAATTTTGGAGCGAGGCAAAATTCACTTTCATATCCATATAGATTCCTCAATCTTTAAATATCTGTGCCAGTCATTTCTGTACAACTTCTGATTATCATAACTTTGGAAGAAGATTGGTGGAAATCCCAGAGAGACAACGTGGTTTTTCCAGGAATTCTACCGCAGTGATGGTGGGAGATCAGGGAACTTTCTGAAATCCTTCAAATAATGCAAGTCTTGCTACTTCAACTTCATTATACCTGCTCGACTACGGGGGACTGCCGAAGAGAAGGGGCACAATGGAACGGGCCTGCTCCATCCACGCAACCTTATGGAGTGAATTACAAACTCTATTCACCACAAAGCATATGCATTCTGTTCCAGGTTTATTTTGGGATCAATGATCATGGAACATTTTGTATTTCGCGTCAGCTTGGCTGAGTTGGCAGCACTCTCACCTCAAATTCAAAAGGTCATGGGTTCAAACTCCATTCGAGGACCTGAGCACATAATCTAGGCTGACTGAGGGAGTGCTGCATTGTCAGAATAATTGATTGCACTCTGGGGCTATCTCTAAGAGACTGGTGCGGCATTATATAAATGTCACCTCTTACTTCAAGCCAATTTTGAGCCACCAAACTTTATTTCTTCAGTGCAAAAATATTTTTTTTGCAATTGAAATATTACTTGCTAATTGCACAAATGTTTTTACATGCTGGGAATGTTCAGGTTTTCAGTATGTTACAAGGCTCATCTTGATCTGATATCTGGTTGACCTGAAGCACGGTCCAGTAAAAAAAAGAAATCTTAATAAAGTGACATTCTTCTTTGTAAGCCCTTCATGCCCGCTCCCCAAAGAAGTCACTTCGCGATTGGATCTAATTTCTATTAGTTGGGTTCAGTGTAGATAGTTGATGTGTTCTTCCATCATATGGGGTTTGCCAGCTGTCTCACAAGAGTGATGTGACATCCTTTAGTTCACAACATAACCTAACAGGCTCACTGATCATGTTCAATAATTGAACTGTGAACTTCAAAGAAAAATTACAATTCAAAACAAAATGACAATAACCAACTTAAACTAAACTGTCTCTTTAAACCAGCTTGTGTGTTTATTGATATTTAATCTTTGTGAATTTGTATTGTCATTTCTTTCATCACCCCACTGTTTTTTTTCTTCCCATTACCGGTAGCGACCATATTGAAGCTACCTACCACATCGACAAAACAGTCACACCAGCAGATATCCACCCCCAGAGAGATAATTAATTCATTCTTGACCCTTTTCAGATTTGGCCCGAACAATGTCGAATACCATTTTCTTTCTCATTCCGCAATGCTGCAGGTGACAGACACGCCCAAACTTGAAACAAACGGCTCTATTGTTGACTCGTGTTTTAGCTAATATGCTTGGAGAGTATATCTATGGATGTTCTCACGAAAGATTCTAAGTTTGGCAATTTTGAAAAGAAACCGGGCACAAGATATTTTACGAATTTAGTTCAAATAAAAAAAAAACATTTGCTTTGGTTATTCAGGTAACAAGTGATGACTCACAGAAACACTAAGTTTTTGTGCATTGAGAAATGTTCATCCTTGAACAAGAGTAATCTGGTTTAAATATTAAATATACCATTCAATATCCAGATAACTCTTCTATTCTCAACATTTTTCCTATCATTGACTTGGCAGCTAACTAATTAAAAGCCTACCAACTTCAGTTTTAAAATCTTGGCTGTATATCCTCTAATTAAATGTCAGAGCTCTTAGTGGAAATACACGGACGAAACGATATGCTCTTTGTCAAGATTTAAAATCTCATTATAACCTGACATTTACTGAGTATTGTGAAGTGCTGTTGGAGGTGTTCAAAACCAAACATGCTCTGACCTAGTAAAGGTAGCCCTGGATGCTGTGGTCGAATGAGCATACAATCGTGCAATATCCTCGCTCATTCTCAACTAACAGGCCAATGTTACCAACATTTTAGTGATGCACTGCATCTGTAACAGACATGGCAACACATACCCCTCGAAAAAAATCATAAAAATTAATCTCTTGGAGTGTTAAAGTTCTTTGTTTAGTAAGCAGATTTAAGATCAGAGAACTATTGAAGTAGAAAAGCAATGTGAAGCCGATATATACTCGGGTATTACAGTTGTGGTCAAATTGTTGTTCAATTTTTTTTTCATACATGAGATGTGCGCATCGCTCACAAGGCCAGCATTTATTGCCTATCCCTATTTGCCCTTGAGAAGGTGGTGGTGAGCTGCCTTCTTGAACCGCTGCAGTCCGTGTGGTGAAGGTGCTCACATAGGGCCCAAGTTTCGGCCTCAGTTGCTCCTGATTTTTTGGAGCAACTGGTGTAGAACGGAGTATCTTAGAAATTCAAATTCTCGGCATTTAGTTTGCTCCAGTTCTAGTCAGTTAGAACAGTTTCACTTTGGAAAGAATTTTGTTTTCAAAAGGGGGCGTGTCCGGCCACTTACGCCTGTTTTCAAAGTTTCGGCAGTGAAAACTTACTCCAAACTAACTTAGAATGGAGTAAGTGAAGATTTTTGTACGCTCGAAAAAACCTTGTCTACACTTTAGAAAATCAGGCGTAGGTTACAAATCAGGCGTAGGGAATGGGGGGCGAGTGGGTGGGGTTTAAAGGGAAGGTTACAAACATTAAACACTTCAGTTTTACAAATAAAGAGCCATCATCAATAATAAATGATAAAAACATCAATAAATCAACCAATAAATCAATCAAAAAAAATGAATAAGAAATAATTTTTTTTTTAAATCACTAAATAAAACATTTTCTACTTACCAACTGCAGCACCGGGAGCCCTCCAACAGCGTGCTGGGATTCCCCCCCCACCCGCCAGTGTGTCTATCTCTCTGTCTGTCTGTGTCTCCCACTCTCTGTCTGTAAGTGTCTGTGTTTCTGACAGTGAGGGGAGGGGGAGGAGGTGGGTAGAGGGAGAGAGGGGAGGGCGGAGAGAGGGGAGGGCAGGGGGAGGGGAGGGAGGGAGGCAGAGGGGGAGGGAGAGAAGGGGGAGGGATGGGGGAGAAGGGGGAGGGAAGCAGGAGAAGGGGGTGGGGGGGAGAGAAGGGGGGGAGGAGAAGGGGAAGGGGGAGGAGAAGGGGAAGGGGGGAGGAGAAGGGGAAGGGGGGAGGAGAAGGGGAGGGGGAGAGGAGAAGGGGAAGGTGGGAGGAGGATGGGAGGAGGGAGGGGGAGAAGGGGAAGGGGGGAGAAGGGGAAGGTGGGGGAGAAGGGGAAGGTGGGGGAGAAGGGGAAGGGGGGAAGGGGAAGGGGGAAGGGGAAAAGGGGGAGAGAGGGGAAAAGGGGGGAGAGGGGAAAGGGGGAGAGAGGAGAAGGGGAAAGAGAGGGGGGAAGGAAAGGAGAAGGGGGGAAAGGAGAAGGGGGGAGGAGAAGGGGGGGAAGGAGAAGGGGGGAAAGGAGAAGGGGGGAAAGGAGAAGGGGGGGAAAGGAGAAGGGGGAGGGAAGCTGAATGGTCCGGGCCCGGCCGGGCCGAAGACTTCGGGCAGGGCCCGTCCCCAGCACCAGATTTACAGGTAGGTGGTGTTGGGTCGGGTCGAGTCTGGGGTCCGGGGTAGGGAGCGCGGTTCAGGGGGGCGGAGGGAGGTCGGGTTGGTTCGGGGGGGGGGGGGGGAGGGCGGGGGGAGGGAGCGCAGGTCAGGTCGGTTCGGGTCGGGGCGGGGGGGGGGGGAAAGCGGGATTCGAGTCAGGTCAGGAGGAAGCAGGAGCTGGGCGTGGGAGGCAGCCTTATGCACGCAGCCCCAATGAGGCCATTCGGCCAGGGCTAGGGGCTGCGTGCTTCGGGCCCCTCCCACACAGATTTGGGTGCCTGGAGCTACTGCACATGCGCGCCCACCGTAGCGCACATGTGCAGAGGTCTCGGCACTGTTTTCAGCGCAGGGACCTAGCTCCGCCCCCCACAGCTCGTGCTGCGCTGCGCCCGACTCCAGATGACCAGCAGGGAGCCGGAGAATCTGTAAGTTTTTTTTCGGCGCACTTTGTGGCGCGAAAAACGGGCGTCCAGGTTGGGGCTGCGCCGTTCTAGGCGCGGCCCGAAACTTGGGTCGATAGTGCTGTCAGGGAGGGAGTTCCAGGATGTTAACTCACTTAGGTTACAGTTGGATCTTTGTATGGTCTTGCTACGTTGAAAGAGGGAATTATAACTGTCACTGAAGTTCTTCCTTTCCATTCTAAAAATGATGTGCTGCATTCTTTAACTTGCTTCACAACAAAATGCATTTTAGCATTTGCCTCTTGAGATCCACACATTAGACTCTAACAGAGTATGTGGGGTCTGCAGTCTTCTTCCTCATAGGTTCTGCCATTTCCAGCTGATTAGTGATGTTGAACAATAACCTAATGTAAGATCTTCGACTCATTTCCCTTCCCTTTATCAATCAGGCATCTTGGAATTATTTGGTGCCATACCTGACAACCTGGCTGAAAACTGACAGCTTGTCACCCACAGAAAGTATTTCTTCAAATGTAGGAAGCAGAAAAGCAATTTACTACAACATGGTTTCTCCATTATGAGTTCAATAGTGATAGATTTAATGCACAGAGATGGCAAACTATCAACATTGCACTGCTGTGCACATTAACCAGATATTACATTTTAGGCCATTCTGACTTGAAGGATTTAAAAATATATATCTACAGGTTTGAGAAAATTGCTCTTCAAGTAGTCCCTGTGCTGACAGATGGGATGAGCAGATAATGCAAACTTCATGTTTGCGCACAGTGTGAGAGGGGCCCACCAACATTATTCTGCTTGGCATGACACCAGCCAGCTCTCCCTTTCCTCTTCTGCACAATGAATGCAATTCCCACAATTTAAGTGAGTCAAGCTGTAAATATCAGCCCTTCATCTGTTGCATCCACACTAGTCTGTAATTTGCGGTCAGTCAGCGGCGGAGTTATGGCGTCGCCGCTAACCTCGAAGAAAGCTACCCAGAGATCTCGCGGTCTCTGTGGCGAGAAGTTCAACTTTCTCGATGTGCAACTGATTGTAGTGCTGTGTAAGGGGAATCCCCAGGGAAGAGCTGCAGTAACATCAACAGGCTGTCCAAGCAGCCAATCGCATTGAAGAATTCTCACAGGCAGCAAACAAGGAAATCAAAAGCACTGAATTAGCAACATATTTAAAAGATGTTACAGAGAGTGAAATAAAGATTGGGATATACACTGGATTTAAGGCAGAAGCTGACATATCACGAACAAACTTTAAATTGTAATTTTTATCGTACTGGAGAAATTTAACATAACATAAATATAAAAATGAGTTTCTCAAGGCCAGAACTGTTGTTCAGTAATCATATGCAGTTAACACCCCAGTTACACCAATTCCAACAATCCTTAACTTTTAATGGGGAACTTAACAGGATATTAGCACGGAAAAGCACAAGTTTTCATCAGTTCCACTGGTTTCAGTGATTGCCAGTTATGGATGGCGAGGGGCGGGGCCGGGGGGGGGGGGCGGGGAGGGCGGAGAGAGTGGTGGGGTGCACAGCTCATAGTGTCAGAACATTGAATGACTGACTGAAACTTCAGGATTTCCGCGTTTAGATGGGCATGCAAAGAATCTTGTTTCGCAACAGAAAAATGACCTCTAATTGCCCTTCGGAGGTGCCTTAAAAGGGACTTGCCAAGTTGTGTGCCATTTCCCTTTTAGCAGCAGAGTTATCGATTGCACCTTGCATGGTATAATGCTCCAGATGTAAAGTAGCGCATTCTCCAATTCGCTGCGAGAATTGCAACAGGAAAACTGCTGGTACAGATACATAAATAAATAAATAAAGCAATTCTTTCTTCCCTCTCCTCTCCTAATGTTTCCTCTCCTTTTCCTGAAGGCACCAAATGGCACTCAGCTAGAGCTTTATGGACACCGGAGATCCTCCAGTACCTCATGGAATTGGCCATTCTTCAAGAGTGAGCCTGGACAGTGAGGCTATTTGGCTGCATGGTTGACCGCAATCCTTTCACCGTGACTCCGACACAGCACACTTTCCATCAGGAGTCACTGAATAGCTAAATAGAATAGATAAACTTGGCTTATTTTCCAATTGACGACTGTATTAAAAAAGCATGGCCTTGGCTGAGATCACGTAACCCAGCGATGACCAGCAACTTCTTGGCTTATACAGGTCATTTACCAACAGGGAGGGGCAGGGAGATAAAGACTGTAAAATTCAACTTGAAGTTAATTTGAGACTGAAGACCAGATTTTATGATTGGTCTTATTTTAGCACTGACATTAACTCATGTACAATCAGGGCCATATTAATGGACTGGCTATGGTGTGGCCATATTAATGGACTGGCCATGGTGCCTATGTCCAGCAACCCCGGCCTTATAGGAGGCCCCCACAAGGGAATCATGAACAGGTTTACCCAAGAGATCGTCCATGAAGTTAAACAGCGTTGGCTGCTGGATTGAATTAATTCAGACAGGCACTGACTATTAATCGAGTGTTGGATCTCCCTAACCTGGTGAAGGAGGGGGTTTACTCATCGAACTGTCGTGCTTGTGCTGTGCCAGTGCCAGTAGAAAGAAGATGCTTGAGGTTTTCAACAGAGTGGGAAGATCAGTGGCACTATAGAACTGCATGGAAAGTTTCAAATAAGGAACATAGGGCCCAAATTTCCCCATGAGTTGCACCGTTTTTTTTGGTGTAACTTAATTTTTCTGGTATATCTTTTTCGTTGCAAATATGGCCATTTAATTTGTGCCAGTGTAAGTGAGTTAGTTAGGTTTTTTAGCTCGGTCAGTTTTTTTTTCAAAAGGGAGCGTTCCCAGCTACTTACACTATTTATGCCAATTTGGCCAGCAAAAAGTTGTACGAAACTAACTTAGGGCCACGTATGTGTTCACTTTTGTCCGCAGAGAAAGACCTTACTTACAGTGAAGGAATTGGCGCAAGTAACTACATTTAAAGCACCACCAAGCACCAAACAAAGCACAAAAAGTAATAAGCAATTAATTAACAAATAAAATAGAAGGAACCCTGCCCCTAAAGCACCAAGACCAAAATAATAAGCAATCAATAAATAACACATAAAAAAATCAAAGGAATCCTGCACCTAAAGCATCAAAATCAATCAGTAAATAACAAATAAAAAATAGAAGTCCTACCTTAGGGAACGCAATGGACCGCCGATGAGGGAGCCCATTCGGCCAGGGCTAGGGATGGTGTGCTTCAGCCCCTCCCACACACGCGTTTGCAGAAATGGCCTGCCAGGAGCTACTGCACATGCATGCAGACTCTAGTGCGCATGTGCAGAGATCCCGGCACTGTTTTCAGCGCTGGGACCTGGCTCCGCCCCCAATCCATTGGGACACGCTGTGCCATGACGGAAGAAAGGCTGGGGAGCGGCCAAATTATGGAGGTCTTTTTTCGGCGCACTTGGAGGCAGACAAAAGCGGCACAGATCGAGTGAGGGCGCCAGAAAAAGAGGTTAGGGAAATTTGGGCCCAATGTAACAGGAGTAGGCCATTCAGCCCCTTGAGCCAGTTCCGCCATTCAATGAGATTCATGGATGATCTGCAGCTTAACTCCATCAACCCGCCTTGACTCCATATCTTTTCATACAATTGGTTCGCAAAAAACTATTGATCTCAGTTAAAATGATCAATTGTGCTAACATTTACTGCTTTTCGCAGGAGAGAGTGCTACAATTCTACCTCCCTTCTTGAGGTCTGGCTCTGATTTTAAGGCTATGTCCTTTTTGTCCTTGACTCCCCACCAGCACAAAAGGTTTCTATCTACCCTAACAATTCCTTTCAAACTCTTAAAAATCGCAATCAAATTACCCCTTAACCTCCTATATTCCAGAGAAAACAGCCTAGTTTTTGTAATCTCTCCTCATAATTTAACCCTGGGAACCCTGGTAACATTCTGGTGAATCTGTACTGCACTCCGTCTAAGGCTAATATATCCTTTCTGAGGCGCGATGCCCAGAACTGTACACAGTGTCCCAGATGTGGTCTAATCAGGGCTTTTTATAGCTGTAGGAAAATTTCCTCCCCTATTTAATCAAGCCCTGTGGTTATAAAGGCTAACATTCCACTAGCCTTTCTGATTATCTTTTTTACTTGCCCATATTTTATTGATCTGTGTAGATGGACCCCTAATTTTCTTCGGATCTCCACTGTTCCTACCTTTTAAGAATTTCAAAACGACTCTCATCTATCCTTTTTTTTTCTCCACACAGGATGACCTGCCTAACCAATCTCTTAACCAGGTCAATAATTTCCCTCCAATTTCATAAGCTTCAATTTTAGCCAACAATCTTTTTTGTGGAACCTTAACGAATGCTTTCTGGAAGTCCATACAAATGACATCCATGGACATTCTACTTACTCAAAAAATTCAATTCGGTTCGTTGGACATGATCTACCCTTTACAAATACAATTCGGCTCTCTCTAATCAGCTCAAATTTCTCTCGTGCTCAGTCGCTCTGTTCTTAATTATAGATTTCATTACCTTTCCCACAACAGATGTTAGACTAACCGTTCTATAATTTCCAGGTTTCTCTCGCTCATCGTTCTTCAATAATGAGTTACATTTGTAATTTTCCATTCTAAAGGGATACATCCTGAGGTCAGGATCATGCTCTTAATACCCACACTGTAAAGGACTGATACTTTTAACAGTTTTGATGAATGCATCGCAGTGAAACTTAAATAATGAAAGCACCACATAACATCATGGAGAGAAAGTTAAAAAAGCACGTGTCCCTCAGAATGACTGCGGTAAAGAAACAAGAGCAAGTCATTTATATTAATTTTATTGCTTTAAGTCTCAAACATATTTGGAAACCGCTTTTCCTAAAGCCAACATAGTCATTCTAATTTATTTTTGCATGTGTGCCAAAATTAAGCAATTTCATTTAAGTGATGCGATTTGCTTTATTATTAATATTCTATGGGCCTATTTCTACGTGGAGTCTGTGTTTCAATAAGTTGGGAAGGTTCATGTGTGCGGGAGGGGGGTTTGGGAGTGGAGGAAGTGTGCAGCAACGTTCTTGGTGCCCAGTATCCTAATCATTAAAATAAATGGATTACCAATGGCATTAAAGTAATGTTCATCAGAAAATCTAGGCTGGAGAGCAGTCAAAATGGTAGTCATCAATTTCTATGTTTGGCAAAGAAAGTTCAAGTCTATCTCCTAAATTAACATAACAGTACTTCAACAGTTGAAATGGAAGGGTGAATAGGTAAATCAGGATTAACTTGTCAACATCTACCTTATTGAATATATGGGACATACTGCCCAGGACTACTGTTGGCAAATTGAAAGACAAAGTGAATCGATATTTGATAAGGGAAAATGATTTGAGGGGTTTGTGAAATGTATAAAATTCTTGGAGGGCTTGACGGGGTAGATGCTGAGAGGCTGTTTCTCCTGGCTGGAGAGTCTAGAACTAGGGTTCATAGTTTCAGGATAAGGGGTCGGCCATCTGGGACAGAAATGAGGAGAAATTTCTTCAATTAGAAGGTTGTGAATCTCTGGAATTTTCTACCCTAAGGGGCTGTGGATTCTCAGTCGATAAGTATATTCAAGACTGAGATCAATAGCCATTTGGGCACTAAGAGAATCAAAGGAATGGGGATAATGTGAGAAAGTGGAGTTGAGGTCGATGATCAGTCATGATCTTATTAAATGGTGGAGCAGGCTCGATGGGCTGTACTCCTGCTCCTATTTCTTAAGTTCTTATGTCAGCAAGCATGTGTGAGACATTGGGCCAAAAATTGCGGCCTCGCTGGGTCCGTACGATGTGCGCGCACACCCACAGAGGCCGCGCAAATGCGGCTTCTTGCCGTGCAATGCGCATGGGCAGAGAACCGTCTATTGCGATGTCAAAATGTCTTTTGACAGATCACATGCATCCCCGCAGGAAGGACATTCGTGGGTGGAGATTTGGACTATTTGCCCAACTCTTGCCCAGCAAATGTCCTTCAAACTCTTACGCCTGGTAAAGGCAGGCTTATAGCTACTTTTACCAGCGTAAGAGTTTTACAACATAGAAAAATTGAATTTAATCACTAATTTTTATATTAAGAAAACTGTCCATTAAGGTAAGTTTATTCTTAACCCTATTAAAACACATTAAAACATTTTCAAAAAAATAATTTATTTTTCCAAAAGTTTACTTGCATTCAATTTCAATTAATTTTAAATATGTGAAGTGTTTTTTTATTTATTGTGTTGTGCTTCTTGTTTTTTTGGGGTATTCTCATTGAAAGTAATGGGAGCTGATAATGAGTTCTCATTATTATCAATGAGAGTAACAGATGTTCATTGGTGTTCCAGGCCCACGTGATCCCAGGATACGAATATGTACCTGGAATACATGTTCCCGTTTGCTGGACCGCAATCCTACGTTCCTCGGGGACTACTAGGTATTTTCGTTAAAACATTTCCGGTCGGAGGCATTCGCCCAAATGAAGTCTCCAACCGCAATTACCCCCACTATATATTTTTCAAACTTTCAGACTAAAATGGTCTTGTATATTCCTTTATAACCTGCCATCTGCTGATTATCTCATGGATTTGCCTTGAGAATGGCAAAGATTCTAACCTTGTTCCAAAAGTCATTGGTAAATGCAGAATCCAGAATCACCAAACAGTTGCATTTAAATTGAAATATTTGGCTGGAATTCACAAATTATTGCTGCATTGTTTTACAAGCATTATAAATGCCAATGTTATGAATATTGCATGGCCCAGTAATAAAATACAGAAACTTTCAACCTTTAATGTCTGAATAAATGTATGAGGTTGGAATATCACAGAGAAATCACTTTCTTTCCTCCCCACAATCCCTCCCAGCAAAACTGAAAGAAAATATTAACTGAAACGTGAGCACATCGAGGGACTAGAACGCCTATGTGGTACTGGGAGATTATTTCAAGTTAACAACTTTATTTAAATATCGGTCAATGAGTCAATCACACTGCAAGTGTCCCACTGAAATTAATTATTCACTTAGTTTAGGACATTTCAAATCGAGTGACTACGCACTGCAATAATGAGTGCAAAAACCTACTGACCTGAGTGGAAGGAAGCAATCGTACTGTCCCCGAACTGTGCTCTTGATAAATGCGTCCAGTTACGATAACCTTTACAAAACTATTTGTCTCATGGTGTACATCTGTAATCCTGTTAAGTATGTAATTTATATTCTTCCCATTACATGTTTTAATGCACACTTATCTGGGGCATACGTATGATTGATGTTTGCTGGACCCTCTCTATCATTTTGCTTCTGTTAGCATAATATGCTGTTGGATGTATTGCTCAGAGGGAGTTTCATATGGTTTCCTCATTAAGTGAACTGCAAGTAATATAAGTGAGCATCTGAGCGAAAGGTGGTCAGCATAAATGGCTCAAGGTCACTCTTCAGCAAAATGAGATCAATGTTGATGCGAGTGGAGGACTCGCAGCATGCTGCCATGGACCAATCAGGCTGGTGCATCAGTGTTTGCTTAGATCGACACACTTTGAAAGACAGCCGCTGTTCGTGACTGAAGCCTCAAATACAGTTGTGCTTTTCACACGCCTGTCATTCCTGGGATGGCAGGACTGTCGTATGAGGAGAGATTGGGTCGACTAGGCCTGTATTCACTAGAGTTTAGAAGAATGAGAGGGGATTTCATTGAAACGTATAAAATTCTGATGGGGTTGGACATACTGGATGTGGGGAGGATGTTTCCCTGGCTGGGAAGTCTAGAACAAGGGGTCACAGCCTCGGGATACAGGGTAGGAAATTTAGGACCGAGATGAGGAGACATTTTTTTATTCAGCGGGTGGTGAACCTGTGCAATTCTCTACCACAGAAGGCTGTGGAGGCTAAGTCACTGAATATATTTAAGAAGGAGATAGAGAGATTTCTAGACACAAAAGGCATCAAGGGGTATGGGGATAAAGCGAGAATATGGTGTTGAGATAGAGGATCAGCCATGATCATATTGAATGGTGGTGCAGGCTCGAAGGGCCGAATGGCCTACTACTGCTCTTATTTTCTACAACACAAACACAACAACTTGTATTGATATAGCTCCTTTAACGCAGTGAAACATCCCAAAATGCTACACAGGAATATTATGAAATAAAAAATTTGACGTCGAACCACATAAGGAGAAAGTAGGGCAGGTGACCAAAAGCTTGGTCAAAGAAGTGGGTTTTAAGAGATCAAGAGAAAAGGAAAGAAGGGCAAAAAGTGGAAAAGTATTGAATGGCTCAGGTCTGCAGCGACACGGGAAAAGCTCAGGTTACATGTACCTGTTTAAATATAGTAGTTAATGGAACATTAATCTGATCGGAGATTTCTATTACCACTGATTGTAATCAAGAGGACAACCACGATGTGAAAGTGTAGTGCAACATATTAAGGACATCTTGTAGGAAGAGTGTTTAACATTCACCCTGTTCATGGGGTAAGAAATCATGTTACTGTTACACATCAGTGCCACACTAAAGGCCATTGTACATGAATCTGAAAAGGCACACAGTAAGACCTGAATAACACCAAATCGAAACCTTAACTTAATTTTTAAAATAAGTACATTGCTAATATTCTCCCTCTTGTTTACAGAGCAACTCAGCTTCCACAGCAAATTGATTTACAATAAAGGGCCTACAACAGAGTTAAAACACTTTGAAATTGAAGTTCTCTCCCATTTGACAAGCTCTGAAAAGCATACCTTTAGCTGAAAGCCATCGTAAAATTTTTAAAAGTATCTTTCTCACACAATATTCCGATTGAATGAACCAAAATGCTGCTAAACACAAAATATGTTAGTAATTGTGAGCAAAGTAACCGTTAGAATAATGAAGCGGTTGGCGTCGCAACTGAAGCCTTTTGCTGTGTGTTCATCACACTCGGGCGTCGCACAAGTAGTTTTGCTATCATCCTTGGAGAAAGAAATGCAGTCATTTCCAATCGAAAGAAAAAGTTCCCTGGGAACAGAAAATCGTTTCAATCGACCTCAGGTGTCACACTTCTTAAAAATCTGCTGGTTTCTTCTGATCACTAATTGGTTTTGGAATCTGCTCAAGCGCAATTAGCCTTCAAATGACCTCAGGAAGGTACAATGATTAGATTATGTACCTGTGAAGAGACAACAATTCACATACCACTGCACTTTAGCAGCAGAATATTTCTGTTATGTGCTTATAAAATAATGTATCCTCCAACTTGCTGTGAGCAATGCTAATTAGTTATCAAGGAGTTCAGTTGACATGGTGCTTGCTACTTTTCCTTCTTTCATCGCAACGCAGTTAAAAAATTCCACCTCTGAAACCATTAACGCATTGCTTAACCAAATCAAAAAGGAGTTAGATGAGGTCCTTACTGCTAGGGGGATCAAGGGGTATGGCGAGAAAGCAGGAATGGGGTACTGAAGTTGAATGTTCAGCCATGAACTCATTGAATGGCGGTGCAGGCTAGAAGGGCCGAATGGCCTACTCCTGCACCTATTTTCTATGTTTCTATGTTTCTATAAATGACACAACTATCCCAAGAGTAAGTTACAGCTTTGAACTTGCTTCTTAGCAGTTTGTTACGTTCCCCAGTGTGCAGATTGCAAACCCGACTAAGAAGATGCAAAGGCAATTGTGGAATCTTCCAGAAACTTCTGTCAGAGCTTCTCCCTCTCCTCGGCAAGACAGTATTGCTACATCTGGTGCTGCGCTTAATGGGCTGGCCTCGACATTCAAATCCTTGTCTTGTGGGGAGCTTCAGTTCAAACAGCAAGAAAACTCAATGCTGGGCTGGTAATTTCTATGAAATTATAGATTTTACATAGTTATGCACTTTCATTTTTTAAACAGTTAAAATCTTTGGGGACGAAATTGCTCCTTGCCCCAATTGGGGTCGGTAACCTTCTGGGTCCAGGACTTGTGCGCCTTGTCTGCCCTGCTCTGACACTGAATTGGGGCGTGCGCCCTTCCAAGGCAGCAGAGTGCTGTCTCTGGTGCTTCGCTTCCTTGGAGGGGCGCTCCCAAGATAGCAGCGCCATGCTGAGGAGACCAGTTAAAGGGGAGGGCCGCTGCACACTCTGGAGGCCATTTGGTTGCCAGCCACTGGGCCGCCGGCGATGTGATCGACCGGGCCAGCGGGCCGCCACCCAAAATGGAGTGCTGGGCTGCAAGATGGCGTCGCAAGGGCCGCCATTGTTGCGCCGACGCAAGAGTTGGCAGGCAAATTAAAATGGCGGCCTAGGGCGCTAAAGGCCTTCCCTTTAAGGGGCGCCCCGGTGGTGGATGTCCGCCAGCCTCACGGCCCACAGGGTAATTTCCCCGCGAGGCAGTAAGGGGTCGGCATGCATGGCGATGACATCATCGCCGGTTGCATGACAGCCCGGGGTGTTAATCGTGGGGCAATTTCCCCAGAGCCCCTCCCCGGGTGAAAATGCCATTGTGCCCCGTTAGCATCCCCCAGACATGCTAATGGGGCTATAAAAAGAACCAATTTCAGTCCCGTTAACTATTGTTGATAGAATTCCACATCTCAGTTCAGCGTTAACAGGCATTCACTGAAAAATGTCCTCATCTTTTTGAAGCAGTTTGCAGACTGCACCGCAAACCCACATACGGGACCTATCATCTGGATTAATATGCTGCAACATTGCAATGCTTTAGTCATTGGACTTTTCAACTGATTAACATCCCATAAAAAATAAACGAAATGACAATCATATCAACATTTTCAATGCAGACAGACACCCGAGCACAAAGCCAGATGACATTCATTTTTAATGACTCTCTTTGGGAAAAAGAACAGTCAATAGTTCAATGTGATCCAACATCAATGCCTGACCAAAGATGAAGCAGATGCTTTTCACCTTTGTGCACTGTCTTTAACCTTGCCTGCCTGAACAAAAACATGGATAAATGACATGAAACCAGTGTTTGATGTATGCTGGTTATGGCCAAGTAGACCCACGGGAATTGAAGTCAATGCCATGACAGATTGGGACAGATTGGGAGCTGGAACCCTCTTGAGAAAGAAATCAAGAGGAATGATTATTAATGAAGCCAGCTACATGTTGAGACCAGTTACTGCTGAGAGCACTTCCACACAGAGATTAATAAGGAATGAAAACAGAAACAACATTAACATTCCAGTGATAACCGAATAATTCATTATACAAGGCTTTGTAACAAGGACAGGACAAGATTTCTAATGGATGACGACAACTCCAGCATCTTGTAATCTTTCGACATTGCATTCCCGCAAGGATAAATTTCCTTTAGGATTTATGCTTTGTATTTCTGACTTCCTACAAATAAATAGATAATTACCCACACTGTTAACTTAAGGCCGTGACTGCTGATTTAATAACTGCAATTATGCAATAAATTGCAATTTGAATGAATCTGGGTATCAATGTTTCCATTACCATTCTGCATAAAACAAGTACCACCTTTAGAGAAAAGAAGGGAACCACTTCTGTAATATCAAGTACCCAGTTGCGAAGCAGTACCTCCATTAGACATTTTGATGACCCGTTCCAGGTCATTTAAAAAAGTTAAGTACATTTTTTCAAACATTCAGTACTTCCATAGGGTCCATTCAGAATGTAATTTGTTGTATCTGCCACACTGTAAGTAAAACTGCAAGCTTAGCCACGATCAGCATGCATCAAGGAAGGGGGTAAGAGCTGCACTGCTAGCCTGTAAAAGCAGATTGAATGCTCAGCACACATGCAGCCAAAAGTGGTGACTTCTAACTCGAGCAATAACATTTACTTTTGCCTCTGGAGACACTGGAAAAGACCACCTTTCCAACACCTCCAGAGGCAAAAATGCTCCTCCATTTATCTCACACCAAAGTAAGGCTTCTGTCAGCAGAGGCTGTGCAGTGCAAGAGGGTTCTGCATACGAATGAACGCAAGATCATCATAATCCCTCTGGATCATTCAGACCAAATATTTTGCTAATTGTGGATTTGCTGGAAGTGGAATTCAATATACCAAGCTTGGGTAGGGAGGACCTTGTTCTCCATTCTCTGTTCCTTACACATTTCCCAATCTAAGCTCACCCATCTCAACAAAAATCCAGGCAGAAGTGAAGTCCCTAGACATCAAAATGTAGACTTAACCTGTTTGATGGTGCATAAATGTGATGCAGATTCATTTCTCCTCGAGAATTTGAGGGGATAAACTAATGTTGGACAGAGGTAATTATTTTTGGAATTATATAGAATTCTCTACCCCAGAATGCTGTGGAGGCTGGGTCATTGCGTATATTTAAGGAGGAGACCGAAAGATTTTTGAACGTTGAGGGAGTCAAGGGTTATGGGGAGTGGGCAGGGAAGTGGGGTTGAGGCCAAGATCAGATCAGCCATAATCTTATTGAATGGCGGAGCAGGCTTAAGGGGCCAAACGGCCTACTCCTGCTCCTATTTCTTATGTTCTTATTATGCCTCCCTCATGTATTATATGAAGTTTTTGAGCAAACTAAGAAAACCGTACAGTGCCCAGGAGTCATATATACCATTTGCACACATGGACTGATGTCAAGTCGACTCAAGTAGTTGCTGCCGCTCACGTCTAGTCATCTCCAGGCTGCTGTTCCACAGCATGTAATGAATGCTACATTATGGCAGAGAGGCACTATTGGCATGAATGCATGATCTCATCACTCTCACCTGGAAGGAGGAGACGCCCTACTCAGAACTCCTACACGGCAAGCGAGGCCTATGTGAGCAGAGGAAACGTTTCAAAGACACCCTCAAAGCCTCCCTGATAAAGTGCAACATCCCCACCGACATCTGGCAGTCCCTGGCCAAAGACCGCCCAAAGTGGAGGAAGAGCATCCGGGAAGGCGCTGAGCACCTCGAGTTTTATCGCCGAAAGCATGCAGAAAACAAGCGCAGGCAGCGGAAGGAACGTGCGGCAAACCAGACTCTCCACCCACACTTTCCTTCAACGACTGTCTGTCCCACCTGTGACAGAGACTGTAATTCCTGTATTGGACTGTTCAGTCACCTGAGAACTCACTTTTAGAGTGGAAGCAAGTCTTCCTCGATTTTGAGGGACTGCCTATGATGATGAGTGGTTTTACACATGTACTGTTAAAGCACTGGGAGCCAGTTGCCCACAGGTGTTCAACAGCAAATGCTGCATGGGGCATGAAGGCAAGTACTTTGAAGGGTCACACCTCAAAGAACATGAATCAGACTGACACTGGAAAAGAGCACCAAAAAAGACACTGCTGCAGAACCTTCACACGCCAAGGGCAGAGGAAGATTTGAAATGTATCAAAGCCTGAAATTGAGCCAAGACTGACAGCAGGCCAGAAAGCAGACAAGTCAGTGATAACACAACAGACAAGAGCAGATATGATCAACCCAAACAGCACGATTGAACCAGATGAAAAGTGTATTAATAAAGATTACTGTGATGAAAGCAAACTGAGCTTGAAAAGGGCTGCTGGGTCTGTTTTAATTGATGGTGGCACACCCCACTCGCAGCAAGCAAAACAGGAGGGTGTCAATGTGGAACTTCATGCACCTCACTCAGGCACTACCATTTCACACGTTATCTTAAAGCATATATGGGTGGGAGGCATATGGCAATTCATGTTTCTTAAGATGACAATAACACGAAAAGAAGCACATTAACCAGCAACGCGTGGCTAATTTCACAAATATAAACAGCACCAAGGCAGAGCTCAAGAGCTATCTGTAGTCTTAGACCTACATAATAAATACAATTTGCATGTTTGAAGTGTTAACCGAGCTCTGCAAGACCTAGGGAGCAATCTGACCATCCAATTTGCCTCAATCCAATTTGCATAAATTGGTCTTCACTGCATTACGAAAGAAGCAAATCTGCATGAGAGTGAAATTCAACAAATGTATTCAGTTGTGATTCGGAATACAAAAACCCATCATTAGCAACAAACACAGAAATGATTTGTACTCAATGCCACATTCCTTCGTTGGAAACCGCTCCATAACTGAGACAGTTCCAGTCGGTGGCAAATTACTCGGCATTGAGCAAGAACAGGTCATCTGTACTTGCAAAATGTTTGAGCAAGTGCAGTTCCTCAGAAGAGGCAGAAATGCATTGATGGCCTGTGCTCGTCAGCTGCATGAATTGGCCATGAGGTAGGCCTGTACACACAAACACAATGGAGTCAAAACTGCTCCTTTCTATAAGGCCCGTGGCCGCCTGAAAGCGGCGGGCACAAGTTGGTGTGAACTGGCCGACAAGTCGCCATGGAGGGGCTGCCATTTTATAAATTGCCCTCTTTACTTGGTGCGGTGCAGGGGATCTCTCCGCCCGTTTTCCTGCTGCGTCTGCACGTGCCAACCCCTTTCTGAAATTACCCCGCAGTAAATTTCCCCGTTGGTAAATTGCCCCGCGGGACTGGCGCCGCTGCCGGTCGGTGCCCCCGACAGCTTTTTCTGTCGGTACCCTTTCTGTGGCTGGGCGGCATGGCCGCCCTTAAAGGGGAAGTAACACTGCTGGTGACTCCATTTTATTTTTTTCTGTCGGCCGACTGCCAGGTCAGGCCGGCAATTATGCCTGCGGGTTCGGCCGGGCCGCCAACAGGCAGACTGGCATCCCCTCTTGGGTGCCAGGCCGCTGACCCGGCCGAAACCCTACCTGGTGGCCCAGTGTTTGCCACTAAAGTGGCTGCAGAGTTCACAGTGGCTCTCCGCTTTAACTGAAGGGGAGAGACGTTGTGATGCGCCAGTATGACATCATCAGTGACTTGCAGCGTTGGCCACTCTGACTCGCCCCCGCTTCTGCCCCGCTAGTGGCGGCTACTCCAACCCGACCTCAGTTCCACCCCAATGATGAGGCCACTTCCGCCCCGCTTCCAAAAAAACACAAATACCTGCATTTTTCCGGATTGTCCGCCCCATGTATTGGGGCAGATGGCACACTTGGAAAGCGGTTGGTTTGGCTCGTTTCAGGCAGTGGGCAATTTCAGCCCCAATATGAACATACTCTTGCCCAGATGTAACTTTCTATTCAAATAAGAAATGGATCTCTGGTGATTCGATTGCGAGACCCTTAATGTTGCAAGTTTGTATGGGAAGAGGAATTAGGGAAATTAATAGTAATCATTTCCTATTTTCTTCTCAAATCTAGAAAATAACATCAAGCAATATTCTACAGCGTATGCTGTTTTAAGAAATGCAAGCTAAGGAGCATTGGTTCTTGGAATAAAAATAAAATCAAACTAAAGATTAAATAGTCACCTTTAAGAGGTTTAAGTGGGTGATAATTTGCTTGAAGTTAATCTCAAGTTTTTTGACTGTAAATTTAAGATTGATAGTTAATGGGTCCTCTGATATTCCAGCCTCAAAGCTGTTATGAAACATCTGGTGCCCCATTTATGTCAGCACTAACAGCCCTTTGTTATGTTGAAGCACAAAAGTATTATTGTAAAAGAATTAATAGTGACATTTAAATATGCAAATTGCTGGTTTTGTGGGATTCTTATTCTCCCACACAACTATTTTCTTAAGTGCTGTGATGAGAATGTCTGCCCACAGCAGCCATGCCAGTGGGCCATTCCCTTCAGAATCACTTGGTTTTTAAAATTGTCTGCGGAGGACAAGTGTTATTAAGAACATAAGAATTAGGAGCGGGAGTTGGCCATGCAGCCCTTCGAGCCTGCTCCAACATTCAATAGATCATGACTGATCTTCAACCTCAACTCCACTTTCCCACCCGATCTCGAGATCCCTTGGGCCCAAGTTTCGAGCCGCGCCTAGAACGGTGCAGTCCCGACCTGGATGCCCGTTTTTCGCGCCACAAAGTGTGCCTAAAAAAACCCTCCGTATTCTCCACCTCCCTGCAGATCCTCTGGCCCTCGGCGCAGCGCAGCAGGAGCTGTCGGGGGTGGAGCCAGGTCCCTGCGCTGAAAACAGTGCCGGGACCTCTGCACATGCGCGCTACAGTGGGCACGCAAGTGCAGTAGCTCCAGGCGCCCGAAATTGTGTGGGAGGGGCCCGAAGCACGCAGCCCCTAGCCCTGGCCGAATTGCCTCACTGGGGCTGCGTGAATAAGGCTCCTCCCACGGCCAGCTCCTGCTTCCTCCCGACCCGACTCGACTCCCGCTTCCCGCCCCCCACCCCTGCCCCCGGACCGGACCCAACACCCGCTCCCGCCCCCGGACCGGACCCGACACCCGCTCCCCCCCCCCGCCCCCGGACCGGACCCGACACCCGCTCCCCCCCCCCGCCCCCGGACCGCACCCGATACCCGTCCCTCCACCCCCGGACTGGATCCGACCTGACCTCCTTCCCCCCAGCCTGACTTCCCTCCCCCCGACCTGACCTCCATCTCCCTCCCTCCCGCCCCCCGAACCAAACCGACCTCCCTCCCACCACCCCCCCGACCCGACCCAATGCCACCTGCCTGTAAATCTGGTGCTGGGGACGGGCCCTGCCCGAAGTCTCGGGCCCGGCCTGTTCAGCCTCCCTCCACCTTCTCCTTCCCCCCCACCCCCCAATCTCCTTCCCCCCCCCCAAATCTCCTTCCCCCCCAATCTCCTTCCCCCCCCATCTCCTTTCTCCCCCCTCACCCCTTCTCCCCCCTCACCCCTTCTCCCCCATCCCTCCCCCTTCTCCCCCATCCCTCCCCCTTCTCCCCATCCCTCCCCTTTCTCCCCCTTCCTCCCCCTCGCTCCCTCTACCCCTCTCCTCCCCCTCCCCTAGCTGTCAGAAACACAGACACTGGCAGACAGAGAATGAGAGACACACAGACAGACAGAGAGATAGAGACACTGACAGAGACACACTGAGGGGGGCATCCCAGCACGCTGTTGGAGGGCTCCCAGTGCTGCAGTCGGTAAGTAGAAAATGTTTTATTTATTGATTTAAAAAAAAAATTATTTCTTATTAATTTTTTTGATTGATTTATTGGTTGAATTATTGATGTATTTATCATTTATTATTGATGATGGCTCTTTATTTGTTAAACTGAAGTGTTTAATGTTTGTAAACTTCCTTTTAAACACCCCCCCCCACCATTCCCTACGCCTGATTTGTAACCTACGCCTGATTTTCTAAAGTGTAGACAAGGTTTTTTCGAGCGTACAAAAATCTTCACTTACTCCATTCTAAGTTAGTTTGGAGTAAGTTTTCACTCACAAATTTGAAATCAGGCATAAGTGGCCGGATACGCCCACTTTTGAAAAAAAAATTCTGTTCCAAAGTGAAACTGTTCTAACTGACTAGAACTGGAGCAAACTAAATGACGAGAATTCCGATTTCTAAGATACTCCGTTCTACACCTGTTGCTCCTAACAATCAGGAGCAAATCATGTGGAAACTTGGGGCCCTTGATTCACCTACAGTCCAAAAATCTATCTATCTCAGCTTTGAATATACTAAATAATTCAGTATCCACAGCCCTTTGTGGTAGAGAATTCCAAAGATTCACAACCCTCTGAGTGAAGAAATTCCTCCTCATCTCAGTTTTAAACGGCCGACTCCTTCTTCTGAGACTATGGCCCCTAGTTCTAGATTCTCCAGCCAGGAGAAACAAGCTCTCAGCATCTACTCTGTCAATCCCCCTCAGAACTGTGCAAGTTTCAATGCGATAGAATGATTACAGCACATTTGGCCAGTCGAGCCCGTGCCGGCTCTCTGGAAGAGCACTTCAGCTTGTCCCACTCCTCTGTCCTTTACCTGCAGCCTGGTAATTTTTTTCTTTCAGGTACTTATCCAATTCCCTCTTGAAAGTCACGATTGAATCTTCCCCCACCACCCTTTCAGGCGTAAAAACGTTTTTCTTCATGTCAGCTTTGATTCTTTTGCTAATCAATTTGAACCTTTGACCTCTCGACCCTTCTGCCAATGGAAACAGTTTCCCTCTATCGACTCTGTCTAGACCCCTCATGATTTTGAACACCTCTATCAAATCTGCTCTCAACCTTCTCTGCTCCAAGGAGAACAACCCCAGCTTCTCCAGTCTATCCACGTCACTGAAGTCTCTCATCCATGGAATCATTCTCGTATCTTTTCTGCACTCTCTCAAAGGCCTTCAAATCCTTCATAAAGTGCGGTGCCCAGAATTGGACACAATACTCCAGTTGCTGCTGAACCAGTGTTTTATGAAGATTCCTCATAACGTCCTTGCTTTTGTACTCTATGCCTCTATTTATGAAGCCCAGGATCCCGTAAGCTTTTTTAACCGCTTTCTCAGCATGCCCTGCCACCTTCAACGATTTGTGCACATATACCCCCCAGGTCTCTGTTCATGCACTCCCTTTAGGATTGTACGCTTCAGTTTATATTGCCTCTCCTCATTCTCCCTACCAAAATATATCACTTCACACTTTTCTGCTCTCATTCTTCTAAACTCCAGAGGGTATAGGCCTAATCTACTCAATTAAATGCAGGAGAAAGTATTATGTGTGGACTGCATAAGCTTGGATCTAGCAGGTGTGATGGCCATATTAGCTTGATAACAGCTGTGTTCAGGACCTTAGCCAGGGATAACATTTTACTGATCATCATAGGCAGTCCCTCGGAATTGAGGAAGACTTGCTTCCACTCCCAAAGTGAGTTCTTTGGTGGCTGAACAGTCCGATACGAGAGCCACAGACCCTGTTACAGGTGAGACAGACATCTGTCGAGGGAAGGGGTGGGTAGGGCTGGTTTGCCGCATGCTCCTTCCATTGTCTGCGCTTGACCTCTTCAAGCTCTTTGCGTTGAGACTCGAAGAGCTCAACGCCCTCCCGGATGCACTTTCTCCACCTCGGGCGGTCTTCGGCCAGGGTCTCCCAGGTGTCAGTGGTGATATTGCATTTTAGCAGGGAGACTTTGAGGGGGTCCTTGTACGCTTCCGTTGCCCACCTTTGGCTCGTTTAGCATGAAGAAGCTCCGCATAAAGCATTTGCTTAGGGAGTCTCGTATCTGGCATGCGAACTATGTGGCCTGTCCAGCGAAGCTGATCAAGTGTGGTCAGTGCTTCAATACTGGGGATGTTAGCCTGGTCGAGGACACTGATGCTGTTGCGCCTGTCCTCCCAGGGGATTTGCAGGATCTTGCGGAGACATCGTTGGTGATATATTTCCAGCGACTTGAGGTGCCTTCTATACATCGTCCATGTCTCAGATCCATACAGGAGGGCAGGTATTACTACAGCCCTGTAGACCATGAGCTTGGTGGTGGTTTGAGGGCCTGGTCTTTAAACACTCTTTTCCTCAGACAGCCGAACGTTGCACTGGTGCACTGGAGGCGATGTTGAATCTTCGCATCAATTTCTACCTTTGTTGATAAGAGGCTCCCGAGATATGGGAAATGGTCCACGTTGTCGAGGGCCGTGCCGTGAATCTTGATGATTGGAGGGCAGTGCTGTGCGGCGGGGACAGGCTGGTGGAGGACCTTTGTCTTATGGATGTTAAGCGCAAGGCCCATGCTTTCATCTGCCTCAGTGAATACAATAGAAATTTAGAAACTTTTAAACCAATTTGGGAATTTTTATCAACTTTTAACTCTTAAAATAACTTTGGAAGTGACCTTCCTAATGCCTGTCCCCCCAACCAAGCCTTGGGCCATCTACCATCAATGAGCCCGGCACTGCTGGGAAACACAACAGGAAACTGGGACTGCCCGGGGAACTGGGCCTGGCACCGCCCGGGACACACAGCCGGGCCCCGAGCCCGGGACACACACACCAAGGAAAACAGACAACAAGCCAAGGAGAGTGAGGGTAACAGCCCCGACTGGCTCGGTGTCGCTCGATGCCAAAAAACCCACGGAGCTGTCTTCGGCCTGGTGTGCTCGCCCAACAGATATGTGTGGGCCCTGTGTCGGCCCGCTTCTGTCCCAGGCCGAAGGGACCCCTGCACCGGCCCGTTTCTACCTCGGCCTGGAGAGATCCCTGCACCTTAAACTTTTCATCAACTTTTCATTCCTTTTAAAAAAAACACTTAATCAATCAAACAATTTTACTGAACAAACATGGCCACCTACACTTTTTGGTATTTTACTTTTACACAGCAACAGCACATGTATTTTGGCTCACTGCTTTTACATTCTCATCATTAATCTGTGCATGTAATTAAGTTTCGATTCAACTTTCTTTCTGTGCATTCACAAGCTTTCAGTCCATTCAGGGCAGACGCGTTGTCACAAGGTTTGCTGCTTGAGCTGCCTAAAGCCCTTGCTGCTCTAATTCTTTCAAAGCCCATCGTCTCAGGTCTAGTGCGTTATTGCAGCACTGAAGTAGTGGTAGAGCAGATGTAATATGATCAACATTAATACTCCCACCCTCCCCATAATCGATCCAGTATCATGTGATGCAGTGCATTCATCTGGTGGAGGGTTTCTCTTAACAAATAAATGTCGTGAACAATTGTCTGGAACATTTTAATACACATCAATGATGCAAACCCAGCTTTGTGTGTACCTCTTCTGGCTTGCAGTTTAATTCAGAATCTGAAATGTGGCAATTCAGAGATCAGTTTCCAAAATAGGATAATAAACCTTAATGAACAATGTGCCATAGCTGGATGCAGAGCTCCTAAATCAATTTAGAGTTCAGATTGTCAGCAGATAAACTACCCTTAATTCCTTATTTTTTTTGTAATGTGCAACAGACGTTAATACCCAACTATTCCATGACAAAGTGAGATGTTTTAATGGGCTTTTCAATGTCAATAAATTTAGAAAAATACTAATGGAACTTCCTCATGTAATCAAGATCGAGTGTAGTGTTCAGATGAAGCAGGGTTCGAGCGACAGGAATTGAACCAAAATACACATACGAAATTCCGCTCTCCTTTAAAAGTCCAACATTCTGTCGTCTACTCATCGAACTTCCACGACAGCACTCCTCGCTGTTCCGATTTTTTTGTGTTGCTATTTCTAACTCTCCTCTTTTGCTATTGTCCTTTTTTTCTATGCTGTTTTTCTCCCTTTTTGCTTCTCTTTCTGCCCTCATCTTAGTCACTCCTTTTTTTCTTCTTTTTCTTTCTTTTGGGTGGGTGATATGGCATGGCGTATCAGGGAAAAGAACTGCCATTGGCTGCAGACTGCATTTGGAGTGTGGGATTTGGGGAATAATGTGGACTATAGCATCTCCGTTCCCACTACTTCAACTACTTGGGCTTCCTCCTGCTCCTAGCTCCCATTGATGTGTATGTGACTATTTCACCTACTCACTCCCCATTCCCTTTCCTACTATCCACAACAAACTCATTTATCTGACCACTTTGAACTATTCATTCAATCCCTCTATTCTCCCCTCCCACTAACTATCATTAATTGACCCTTCCTGTTTGACAATAAGGCCTCTTTGTTTGTTTGCTTTAAAATTGAAAAAATCAGATTAGAATGAGGAAAGTAATTGTTCTCATTATACAAGTGTGTAGCAAAAACAGAGTGGTTTTAATGAGGGATTTTAGTTTTCATATAGATTGGGATAAGCAGACTAGCACCTGTCAGAAAGTTAATGAATTACTTGTGTGTCAGGGATAGTTTTCTACAACAATATGTTCTAGAGGCAACAAAGATTCATGCCATATTAGATTAAGTAATGAGTAAGAGCTAGATTAAGTTAACAGCCTAACTGTGAATGAACATTTATCCAATAACGATCATAACATGATCGAGTTCAAGGTCGCGTTTGAAAGGGAGAAATGTGAAACAGCTACTAAGATTCTAGATTTGGGTAATGCTGACTTCAAATGAATGAGACAGCGACTATCCATAGTAAACTGGGAAAATCTGTTCATGGATAAAACGACAGAAGATCAGTGGGAAATTTTCAAAAAATAATTTAATGTGATACAGAACCGGTTTATATGCCTGAGGGGCAAGAGCTCTACTTGGCAAAAATAAACAGCCATGGATGACAAAAGGTAAGGGACAACATAAAACTAAAAGAAAAAGCATACAATAATGCAAAAAATAGCACAGATCCTGGGGAATGCGAAAGATACAAAGAACATTTAAGTTCTTTCTTCCTCTACTCCTTTCAGTGGTACTTAAGAATGTTCTTTTCGAACATTCACCAGTTCTGATGAAAGGTCATCAACCTGAAACGTTAACTCTGTTTTTCTCTCCACTGGCCCATCATCCCTTTTGTCTCTCTAATCTCTCCTGCCTTCCACCCTATCACAGACTTTCCCTTTTGTTTTTTGTTCCCCTCCCCTTTCAATGCTCCTTAAGAATGTTCTTTTCAAACATTCGTCAGTTCTAACAAAGGGTCATCGACCCGAAATGTTAACCCTGTTTTTCTCTCCAGAGATGCTGCCTGACTCGCTGAGATTTCCAGCATTTTCTGTTTTTATATAAGGGATGATAGTGTCTGACTAACTTGATTCAATTCTTCGAGGAGGTAACCAGGAGAGTCGATGAGGGCAGTGCATATGATGTCGTGCATATGGATTTTAGCAAAGCTTTTGATAAAATCCCACTTGGCAGACTGGTCACAAAAGTAAAAGCCCATGGGATCCAGGGCAAAGTGGCAAGCTGGATCCAAAATTGGTTCAGCGGCAGGAAACAAAGGGTAATGGTTGATGGTTGGTTTTGTGACTGGAAGGATGTTTCCAGTGGGGTTCCGCAGGCTCAGTGCTGGGTCCCTTGTTTTTTTGTGGTATATATCAATGACTTGGACTTAAATGTTGGGGGTATGATTAAGAAGTTTGCAGATGACACTAAAATAGGCTGTGTGGTTGATAATGAATTAGAAAGCTGCGGACTGCAGGAAGCTATCAATGTACTGGTCAGGTGGGCAGAACAGTGGCAAATGGAATTCAATCCGGATAAGTGTGAGTTGATGCATTTGGGGAGGTCTAAGAAGGCAAGGGAATACACATTAAATGGTATGACACTGAAAAGTGTAGAGGAAGAAAGTGTAGACCTTGGAGTGCAGGTCCACAGATCCCTGAAGGTAGCAGGCCAGCTAGATAAGGTGGTTAAGAAAGCATATGGAATACTTGCCTTTATTAGTTGAAGCATGGAATGCAACAGCAAGGACTTTATGCTGTATAAAACACTGCTTTTGCCGCAGCTGGAGTACTGTGTGCAGTTCTTGGGGCTGAATTTTCGTCATCATTTTGAGCCATTTTTTGGCATACGCTGTTTTTTTTGGAGCAGACTAAAATCTGCAAGTTTCACCAAAGTTTCTGCACCGTTCTAAAGTACTTGCGTCCGATTTTGTTTAGTTCTCGATTTTTGGATGTCACTGGAGGCGAAACGTGCCGGGTGCACCATTTCTGGCCATTTAAGCGAGTTTGGCCAAGTATCATTTTTTTCAAAAACGGCATTCTGCACCGTTCTGAAAAACCATACCTATACTTAAGAAAACCGTCACAGAGAAGATGCCATTGTTTTAGCCGAGCTGAAGACACGGCATCGGAGATGGTGCAGCGGGGGGTTGGGGGGGTGGCATTCGGCCCAGGATAGGAGCAGCATCGGGGATTCCTTTCGGCCCACGATAGCAGCGGCACTGGGGCTCTACAATTGGTTATGTCTTGCTGCATCTTGTATGTTTCACTTTCCAGCCTCAGCCCTTCAGTGTGTCGCTCGTTACCCTGGCAACCTCAGTTTTCAGTGCAGACCTTAAGCTCCACCCACAGAGCTTAAGGACAATCTGTACTGCTCCAAATTCAAAATTTATTCCGGCAAAATGTGGAACATTTTTTTGGTACAGTCGGCCACTAAAAAAAATCGGAGGTATCTCGACAATCGCGCCAAAAATCAGCCACGTGAAATTTTGGGCCCCAGCTGGTCACATTACAGGAAAAATTTGATTGCACTGGAAAGGGTGCAGATGAGATTTACAAGAATGTTGCCTGGACCAGAGAATTTTGGCTATGAGGAAAGATTGGAAATGATGGGTCTGTTTTCTTTGGAACAGAGAAGGCTGAGGGGAGACCTGATTGAAGTGTATAAAATTATGACGGGCCTGGATAGAGTGGAAGAACATAAGAACATAAGAAATAGGAACAGGAGTCGGCCATATGGCTCCGTGAGCCTGCTCTGCCATTCAATAAGATCTGATCATGGACTCAGATACACTGCCCTGTCCGCTCCCCATAACCCCTTATCCCCTTATCGTTTAATAAACTGTCTATTTCTGTCTTATATTTATTCAATTTCCCAGCTTCAACACCTCTCTGAGGCAGCGAATTCCACAGATGTACAACCGAGAGAGAAGAAATTCCTCCTCATCTCAGTTTTAAATGGGCGGCCCCTTATTCTAAGATTATGCCCTCTAGTTCTAGTCTCCCCGATCAGTGGAAACATCCTCTCTGCATCCACCTTGTCAAGCCCCCTCATAATCTTATACCATAATCACCTCTCATTCTTCTGGATTCCAATGAGTAGAGGCCCAACCTACTCAACCTTTCGTCATAAGTCAACCCCCTCATCCCCAGAATCAACCTAGTGAACCTTCTCTGAACTGCCTCCAAAGCAAGTATATCCTTTCGTAAATATGGAAACCAAAACTGCACGCAGTATTCCAGATGTGGCCTCACCAATACCCTGTATAACTGGAGCAAGACTTCCCTGCTTTTATACTTTTATACTCCATGCCCTTTGCAATAAAGGGCAAGATTCCATTGGCCTTCCTGATCACTTGCTTTACCTGCAGACTGTCCTTTTGTGTTTCATGCGCAAGTACCCCCAGGTCACACTGTACTGCAGCACTTTGCAATCTTTCTCCATTTAAATAATAACTTGCTCTTTGATTTGTTCTGCCAAAGTGCATGACCTCGCATTTTCCAACATTATACTCCATCTGCCAAATTTTTGCCCACTCACTTAGCCTGACTATGTCCTTTTGCAGATTTTGTGTGTCCTCCTCACACATTGCTTTTCCTCCCATCTTTGTATCGGCAGCAAACTTGGCTACGTTACACTCAGTCCCTTCTTCCAAGTTGTTACCATAGATTGTAAATAGTTGGGGTCCCAGCACTGATCCCTGCGGCACCCCGCTAGTTACTGATTGCCAACCAGAGAATGAACCATTTCCCAATTCTCTGTTTTCTGTTAGTTAGCCAATCCTCTATCCATGCTAATATATTACCCCCAACCCCGTGAACTTTTATCTAGTGCAGTAACCTTTTATGTGGCACCTTGTCATATAACAGGAATGCCCTGTTTCCATTGACAGAGAGGTCAACAAACATGGGGCATAGATTTAAAGTAAATAGGGTGAGGTTGAGAGGAGATATGAGGGGAAATTTATTTACCCAGAGGGCGGTGGGGGTCCAGAACACACTGCCTAAAAGGGTGGCAGAGTCAGAAAGCCTCACCACATTTAAAAAATACTTGGATGTGCACTTAAAGTGCTGTAATCTACAAGGCTACGGACCAAGAGCTGGAAAGTGGGATTAGGCTGGATAGCTCTTGGTCCGCCAGCGCTGACACAATGGGCCGAAATGGCCTCCTTCCGTGATGTAAATTACTATGATTCTATGATTCTAACAGCACCAAACAAATAATAAGAGCTCCAAAAAGGGAGTATGAAAAGAAACTTGTAAGGGATATGAAAATCAATACAAAGTATTTTTGCAATTACAGTAGGAAAACGATGGTGGTCAGGAGCAAGGTTAGCACTTGAATAACTAAAAGTCGGGATATTGTCAATGACGATGGGGAAATGTTGGGCATATTGAATAATAACTTTGCTTCTGTATTTACAGTAGAATAGGATAGCATGCTGGAAATCCCATGGAAAGTAAATCAGGGTCAGGGACTCAATTAAATTAATGTAAGTAAAATGACACTAATTAAGAAAATAATGGCACTAAAGAGCAACAAATCCCCAGGACCAGATGATTTCCATCCCAAGATTTTAAATGAAGTAGGTGAGCATATTGCAGGTGCCAAACTATAATCTTCCAAAGTTCTCTCGATTCAGGAACCGTCCCTTTAGGTTGGAAAATTGTGCATGTCACTCTGCTATTTAAAAATGGTGAATGGGCGAACCGAGGGAATTGTAGAGCAGTTAGTCCAACATATTTTGTCGGGAAATTACTGAAGTCTATAATTAAGAATAGGGAGACTTAACACCTTAAACATTTCAGCTGATCAGAGAGAGCCAGCATGGATTTGTTAAAGGTAGGTCATGCCTGACAAACCTGATTGAAATATGTGACGAGGTGATTAAAGTAGAGAACAGGGGAATGTCTATGGATGTTATTGATATGGACTTCCAAAAGATATTTGACAGAGTTCCACATAAGAGATTGTTATCAAACGCAGAATCACACAAAATTGAGAGCAAATAATTGATCTGGTTCGGAAATTGGCTGATCGGCATGAGACAGGCAGTAGGGATATGGGTTGGTACTCAAATTGGCAGGAGATGACTAGTGGTGTCCTGCAGGGATCTGTGTTGGCATTTCAACTATATACAGTATTTATTAACGACATAGATGATGGCTTCGAACATCATATATCCAAATTTGCCGAAGACACAAAGTTAGATGGCATTTGTAGGCAATGTAGATGAAAGCATAAAATTACTAAGGGATATCGATAGAATAAGTGAATGTGCAAAACTGTGGCAAAGGGATTTCAATGTAGGCAATTGAGAGGTCATCCACTTTGGATGTAAAAAGGATAGAACAGGTATTTTTTAAATGGTGAAAGGATAAAAACAGTTCAGGTACATGGATCAATAAAATGTCGCAACAGGTACAAAATAATCAAAAAGGCTCATGGAATCCTGGCCTTTATAACGAGAGGACTAGAATACAAGGGGGTAGACGTTATACTGCAGCTATACAAAACCCTAGTTAGAGCACACTTGGAGTCGTGTGTTCAGTTCTGGGCACCACGCCTTAGGAAGGATATATTAGCCTTGGAGGCAGCGCAGGTTTACCAGAATGGTACCTGGACTTCAAGGGTTGAGTTACGAGGAGAGATTACACAAATTAGGGTTGTATTCCCTCGAACTCAGAAGGTTAAGGAATGATCAAATCGAAGTTTTCAAGATATTAAGGGGAACAGATAGGGTAGATAGAGAGAAACTATTGACACTAGTTGAGTATTCTAGGACCAGGGGGCATAGTCTAAAAATTCGAGGCAGACCTTTCAGGAATGAAATTAGGAAACACTTCTACACACAAAGGGTGGTAGAAGTTTATAATTCTCTTCCGCAAATGGCAAATGATGCTCGATCAATTGTTCATTTTAAATCTGAGATTGATAGCTTTCTGTTAACCAAAGGTATTAAGAGATATGGGCCAAAGGCAGGTATAAGGAGCTAGGTTGCAGATCAGCCATGATCTTATTGGATGGTGGAGCAGGCTCGAGGGACTGAAGCCTACTCCTGATCCTATGATCCTATGTCTATTGTTCTGTAGCTCTGTTTCTGTGTCTCTGAGGGATTTTGACTTGTTGTACCTGACGTTAACAGGGCATTAATGGCCTCAAAAGCCTGACCGCTCTGTTAATCCGGACAATGCAGCCAGCGCTATTTTGACCCGAACTGCCATTTTATATTGAAACTGGATGGAGTGAGCATTTGGTGATTGATGAGTCTCTCTGTACTTTGATTGTTAGGTGACCATCAGACCATCAATCACCAGTCAAAATGGAACCCTCTGTCGCAGAGGTGAGAGAAACTCTTTTGAGTTTATCTGTGAAAACATAAAAACATTAAACGGTGCCACCCGACCTGGGTGACACTCCAGACATTTACAAGGCCCATTTTTTTTTTTCCCCCTTTTTTGTGTTTTTTTTTTTGTGTTTTTTTCTTTTTTTTTGTTTTTTTTTTGGGCACTAAAATCACAATTTTTCCCCAGTGCCCCCTATAAAAGGGAAGGGGACACTAAAAGCACCGGCAATTAAAACAAATTAACTTTAAAACATAAAATCAAATTAAAATTTGGTTGCCGGGCGTGATGATGCACTCCAGTCCCTCCGGTGCCCACCTCTCGCGGAAGGCCGCGAGCGTACCGGTGGACACCGCGTGCTCCATCTCCAAGGACACCCTGGACCGGATGTAAGAGCGGAAGAGAGGCAGGCAGTCAGGTTGAACGACCCCCTCGACCGCCCGCTGCCTGGACCGGCTGATGGCACCCTTGGCCGTGCCCAGGAGCAGTCCTACGAGGAGGCCTTCGGACCTACCCGCTCCCCTCCGCACAGGGTGCCCAAAGATCAGGAGAGTGGGACTGAAGTGCAGCCAGAATTTCAGGAGCAGCCCCTTCAAATAATGGAACAGGGGCTGCAACCTCGTGCATTCCATAAAAACATGGAACACGGACTCCTCCAGACCGCAGAAATTGCAGGCGGCCTGGGAGTCCGTGAACCGGCTTAAAAATTTGTTGCACGGCACTGCTCCGTGCACCACCCTCCAGGCCAAGTCCCCGATGAATAGTGGGAGGACCCCTGCGTAGAGTGCCCTCCATCGGGGACCCCCGCCTCCTCCGGACGGCAAGATGGTACGCCATGGCGTGTCCGGACGGCCGGCGAGGATGGCAAAGTTGAGGGTGTGCAGGAGCAGCCCGTACAGGAAACCCCTCCGCGCGGAACTGAAAGGCACGGAGGGGATTTCCCCGAGGCGGCTCAAGTTGTGAGGCGCCGGCCCCCGAGGGAGGTTCCGGGGTTTGGCGCCGATGAGGAATTCCGTCCGGACGGGGGTCAGTTCGGACGGGATCTCCCCACGTGCTTGAGCCTCCTCGATACACCTAACGGAGTCAGGGCCCAGAGCTGTTTTTAGCGACTCGCAGAGGTGAGAGAAAGTGGAACCACTGCCTTACAGCTGTTTGCAATTAGCCTTGACCTTTCCTGTCAACAAAACACAGCTGAAGAACAGATGAGTCATCTGAACATATTACACTCACAAACCACAGCCTCGCTGTGATTCGTAAAACAAGCATGCTATAAATTTTACCTTACTAAAACATTTGAAATTTGTCTTGTTCAAAAGGATTTGAAGAAAAGCTATTGCACAGAAAGTACCAGCTGTTGATTAATATTATCCAGTCATTTCAGCTGACTGAAATATACTGATGGATCCAGCGAAATTAGGTAGACTGTACATGTTGAGAATCCATGAATTGAAATTCAGCTCCCAGAGCTACGGTTCTGGCCAGGAGTTGCTCCGGTTTTTTTGGAGCATCTTGATTTTTTTTTGGAGTAACATAAAAATCGCAATTCTGCACATTTAATTTGCGCCAGTGTAAGTGAGTTAGGATTTTTTTTAGTTTAGTTTTTTTTTCAAAAGGGGGCGTTACCAGCCACCTACGCCTGCTTTGGCCATTTAAGCTAGTTTGGACAGCTAATAGTTACTCCAAACTAACTTAGGCCAGCATATGTAGCCACTTGTGGCCGCACAGAAAAACCTTGCGGAGAGTTAAGAAATCAGTGCAGGTATGTACATTTAAAGCACCAAGCACTAAACAAAGCACAAAAATAAGTATTCAATATTAAATAAAAAATACAAGGAAGCTGAGAGGACAAGTACCAAGCACCAAGACTAAACAAGCACTAAACAAAGCACAAAAAGTAATATGCAAGTAATTAACAAATAAAAATAGAAGGAACCCTGCACCTAAAGCACCAAGACCAAAGTAATAAGCAATCAATCAATAACAAATAAAAAGGTAGGCAAATCGGCAAGGCCCTGAGGTTGGCGAGTCAGCGGGGCTCTGAGGTCGGTGAGACGGGACCCTGAGGTCGGTGAGACGGGACCCTGAGGTCGGTGAGTCGGGACCCTGAGTTCGGTGAGCTACATGTGTGCAGCTTTCACTCGCTGCTCCGCCGGCTCCGAACAGCCTCAATCCCGGGGAATGCCACACCGCCCCGCTCCGCTCCGCTCCCCGCCGGCCGACACTCCGAGCCCTGCATTATTGGTGAGGAGTAATCACCCGGAGAAGTTCTTGTGGATTTAGCTGTCAACAGTTCTTTCTCACTGTGTAGATCTGCTCCCGGTGATATACCCTCAACCTCCTACTGGCTGCAACTCAACTTGCATGCATGTGCAGTTGAAACTTAGAGAAAGCTCAGAATCTCTTTCGTGAACT
This sequence comes from Pristiophorus japonicus, assembly GCF_044704955.1. Taxonomy (NCBI): domain Eukaryota; kingdom Metazoa; phylum Chordata; class Chondrichthyes; family Pristiophoridae; genus Pristiophorus; species Pristiophorus japonicus. The sequence continues at coordinate 186,101,734 of NC_091987.1, read as the reverse complement.
TGAACTGGGGTTTCAAGAGATCTCGTGCAACCCAGAAAGCAAAATGAAAAATGGACCACATAAGCAATCAATCAATCAATAAATAAATAAAAAATAGAAGTCCTACCTTCAGCGGGCCGCCGATGAGGGAGCTCATTTGGCCAGGGATAGGGGCCGCGCGCTTTGGGCCCCTCCCACAGAGTACACATAGAGATTCTGGGGGCGAGGAGCTACTGCACATGCGCGCACATATTAGCGTGTATGTGCAGAGGTCTCGGCAATGTTTTCAGCGCCGGGACCTGGCTCCACCCCCGAATCCAGTGGCAGCGCTGCGCCACCATCAAGGAGAGGCTGGGGAGCAGCCAAACTCGGCCTGAAGATTTTTGCCGCCCTAATCGGTGTACAAAAGCGGCGCATCCCTGGTGAGTGCTCGAGAAATCTCTACTGGCCAAATTTGGGCCCATCGAGTCCAAGACCAGACTTTTAGGAGAGGCAGAAGTCTTCAATGTCTATGGTGGCCAACCACAATGCCACCCACAGGACAAGCAGGTACTCACAATGAGTTTTCAAAAGAATGTGTGCCCTGTAATGTATTTGCTTTGTGGGTTCTTTGCTTAAGAATTCATAGCAACACGTTGCCATTAAGAACTAGTTAGTTTATTAACAAAGGTTTAACAATCATACTACACATTACCAGTTCATTAACCATGCTCACAACTTCATATCTCATCGTGGATGACCTAGACCCAACTGACTGAGGTTTTATTGAGTCTTCTGAACATCACGGGACTGGCTAAGCCACTCACAATGCAACAGCACCACAACTCTTTTGGTTGGAAACAAAATTAAACAGTTAAATGAAGTGCCCCCTGATGTGGGAGACACACCAAATACTTATCAAGGTCCTTTTTTTTTTATAAATGTTTTTTTTTTATAAATGGTTTTTATTTGTGGTTTATCTTGGGGCACTAAAACCATAAATTTTACAAGTGCCCCCTATAAAAGGGGAGGGGGACACTAAAACTAGCAATAAAAACAAATTAAACTTTAAAACATATAAAATCAAATTAAAATTTGGTTGCCGGGGGTGATGATGCACTCCAGTCCCTCCGGCGTCCACCTCTCGTGGAAGGCCGCGAGCGTACCGGTGGACACCGCGTGCTCCATCTCCAGGGACACCCTGGCTCGGATGTAAGCGCGGAAGAGAGGCAGGGAGTCGGGCTGAACGACCCCCTCGACCGCCCGCTGCTTGGACCGGCTGATGACACCCTTGGCCGTGTCCAGGAGCAGTCCTACGAGGAGGCCCTCGGACCTACCCGCTCCCCTCCGCACAGGGTGCCCAAAGATCAGGTGTGTGGGACTGAAGTGCAGCCAGAATTTGAGGAGCAGCCCCATTAAATAATGGAACAGGGGCTGCAACCTCGCACATTCGAAAAAAACATGGAACACGGACTCCTCCAGACCGCAGAAATTGCAGGCGGCCTGGGAGCCCGTGAATCGACTTAAAAATTTGTTGCATGGGACTGCTCCATGCACCACCCTCCAGGCCAAGTCCCCGATAAACAGTGGGAGGACTCCCGCGTAGAGTGCACTCCATCGGGGACCCCCGCCTCCTCTGCACAGCAAGATGGTACGCCATGGCGTGTCCGGACGGCAGACGAGGATGGCAAGGTTGAGAGTGTGCAGGAGCAGCCCGTACAGGAAACCCTTCTGCGCAGAACTGAAAGGCAACAGCACTACAACTCTTTTAGTTGGAAACAATAAATAAAACAGTTAAATCAAGTGTCTCCTGATCTGGAGGACACTCGATACATTTTTCCAGGTCTTTATTTATTTATTTATTTATTGTTTTTTTGGGGGGGTTTTTTGGAGGTTTTTTGTGTGGTGGTTTTGGGCTCTAAAATCATAAATTTTACAAGTGCCCCCTATAAAAGGGGAGGGGACACTTAAAACCGGCAATAAAACAAATTAAACTTTAAAACATATAAAATCAAATTAAAATTTGGTTGCCGGGGGTGATGATGTACTCCAATCTCTCCGGTGCCCACCTCTCGTGGAAGGCCGCGAGCATACCGGTGGACACCGCGTGCTCCATCTCTAAGGACACCCTGGCTCGATATACGCGCGAAAGAAAGGCAGGCAGTCAGGCTGAACGACCCCCTCGACCGCCCGCTGCCTGGGCCGGCTGATGGCACCCTTGGCCATGCCCAGGAGCAGTCCTACGAGGAGGCCCTCGGACCTACCCACTCCCCTCCGCACAGGGTGCCCAAAGATCAGGAGTGTGGGACTGAAGTGCAACCAGAAATTGAGGAGCAGTCCCTTTAAATAGTGGAACAGGGCCTGCAACCTCGTACATTCAATAAAAACATGGAACACGGACTCTTCCAGACCGCAGAAATTGCAGGCTGCCTGGGAGCCCGTGAACCGACTTAAAAATTTATTGCACGGGACTGCTCCGTGCACCACCCTCCAGGCCAAGTCCCCGATAAATAGTGGGAGGACTCCCGCGTAGAGTGCATGCCATCGAGGACCCCCGCCTCCTCCGGACGGCAAGATGGTACGCCATGGCGTGTCCGGACGGCAGACGAGGATGGCAAGGTTGAGAGTGTACAGGAGCAGCCCGTACAGGAAACCCCTCCACGCAGAACTGAAAGGCAACAGCACTACAAACCTGTGAGCATACTCACAGGTGCATATATTACACGCCCACGTAGAAAATTTAACAAATAGTCAAACAGCAAAACCCTGAGCAATTTGGGAAGCAGTAAAGTTGATTAAAGGACAAGAGTTTCACTGCAGAATTTAATTAGAAGATGCAAAACTAAGGCACGACAATGTCACCACTGGTAAGAGGGTGTAATTACAGGAAAAGTTTATATGTAGACATATGAATTTAGAATGGGAAATAGAAGTGTGACATAAATGTGATAATAGAAAGTCAAGTTGTGCCGGTAGGAAGTGTGCACTGACTTAACATTAATAAAGATATGGAAATGTACAATATTCATAATTATCCAATACAACAAATCTCTTAATTTTTATTTGAACATCTGACTAGAACAAATAAATAAAATCTTGACATCATTTATGAATGGAAGGTACAACTTACTGTCAAGTTCATTGGTGCCTCACTATCAAAGGTGTGCATGTATGTAACTAAGTGAGCTTGATTTTGCGGCAAAGGCATTGCGCCAGCCATTTGTTACACTTTCCCATACACTTTCTATGAGCTTTTGCACTGGAAGTGCCAGACAGCCAACTATCCAAAAAGCACAGCGCTCTCCACAGAGCACCTGACCTGTGTGAACAGGACAAGCAACTCTATGTCCTTGACCAATCATATTGAAGAATTGTTAATAAGAAGCATAGAGACTGGGCCAGGAAATGTCAGGTAGAATATTAAATTCAATGTTAAATCAGGTACAGAAAGCAAAATAAAGAGAGGGAAAGAAAGATGGGATTAAGAGAAAGAAAAAAAAGACTGAAACAAAAAGAAAAAAAAAATGTCTCAACAATTTTTTAATCTCCAACAATAATTAAAAGCTGAAGGAATAAGACTTCACACTTGTTAAAGTTAATTTTCAGTGCCAGAGAGGTTGTTTGGCAGTAATTAAGATTTATCACTCTATTAAAAGGGTACTGACACAAGAATAGACAAGCCCCAGCTTTTTCTGGTGTGTTTAGTGCGTAGTTATCAGAAAAGTACAGCAACTTCATACCGTTCCATGTATTTCAATGGCGAGTCTCTCACTGAGATACCATTCAGGGCATCTCTGACAGCAACTTAATGAATTCCGCATTTACCTACGCATGTGCTGTCACTGCAATTTGCTCACTAATTTACATGTTAATAAAGGTGAGTGCTGTTAGCATCATCGTTATTTCTACTGCGAATTCCAGCCCGATATGTACAGAAAATGTTGGGTTTTATGTTTATCAAGAAGCCACATTCTATAAGAAGATGGTTCTAATAGTTGATGTTACCTGGAGATTTGGGAATGTATGAATCTGTCTCAACATTGTTGAGACAAGGGGCTAGACTTTCCACCTGGTGGCCATCGCTCAAAATAATGGGCCTTGTTCCAGCGATGTACGACGTCTCAGCCTTAGTGATCGCTAGAACATGGCCCATTTTTTGGGGGGGGGCGATTTTCCACTCGGCCATAGTCCAGCGATGTGGAATGGGCGATCTTAAAGTTTGGCGATGTCACGTTCGCCCACCGAACATGGAAGGCAAAAGCTTCCCTAGCAATGGGCTTCTGCGCATGTGTGGGATTTTATTTTCTGGCCGACTGGCTTTCCCACATTTCGGGAGGTCAGGGGTCATCACACCTGCGCAGATTCGGAGAGGAAAAGGGCAAAGCCCTTCAGTGAGGAAGCCAATGAGGCCCTAGTTAACACGATGCATTCTAAGTGGGCCGACTTGACTCGGGGTGTGCATGGGAAACCTCCACCCCGTGTATACCGAAAAATTTGGCAAGAGATTGCAGATGTCGTCTCGTTTGCCTCCCATGAGGTGAGGGGGGCAGACCAGTGCTGAAAACGATGGAATAGCTTGGTCACCGCAACAAGAGTAAGTTGTATTTTATATTTTATATTTTACTGATGCATGCAAAATTTTATTAGAACAATGAATCTCCTGCATTTGATTTAAGTTTGTCATTCATAAATGTATTACGTAAACCATGTTAAGATCCGGACAGTGCTCTGAACCAGCAGCATGTAACATTTTATACTGTTGTGACCTCAAGATACGACCTCGTCAATTTGCTTATGCTATGCTATGCTCTTTTCTCATTTGCAGAAGAAGATATCTATCAACCGTGCCGAGCAAAGGCAGACGGGTGCAGCTCTGCTCACATTCAGCCCCTGACAGAAATAGAGGAGCATGCGACCGCGATGATTGGCCATGAGAGCTGTTCGGCAACCCAGCCATGCACCTCATGAGTAATGTGTGATGTGTCAAACAGTATTAAAAACGCTATTAAAAACTCAAAAGTAACTAATTTAATGTCCTGTAATTATAATGCAATATGCAATATATTTGTAATGTACTTATGCTATACTAATGATGTCATGTCATATCATGCATGCATGTATGCAGCCCTTGTGCATAAGAAGCAGGGGATGCAGCCGCTACAGCTTTATGGGGTCGTGAAAAGTGTTGATATGTAACGTCTCTTGGTAATGTTCACTGCTATGTTCTAATAAGCTCTGTATAAATGTCATCATATGTGTTGTTAAGATCAACCTGATACGTTGGTACACATCGAGCCGGCAGCAGCAGTATCACTGACACCCTCGGAGGAGGCAGAGGAGCAGGAGGAACAGGAGCACTTTCCTCACCTGGAGGAGGAGGAGGAGGAGGATGACATCTATGGTTGTGGGGGGGGGGGGTGGGAGGTTGAACCTGCGGTCATCTCCATTGAGAGGGAAGAGGCACCGGGACCAAGCAGTGTGCAGCCGGCGATGCCAAGGCATGTCATTAAGCACACGCCGACCCCATGGAGATCGGGTCAGCGAGGTGAGCAATCGCCTACCTCGGAGGCGCAGACGGAGTGCTTGATCTCCATGTGCAGAGAGATGGTCACGATAGGTCGTGAGCTTATCCAGGGGTTCCATCAGTTCTCCACGAACTTCTCCAACTGGTCTGTTATGCAAACGGAGTTAGCACGGCAGAGGGGATCAGAGAACACATCGGCGCAAACAATGCCCTTCAGCATGAGTTGCTGGCTGGACACGGTGCTGCTGCACCCCAAGGTGTCGTGTTGGTTCAAAGTGCAACCCCGAGCACTCAAGCGAGTACGGAGGATACAGTTCCTCTTGACTCGGAAGACAAACAGCATGATTCGTCTTCCACTTCGACACCTTCATCACGGCAGGAAGTCTCGCCATTGCCCGCTGCATGGCAGCTTCGTCTCGGTCTGCGGGGACCAAAATAGGCGGGTGGTGTTAAAACACGGTGGGTAAAGGACCTGGAGGGAAACGTGGTAGCAGGTAGGGAGGGGGGTTGATTTTTCAATATAAAAATGTTCAATTTTTTAAAGTTCGTGCGTTCATTGTGGTTTGGGGGTGGGGGGGAGGAGGGCGGTGGTGTTGATAATAGCTTTAAAAATTTGTTGTGTTAAATAAAATTTTTATTGAGTTTAACATTTGTGTATCCTATTATAGTTACGTTAAACGTAACATTTTAACAATTGTTCTTCATTTGTTGTGCATTCTATTATAACAAAAGTTTAATGAAGTTAAGCATTAATGCAAATGCCAGGCCAGTGCAGGCAAGGCAACAATGTAATTCAACACAAATGCAACTTTTGTTCAACCGTAACTGTAAATGTAAATGTGACTATCCGCAATGTAAGTTCATGAAAAGCATTCATAAATGGGCTGCTGGCACAATAGCTTAGCAGCCGCGTAACTGCCACTGGGTACTTGTCTTCTGCGGGGGGTGGGGGTGGGGGGGGCCTGGGACCATGACAAGATCGCCAGGCTGATTGGCCTCCCCTAGGTCCTCACCAGCCTCCTCTTCTGCCTCTTCCTCCTCGCCGGCTGGCTCTTCCGTCTCCCCTCCTACTGGAGGTGGACCTGCAGCCCCATCTGGCATTAGTTGTCCTCTCCTTATAGCTAGGTTATGCAGCATGCAATACACCACAATAAACTCAGCGACCTGGTCAGGGTGGTACTGTAGGCTGCCACCAGAATGGTCCAGGCATCTGAAGTGCTGCTTTAGGACTCCAATTGTCTTTTCGACAATGTTGCGTGTCGCTATGTGGCTTTCATTGTAATGTTTCTCTGCTTCAGTGACGAGATTACACAGTGAGGTCATCAGCCAACTGGCAAGGCCATATCCCTTATCTCCCAGCATCCAACCATGACCGTCTGACAAACAGGTCAGAGATAGCTCTCTCACGTAGGATGTGCGCATCATGGATGCTGCCAGGAAATGTAGCATTTACTGTCATGATTATTTGCTTGTGGTCAACAACAAGCTGCACATTCAGGGAATGGAATCCCTTTCTGCTGTGCAACACCTCCGCGTTCTTTAAAGGGGATTTCAGGGCAATGTGCCTGAGTCTATTGCTCCCTGCACCTTGGGGAAGTTTGCTATTCTCAAGAAACCCAAAGCCCTCCCGGTCTGTGTCTCCCTGATCATTGGGAAGCTTATAAATTCCATCCTGCGAGTGTCAAGGGCTTCAGTCACCTTTCAAATGCAGCTGTGTGTGGCGTGCTGAGAGATACGACAGATGTCGCTAGCTGAAGCTTAAAAAGATCCCAATGCGTAGAAGGCTAGGGCTGTAGTAACCTTCACCTCAAGGGACAGTGCGGTTCTGATGGTGCTGGAAGGCTGCAGAATCTCCTTGATGAGCTGACAAATCTCATCAATGACCTCCTTCCGGAAGTGCAGCCTCCAAAGACACGCGTTTTCAGACATGTTGAGGTACGATTGCGTTTCTTTGTACCTTTGTTGGCTGTACGCTAGCCTCCTCTGTCTCTGTCTACACATTACTCTGCCACCTCTTCGATTGATCCTTTCAGAAACCAGCTTGTGAGCAGTTCCGAGTAATGGCGCAGAAAGCATAGGCCCCATCACTATCAATAATTATTTTCCCTTGCTATAAATGCACTGTTCACTAAAAAATGCCTGATCCACTCAGCTATTATTAGTAAAATTAAATATAAGTAATAATCTGAGTAGATCTATCTCAACAGGACCCTTAAATAACTCAACTATCTAAACACAATTTTTTAAGCTGTATCCACCCTTCCTTCGATCTTCACAATGACGACCATAGTGCCCATTTCCTTCAGTAAAGCCCGGGAAAAGCAATTACGCAATGATGTTCTCGGCGAGCGATCAGCCCAGCCATTTGATGGCAATGTGCTCGGCAATCAGTTTGGCGAAGTGGGCTGAAACGTGGGGGTTTATTTTTCTGGCAATCTTTCTCGCCTAGTTTCCATTTTTTACTTAAAATGGACGATAGAGGTCCAATTTATGGGCCATATATGGGCGATGTGAAGTGGAAAGTTGAGCCCAAGATGTTAATTTCAAACAATGCTTTTTACACAATAATTTTAATAGGGTTTCTCTCGGTCTAGTCAAACATCATGGGAAAAGTGTGTTCTAATGTTTAGAGCAACAGTGATTCTGGTAATGTTGTTTATGCAGCGTGGCTTCTTGTCAGATCAGTACTAAATCAACACTAGAAAATACCCATTTCAAAACTATTATAGCTCAAGACGTCTTTTTACGTGAATCAGCCCAGAGTTTCACTTTGGGTGCAAGCAGTGATCAATACGCAAATTATGCTCAAAATTCTCAAGTTTCCACTCAATCTCATTTGCATACTTCCGAACATAAACTCTGCCATAAACCAACGCAATTGGACAGTGATTAAGAATGAACTTTTCAAAAAATTGATATTTTTAAGATTTGTAACCTGATGCAGATTTATTAATACAGCTGGAAATGGGTTTTTCACCAAAATAAGCATTTTAATCAGTGTCTAGTCCATTAACTTTGACTATCAGTTACACTGGTGTACATTAGTCAGTTTCACAGTAAATTAAAAATATTTAAAAGCTTTTAAAATATGCCTATTAGTGTCCTTGCGCCTAAAAATAGTTTAATTTTAAGAGGCCCCTCGAAGGCCTGCAAATGGGCGTAATTGGCGGAAGCTGGTCATGGTGATTGATGCAATCTGGGGGCAGGGCCAGTTTTGTGGGCAGGTCTTTTAGCGTGATTTTTTAAAAAAGGTAATTCACTCTTAAAATTCCGCGATCTTTTGCACTGGTTTGGCCAATTCCGGGCGAATTGCACAGACAAAACCAGGGCAACATAATGGAAACTCATGCCCATCACCTTAAATAAAGTTGAGCTCTTGAACTCTGCAAAGCAGCAGCATTTAAAGGTTTGACTGAACAAGAAATGCCCCTGGCAAGATGGTAAATTTCAAAACTTTCCTACTGTTGCTGTGCTATATGTTATAAACCATTTGTCACTGTGCTACATCCAGCCTTACAACCTCTCCGAGATCTGTGCACTCCTCCAGTTCCGCCCTCTTGCATATTCCCAATTTTAAGCACTCCACCACTGGTGGCCGTATCTTCAGCTGCTTTGACCCTAAGCTCCAGAATCTCTCCCTAAACCTCTCCACCTCGCTACCTCACTCTCCTGCTGTAAGCCACTCCTTAAAGCCTATCTTTTGGACCAAACTTTTGGTCAGCTGCCCTAATAAATCCTTATGTGGCACGGTGTAAAATTTTGTTTGATAACGCTCCTGTGAAGCACATTGGAACATTTTACTACATGAAAGGCACTATATAAATGCAAGTTGTTCTTGTAACACTTTACTCGAGTGTCCCTTTCACCGTTTTTGTGTTTTTGTTAATATTCCAGCAATAACTAAGTTCAATTTTCCTCACATTCAATAACTAAATGCTTCAACCGTTGCTTCTCTTCATACTTTATTTAATTTGCACATCTCTCATCTGCTCATTCATCCAGAGAATAAAATTGTTAATATGCCCGAAGAGCTGCATTACTGCAAGGAAGGTTCCAGAAGAGAAATACTGACCAATGCCTGTGCTTGTCCTGAATATCCCTAAGCTCCTCTTATACAAAGTTATTTGTCAGCTTGGTTTCTATGGCTTACGGTTTTGTTTTTGCGTTAATGAAAGGAATCACATGTGGTAGATGCCGAGTTATTTCAAAGCTTCGAATCATGCCCCACTTTAGGAGAGATCTCAATGATCAGGCACACCTTTGAATAACTATATTCTCGTAAAATTCTGGTAACCGACAGGGGTACGGACCAAGAGCTGGAAAGTAGGATTAGGCTGGATGGTTCTTTGCCGACCGACACAGACACGATGGGCAGACTGACCTCCTTCGGTGCTGTGAATTCTATGGTTCTATGGAAAAAAAATGGGACCATTAACACCCTTTTATTTTGTTCCATCTATTTGTAAAATTTTGAACAGATTTGTTTGAGCAGTGAGTGATAACATTATTACTGCGAAACTGCGGCACTGTTGCTGTAGGCTATCTTGTTCAGTTTGTGGGCTAACAGCCAACGAGTAGGTCCCTTTGAAACTGTATTTATTCCTTTCATGTTAGAATAGTGTCTGTACAAGCAATAAAAAGATAACCTTGTGATACCGATGTCAGCACTCCACTGGCTGGAACATGCTTCATTTATTTATAATGAACATTAATGGACCTAATCAGGAACAAAAAGAGTTCTTGGGCAGAAATTCCCAGCAAATGCTGACAGGAACACAGCTACATCAGGTCAGCTAGCTCTCAATAAGATCGTAACTGAACATTAAGAAAATCCACAGTAAAACGCCATTCAGCCCACCCTTTCATAGAAACATAGAAAATAGGTGCAGGAGTAGGCCATTCGGCCCTTCGAGCCTGCACCGCCATTCAATGAGTTCATGGCTGAACATGCAACCTCAGTACCCCATTCCTGCTTTCTCGCCATACCCCTTGATCCCCCTAGTAGTAAGGACTACATCTAACTCCTTTTTGAATATATTTAGTGAATTGGCCTCAACAACTTTCTGTGGTAGAGAATTCCACAGGTTCACCACTCTCTGGGTGAAGAAGTTTCTCCTCATCTCGGTCCTAAATGGCTTACCCCTTATCCTTAGACTGTGACTCCTGGTTCTGGACTTCCCCAACATTGGGAACATTCTTCCATCAGAACCTGTAAATCTGCTCAGCCTGAACTCGGCCCACTACAACAGCCGGAGGGAAATGAAAAACCACAGGCGAGTGGTCAAATCTCAGTAAAAAAAAAAGGAATAATTCCAGAAGAATCAATCTACAGTGCATCCATGATTCACTCCGGACCGATTGCATTGCAAAGCTGGACTCCTCCATGGTCCCAGCGGCTCATCCTGCTATTTCACCATCTGCTTCCATGTTTATGCTTGCAACCATCAGGGCCACAGCGAAAGGGCAGGGGAGTGGGACTTGTTGAGGTGCTCTTGCAGAGAGCCGGCACGGGCTCGATGGGCAGAATGGCCTTTTTCCATGCTGTAATCATTCTATGATTCCATGATATATTCAGACAGCTTATTTTTCAAGAATGAATTGGTTCAGTGCAGTCTCGCCCTGATATCCCCTATTCCATGTGAAGCAAAAAACTATACAATTCAATTGAGACCTGCTAATATTACTTTTGGTTCTGTAATAGTTCAAATTAAATAACCTGCTTTCATCTCCATTCTTTTACGCATGAATCCCAGTCTTCCTTCAGTACAAGAAAGTTCAATTTTGTGCACCTCGCTTCATAACCTAGTCATCCTTGTCTCACCTCTGAACTTGCTTAGATGGTCCAACATTGCAAACAATACATTGCCTTACCAATGAATTATATGGTTAAAATAACCTTTGACATATAATTAAATGCTCTTATGATGCACAACTCAATTATGCATCAAAACCCCTGCTCCCTCAAGACTTGTGTATGAAATAAGATATAAATCAAGGCATATCAGATTAATCCCTCACAATGTCTACCAGGAGCATTACTTCACTGAGATTATCAATGGCACGCATTCAATGGTCACTGTCCTACACAGTCAGTTTAGTCAATATTTAAACATGAGGCAGATTATGAGTGTATAGGAATCGATTAAAATGCTTGTATTTTAGGCAGATTTATTTGAAGCATTACGTTCTCTGAAAGACAGCTAAAACAAAGCTGCTGCACAATAAGCCACTAACCCAATATTGATATTGTGATACTTTGCCAGTGTGTAATGCACACATCAGTTGCATATACAAATCAAACCTGACCATTCTAATTTATAGTGGCACATATATATATACAAATTACCCAATCTACCACTTCAGGAAAATGTACCTTTTATCTCTGCAACGATATTGTGAATGTGACATACTTCCCCTCTTGTAGTTAGTGAAGGGAATATTGCAATTAAACTCATTGGCATATCATGATTAATTGTCTCATCACAAAACCAATAAAAACATTCTTGCCCTGTTCAGTATATGTGATGAAGTGTAGATTCACGACGCTATGTTAGGGCAGTAGGAGCATGGGGAATGGATGGTGACAGCCAGCTCGGCTCAAAATAAGTAATTGCATGTGTCCATGATTAAATAAACAAGCGGGGGGGGGGGGTCACAAAACCGTGATCATTTCTAGGTGCGCGGGAGCAGGGTAGTAGTCGGTCACGTCGACAGTCTGAGGATACGGAAGTTGTAAGGTATGCACCTGCGAGTATGCTCACAGGTTGGTAGAGCTGTCGATTGTGAATGGCTTATCCAGTCACGTGATGTTCACAAGACTCAATAAAATCCCAGTTGGGTTCAGGGGGTCTACGATGAGGTATGCAGTTGTGAGCCGAATGGATGAACATGTAGTGTGATTTTAAACCTTTGCTAATAAATCAACTAGTTCTTAATAGCAATGTGTTGCTATGAATTCTTAAGCAAAGAACCCATGAAGCAAATACATTACAGAGGTCATTTAAATAAAAGGATGCGGAACCCCGCCCGATATCTGGCCAGATTCACCACCTTGGCAGCGGACAGGAGTGGGGAAAAGGGGGCAGGAGGCCGAGGCTAGGGAACCGTGGGAAGTCTGTCAGAAGGAGACGGTGCTTTCAGAGCAATCGCGTGTTGGCGATCGATGGCGGGGTTTATTCGTGATCGGGGGGAGGCCGGGACTGCAGGAGCACCGATTTGGCTTTAGTTGACTAGGTCCAATTGATGTTCAGAACACCGAGAGGCGATACAAGTGCTGGCCATCTTGACACGAGGGACATTGACCACATGAAGGAATGGCCCACATCCCTTGTAAGATACTGTACAAGCTTGCAGTGCATCAGACTGCCAGATATTAGAAAAATTCCAAGTATCAGATGCGATTTCGCCGCTGTACGGGTCATCCACCAAGCGTCATTCCTCAAGTGAGGGAATCCCATCCTGTGCATCCAATTATTTGATGATGTTACAAAGGCTAGAGAAGCAAGCTGAAAAAGGGCAGTGGAAAGATTTTTTTTTAATTGAAGCTCGATTGTCTACATCCGAAGATTTTTGCCTAGAATCTAGACATGTAGAATTTTATCCCACTTTGCAACCTGGCTCAGTTCTAAATCTGATTTATTATCCTAGAAGTAGGAATCTGAAGAAAAAAATGTGTTCATGCATGGAGTGTTTTAGACAGTATAATAAATGAGCAAATCATGGTTTTCAAAACATGCACACAATCCAGATGAATTTTCACTCTTACAAAGCTTCATTAGATTCTGCTATACCTCAGTCTGCTCAGTCACTGGACTGGAGCAGCATGGCTGTTCAGTGTACTACACCTGTCCAGGCTGAAGCATGGCCAATTTTAATGTACCAGGCCATTAATGTGGTCCACTGGCACCCCCAGCCCTGGCTTACACCCGGCAGGGTCCAGTACTGGAGAACTAGGCGGGAAAAATAAGAGTGAAGACGCAGGCCTGAGGCCAACAGGCTGTGGGCCAGGTTTTCTAGCATCAGCTAGAAAGCTCTCAAGAGCTGAAGATCCACTGGGTCACCTTGACTTACTTCAGGGGCTCTCCTGCTTACTGCTGGCCCGCCCCTAGTTTGAAGGGAAGGAGTCCCAGAACATGCACTCCCATCTGTTTTGTGGGAAACCCGTGAATGTAGACATTCTGCTGCTACAACAGGAAAGAGAAAATGGGAGATTGGGAATTCTTCCTCCTGCTAAGGCCTATGTCTACTTTTGGCCCAGCTCGACCACTAACTCCAGAAATCCAGGCTGAATGTAAATGGTTGCAGAGGTCCAGTATAACATGTCTCCACCTCCTATTTCCTGGCCTTCATACTTGCGGAATGGGCATTCCCTGGGGGGGCAAAAGACAGGAAAACTGGCCCATTTGTCTTTAAACTGAGCTTCTTCTCAGTCTCTTGCAGACTTTCCTTTTCCCCACTAAACATTGACATCAATGCTTTTCCTTGATTCACTAAATGACAATACAGACACATTATACATCCTCAAAGTTTGAAGTTTGCAGCATTAAAATCAAATTGGCAGCCATTTCCTGGCCGAAAAATAATCGCATCTCCTCAGACATCCTGAGTTTGACTGAGGGATATGTACAAGAGTGTGAAGCATTCAAGTTCAGTTATAAAGTGCAGTCTGTCAAAGTTGGCACAAATTGATTTGTTCTCTTTGAGTTCATTTGAGTCAATTTTCTAATAATTGCAAAACTGTCTCAAAGATTGACAACTAAATCATGTTTTTTTTGCTCACTCAGCTGGTTTGTGTTTAAATTTAAATAGTTTAGAGATCATAAATGTCATAACATGCCAACACATCCTGCTGAGTAAAAGCCTATGATAATAGAACCATAATTAAACCATATTTATCACTGAAATCATACATGAAGAGAAAAATAGGTTTGCAAAAGTATTTTATGTGAGAACAATACCACCACACAAGTTGTTCATTGTACATTTCTGTCAGGTTTACTGGAGCATTTTTTTTAAAGCTAGTGACATTTGATAAATAATCTTTATTTCGATAAAAGTGATTAAGTTTCCCGTGAAATCTCGACGAATTGCATAGTGATTTTTTAAATGCATTCTGGCACAAAAATAACCCTGAGATATCCCCAGTTGTCTCAGATTTTATAAACAGATCATTGTATTGTCTAATCAGAAGACATTAAATTTGTTATTGTTTTGTACACAATATTTCTCTTCACACGTCAGAAATTAGTTTCCCGGTATTTACCCTGGTGAATCCCTTTATCATTTTGCAGTCGGAGACTTCTCGCGGGCGGATGCCTCCGACCAAATTTTTTTTGCGAAAGCATACGGTGGTCCCGGAGGAAGGAACAACTCCGAGGCCTGGACGCAAAGCCCAGCACAGAGGCCCACGCATCCCAGGGATCAAATGGGCCGGACCACAAATGAACATGGAGCATTCTCATTGATAGTAATGGTGAGTTCTGTTTGTATGGACCTCCCAATACTATCAATGAGAACACCCCCCAAAAAACAGAAACACAAAACATAAATTTTAAAAAACTCACATATTTAAAATTAATTGAAATTGAATTAAATTAAATGTTTTACAATTTATTTTAATATGTTTTAATAGGGTTAAAAATAAACTTACCTTAATTGCCAGGGCTATTAATATAAAACTTAGTGATAAAATTAAATCTTAAAATTCCTGCTTTTACCAGACATAAGAGTTTTAAGGACATTCGCTGGGCAGGAGTTGGCTAAATAGTCCAAATGTCCGCCCACAAAGGCCCATGATAGATCGCAAGTGCCAGGCTTAGGCGCATTCGCTTTGCGTGCCTAAACTAGGAACTTCAGGGGCCTCTTCGGGTGCGTGCAATTTGTGTTAGCTGCTTTTTTTTCTCTCCCTCCTTTCTCAAATAATGGAATAAAGTTAGCAATTTTTCAAATTCAAATACACAATTCATGAATCTAAAGAGCTTTGAAAAATTATGACTAATGCACCTGCAATTTACTCACCTATTGTTTTTCATACACGATGGTGGAAGCCAGTATGTCCTGGGGATTTTTCTATCTTCGGTTATTTTCTCCGTTATCATTTTTGAAAACTTATATTAAATCCACCTAGTTCTTCCCCATGTCTTATTTTTAGGTTCTCTTTTGCTGCTGGCATTATTTTCCTGATCATTATTGTGAAAATGGATATGAACTACACATTGAACAATTCTGCCATTTCCTCCTCTATTATAGTTTCATCGGATAACATCATCATAGGCAGTCCCTCAAATTGAGGATGACTTGCTTCCACGTCAAAAAGTTCACTGGTGTTTCAATGAAGGACCTAATATTCCAGGTTCTGAACTAAATCTTGAAGATGCCTGTGCGTGGATTTTTTAACGTGTGGTGACCATTGCACACAAGCTTGACAGAGTTAGATCTTGGTCCAGTTGCAAGGATTACCCAAGAGGACTGGAGACCAGCTCTGCTGCACGGGCCTAGTGCACATACATATCGCAGTTTGGGCTGGCCCGTGCTGCCCATGGCCCCGAACTCACGTCTCTCCTGGGCCCCGATCACGTCCCTCTGCAACCTATCGCTGCTGCTTCGCCCCGGCCTCACTGCTCCTGCTGTACCTGCCCATGCTCCAATCATCGACCTGGATCTTGGTGACATCCCTCTTCACTGCCGTTGCTCTCCTGCTCCAGCACGTGCTGCTCCCTGGAGTGGTATACCGCCACACTGCTCCTTCCACTACCCGGCCTGCTATTTAGAATGGAGCCACATTCTCCTTTACCACTCTTTTCTCTTAATACATTTATCTAAACTTTTGCAGTTAACTTTGATATCCTGACAAGTTTTTTTTCATCCTCTTTTTGTTGCACCTCTTTTTGCATTTTTTGTATCCTGTTATTGTTTTGCATCGCTTTCTCAATTCACAGGACTTACATTTTTCCTTGCATTTGTCCAAGATTTTTCTTTCCGTCTCTTACCTCATTTCTTGCCCATGGAGCGTAATTGCACAATTGGAGCCTTTGTCTTTTCGGGATATTTACTTGCTTGGTATCAGACCGTGAACTTCTTTGAATACATTCACCTGTTTACTTGTAGGTCTATGCATCAACATTTCAGCCCAGTTGTGATTAATTAATATCTCATCCCTTCAAAGTTTGCCTTACTTAAATATCAGAATCATCCTTTGCAGTTCCTGAATTCTACCCCGAGCGTTTCAACTGCCTGATCACCCATACTGAAATCCCATCTTTCTGCTGCTGAAATTGTGTATTTTATCAATAATGCTATACCCACTCCTTTACAAAATTGTCTGTCCTTTCTGAAGAGCCTGCATCCTGGAATATTTAGCTCCAAATCTTGCCCAACTTGTAGCCAGATCTCTGTAATGGATACTACTGGTTGAATTTGTGCTTCCAGCTCATTTGTTTTACTTGTTATGCTATGCACATTTGTGTAGGCAAAACAGATACACTGCTTTGAGTACTGTTGAGGGGGATGACTCACCAGGGGAGGGCAGCAGCAGCCAAGTTCATGGCACCGTGGCTGGCTCTGTTGCACAGCAGGGCAGGAAAAAGAGTGGGAGAGCGATAGTGATAGGGGATTCAATTGTAAGGGGAATAGATAGGCGTTTCTGCGGCCGCAACCGAGACTCCAGGATGGTATGTTGCCTCCCTGGTGCAAGGGTCAAGGATGTCTCGGAGAGGGTGCAGGACATTCTAAAAAGGGAGGGAAAACAGCCAGTTGTCATGGTGCACATTGGTACCAACGGCATAGGTAAAAAAAGGGATGAGGTCCTACGAGATGAAATTAAGGAGCTAAATTAAAAAGTAGGATCTCAAAAGTAGTAATCTCAAGATTGCCATCAGTACCACGTGCTAGTCAGAGTAGGAATCGCAGGATCACGCAGATGAATACGTGGCTTGAGCAGTGGTGCAGCAGGGAGGGATTCAAATTCCTGGGGCATTGGAACCGGTTCTGGGGGAGGTGGGACCAGTACAAACCGGACGGTCTGCACCTGGGCAGGACCGGAACCAATGTCTTAGGGGGAGTGTTTGCCAGTGCTGTTGGGGAGGAGTTAAACTAATATGGCAGGGGGATAGGAACCAATGCAGGGAGACAGAGGGAAACAAAATGGAGACAGAAGCAAAGGACAGAAAGGAGATGAGTAAAAGTGGAGGGCAGAGAAACGCAAGGCAAAAAACAAAAAGGGCCAATGTACAGCAAAATTCTAAAGGGTCAAAGTGTAATAAAAAGGCAAGCCTGAAAGCTCGGTGCCTCAATGCGAGGAGTATTCGGAAACCAGGAGAGGCCCTGAGCTAGTTAGAGTGGGTGAGAGCGCAGATGAACAGGATCCCAAGAAAGAATGCAAAAGGCAGGAGGCAACAGAGCACTGGGGTAAGTGTAAACCACAAGCTGATAGGAAGGGACAATATGTATGAAGATAAAGGGGCTGCAGGAGGGGTCAAAATTAAAAATCATGGTTTAAAAGCTAGTATTAAAACACTCTACCTAAACGCAAGCAGCATTCGAAATAAAGTAAACGAGTTGACGGCACAAATCATTACAAATGGGTATGATTTGGTGGCCATTACAGAAACATGGTTGCAGGGTAGCCAAGACTGGGAATTAAACATACAGAGGTATCTGACAATTCGGAAGGATAGACAAGAAGGGAAAGGAGGTGGGGTAGCTCTGTTAATAAAGGATGATATCAGGGCAGTTGTGAGAGATGATATTGGCTCTAATGAACAAAATGTTGAATCATTGTGGGTGGAGATTAGAGATAGTAAGGGGAAAAAGTCACTGGTGGGCGTAGTTTATAGGCCCCCAAATAATAACTTCACGGTGGGGCGGACAATAATCAAGGGAATAATAGAGGCATGTGAAAAAGGAATGGCAGTAATCATGAGGGATTTTAACCTACATATCGACTGGTCAAATCAAATCGCACAGGGTAGCCTAGAGGAGGAATTCATAGAATGCATACAGGATTGTTTCATAGAACAGTATGTTACAGAACCTACAAGGGAGCAAGCTATCTTAGATCTGGTCCTTGTAATGAGACAGGAACAATAAACGATCTCCTAGTAAAAGATCCTCTCGGAATGAGTGATCACAGTATGGTTGAATTTGTAATACAGATTGAGGGTGAGGAAGTAGTTTCTCAAATTAGCATACTATGCTTAAACAAAGGGGACTACAGTGGGATGAGGGCAGAGTTAGCTAAAGTAGACTGGGAACATAGACTAAACGGTGGCACAATTGAGGAACAGTGAGGACTTTTAAGGAGCTCTTTCATAGTGCTCAACAAAAATATATTCCAGTGAAAAAGGGCAGTAAGAGAAGGGATAACCAGCCGTGGATAACCAAGGAAATAAAGGAGAGTATAAGGTGGCCAAGGTTAGTGGGAAACTAGAAGATTGGGAAAATTTTAAACGACAGCAAAGTATGACGAAGAAAGCAATAAAGAAAGGAAAGATAGATTACGAAAGTAAACTTGCGCAAAACATAAAAACAGATAGTTAAAGCTTTTACCGATATATAAAAAGGAAAAGAGTGACTAAAGTAAATGTTGGTCCTTTCGAAGATGAGAAGGGGGATTCAGTAATGGGAAATGTGGAAATGGCTGAGACTTTAAACAATTATTTTGCTTCGGTCTTCACAGTGGAAGACACAAAAACCATGCCAAAAATTGCTGGTCACGGGAATGTGGGAAGGGAGGACCTTGAGACAATCACCATCACTAGGGGGGTAGTGCTGGACAGGCTAATAGGACTCAAGGTAGACAAGTCCCCTGGTCCTGATGAAATGCATCCCAGGGTATTAAAAGAGATGGCGGAAGTTATAGCAGATGCATTGGTAATAATCTACCAAAATTCTCTGGACTCTGGGGAGGTACCAGTGGATTGGAAAGCAGCAAATGTAATGCCTCTGTTTAAAAAGGGGGACAGACAACTATAGGCCGGTTAGTTTAACATCTGTAGTGGGGAAAATGCTTGAAGCTATCATTAAGGAAGAAATAGCGGGAGATCTTGATCGGAATAGTGCAATCAAGCAGATGCAACATGGATTCATGAAGGGGAAATCATGTTTAACTAATTTACTGGAATTCTTTGAGGATATAACGAGCATGGTGGATAGAGGTGTACCGATGGATGTGGTGTATTTGGATTTCCAAAAGGCATTCGATAAGGTGCCACACAAAAGGTTACTGCAGAAGATAAAGGTACACGGAGTCAGCGGAAATGTATTAGCATGGATAGAGAATTGGCTGGCTTACAGAAAGCAGAGAGTCGGGATAAATGGGTCCTTTACGGATTGGAAATCGGTGGTTAGTGGTGTGCCACAGGGATCGGTGCTGGGACCACAACTGTTTATAACATACATAGATGACCTGGAGGAGGGGACAGAGTGTAGAGTAACAAAATTTGCAGATGACACAAAGATTAGTGGGGAAGCGGGTTGTGTAGAGGACACAGAGAAGCTGCAAAGAGATTTTGATAGGTTAAGCGAATGGGCTAAGGTTTGGCAGATGGAATACAATGTCGGAAAATGTGAGGTCATCCACCTTGGAAAAAAAAACAGTAAGAGGGAATATTATTTGAATGGGGAGAAATTACAACCTGGGGGTCCTTGTGAATGAATCCCAAAAAGTTAGTTTGCAGGTAAAGCAGGTAATCAGGAAGGCGAATGGAATGTTGGCCTTCACTGCAAGAGGGATGGAGAACAAAAGCAGGGAGGTCCTGCTGCAACTGTACAGGGTATTGGTGAGGCCGCACCTGGAGTACTACGTGCAGTTTTGGTCACCTTACTTAAGGAAGAATATACTGGCTTTGGAGGGGGTACAGAGACGATTCACTAGGCTGATTCCGGAGATGAGGGGGTTACCTTATGATGATAGATTGAATAGACTTGGTCTTTACTCGTTGGAGTTCAGAAGGATGAGGGGTGATCTTACAGAAACATTTAAAATAATGAAAGGGATAGACAAGATAGAGGCAGAGAGGTTGTTTCCACTGGTCGGAGAGACTAGAACTAGGGGGCACAGCCTCAAAATGCAGGGGAGCCAATTTAAAACCGAGTTGAGAAGGAATTTCTTCTCCCAGAGGGTTGTGAATCTGTGGAATTTTCTGCCCAGGGAAGCAGTTGAGGCTAGCTCATTGAATGTATTCAAATCACAGATAGATACATTTTTAACCAATAAGGGAATTAAGGGTTATGTGGAGCGGGCGGGTAAGTGGAGCTGAGTCCATGGCCAAATCAGCCATGATCTTTTTGAATGGCAGAGCAGGCTCGAGGGGCTAGATGGCCTACTCCTGTTCCTCATTCTTATGTTCTTATGTTAACTGTCTCCACACTACCCATATGCCGTCTGGTCTTTTACTCACACATTGATCGACTGCATGGTATTCCACCTTCCAGTCCCCTGTGAAATCTGTCCCATTGCCCTAGTTACCCTTTCAGCAAGGACACAGGTGCTTCTCTGGTTTTAGTGAAGGCACACCAAAAGTGACTGCATGGCTACAGGAGCATAAACATTGGAGAAGATGATCCGATTACAAAAGCAACATTCTGAATTAGAACTGGGTGAATCATAATGCTTTGGATAGCAGAAATAGATAGAATGGTTGAGTATATTGAAGGCCACGGTGAGGTCACAGACTGTTGGAGTGGATTTTTGGACATATACTTGATTGTATACGGGACCAAACATTTGTTTTATTTTCCCCTTTAAATTAATTTTGTAAGCGACAACACTGATGCATTATGCTTTAAACAGTTAGACTTTAAGGTAGGCTGGCCTTGAGTTAATGGAGATAGGAAAGTGAGATAATGAACACTGGAAAGTTAAGTGCTGGATATGTTTGTTTATACTGGTGTCAAAAGCCTGCACTTGTTTATACTGCCCTGTCATAATGCAGGATGGGTTATATCAAAAGCTTAGCCTTCGATAGTCAAAGCTTTGTAGTGCTAAAGCATGTGTTGTAAAGTGACGTAATTTGTAAGATAAAAGAACTTCACTGCAGATGCCAATTTGAGAAGTGGTTCAAAGACAGGGGTCTTTAACACTTCTCGCAAAGCTTTATCTCCAATTTAATAAACCTCTTTCTATATATTTCATACAGTCTCGGAAATATTTTTCCACAACAAAATGGCGTAGTCGGCAGGATACTGTCTGATCAGACATGATCACTTAAGACAGTATCTGGAATCTGGTGTTAGAGGCTGAAAAGAGAGGTGTACGGGCACGACGGGATAGTGTATAAGATACGAGTAAACAGATAGCAGGAAGAGGCTGACGAACCAGTTTGAGTTGTCCCTTTAGTAAATAAGGTCGGTGCGGAAGGGAACTGATCGATCCAACCTAGAGCCGAAAACTCCGGTGGTAAGGAAACACGCTAGCTTTGTTGCGAAGACAAAGGGTCTCCACAGAGTAGTCGTGGCCGTGAGTATTACAGAAACAAAGGGAAACGTCCGAGACTGGCGAACATGGAAGGTAAGGAAGGGAATGTAAAACGCTGGCTGCCCGGGTCATTAATAAATTCCTATAATTAATTGTAACTTGCGTAATTACGTAATGCCACAAAAAAGCTGATAGTGACTATCTTAAGTGACATATGGATCCAGACATAAGCTTTGTTGAATGAAGAGAGACTTTTGTGAGTGTCTATTTTGACTGAAGAGAGTACTCGAGTGATTTTGACTGGAATGAATGAAAGCCTGTTTGGGAAGGTGTGGAGTTGCCTGCCTGTTTTAGCTCCACCCACTCTTTCCAAACAGAGTGAAATGTTTTTTAATCCTTCGTAGTGTTGTCCTGTATGTGGGAAGTTTAAGAAACTGTGAACCTTATGGTATTACATTTTAAGTTAGAAACGAAGGTGTGGAGAGATTCGGATGATAAGTTACGGAGCTAGGAAATACACAAAGGATAGGTTTGTTGAGTAAAAGATAAAAATACATGGTCCCGGTAGTAAAAAAAAAGAATTTGACACGCTCACTTACTTGTCGAAAGAAAACATGCAATTGGGTTGAAAGACATAAATTTAGTCAAGGAATGAGATAAAGAATGCCTTTTAAAACGCTCTCATTTTCCTTTGTGTAAAACCTTGACACAAAAGCTTCTAAGTTCAGTAAAAAAAAAAAAGAGTTTTAAATTTAGAAATACTTCAGGGATCAGGTCAAACTCCTGGGCGAGTGGTGAGCTATCTGTGAAGGTGTAAAAGGGACTTTTGGAAAAGGCTAAAACAGTAAGCTTTAGCAGTTTGGAAAATAAAAAGATATTGGTTTAATTGAAAAAAAATAATTTGAAGAGGTAAAAAACACTCTTCATTGATAATGATTTTAAATTATTAAAATTAAGTCAGTGTCGCTGGGGCCCGAGACGAACAGATAAGTATTGAGAAACTACACCAGGACACTTCTGAGGAAGAAATAGGTATGTGGACAAAGCAGGGCGCAACGCAAGGGAAGGATAATGTTTGGAGACGAAACGACAAGGTAATGGCGCCTGAATGCATACAGAATACCTTATTGGAGTTGCATCATGGCCTGTCTCATTCAGGATGAGAGGCCATGACCGGGAGTCTTGGGAGAGATTGGTGGTGGAAAGGGATGGGGAGAGATATTGCCAAATATTGCCATCGATGCGTTACGTGCACACAATATAATCCAGGCAGGCCCATTAAAATGAAAATAGGACACCAGCCCCGTCCACGGGGGCCATGGGAACACGTACAAATTGATTTCACAGGTCCTTTGCCCCTATCCCATGGAAAAAGATATTGCCTAGTGATTATAGATCAATTTACCCGGTGGGTGGAAGCTTTCCCCACACGTGATTGCACTGCCTCAACAGTGGCAAGGATATTGATCGAGCAGGTGATTCCCCGATGGGGAGTACCTCTTCAAATAGATTCCGACCAAGGCACCCACTTCACCAAAAAAAAAAAATTGTAAAAACAATTACCAGAGAACATCATAACAGGGGGGGCCGATGTAGGCCCATTAAAAGACAAAATAAAACGGTATGTTTTGGAACTAAGTACTCAATTAAAAGGGATGCATAAATTAGTTAGAGACAATCAGGAAGAAAGTGACGCCGAAGCAGAGCTTACAAAGCTCCCTGAAGTCCCGTTGGCGGGAAGTCGCATTATGGTTAGGGTCCTCCCGGGAAAACCGGGGTTTGCCTCAAAAATGGATAGGACCGTATGAGGTTATAATCAGCAGGGACACTTGTGCCTGCGTCGATGTTAAAGGGAATGGACAATGGAAGCATTGGACCCAGCTTAAGGTTTTTGAACCAGCCGTTTAGCACACGTATTAGTTGTTGTTGTTTGTCTATTTACAGATTGACAGCGAGAGATTCTTCAAGCAAGCCATTTGGCCATTTTGCCTTTGACTATTTGTTAATTATAGAGTAATAAGATGAAACTATATATTGCGATCGGTGCGATTATCATAGTTCGTGTTAGGTCCGGCCTGCTAGCTAGACTGAAACGAGAGTTACATGTGAATACCTTTTTGTACATGTCTTATGTTTATGCGCAAAATGAGAACTTTTCCAGTTGCTGGGTATGTTCGCACATCCCCATACATAGCAAAGGAGGCATCCCTTTGAGGTCAATCTCCCTTAACATTTCAGAAGTAGCAGAGTGGGTAATGCGACAAAACGGTACAGGGGAAGTAAATGATACTTGGAACCAGAGTGGGAATAAAGAAACGTGGAGATCGGGGGGTTACCTTTTGGATGCATTTGACGGATGGTACCAGCCGGAATACAATAGGTCGGTACGACCCCCGTTCCTGGTTTTGACCAACACCTCAGGAGTTGGAAGGCCCACCGCTGACATTTGTTTCACTAGAGACCTGACTGGTGAGGAAACAGGTTTTGGAGCAGGATATAGCAATTGTACGCAATACTTTAACCTCACCAGGTGGAACACAATAGCCAGCAAAACAACAAACCAGGGGTTCTTTGAAATAGAGGGTTTGAAGAATCAGACAAGTAGCCAGGACTGGGACCCTAAGATTAGGTGGCGACGGGGGCTGAGAGAGAGATTGGGATCGAATCTAACAGCATACAATGGCACTTATTTGTGTGTGGGCATAAGGCCTACCCCTGGTTGCCTCAGAACTGGAGGGGGTCCTGTTATTTGGGATATGTGGTCCCTTTTGTCAGACGGGTACGTACTTTAGCAGAAGTACAGACACCAGGTCGACTAAGACGAGATCTTACCCCGGTAGAGAGGCTATTTGGGGTCATGATGCTCCCATTCGGGATAGGACGCACCATGGATGAATTACGTAACCTAGAGAGGGCACTTGAACAGATAGTTAACGACAATGCTGAAGCAATAGAGGGCATAACGGCTGAAATGGTAGCCATATGCACAATGTGCCTTAATTGGAGCTGAATGTTGCACTTACATTCCCGATAATTCAGAAAACATAACCAACCTCGCTGATCACATAAGAAGGGAGGTAAAGAAGTTATCCACAACAGCAGGAGGATCTGGCTGGTTTGACTGGCTGTTAGGGGAATCCTGGGGGTCCTATCTTATGCACGGAGTAATTATTCTGGTTGTAATAATAATTACTTGCTGTCTGATTATCGGGTGTTTTAATATCTGCTGTCGTTATGATGGCTCGACTGATGCCAGTAGCCAGTGTTATCGCCGAAGAAGAAGCACATCTGATGGAAATACCTGAAGACACCAAGGATGAAGAAACAGACGACAATGACACCGACCACTATCTTTGAAGGGTAGCCTTGAGCTACAGGCAAGGTGGACATACGGAACATCAGGGAAGTAACATACCCCAAAGGACGAATATATGCTACTATCATTGTGGTCATCTGGATTTCGTAAACATCCTCCAGGACCAAAAGGGGGAATATTGTTGGAGCGGATTTTTGGACATATACTTGATTGTATACGGGACCAAACATTTGTTTTATTTTCCCCTTTAAATGAATTTTGTAAGGGACAATACTGATGCATTATGCTTTAAACAGTTAGACTTTAAGGTAGGCTGGCCTTGAGTTAATGGAGATAGGAAAGTGAGATAATGAACACTGGAAAGTTAAGTGCTGGATGTGTTTGTTTATACCGGTGTCAAACGCCTGCACTTGTTTATACTGCCCTGTCACAATGCAGGATGGGTTATATCAAAAGCTTAGCCTTCGATAGTCAAAGCTTTGTAGTGCTAAAGCATATGTTGTAAAGTGACGTAATTTGTAAGATAAAAGAACTTCACTGCAGATACCAATTTGAGAAGTGGTTCAAAGACAGGGGTCTTTAACACTTCTCCCAAAGCTTTGTCTCTGATTTAATAAACCTCTTTATATATATATTATACAGTCTCGGAAATATTTTTCCACAACACAGACGATGAGGATAGCATGCGACAGGCACCAATGTTCATGCGTTTGAGCAGATAGGTCTCAGAGACAAAGGTGAGAGGTTGTTTGTTTTTATTGGGTTTGAATGCTCTGGTATCATGTACCTTCTATTATGTGCTACAGTAGACATTTATGCTGTACACTTCTGTTTGAGATGGATTTAAAATAACACTACTCTAATCCATTAGGCTATGGTTTGGTTTTGAGTGGTTTAAAGTACAGTTCACCAGAAGGAGACACGTCCAATAACCGAGAGTGCAGGTTTAGTATTTGATGATGACAATGTTACTGTACAGTTTCGGTAGCAGTTGTTGCCACCTCTTACCAATATCAGAGATAGGCTTATCATTATACAAAATTAAATTGCTATCCCAGTGCCTAACTGATAAATGTCTTGTGTGATGCAGTATTGAGGCACACAGACCATCAAGATCTGTGGCCTGTGTTGAGCTGCGAACAGTAGGAGTGCAATATTTAGTCTCCTGCCAAGAGTTTGGGCTGTAAGTAGAAATGAGTCAGAGATCGTGTTCCTGATCAATATCCGGTGATATCCCTTTTGGAAAGTGCTCTCATGTCGGCGGTGTTTAGTTGAAGTACTGAGTTGCCAAATAAAGAGCAATACTTCACCCAAGCAACCAGAGTGATGCTGGTGCCTGCAGAACCCAGCAGCAGCTCACACTTTAAGGCAGGAAGGTAAAAAGATTGGCAACGGAAGACAAATTAATACAAATTACCATGTCAAGATTTAAATCAGAAATCTCTGGATACGCTGGGATAATAGAAGACCATTTATGGTACTGGGTAAAATAAACTGAACAAAAGCCCCGAGCTTTTTCCCCCCCCACAGTAACCTGAATTCAAATAACATTTAAAAAAATGTTAGGATGTTCATGCAGATCCTCGTCAAGAATAACTCAGAGGTGTGCCTGCCTCACGCAATACTTTCACAACTACTTTCATAATTCTCTTAAATGTGAAGAATGTTGCAACTCATGTTCACTGCAGAGGAGAGGAGAAGATGATGGGGGAAGATAGAGAATGAATATTTTCCAGTTAGCCTATCTGAAAGTGAAAAAAAACAAGGCCACTTTCAGGGGTTCGAAAAGCATTCTGAATAGATTGCTAGATTCTACTGGCAAATATAATTAGTCTGCTTGAGCACTCAGCTACTAGAGCTGGAACACAAGCTGGCACCTTCATTCAGACAAAGAGCAAGCAACTGGGCAATTTAGACCTGCACTTTGTGGGCTCAAGTTTGGGCTCGAGTTGTTCCTATTTTTTTGGAGCAACTAGTTCAGAATGGAGTATCTTTGAAATTGCAATTCTCGGCATTTAGTTTGCTCCAATTCTAGTGAGTTAGAATAGTTTCATTTTAGAACAGTTTTTTTTCAAAAGGAGGCGTTACCAGCCACTTACACCTGTTTTGCAAGTTTAGGCAGTGAAAACTTACTCCAAACTAATTTAGAACGGAGTAAGTGTAGATTTTTGTACACTCAGAAAAACCTTGCCTACACTTAAAAATCAGACGTAGGGAACGAGAGATAGGGAAGTTTACAAACATTAAACACTTCACTTTTACAAATAAAGAGCCATCATCAATAATAAATGATAAATAAATCAATAAATCAACCAATAAATCAAAAAAAATAAAAAATAATAATAAAAAAATCAATAAATGAAAAATTACATTTTTACTCACCTGCTGCAGCATCGGGAGCCCTCCAACAGCATGCTGGGATGGGCCCCCCTCAGTGTATCTCTCTCTGTCTCTGTCAGTGTGTGTGTCTCTCTCTCTGCCTCTGTCACTGTCTCTCTGTGTTTCTGACAGTGAGAGGTGTGGGGAGAGGGAGTGGAGGGGGGGAGGGGGGGAAGGGGGAGGAGGAGGGAGGGGGTGGAGGAGGGGGCGGGGGGAAGGAGGGGGTGGAGGGGGGAGGGGGAAGGGGAGGAGGAGGGGTGGAGGGGGTGGGAGGGCAGGAGTTGGGAGAGGAGGGGGAGGGGCTGAATAGGACGGGGGGAGGCTGAACGGAGGCTGAATGAGAGGGGGGGGGAGGGAGGCTGAATGGAGACTGAATTGGAGGGAGGGGTGGAGGATGAACGGGAGGAGGGGGAAGGGAGGGGAGAGGCTGAACGGGAGGTGGGGGGGCGGAGGGAGGCTGAACGGGAGAGAGACTGAATGGAGGGGGGGAGGGAGGCTGAACGGAGGCTGAGTGGGAAGGGGGGAGGGAAGCTGAACGTGAGGGAGGGAGGGAAGGGGAGGCTGAACGGAGGCTGAACTGCAGAGCATTGGGCTGTAAAGAGCTACTGTACATGCGCGCACACTCTTGTGCGCTTGTGCAGAGGTCCCGGCACTGTTTTCAGCGCTGGGACTTGGCTCCGCCCCCCCCCATCCCTTGTGCTGCGCTACGCCGAGACCGAAGACGTCCTGAGGAGCTCGGAGAATTAGAAGGTAAGTTTTTGTCGCGCCGTTTTTACAGAAGGCGGATTCTTGTGCCCTGTGTGTTTCAGCATTCTGCTTAGGGACCTGTCTGTGTGGGGGTGTGGGAGGGTGTGTGTGTGTGGAGGGGAGGGAGGCTGGAAGGAGGCACCCCTGTTCTCTCCTCCGGACCTTCGATCATTTCGAGTGCCCCCCAACCCACGCTCCTCCATCCCTTGCCATGCTCCCCCTCCATCCCTGTTGCCACGCTCCCCCTCCATCCCTGTTGCCAACCTCCCCCTCCACCCCGGTACCCACGCTCCCCCCCTCCCCACCCCGGTACCCACGCTCCCCCTCCATCCCGCTACCCACACTCCCCGCCCCCTCCCCACCACTCGGTAGCCACGCTCCCCCAAGCCATTGCACAGGCGCGCATGCTCCAACGCACCTATGCAACGCTGCCGGCACTGACAAGAAGGCTGATGCCTAGCCCCGCCCCCCTGCAGGCTGCGAACAGCTTGCTCCGCCCCAGGGAGACTACGCTGCGCCACGCCACGCTCCAGGAGGACCGGAGAATTGCTGAAGAAGATTCCAGCACACCTTCGAGCCCAGGCAGGTCACGTAAGTCTCATGGGTGCGTATGAGGTGTGCACGCGCCCGCAAGGCCCCGCAAGTTCCAGGTTTAAGCATGCGCCTGAACCCGGAAGAATCGTCTTGACAGATCGCATGCATCCGGAAGTAAAGGGCCTCCGAGGGCGGAGCGTTCTGTCCAACGAATACCCGTGAAATTCTTACGACATAAAAGCAGGCATAAGGCATAAGGCCTGCTTTTATCAGCGTAAGACTTTTAAAGAACAGAAAAATATATTTTTTTCAATCATTTAAACATTTAAAATCCTGGTAAATCAGGTAAGTTTATTTTTAGACCCTTTAAAATGTGTTAATTTATTTTTCAAAAAATGTATTTTATATAATTAATTAAATTCCATTTTGATTCGTTTTAAATATCTGATTTAAAAAAATATATATTGTAAGTGTTTGTGTGTTTTTGGGGATAGTCCCATTCATATTTATGGTGATTCCATACATACGGAATTCACCACATGTATGAATGGGGATCCCCCTACTTTGATTGGTTGGGCCCGCCGACGTGATCCCAGGGATGTGTGAGAAGCGCCTGTGTCCCTGGGGATAGGTGAGCCTGTACGCAGGCCTTTGTGTAGAGGCCTAGGACCACAAGTATCCGAATCTCCTGCACCACCAGATAAATTCATAGAAATTTTTCAGGTCGGAGGCCTCAGCCTGCGGTAACCCTCCTACTGCAATTTCTGCCCCTTGGCCTTTCATCGTGAGACACTCAGCTTTGTGCATCGGACATCAATCTCACAAATGCCTGGCCTGCGGACATGTAGGGCCCAAGTTTCCGGTTCTGCCGAAAACGGCGCACCTCCGAGTCTTACGTGACCTGCCTGGGCTCGAAGGTGCGCTGGAATCTTCTTCAGCAATTCTCCGGTCCTCCTGGAGCGTGGCGTGGCGCAGCGTAGTCTCCCTGGGGCGGAGCAAGCTGTTCGCAGCCTGCAGGGGGGCGGGGCTAGGCATCAGCCTTCTTGTCAGTGCCGGCAGCGTTGCATAGGTGCGTTGGAACATGCGCGCCTGCGCAATGGCTTGGGGGAGCGTGGCTACCGAGTGGTGGGGAGGGAGCGGGGAGTGTGGGTACCAGGATGGAGGGGGAGCGTGGGTACCGGGGTGGGGAGGGGGGGGAGCGTGTGTACCGGGGTGGAGGGAGAGGTTGGCAACAGGGATGGAGGGGGAGCGTGGCAACAGGGATGGAGGGGGAGCATGGCAAGGGATGGAGGGGGGAGCGTGGCAAGGGATGGAGGAGCGTGGGTTGGGGGGCACTCGAAATGATCGAAGGTCCGGAGGAGAGAGCAGGGGTGCCTCCTTCCAGCCTCCCCCCCCTCCACACACACACACCCTACCACACCCCCACACAGACAGCCCCCCCACACAGACACACCACACCCACTCCACCCCCCGACCCCTCACTGTCAGATACAGAGAGAGGGAGAGACAGTGACAGAGGCACCTTCCCTTCACATAAAGGTAGGACTTCTATTTTTTATTGATTGATTGCTTATTACTTTGGTCTTGGTGCTTTCGGTGTAGGGTTCCTTCTATTTTTTATTAATTAATTGCTTATTACTTTTTGTACTTCATTTAGTGCTTGGTGCTTTAAATGTACTTTGCTTCTTTAATGTTGTTGTGAAGGTGTTTATGGAAAATCCACTAACTTCCCTTCGCCCCCCCCCCACCTGTTGTGATGTTGATGTGTCCTTTGTGTTTAATGCTTCCCACTCGCCATCTCTGGCTGTGCCTGCACTAAACTTAACTCTCGGTAAGGTTTTTCAGAACTTACAAAAGTGGACACTTACTCCATTCTAAGTTAGTTTGTCGTAAGTATTCACTACCGAAACTTGCAAAACAGGCCTGAGTGGCTGGACATACACCCTTTTGAGAAAAAAAAGTACCTTATCTAAAGCCAACCTAAACTAACTCACTAGAACTGAAGCAAACTAATATCCGAGAATTGCAATTTCTAACATACTCCAAACTAAACTAGTTGCTCCAAAAAACAAGGAGCAACTCCATCCGAAACTTGGGCCCGTAGTGCTGGCTGTCATTCTTTATCTCTGGGCTTGATTTGTGTGATTGGCAGTGGACTCTGGTTAGAATTATGGGAGGCAATAGCACAGAATATAAAGAAAATGCATGACACTGCAATGATATTTATTGATGGAACATTTTTTTTTACGGCCAACATTTCTTGGAAAAGCAATCTAACAGAAGTTCAAATGGGGTAAGTAGACACTTCCATTTTTTATTTTTTTTATTAAGAGGATGTGCTCAGGAAACTCTGACATGTCTATCCTGGTGAATGGAATACTCTGGTTTAGCTATGCAGCTTCAACATCAAGCCGGTTAGAATATGTGCTGCACAGGCTCTCCTAATCCGTCCAAATGCTCCTCAACATTGGAAGATAATTTTTGCTATTGTACTACTTTCAGGGTTTCATAGCTTTCTGTGGGTCCTACTTTCTCCACATTGCAACAAAATATTGCCGAAAACATTATACCTGGTATGCATTTTCTGAATTAGATCAGTAGCTGGTGAGTTGTTATAGTACAGTGGTGCCTCACAAAGGGCCCAAGTTTCGGGCCGCGCTTAGAACGGCGCAGCCCCGACCTGGACGCCCGTTTTTCGCGCCACAAAGTGCGCCTAAAAAAAACTTCCAGATTCTCCGGCTCCCTGCAGGTCCTCTGGCCCTCGACGCAGCACGAGCTGTAGGGGGCGGAGCCAGGTCCCTGCGCTGAAAACAGTGCCGGGACCTCTGCACATGCGCGCTACAGTGGGCGCGCATGTGCAGTAGCTCCAGGCACGCAAAACTGTGTGGGAGGGGCCCGAAGCATGCAGCCCCCAGCCCTGGTCGAATGGCCTCACTGGGGCTGCATGCATAAGGCTCCTCCCACGCCCAGTTCCTGCTTCCTCCCGACCCGACTCGACTCCCACTCCCTCGCCACCCCGCCCCTCGCCCCCGGACCGGACCCGACCGCGACAACGACCCAACTTCCGCTTTCCCCCCCCGCCCCCGGAATGGACTGGACCCGACCCGCGCTCCCGGCCCGCCCCCCACCCCCCCACCCGGACCGGACCCAACCTGACCTCCCTCCCTCCCTCCCACCCCCGACACGAACCGACACGAACCGACCCGACCTCCCTCCTCCCTCCCCCCCCGCGCTCCCGACCCCAGACCCGACCCGATCCAACGCCACCTACCTGTAAATCTGGTGCTGGGGATGGGCCCTGCCCGAAGTCTTGGGCCCGTTCAGCCTCCCCCTCCTTCCCCCCCTCCCCCTCCTTCCCCCCACCCCCGTTCAGCCTCCCCCCCACTCTCCTTCCTCCCCTTCTCCTTTCTCCCTCCCCCTTCTCCTCTCCTCCCCCCCTTCCCCTTCCCCTTCTCCCCCCTACCGCCATCTCCCCTCTCCCCATCCCTCCCCCTTCCCTCCCTCCCCCTCTGCCTTCCTCCCTCCCCTCCCCCTCCTCCCCCTCCCCTCACTGTCAGAAACACAGACAGAGTGTGAGAGACACACACAGACAGACAGACAGACAGAGAGATAGAGACACTGTGGGGGGGGGGGGGGGGGGGCATCCCAGCACGCTGTTGGAGGGCTCCCGGTGCTGCAGTTGGTAAGTAGAAAATGTTTTATTTATTGATTTTTTAAAAAAAAATTTATTAATTTTTTTGATTGATTTATTGGTGTATTTATTAATGTTTTTATCATTTATTATTGATGATGGCTCTTTATTTGCAAAACTGAAGTGTTTAATGTTTGTAAACTTCCCTTTAAACCCCCCCCGATTCCCTACTCCCGATTTGTAACCTAAGTCTGATTTTCTAAAGTGTAGCCAAGGTTTTTTCGAGCATCTCCACTTACTCCATTCTAAGTTAGTTTGGAGTAAGTTTTCACTGCCGAAACTTTGAAAACAGGCTTAAGTGGCCGGACACGCCCCCTTTTGAAAAAAAAATTCTGTTCCAAAGTGAAACTGTTCTAACTGACTAGAACTGGAGCAAACTAAATGCCGAGAATTTGAATTTCTAAGATACTCCATTCTACACCAGTTGCTCCAAAAAATCAGGAGCAACTGAGGCTGAAACTTGGGCCCCATAACTCTAAGATGCAAAGGAGACAACACACTTAAGAATGGGTTATAAATACTTCATGCATAAACAAATCTCAGTTATTGTGTACTGTTGTAAACTCAGACTAAGCCTATTCCATTTTAAAATGAGAGAGATGCAATCCCTGCACCAACCCCAAACATATACAGTATGTCTGTGAAGTTGAAAGACAGTAAGCAGTGAAACAATAGAAGAACCCCAGTCCACAAGTGAAATACCGTATTTAGAGCTACTGGATGAGAGTGGATTGGAAATCGGGCTTTCCCACTCGCTCAAAATAAAAACCAAAACAGAATGAGGCAGCCAGCAGAGAACCCCAGTTAATTGAGTTCACATTCTCCACGATGAGGCGTGCAGTTGTGAGCCTGGTGGATGAACTGGTAGTTTGATTGTTGAACCTTTGCTAATAAACCAGCTAGTTCTTTACAGCAACTGTGTAGCTGTGAATTCTTAAGCAAAGAACCCATGAAGCAAACATCCTCCCACTCTGAGTCTTACATGTACAGGTTTTGTCGGTCACACTTCAATGTCATATCTGCAAGTGCAAGTTTCTGTGTTACACCTTCACCTAATTGCTTTCAATTATGGAATTCATAAAGAACAAATCATAACTGAAAAGGCTGGAAATAATCAATACAATGCAAGGAAAGGGGTAGATAAAACAACCAGTCCAGGAAAACGAATGACAAATGAAAACAATGAATCAAACAATATAATAAAGAATGGTAACCAGTAAAATTGTTCCAAATATATTTTTGAAAGTCCTTTCAGCTACTATCTTGGTTTCTTTACTAAGCTGCGAAAGTGTACACTGCGAATAATGCTTGTAACACAATAAAGACACGAGAGATTACACAACGTGCACAAAATGGTTGAAGTTGTGCAGTAAAGTTTTTTGTGTTTGAACCAAAGTTTTCATTGGAGGCTTGTCCCTCTCGAGCCTGAAGCTCGAGTTCAGGAAGTTTCCCATAGCTTTCACTCGGGTCAGCCCAGATGAAGTTCCAAACAAGGCACCAGACTATAATGCCCAGCGGGCACCACTGTGAATGTGTATGAGCATTCAATGGAGCAAATTAGCGTGCACTTGGTCAGTGGTGGTACTACCAAGTCACTCTTGGTGATGGGCATTCAAGTCCCCCATAGACAGTCGATTCTGTGCCCTTGCTACCCTCAGTGCTTCCTCCAAGTGGTGTTCAACATGGAAGAGTATTGTTTCAGCAGCTGAAGGAGGGCAGTAAGTAGTATGCTGCAGGAGGTTTGATTGTCTATGTTTGACCTGATGCCATGAGTCTTCATGGTGTCCACAACTAATGTTGGGTTCTCCTAGGGCCAATTCCTTCCACCCAACTATGTACCACTGTGCCCCCACCTCTGGTGGGTCTGTTCTGGCTGTGTGGCAGAGATCATACCCAGGTTGATGATGGAAGACTTTGTTGGAACTGATAAGAACATTTTTTATTTTCCCTCTTACTATACCTATATATTCTTTGGGAGGAAAAGAAGAGAAGGAAAGGATTGTATCACAATCTGTGTCTACTTCAATCTATATCTAGCATTACGAATTGTCTTGTATCCAAGTTACTATGATTAAAATAAAGATTTGGTTCTGCAACCTACAATCAGAGTGATTATCACATAGTGCATCATTACAGTATGCTGGTGAGCTGGAAACCGAACCATATCACTGTGAAAATCTTTATTTTTCTGCAACATAAATGTTAGAAAACATTTTTATCATAACACAGGAAAACAATAATGATTCCAAAATACTGATATATAATCATACATCACGTGGATTTCAAACCTCTCAATTTGCTGGACTGCTTCAAACTACTTTTAAATTATGCCTCATAATATTGAGAAGAATTTATCAAAGTGAGAGCATAGTCAATATATTAAGGGTTTATATTTCACAATAGGTCGACAACAAAAGGTTCCAAGCTGCAATGGTTCAATCAATGTAGTATTTCAAACATTGTCACCAAACTATCATCGAACCATAGAAATTACTAGACCGGAGGAGACTATTCGGAATAATGTATCTGTGCCACTGCTAGCTCTTCAGCTGGACCAGTCTACTCCAGTCCAATTTCCCCAGACCCAGGTATACCATTTCCATGATCTTTTCCCAAAATGTACTACTTCACTAGTTTCTACTTTGAACTGCGTTGCTCTCGATCCACACACTCTGCTAACCTGACTATCTACACGTTATTCCTCATTACAGTTTGCTGTGCCTCTAATTTGGTATCATTAACAAACTTCAGTATCATTGATCTTGCGTCTCCATCCAAATCATTTATAGCAACATAGAACCAAGCAGGGTCCATTACAGACCTGCTCTCTGCTTTCTGTTCCGTCGCTATCTCTCTATCCAT
Source organism: Pristiophorus japonicus (assembly GCF_044704955.1). NCBI lineage: Eukaryota > Metazoa > Chordata > Chondrichthyes > Pristiophoridae > Pristiophorus > Pristiophorus japonicus. The sequence goes on along the minus strand of NC_091987.1, from coordinate 186,066,309 downwards.
GCATTTAAATTACCTTTAATGTCATGTGTTCAAAAAATATTTTAAGAACAATAACTTCCGAAAATCCATACACATTATATCCACTGCATTTCTTACATCTCAGATTTCCGAAAAGAATCAATTAAATCAGTAAAGCATGATCTTTCATTTACAAATCCATGTTGACCATTATTGATTGGCCCATACCTCTCTAATGTTAATTAATTTAATCAGATATAACAGACTCTGAAACTTTGCCCATAGCCCACTAACTGGCTTATCCTTTATCCCTTTCTTGAACGGAGTGTAGCATTTATAAGAACATAAGAAATAGGAACAGGAGTAGGCCATGTAACCCCTCAAGCCTGCTCCGCCATTCAATAAGATCATGGCTGATCTGATCATGGACTCAGCTCCACTTCCCCGCCCACTCCCCATAACCCCTTATCGTTTAAGAAACTGTCTATTTCTGACTTAAATTTATTCAATGTCCCAGCTTCCACAACTCTCTGAGGCAGCAAATTCCACAGATTTACAACCCTCTGAAAGAAGAAATTCCTCCTCATCTCTGTTTTAAATGGGCGGTCCCTTATTCTAAGATCATGCCCTCTAGTTCTAGTCTCCCCCATGGAAACATCCTCTCTGCATCCATCTTGCCAAGTCCCTTCATAATTTTATACGTTTCGATAAGATCACCTCTCATTCTTCTGAATTCCAATGAGTAAACCTACTCAACCTTTCCTCATAAGTCAACGCCCTCATCCCCAGAATCAACCTCGTGAACCTTCTCTGAACTGCCTCCAAAGCAAGTATATTCTTTCGTAAATATGGAAACCAAAACTGCATGTAGTATTCCAGATGTGGCCACACCAATACTTTGTATAGCTGTAGCAAGACTTCTCTGCATTTATACTCCATCCCCTTTGCAATAAAGGCCAAGATACCATTGTCCTTCCTGATCACTTGCTATACCTGCATGCCATCCTTTTGTGTTTCATGCACAAGTACCCCCAGGTCCCGATGTACTGCGGCACTTTGCAATCTTTCTCCATTTAAATAATAACTTGCTCTTTGATTTTTTCTGCCAATGTGCATGACCTCACACTTTCCAACATTATACTCCATCTGCAAAATTTTTGCCCACTCACTTAGCCTGTCTATGTCCTTTTTCAGATTTTATGTGTCCTCCTCACACATTGCTTTTCCTCCCATCTTTGTATCATCAGCAAACTTGGCTACATTACATTCAGTCCCTTCTTCCAAGTCGTTAATGTAGATTGTAAATAGTTGGGGTCCCAGCACTGATCCCTGCGACACCCCACTAGTTACTGGTTGCCAACCAGAGAATGAACCATTTATCCTGACTCTTTGTTCTGTTAGTTAGTTAGTTTCTGCCTCTGCTATTTCCTCCTCACACTCCAAGTATTCTGGGGTACACCTTAGATAGATCGGATGACTTTTACTTTCTGTCCAATTCATTGTTTTAATGCAGTTTTCCTTTGAATATTTGTCTCCAGTCATGGTTCTTCCATTCCTTCTTGACCTACATTCTCAATTACAGATTCCATGCAATGTACAAGTTAGCACCTTCTAGTTCTAAGTCGTCTCACCCATCCTTAGACTATCCTTTATTTGTTATGTGCTTGAATGAGTCCCTATTTCCTTTTATGTGAAAAGTCAGTCTCATTTCATACTCGCTCATAACCTTTCGAATCTCCCATGGTAAATCCTTTCTACATTTTAAAATATTTCTCCATTTCTTTTTGCTGTCTGATCCTCTCTAGTGCCACTATTGTAAGCCTCACTTTAGCTCAGACCTCTATATTTGTGCATTGAACCCCAGCCTTAGGTGCATCTCCTTTACAGCTAGTTGGAATATATTGAACCCATACCTCATCCACTTTGGGATAGAATCTCCACAAGGATGCCATGCCTTCGGATTCCCACTAATCTTCTGACCAACTTATTGCCCAAGATTGGACGTTAAGGGATGATAAGTGAGTCAAGGGTTATGGGGAGAGGACGGGGAAGTGGAGCTGAGTACATGATCAGATCAGCCATGATCTTATTGAATGGTGGAGCAGGCTTGAGGGGCCAAAAGGCCTACTCCTGCTCCTATTTCTTTTATATTCTTATGAACACCCACAGAAATCCCAGATCTCCTATTTCTTTTATATTCTTATGAACACCCACAGAAATCCCAGATGCTTGCATTTAGGTATTTCTCACTGCTAATCTGCTGTTTGATTTGACATATTTTCCAGTTACTTTTTGTTTGATGCTCTTTCATCCCACTAAAAAAAATTCTGATTTCTCCTTAATCTAATTTTATTGAGATCCTAATGATAGTATTATCATTATTTCCTAACTTGTCATGATTCATTAGCCAGTACCAGATCAGGCATTGCATCCTTCCTAGTTGGACATGTAGCAAAGCGTTTAAGGAAATCGTCCTAATTACCTTCTAAGAACCGCTCCCTATTTTGATTAAAACTTCTGTTTTAGGTTAAGTGAAGTGCCTATAATGATAACACTTATTACCACAATGCCCTCTAAATTGCCTGTAACTCATTCTCATCTTTGTCTACTCAGTGGTCTATAGGATACTTCTAATATGGTGACAGATCCCTGATTGTTTCTTAAATCAACCAGGCAGACTCCAGCTAACAGTCAATAAGAGCTTTCCTTTCTATGACTGTAATTATATTCTTAATTAATAAGGTCACTTCTCCTTCTCCATCCCTGCTGGAAATGTTATAGCTGGGAATATTTAGCTACCATAAGACTAACCTTTCACATAAAAGGAAATAGGGGCTTCTTTAAGCATGTGACAAATAAATGCATAGTCCAAGTGTCTCTTCACTTTGGCAAGAGTGAGGAATTTATACTGTACCTTACACATCCTCAGGACATCCCAATGTTCTTCATAAATCATGAATTGCTTTTGAAGTATAGTCACTGGCGGTAAGACAGCAGTGCATGTGTTACCAATTAATCTATGAGATCTTTCGTATCCACCTGAACAAGGTTTAATGTCTTATCTTAAAGCTAGCACTTCTGACAATACAAAACTCCCTCACTACTACACTGAAATGTCAGATAGATTATTTGCTCAAATCCCAGTGTGGATTTGAACCCACAATGTTCTGACTCAGAGAATGATTTCATTGAGCCAAATTGACACTTCTAACGAGTATCTAATGAGTCAGCCATTTAGGACTGAGATTAAAAGAAATTTCTTAACTCAGTGGGTAGTGAAGCTTTGGAATTCTCTATCCCAGAGAGCTGTGGAGACTCAGACATTGAATCTATTCAGGAGTGAGATTGATAGATTTTTGGATATTAAGGGAATCAAGGGATGTGGGAATAGTGCACGAAAGTGGAGTTGAGGTAGAAGATCAGCCATGATCTTAGTGAATGGCAGAGCAGGCTCGAGGGGCCGTATGGCCGAGTCCAACTTCCATTTCTTATGTTAGGTTTCTAGTTCCCTATTTTTAATGCTCTGCACATTGCACACAAATACAATCCTTACTCCTGAATTTGCTCGACATTTGTATCCCATTCTACTTTTCATCATGCAATTCATCATCTTAACTTCTCTCCTGTTTACAAGATACATTTCTCTATTAGCCTATTCTCATTTTATAATTTATTACTTTTCCCCTTCACGATCCTTATTCTTAATCAATTCCCCATATACTCTGAAATTTGGACTACCCCAAATCATTTAAATCCTCCCCACTGCTCTATTTATCCCCCGTGAGATATTCTGGGAAACAAAATTCACTGCTGCCCGAAACAGGTTGCACCTACCATTTTTGGTGTGTTTTCACTGTTGCGGTGGAGGAGGTGGCCTTAACATCACTTAAAGGGCAGGGGGGGGGGGGGGGGGAGTGCTGCGAGCTCTGCGATTATTTTAGTTAGGTCCACTGGGCCACCAGGGAGGGTTTCGGCCAGGCCAGCGGCCTGGCACCCAAGAGGGGGTGCCAGGCTGTCTGTTAGCAGTCCGGCCGAACCCGGGGGCATAGTTGTCTGGCCAACGTGGCAGTCGGCTGACAAAATAAAATGGCGGCCGCGGCAGTGCGCCCTCCCCTTGAACGGCCACCGTACAACCATATCGCACACACTGGAAACACCGCTTGGCGGCACGAAGAAGATTTCCCCTGAATTTAGCTCGAGGTGCGGGAGATCAGCAGTGCGCGCTTTGATGACGCACTTCGGAGGGGTCGGCAGCAGCAGGGCAGAAGTGGGGTCTGCCGGAAAAACTACCTCGGAGAATTTTGCGAGCAGCGGCCATTTGACTCCAAATCGGCGGGATCCAACTCTGCCATGTAGTCGCCACTTTCCGGCGTTATGAGACAGTTTCGGGAGGCTGAATTTCGGCCCCCTATTCTGTGGACCTCAGCCTGCAAAGCTTGTTCTCATGTCCCAGGAATCTGAACTTTTCTCTTTTAACTCTTTCCAACTGTGTCTCCATAAGTCATCCAACAATAGCATCAGAAAATTACTACTTTCAAGATCTTGTATTTAAAATAGAACTAAACTCCTTAAAATACCACAAGATCTTCAACCTAGGTTCCTATGCAACCATAATTTATGGATGATTGCTCTCCTTTTTCTGAAGTTTTTCCACCCATTTGTCATGTGATATCTGTTCCATTTGGGATTCTCATTCATTGCTTGAAAGCAAACAACATTCCGAATTACAGAATCCCACACCATTAACACCCAACTCTCCCCTGGACAGCTCTCTTTTCATCAGGGGTAAACTCTTGCTTGATGATACCTTTGTGTTACTCTTGCTAACCGTCCTTTGTTCCTCTATCCCTGTTCACATCATAGGTGTCAGGAATCATGTGTCAAGACAAGTCCAGACCTGTGGGGTGTTCATATACTGGTCCTTCCAGTTCCACTGTGGTCAGTCACTCAATTCTGTCCCATTGTTGGGCGGAAACCTGGTCGATTTGTTCCAGACGGAAGAGCAAAATTTGCAAATGAAACCATAGTTACTTATCAGATTACTGGAAACATTTTAGCAAACATTTAGGCCTGTGTTGTAGCTTCACTGGTTTGGCATCTTATATTAAGGTGCACTGGTGCTGCTCCCAGCATGCTCTTCTACACTCCTCAGTGACCCATGTTTGGCCATCTGGTTTGATGGTGAGGGAGGATGTGGGATATGCTGGGCCTTGAGGTTCGAGATTATGCCTGTATAGAATTCTGTGGCTGCTCTGGGCCTGCAGTACCTCACGGATGCCCAGTTGTGCATGCTGTATCTGTTGTTGATTTATCCCGTTTAGCACAGTGTTAGCGCCACATGGCATAATGAAGGGCTGAAAACCCGTGCCATAACTGCATGAAGAAAAGATAAATTTAGCAAGATTGTTGTTTTTGGAGGAGATGGTGGTTGGTGGCAAAAATAAACACTTTCCTGTCATTTGCTTCTGTTCCAACAATGGAAGCCTGGGCAACCACTACAGGGTGTCATATTTATTCACACTGCTCCAGGAGTGGGCTCACCACAGAAAGCAAAAGCCACTATAATTCGATCAAACCTACAGATCTACAAATCTACAAATTTGAAGCATGTAGTGGAAGGTGCTTCAATAATAAAACTCTCACTTATGAGGCGTTCTCTTATGGTGCTTATGCTTAACCAACTACAAGGGCAATTCTGGAGACTCAGAGTTAAACACTTCTGTATTTCCATTAGTTCCTTATTGATTTATAGCACAGAATAAATCAAAGCTTTGGTGGTGGTATTGGGATCTGGAAGTGTGCTTGAGGGAACGATTTGGATTTGATTTTACAGACTCTAATGGACCTATTTGGACAATCAAAAAAGGATCTACAGCTTTTCAGTGGAATAAAGCCTTGCGTCACATTTGCAATTGAATGCACTGGAAGGATTTATTGTAGAAATTTATTTCAGAAATTTATTGCAGATACACATGTAGACACATACAGTTCAGCTGCAATAAGTACGGTGTATAATTGAACCTCTGCTGCAATTCATCAGATAATGTGAAATTTACTAAGTGCTTTCATTTTGATCCTACTCTTCGATTTCCATTGATGAAATACTCCTTTCTCTGATACTTACAAATGCCAGGAACAAAAGGGACAATTTAACCTGTAAACGAGGGCAACGAGCTGGGTGAAAAATACTACAGTGCCGATGAAAACGACACCATTATCATTCAGATTGTTTCTATGTTTGGAGCAACTGCAACGAGCATTGAGCTCATATTCGTGGCTCAGGCCCAAATACTCAGCTTTTGAGAATAATGATTTCTGCACAACTGAAAAAATTAGACATCACTTCCTTCAATACCACAGCCCCTGGTCCTTTGGCTGTGAACCCAAAGGCAGTGAGAATTGCAGCTCACAGCGCCTCTAATGATTGACAGAATGGAGCCTTCACGGGGCACAGACCTTAGCTCCTAATTCTCTACTGAATGGATGCTATGTGTGTTTATACATCATTTTTATTCTCATTGTAAATGAACAGAGCCAAGGAAATTGTACTTGTGACCTGTATCAGTGCTCGGCTTATAACTGCAACGAGGCATGAGACAGGCTAGCCAGAATCAAGGTGGGACAAACCATAGGCTTCGAAGAAACTTCCCCAACTTTCATCACAGATTTTAAGTGGACAATTCCACTGAAGACAACTTTCCTTGGCATAGGATCATAGGATTTAAAAAAATATATAGTTTTACTGACAAAAATAGCTCGAGGTTTTCAGGGGTAGTGAGAGCATATTCAAGATTATTTGGCCAGACACAGCTCCTGCAATATCCGGCTCTTAAAATTCTACTGCTTTGGCTGCTGATAGATGTTCATGCTACAACGCCACTGCTTATGCCATTATTTCATTTATTGTGAAAGGGAAATTCCCACTCGCACTTAGATTGGTGCAGAGTGAAAGTTATGACCCAGAAATCTCGGTTTCTCCTTCCCGCAGGCGTTCGACTGGATTCTACAAATAAGATGCGCATTTACCTGTTCCTGCTGTGCCCACGCGAGTTCCCGGTCCTGAGGCCTCCACTGACTGTGCGTCGCAGTGTGTGCTCGTCAGGACATGCGCGGGGCTGGAGCTGCAGTCACATGGCTCTGGGCAGCCAATCAAGGTAAAGTATGTCCTCGTTCATAATAATGGGAACTCCGTAAGTTGGAGTTCCCATTATAAATGAGAAACCCCCGCAAACATACAAAACATTAATAAAAAGTAGAACAAATACACTACATATTTAACATTAATTTAAATTAAAGTTATTTGTGTATTATTTTTAAAAATTCAGATTTTTTAAAAAGTTATTTTAATTATGCTTTAAAATAAATTTAAAATGTGTTTTTTAAATTTTGTATTTTATGTTTTAAGTATATTTTATATTTTATGTTTTATGCGCCTGCTTTTATCAGGTTCAAGAGTTTTCAGGACATTTGCTAGGCAAGATATTGGTAAATATCGCAATCTTGCCCTTGCAAATGTCCTTGCTCCTGAGATGCGTTGGATCTGTCAAGCTCCAGCTTGACAGATCGGAAAAGCCAGTTTTCAGCACATGCGCATTGTGCACTAAAAACCGGCTTTTGCAATGCCTTCCCGGGTCCGTACACACTCCGTGTGGACCTGGGAAGCCAGGATTTCTGGGCTATCGTGTAGAGTTTGCCAGAGAGAGGAGATTTCAACACACTGCTGGACACTTAACTATGAAACATGCTATAGCTTTCCAGCAGTAAAGACCCCTTTGAGCATATAACTGACAAAAAAAGGGTCCGTGAAAAGCTTTCAAATTCATAATGAAAGTTCGAGGGTGAAAAATTCTGTTGCGCCCCGTTTGGCGCATCAACATCCGGGACGTCCCACCTCCATTCGCTAAATTCGGGTTACCGCCCCCGAATGGAAGTGGAGAGCAAAATAACGCGTTGCACTTCCTTTCTGGGGCAGTCGTGGGGCGGACTCATTGGCAGCGGGGCTGCAGCACTGCCGCGTAGGAGGGGCTCTTCCCTTCATTAAAGTGAAGGGCCCAAGCTGCACACTTTGCAGTAACAAAAGGGACCACGCTGGACCACCGGGGAGCGGGGGTGCCGTGCCAACAGCAGAGAGCCGGGCTGACCGATCACGGTATGAACCCAGACGGGACGCTTGGCAAAATCGGCTGAGTTTTTTTGTCATGGCCCACACCGCCCATTTAAATTGCAGCCGCCCCGTACGCAAGCAACCCCTGAAGCAGTCACTGGCATCGCCCGGCACAGCTTCAGGGGCCGATACCCAATTTAATGTCCGGGGCGCCGACACAGAGGAGCAGAACGGTGCGTTGTGAGTTACTGCCGCCGCGAAACACCCGCAGAATTTAGCGGGAGTCGTTAACAGCGCCGCAGCTGGGCAAAAATTCATTAGCGCCCCTCCCAGGGGCTCTAATGGAAGACGCAAACGACCCGAGTTTCTAGACCACATTCTTTCTGATTGGTGTAAGTTGATTCTTTCGAAGATGATTTGCAGCCTTTTGTCATAAAAATCATTCAAGTGAAAATAAAAATCTGTGCCTTTTACAAATAGTCTAAACTCTTTACAGGTGCTGACTATGATGCTATTTCCAACACGATTTAATTTTTTTACAGTATCTTATTTCAAGATATTGTCATTGTCAAAACTGGTCAGGTTGCTCAACTGACACATTGTAAGTGTAGCATCATCATCATAGGCAGTCCTTCGAAATCGAGGAAGACTTGCTTTCACTTTAAAAGTGAGTCCTTAGGTGGCTGAACAGTCCAATACGAGAACCACAGTCCCCGTCACAGGTAGGACAGATAGTCGTTGAAGGAAAGGGTGGGTGGAGAGTCTGGTTTGCCGCACGCTCCTTCCGCTGCCTGCGCTTGTTTTCTGCGTGCTCTCGGCAATGAGACTCAAGATGCTCAGCGCCCTCCCGGATGCACTTCCTCCACTTAGGGTGGTCTTTGGCCAGGGATTCCCAGGTGTCGGTGGGGTTGTTGCGTTTTATCAGGGAGGCATAAGTGTAGCATGCTTGGGAGGAACAGGTTACTTTGGACTGAGGTTCTCAAAGCTCTCCACCACTGGGGTTTGCCTCGCATCATGACTGGGTTTGTTGTCGACTAATCGATGGAGATTGATTGCAATGATTAATCAACAATTGATAGTTACCATTGTATTATGCGATTATCAGGATGATAGAAAGCAAAATAAATGGAAGTTTTTTTTAAATGTAGCAATCCCCATGTTCCTATTGATATTCTATTTTGCAAGAGATATTTCCAAAAAAGACTTCCACAATTAATAGTTCTTATTTTCCTTGTATTTCAAGCTTTACATAATAGAAGATATGTTGAGGAAGGGCTATTTCTCGATCACTATTTCAATCTAGTTTAAAGCAAAACAATGCAATCCCGCACAGCTCAGAAGGCTTCTATATACTCAGTGCAAAATGGATTTAAGCTGCAATAGTCCATGAGCCTGCTTATTTTAAGTAATATTGATTTGTGAAAATTAATGCGTTGATGAAGCAGTAAAGTTGCTTGAATAAGTTGCTCTGAACTGTTTTTGCTGTTTGACACTCTGGTTACGCACCTCACTCGTCTATTTGTGAACTGCTTTGTGTTCACACAATATTGCAGCATTATAAAGCATCTCAGGTTTCCACTACATTTCATGTTGCATAAAGAATGGTAAAAGAAGCAAACAGCATCTCAGCACTCACTGTTTAAATTAAAATATTTAACATTCTGCAACCAGAAAAATAGTTTATTTCGGTTTCTTTCTGTGATCTGCTGTCAGGATTCATTTTCAAAATCATTGCCCAGTACTAAAATTTCTCCCCTTGATGATATTCCTTTTGCACTAATTATTTTCTTTTAAAAAACAAACTTCCAGGGAGCAGTTCCTTATTCAGTGTGGGAAGCTGAAATTTAAGTCCAAATAAATTATCTTTGAATCGCCGAGGTCATGAACATGTTCATACTTCTTTAATACAGCACTGTGGCCCTGTAAATCCCCCATTCAATGCTCCACTCAATCCACTGAGCTCATTAGCTATGATTCTTGGCATCTTCAAAAGGACAAGAGAGAGAAAAAAAAAACATGTTTATCACACTTGGATTTGGCTTTCAAAAAGGATGAACCACAGAGTCAGCGTGTTGCACTTCATTGATAAAGCGGCCCTCTGATTGTAATTGAAATTGGAGTAAAGCACAGGGAGTTTTATTCTACATCTAACCCATGCTACATAAGAACATAAGAAATAGGAACAGGAGTCGGCCATACTCCCCCTCAAGCCTGCTCCGCCATTCAATACGATCATGGCTGATCCGATCATGGACTCGGATCCATTTCCCTGCCCGCTCCCCATAACCCCTTATCGTTTAAGAAACTGTCCAATTCCATCTTAAATTTATTCTATGTCCCAGCTTCCACAGCTCTCTGAGGCATGTGACTTGGGACTACGTGCTGCTAACACTGCATGAAGAAAATCCTCATTCTCTTTTGCAAATATCTCACCTTGATGAACACAAAACAAAGGGCACAGACCATGATGCTCTAAGTTTCGGTTTGCTTGTGATTCCCTCTGTCTATGTTTTGCCGTGAGTTTCCCTCTCAATGTACCTTTTGGAACACAAGCATTTTAAGACCCATCTCCACATGACCACAGTGCGAACAACAATCATCACATTCTATTGGTGAGGTTAATTAAGTAGTAATTAAACTTCTCATGGTCCTGAAATTGCCAGCTATATCCTTCTCTTGCAGACCCCTGTACCTTAGCACTGTCCTCTGCGACATTATTGCAATATAACCCTCAATGTCTCATAGCATTTCACAATTTTTCAAACAGTGACTCTTCTTGTACAAGAGATAATTGCATCCATCTGTCTTGTCAAGCAACACTGATATTAGATACTTTCAGCCTCCGTGTAGGTGAACCTTTCCCGTTTACAAATGAAATGTGGATGGAACAATATTTTCTATAGATAGCCCAGCTTTTCCCTGTATTATGTGAAGAGTTGTGCAAAATTGACTTATAAATTATACAGTCTATTTTTTGTTTCATAGAAACATAGAAAATAGGTGGAGTAGGCCATTCGGCCCTTCAAGCCTGCACCACCATTCATTGAGTTCATGGCTGAACATGAACTTCAGTACCCCATTCCTGCTTTCTTGCCATACCCCTTGATCCTCCTAGTAGTAAGGACTACATCTAACTCCTTTTTGCATATATTTAGTGAATTGGCCTCAACAACTTTCTGTGGTAGCGAATTCCACAAGTTCACCACTCTCTGGGTGAAGAAGTTTCTCCTCATCTCGGTCCTAAATGGCTACCCCTTATCCGTAGATTGTGACCCCTGGTTCTGGACTTCCCCAACATTGGGAACATTCTTCCTGCATCTAATCTGTCTAAACCCATCAGAATTTTAAACGTTTCTACGAGATCCCCTCTCATTCTTCTGAACTCCTGTGAATACAAGCCCAGTTGATCCAGTCTTTCTTGATATGTCAGTCCCGCCATCCCGGGAACCAGTCTGGTGAACCTTCGCTGCACTCCCTCAATAGCAAGAAGGGTTAGGAGACCAAAACTGTACACAATACTCCAGGTGTGGCCTCACCAAGGCCCTGTACAACTGTAGCAACACCTCCCTGCCCCTGTACTCAAATCCCTCGCTATGAAGACCAACATGCCATTTACTTTCTTAACCGCCTGCTGTACCTGCATGCCAACCTTCAATGACTGATGTACCATGACACCCAGGTCTCATTGCATCTCCCCTTTTCCTAATTTTTCACCATTCAGATAATAGTCTTTCTCTCTGTTTTTACCACCAAAGTGGATAACCTCACATTTGTCCACATTATACTTCATCTGCCATGCATTTGCCCACTCACCTAACCCATCCAAGTCACTCTGCAGCCTCATAGCATCCTCCTCGCAGCTCACGCTGCCACCCAACTTCATGTCATCCGCAAATTTGGAGATACTACATTTAATCCCCTCGTCTAAATCATTAATGTACAATGTAAACAGCTGGGGCCCCAGCACAGAACCTTGTGGTACCTCATTAGTCACTGCGTCCCATTCTGAAAAGTACCCATTTACTCCTACTCTTTGCTTCCTGTCTGCCAACCAGTTCTCAATCCACGTCAGCACACTACCCCCAATCCCATGTGCTTTAACTTTGCACATTAATCTCTTGTGTGGGACCTTGTCGAAAGCCTTCTGAAAGTCCAAATATACCACATCAACTGGTTCTCCCTTGTCCGCTCTACTGGAAACATCCTCAAAAAATTCCAGAAGATTTGTCAAGCATGATTTTCCTTTCACAAATCCATGCTGACTTGGACCTATCATGTCACCTCTTTCCAAATGCACTGCTATGACATACTTAATAATTGGTTCCATCATTTTACCCACTGCTGATGTCAGATTGACCGGTCTATAATTCCCTGTTTTCTCTCTCTCTCCTTTTTTAAAAAGTGGGGTTACATTGGATCAGTTCCTATGGAGTGGAGGGTAGCCAGAGTCTATGGAATGTTCATTCTCTGTTTGTAGGTGCTGAAGGCAAGAATGCTTTTATTGTCCATCTCTAATTATCCTAAGAAGCTTGTACAACTGCACAGCTTGCTAGACGACTTCAAGGAGCATTATGTGTCATTATGCTGCACTATCCCTTGCTCGATGTCCGACACACAGATCTCAAATCAGTGCCACTCTGAAAATGATGCACAGATGACCTGCAGTGCTTGTTTTCTCTGATTGCTATGAATAATTACTAGATTGCACTTATTACAGAGGGAACCACAGACTTCAGCCTGCGTTCTACCATTCAGAGGTACCCAAGACTTGTAATATTTCTATTAAGGGAAGATAAATTAAAAACAGAAATCCATTTTGTGCTGCATTATTTCTAAGCACTTACACTTGAAGCAGAAAAGTGCACCAGCCGATCCAAGAGATTTCAGGCTACCTAGCCCAGCCAGTTTTACGAGTTGGTTTTGCATTGCAAATTGACACTGAAACACATCATTATAATAATGAAATATAAACAGAAAATGCTAGAAATCTCAGTAGGTCAAGCAGCATCTCTGGAGAGAAAGAAAGTTAGCGTTTCAGGCCTGTGACCCTTCATCATAACTGGAAAGAGTCAAGTTGCAGCAGATTCTTAAGGAAGTGTAAGAGAGGTGAAAGGGGGAAGGGAGGGAAGAACAAAAGGGAAGGTCTGTGATAGGGTGGAATGCAGGAGAGATTAGAGAGACAAAAGGGATGATGGGCACAAATGAGATGGTAAAGGAACAAAATACGAGTCTGGATGGGATGTGAATGGTGAAATCATCACCGGCTGCCATGGAAAGATAAAAAAGGGAGTTTGTAAAAAAAAATGGAAGAAATATGGGCAGGGGTTATGGTCTGAAATTGTTGAACTCGATGTTGAGTCCAGAAGGCTGTAATAATAATTATAATTAATGAACCGGCTTGAAAATCAGGAGGAATGCAACATTACCCCGAATGAAAAAAATTCTAAATAAACTATAAACAGCTCACTTCAGCTTGCACTGTTCCTTTATTGCCTGAACTATTTTGCCTTCTGTCCCATCCTCTCCTTTCCTCTCAGTTTCTAGCTTAATTTCCAATTGATATATTCTATGACATCAATAATAGAATTGTAGGTTCCTGCAGCACAGGAGACCATTCAGCCCATCATATCTGTGCTGGCTCTTTGAAAGCACCATCCAATTAGTCCCACTTCCATTCCTCGTTGCTCTGCATTTTCTGTCCTTGTAAAGTAAATATCCAATTCCCTTTTGAAACTTATTGTTGAATCTGCTTCCGCCACCCTTTCAGGCCAAGTAAAGATCATCATGAATGGCAGCATAAAATAATGTCTCCTCATCTCCTTTCTGGTTCTTTTGCCAATTATCTTAAATATATGTCCTCTGGTATCTGTGCCCACCTGACGGGATTGGACAGGTTAGATGCAGGAAGAATGTTCCCGATGTTGAGGAAGTCCAGAACCAGGGGGTCACAGTCTAAGGATAAGGGGTAAGCCATTTACCGAGATGAGGAGAAACTTCTTCACTCAGAGAGTTGTGGGCATGCGGAATTCTCTAACACAAAGTTGTTGAGGCCAGGTCGTTAGATATATTCAAAAGGGAGTTAGATGTGGCCCTTACAGCTAAAGGGAGCAAGGGGTATGGAGAGAAAGCAGGAATGGGGTACTAAAATTGCATGATCAGCCATGATCATATTGAATGGTGGTGCAGGCTTGAAGGGCCGAATGGCCTACTCCTGAATCTATTTTCCATGTTTCTATGTTTCTACCCATCTGCCAGTGGAAACAGTTGCTTCTTATTTACTCGATCTAAACTCCTCGTAAATTTGAACAACTCTACTAAATCTCCACTTAACCTTCTCTGACCTAAGGAGAACAATCCCTGCTTCTCCAGCATAGCTGAAGTCACTCATGCCTGCTATCATTCGAGTTAATCTTCTCTGCACTTGAGAAGGGGGAAAACAAACTGTATACTTAACCTTTTACTCCCCTATCTGGTTGCTCTGTCCATTTGGGAGGTGGACACATATTGAAATAAAGTGATGCAAATTTGTAAATTCAAGGTTTTAATAAAAAATATAAGTCTAACATTTGACATGATTGTGTCGTCGACATATAACTAATGTTAGCCTCAGGTGCACAGCTGTACACCAATCAGGATGCCCCACATAGGCCGCTCACCAGCTGCTGCCACTGGAAAAGATGACGCAGCAAATTTAAAGGGACCGCGCCTCAAAAAAATAATTAGAGGGAAAGTTGGACTTGACCAACTAATCTAGTAATGTTTTTAAGTGTCGAAACCCAAGATGCTTTTCCATGATATAAACAATTTTGCCCATGGCATCAGCAGCATGTTTACCAAACTAAATACATTTTTGATAGTTCAAATGTTGAATATAGTTGGCCTTTTTTGATGGTATCAATGTGTTTCTTCTCAACATAAATTTGCTTTACTGAGGTTGTATCTCTGCTACTGAATATGATACTGCTTTAGTTGGGGCCAGGGATGTTCAATATAATAGTTTGTAATGAGAACATTTTATGGTGATATTTTTTGCCTAATTAAGCAATTATCTGCCTGCACACTGGGTCTCGGAATTTTTTTTTTGTCATGTAAAGTAAGTTGAAAAAGATTGTGCAATATTTCATTAATAGAAGAATATTTGGTCTTGATTCCTTGAATAAAGTGTGAAAATGTTGTGGGTAATGGTTATTAACTGAAGAATGAGTTGTTCTTCAATATTATCTTAAATAAAGAGTTCATTGATTTTTCTGCCTAACAGATCACTAAATCAATTTATATACAGCTGAGACACCATACATACACAGACAAAGCAGCAATTTCCAGTCCCAACATAACTCTTAAAAAGTAATTGAAAAACACATGTATAAATATGCAGTTTTCCTCTCAAAGGTTGATTTGTGAACATTCTCCATATCTGCTGCTTTAATAGGGTAATGAATTAAATATTATTCTTTGCAGAAGTGAAAAATTCTAACTGAAAAACTGCCGAGCAGTGGCAGAATTTTGATCAGAGATCATAGCCCGATAATTACAGGGAGGCAGGCAGGATGCAAGGGGCAGGGGTTGGGGGGGTTACAAAAAGCATCTGCAGAACCCGGCAAAGCCAGGGTAGCCAAATTTAACGGCATGACCTCATCAACATTGTTTTCTTCCATTTCCCGATCGCCAGCCCGTCAACTTGACAGGCTTGCCTGGAAAAATAGCGGCAGGTATCTACAGCCAGGGACCCTTGGGGATGGTCCATGGCAATCGGGGTGTGGGGGGAGGTAGCCGGCCGTGACTGGTGGTGGGAGAGGCTGAAGGCTTATTTGAGGGGCTGCAAAGGAATCACTCTTGCTCCTCCTGATCGACACAAAGTGTGCTGTAAAAGTCACTTTGCTTGTGGAGCCAGCAGCACTCCACTCCATTTCACTGCTGGGTTTCCCAACCCCTGGGAAACTTGTGCAGCAACTGTAGAATTGAAATCGGGCTCCCAATTGTACTGTGGGACCCTGATTTAAATATGTTGAAGACGTGTCCTGCCTCTCCATGGTGAAACATTCGGACCCCTCAAAACCCGCGCTGTGAAAACAACAATGGTGTCGTACGCGGTGATTTGGGGGTCACGTTCCTCGTTTATTCATCGTTAAAATCAAGGTGCACAATTCAAGCCCGAGTAACTCAAAATCACCAGATTCAGAGCATAGCACTCTGTTAGCAAGAACATTGATGAGGGCAGCAGTGGATATGAAAAAGTTGAGTGTGGAGTTTTAATTCACTGAAATGTAGAGGTTTACAGATCCACTTCCCAAGAAACCTTTTAGATAGAAGTTTCATCTCTGTCCACATGTTTTCCATGAAATCAATCAGGAGGCTTCAATTACTCCACCAGTATTTTCTGTTCATCATGTATCTGTCAGTAACTCCAGCTCACCCTCTTCATACAGTAATCTGCCCAAGAAATCAAGTAGCAAAATCAATGTGCCTTTCAGTGAAGACTTTAGTTGAGTTTTTTTTGGAGTCCAAATCTTTCCAATAGGGCCGGTCTTCCAACACATGACCCATCAATACTATTGAGTTATTCTGATGTGGTTGTCTTTGAACCGAGCATGGAATGATTCAGTTATGGCTCCCGTTGTTAATTTAAACAGAGGAACCCTGGGATTGCACGCAAACTGGCAGATTTTGTTCAACTTTAGGGAGCAGGGAGAGGATCAAGTTTATGTTGAATTTGTAAAACCTGGTTAAATCAACTGAAATTTTCAATAAAGGTGTTATTTATGTAACTAACCTAATTTTTCTCCCAGACTCAGAAAGACAGAATCTAAAGAGATTTTCTTCCACTTTGACTGTAAAAAGTAGTTACTAAGATTGTTATTGATGTAAACCCGAATCAAAACTATGGGGAAGTTAGTCAACCAGTTATTCAAATCATTTGAAATAAGTGGCATCAGACTTGTAACTCCATGCCCCTCCCTCGCTGGTCGAATTCAAATTTATTTTGTCACAGGGAATACAAATGTTACCATCGCTAAGTATACAACAACAACAGCAACATGCCTTTATATAGCGCCTTTAATGTAGTAAAACATCCCAAGATGCTTCACAGGAGGAGTTAGCAAACTATATTTGATGCCGAGCCACATAGGATACTTGCGGTGAGCTTTGAAGGAGAGGTGGGAGGTTTAGGGAGGGAATTCCAGACATTAGGGCCTAGTCAGCTAAAGGCACAGCCGCCAGATACACTTTAAAAATAGTGTGCATCATATTAGCTTTATGAAACCATTCTTAGTGTCAACAATATGATCATTTTAAATTATATGTGACTAACCCCTTCCTTCCAAGGAAGCAAAGTTCATATCAGAGATTCCAGCAAAATACAGAAATATTCAAAGACATTTCAACAATTCATTGAAACTATGATCTACATGGCATGACAGAAGATATCAATGTGTATGGGAATTGTTAGCACCTCCAAGACAATTACCCAAAGCATGAAATATCCATCTGTAATTTGATACATTACTCAGCACTGCACAAAAGGAAAGCTTGCTTATTATGGTAAAATCCAGTTTACAATGGGAGGACTATTTCAATGAACCACACAGATGTCATGTACTGTATGTCCATTATATAAATAAAACACTGGCTCTGAAATTCTTGAACAATGCAAATTGAATAACTTTCTTGTTGAATTTACTTGAGGAATAAATACAGCAGTGAAACAACTGCTGTTTTTCCTGTGCCAACCACCCTCCAATGCATTTGAACGGGTGATTGATGTTTTAAAAGGGATTACATGACAGCTGCCATCCCCAACATGTCGGGTCCATGTCATTTTCTGAAATTATAGCCTTTATTAAGTTCTTTCATTGAAAGTAGGTTCAGGGTTAAAAACACAAATGTACATGCAAAGTATTGATAGCAGCTCATCGCTGCATCTTATTAATGAGAGGCAAACATTTAATTGTGTACATGGTGCTTGGGAAAAAGGGACAGATACACTAGACTGTGCCAAGAAATTGTGGCATAGTTGTGTATGGTTGAGTTAATTCAACTTGCTTTGTTGATTTAGTTCATCACCCAACACGTGGTTTGCGTTTTACCAGTATATTGCATTGATCTTACAGTAACAGAGCAGTTAAGGCTGGGACAATGCATTCCTGGTTTGTTTTGAAATATTTTGTATGTACATTGCAGTGCAACAAGTGCATCGGTAATAGAGCCCCCCCACTTTCTTCCTGTTAGAACTAAGTGTCATTCTAGGGGCTGGATTTTCCAGTCCTTTGCGCTCGGAGTTTCGCCCAGGAGCGGTGTGAAAGGCGGCGTCGAGGTCTCCTCTGCCCCGTTGCAATCCTCCGGTCCGGTTTTGCGGCAGCGCTGAGCAGCACCGCCGGAAAGCGCTGCGCTGGGTGTGTAACACCTCTGGTTGTGGCACCGGCAGTAGTTTGGACTTTTGCCCGATCCATATGCCCGGAACTGCGCCCGCAATGACTGCTTGGGAAATCAGTGCAGTCTGGCATAGCCGGCAGTGCAAAGGATGGTAAAGTAGTCCCAAGGTAAGTGCCAGCCTTTGTTCCTTTAATTTTTTTAACGATTTGTGTTGGGGTGCCGTGAGCAATGTTTTGGGAATATTGTTGTAATTTTTTGAAAGGTTTTTACCCCCCACCTGCCCAGCCCCAGCCAGGCCTCTCTCAGAGGGCCATCCTTGCACCACGAAAAATGTGCAAGGCCTCCATTAGCGCCGCGCCCCCTGATGCAGTGCCCAGATGCCAAAACTTCCATTCTAAAGCACAAACTAATCATCGCTGGTAACTTTACCGCCCCGTCTTCATTTTCACCCCAAAAGCAAAAAAGCCTAAAATCCAGCCCTTATTCCCTATAATCCCAGTTCCAGCCAAAATGTCCTGGACCAGAGTAGCAGAGTTGTTTCAGTCACAGAGACTTTTTGTAAGGGAGGGATTTTCCAGTCCTTTGCAATTGAAATGAAACCTTGCAGAGAAGGGGCAGAGGAGATTAAAATACCCTCTTCAAGGTTTGTAAGTGGGAGCTATGTGTGTAAAGTTCTGTCCCCTCCGTACAGATTCACACGAGGCATGTAGTGAAGTCAAGGTCACTCTGGACCTGCACCTTTATTTCACAGCTCTGGAATGCTGCACTTGCCTGAGACCTGTCCTTATATATCTGTCTCTTGCAAGTGCACCCTTGGTGGTCAGGTATGCTGGTGGTTACAGGTCATATCTTATTAGTCATTTATAGCATGTTGGGATACAGTTATATATAATAATGTAAGATACAGGACATCACCCTCCCCCAAGGTCGTATTGTCTTTATAGGTTCAGTCTCTCAGGTGGTCTACGCTCTCGCATAGAGCGTCTGAGTTGTGGTTCAGTTGTTTGCCTTGGTATCTGTTTTTCTTTGGGTGTGGTTGCTGGTATTTCATCTGGGCTGTCTGTTTCGATTGGTGTGATTATTGTTGACTCGCCTGGGCTGTCTGTTGGGATTGCCCTTTCCTCAGGTTGTTCCCTCTGTCTGTCCACCAGGTGTAGTGCGAGTTCCACATTGTAGTCTGCCTCTGGTTCTGCAGTGTTGTTGGTAAATCTGCTTTTGACTTGGTCTACATGCCTCCGGCAGGTTTTGCCATTGTCCATTTGTACTGCCAGTAGCCTGTTTCCTTCCTTGCCCATTACTGTCCCTGCAAGCCATTTGGGACCCCTGCCATAGTTTAGTACAAACACTTTGTCCCCTATCTCATTCCATCTCCCCCTCGAATTTCTGTCATGGTACTCAGTCAGCTTACGGCGCTTTGCCTCAACGATTTTGTGCATGTCTAGGAGGATTAATGAGAGCCTTGTTTTTAAAGTCCTTTTCATCAACAGTTGCGCGGGTGGGAACTCAGTCAATGAGTGCGGACGAGATCTGTATGCCAGCAGCAGTCGCGAAAGGCGACCCTGCAGCATGGGATCTTGGATTTTAAGCATGCCTTGTTTAATGATTTGCACTGCTCTCTCCACCTGGCCGTTGTGGGCCGGCTTGAACGGTGCTGCCTTGACGTGATTTATGCCGTGGTCAATTATAAAGTCTTGGAATTCTGCACTGGTGAAGCACGGACCATTGTCACTGACCAATATGTCAGGGATTCCGTGCGTTGCAAACATGGTTGCGAGGCTCTCCACAGTGGTGGAGATTGTGCTCGAGTTTAAAATGGTGTATTCGATCCACTTTGAAAATGCATCCACAACTACGAGGAACATTTTGCCCATGAATGTGCCCGCATAGTCTACGTGCACCCGCGACCACGGTTTGGTAGGCCAGGGCCAGGGGCTCAGTGGAGCATTGCTGGGTTGGGCACAAATGGTACACCTTCGGACGCAGAGCTCCAAGTCCGTGTCAATACCAGGCCACCAGACGTGGGATCTGGCTATGGCCTTCATCAGAACGATCCTCGGGTGCTCACGGTGGAGCTCCCGGACAAATGCCTCTCTGCCTCGCAGAGGCATGACTACTCGGCTGCCCCACATCAGGCAGTCTGCTTGTAGTGATAGCTCATGCATGCGTCTGTGAAAGGGTTTTAATTCCTCGGGGCAGGCATCGCGAGCCTCTGCCCAGTCACCGGTTAGGATACATCTTTTTACTAAGGATAACGTGGGGTCGCTGGCCGTCCAGGCTCTGATTTGGCGAGCCGTCATGGGCGAACCTGTGGACTCAAAGGCATTGATTGCCATGACTATCTCACAGTCCTGTTCGTCAGACCTTTCTGTGGTCGCCAGGGGTAGCCTGCTGAGCACATCGGCACAGTTGTCTGTGCCTGGTCTGTGCCTTATGGTATAGTCGCAGGACGCCAGCATGAGTGCCCACAATTGAATTCGCGCCGAGGCGTTGGCGTTTATTGCCTTGCTCTCGGATAGGAGGGATGTGAGGTGCTTGTGGTCGGTTTCTAATGCGAACTTGGCCGCGAAAAGGTATTGGTGCATCTTTTTGACACCGTACGCGCACGCGAGCGCCTCCTTCTCTATCATTCCGTACCCGCGCTCCGCCCGCGAAAGTGACCTGGAGGCATAAGCTATGGGTTGCAATTTGCCCGCACTATTGACATGTTGTAACACGCACCCGATCCCATACGCTGACGCATCGCATGTGAGAACCAGCTTTTTACCTGGGTCAAAGAAAGTCAAAACACTGTTGGAACACAGAAGGTTGCGTGCCTTATTGAAGGCGCGTTCCTGGGCGTCCCCCCAAAACCAATCGCACCCCTTCCTGAGTAGCATGTGGAGAGGCTCCAGCAGCGTGCTTAAATTCTGCATAAAGTTCCCAAAGTAATTGAGTAGCCCGAGAAAGGCGCGCAGTTCTGAAACATTCCGGGGCCTGGGTGCCAGGCGAATTGCTTCTGTTTTGGACGCTGTTGGGCGGATTCCATCAGCGGCAATCCTTCTGCCCAAAAATTCAACCTCGGGTGTGAGAAACAGGCACTTGGATTTCTTGACTCGTAGGCCTACCCAATCCAACCGCTTTAGTACTTCCTCCAAATAACGGAGATGGGAGTCGGTGTCCCTGCCCGTGATAAGTATGTCGTCTTGAAGTATAACCGTCTCCGGGATGGACTTGAGCAGACTCTCCATGTTGCGCTGGAATATGGCAGCTGCCGACCTGATGCCGAATAGGCATCGATTGTACATGAAAAGGCCTCGATGTGTGTTGATGGTGGTGAGTAGCTTGGATTCCTCGGTCAATTCTTGCATCATATACGCAGATGTGAGGTCTAATTTTGAGAAAAGTTTACCTCCAGCCAATGTGGAAAATAAGTCCTTTGCTCTGGGCAGCAGGTACTGGTCCTGTCGGGAGACTCTGTTTATGGTAGATTTGTAGTCCCCACAGATTCGTATGGATCCATCAGGCTTCATGACTGGGACAATGGGACTTGCCCAGTCGCTAAATTCCACAGGTGATATAATGCTTTCCCGCAGAAGCCTGTCTGGTTCGTGTTCAATCTTTTCCCTCATCACATAGGGTACAGCTCTGGCCTTATGATGGACCGGTCTAGCATCCTGTGTGATTTTGACTTTGGCCCCTTTGAAAGTGCCCACACCTGGCTGAAAGAGATGTTCAAATCGCTTTATAACTGTTGAGCAGGAGGTCCGTTCCTCTCATGACATGGCATGGACATCATCCCATTTCTAGTTTAGTTTTGCCAGCCAGCTTCTCCCCAGCAATGCTGGAGGGTCTCCGGCGACAATCCACAGGGGAAGTCGGTTCACTGTCCCTTTGTGTGTGACAGAGAGCATGGCGCTGTCGAGGACTGGTACGATTTCTTTGGTATAGGTCCTTAGTTTGGTGTCGACCCTTGTGAGTTTTGGCCTGTCTGTTTTATGCGGCCACAGTTGTTCAAATTGTTGAGCGCCCATGAGAGATTGACTCGCTCCCGTATCCAGCTCCATGTTGACAGATATTCCGTTGAGTAGGACGCTCATCATTATAGGAGGCATCCTGTTGTAGGAGCAGCGGCCATTGATCGTGTTGACCCGCTGTACATTGGTGTCCCGGGTACTGTCCCCACCATCTTCTGGTCCGCTTCCGACCCATCCGATTTGTATACCAGCCGAGCTGCTGTTTTTTTGCACATGCGGGCCAAATGCCCTGTATATTCACAATTTCTGCAAACAGCCTGCTGAAATCGACATCCCCTTGACGAGTGCCCACCCCCACACCTCCAGCACAGACCTGTTCCATTGTTCAAAGAGTTTCCAAAGAATGAGCTGCGTCTGGCTGATCTCTCTTGAGCTTCTCTCAGTTTGTAGTTGATTGCTCGCATTGTGGGTTGATGAGGTGTGAACGGCCGTTCCTGTGGCCCTTGATGGCTTCTGCCTGCTGTCGAGAGCCTGTTCTCCCGGTTTTGTCTGTGTGTGGGGGTAGCAACTTGTTTAGTGCTGTGAACTTCTTGTTCCAATATTTCGTTAGTTGTCGTATCTGCATTGTAAATCGACCTCATTTCTTCTTCACCTACCAAGAATGTCTGTGCAACCAGTGCTGCTGCCTCTAAGGTCAGGTTCTTGGTCTCTATGAGCTTTCGGAATATGCCTGCATGGCCTATTCCTTCAATGAAAAAGTCTCTCAGCATTTCTCTCCTCAGTTCATCGGAGAACTCACATAAACTAGTCAACCTCCGAAGTTCCGCCACGAAGTCGGGTATGCTCTGGCCCACACAGTGTCTGTAGTTGTAGAACCTGTGTCTGGCCATGTGTAGGCTGCTCGCTGGCTTCAGGTGGTCTCTTACCAGTGTGCTCAATTCTTCAAACGACTTGCTTGCTGCTTTCTCGTGTGCCAACAGATCCTTCATTAAAGCGTATGTTTTTGAGCCACAGCTGGTCAAGAGATGGGCTCTTCTCTTGTCTGCTTTATCGTCGCCTAACCAGTCTTTGGTTACAAAGTTTTGCTGGAGCCTTTCTATAAAGTTCTCCCAATTGTCTCCCGCATTGGACTTTTCATCTGATCCGTTGTTCGCCATTCTGTGGATTCTGTAATCCCGTAACCCGTCGCCACTGTAAAGTCCTGTCCCCTTAGTACAGATTCACACGAGGCATGTAGTGAAGTCAAGGTCACTCTGGACCTGCACCTTTATTTCACAGCTCTGGAATGCTGCACTTGCCTGAGACCTGTCCTTATATACCTGTCTCTTGCAAGTGCACCCCTGGTGGTAAGGTATGCTGGTGGTTACAGGTCATATCTTATTACAGTCATGTATAGCATGTTGGGATACAGTTATATATAATAATGTAAGATACATGACAATGTGCTTCACTGTTCTACCCAGATGCAAGTCTGTCAGCCAGCCTACTAATGGTCAAGCCCTCCCTTACCATCGTCACAGCGCTGGAAAACCTATTACATTTTGGTCCGTACTTGGTCTGAGTTATGTTGGGGAAGTATTTATCTGTATTACTTTTATGTTGTCAAATATAAATGTTAACAATTTGTTCAGTTGGTTAACACATTTTTTTTTAAATCAGCCTTTGTTGGTTTGCACTATTTTAATTCAAAGCTTTGGGAAAAGCTGAACCCCATAATAGCCTTGATCAATGGACTTCTTTTCATTACAGTTGTGACCTTAATGGCCCAAAGAATTTGCTCCTGATCTCATCTGAACCTTGCTGTTGCTGATGAGATGAGAGGAGCTTGGGCCAATGATGAGGTGCCCTTCCACAGAGGAGAGCAGAAAATTTGGAGGGAGGCTCATCCACTCATAGCACTCAACAGCCCCATTGCAAAAGGCATTGGTAGTGGCCTCTTGGCTGACAAATGATGCAAAAGAATGAGAGGAAGCTGACTAACCAAAAGAAAAGGACTCTTATTTGTTCCTCTCAAACACGTTTGTGGAACTGCCATATCTGTTTCCCACAGCCTGCAGCCCTTTCATTCCTATTTGCAGTAAATAAAGTAAGTGACTCCTGCACACATTTGACAAGCAAATTTATCATGCAACAAATTGTGAAAATGTTGCAGAATGCATTACTGAGAAATTCTGTTGTAAAATATGTATTTTTAAAAAGGTTGTATATAATGAAGGGATCAGCAACCATGTTCAACATTTACTCATTTGCAATTAGGAAATTTGAACCAACATACTCGCTGCAGGGAGTAAAACCTTAACGCATTTTTTTTCTCCTGACAAGTTTCACTGAGAACAAGTAATAGATTTTATTGCTTTCGAACCAAGTTTTACCATTCGCAAACTTTGCAGAGATCCTCATTGTCTCGATAGAGGAAGCTGTGGTAATGTAGGTTAAAGCTTTCTTCACCTAAGGCACTTGACCAGTATTTCTAATAACTTTGCTTTGCAAATACAATTCTTAATCTGGTCCGTGTCACATCAATAAATAATTGGAGCAGAATCTCATTCAAAACTAACATACGAGAGTTTTGCTGCTTATTCTGTGGTAACTGTACCATGCACTTGCATTTACCCGTTAAATTCCAGATTTGATGCTGAGCTGTGCTGGGTTAACTAATGCCAACTAGACTAGGACTGGGAGTACATAAGTCGACTTGGGCTAAGGTCGGGAAAAAAAGACGATTCTCAGCACGGATAACTCTCGAGTGATTCCGATTGTTAAGGAGACATTAGACATCAGAGCAAGTGGAAATATAATCCAGGTAGATTGCCATGTCCTCAAAGATGAATACCTCACAGAAGGTAGCCATCTTGGCAAAGCACTAAAGGAATGTTGGTATTGACGAAACAGATATCACCACACAAGATACAGACATCAGGATTGAAGGAGTAAAGGACACATTTGAAGGAAAAAAATACCATTTGAATAAATAACCATAACAGACTCTTGGATTCAAAAAAATAGGTGAGTGAATGGAATGTTTAATGGCAGAGATATGTGTAAAAGTTTGCATAACGTGAACTCATCTTATGAAGGTGCAGATATTAAACCTCACTCAATGCAAAAATATATCTCAATTATCAGGAGGGATCACTTTGTAACTCACAGGGCTGAATTTTAACAGCCAAAAGCAGGTGGGTTGGTGTCAGGACAGATTTAAAAATGTTTAATATCTGAAACCTGAGCCGAACTGGCCTCCAACTCGCCCACTTCTGGGTTTAACGGAGGCAGGACAAGGGGGCGGGCAGCCCTCCGCTTCCAGGAGGCGGCTTGTCAATTTAAATATTTTAATGAGGCTGGCAGCCTCTGATTTAACCCGATTTTCAGATTCAAGAGTGGGCAGCACGGTTTCCCAGGCCTCAGGAAACCTGCAAGCTGAAGGGAGGGGAAGACAGCTTTGTGGAGAAGGTAAATGGCTTCACTGCACTGTTTGTATTTTTTTTTTTATTCGTTCATGAGGAGTGGGCATCGCTGGCAAGGCCAGCATTTATTGCCCATCACTGATCGCTCTTGAGAAGATGGTGGTGAGGCGTCTTCTTGAACCGCTGAAATCCATGTGGTGAAGCTACTCCCACGGTGCTGTTAGTTCCAGGATTTGACCTAGCGACGATGAAGGAACGGCGATATAGTTCTAAGTCTGGATGGTGTGTAAATTTTGTAGGGGAACTGTCAGGTGATGGTGTTCCCAACGCCTGCTGCCCTTGTCTTTCCAGGTGAAAGATGTCGGGGGTTTACGAGGAACTACCGAAGAGGCCTTGGCGAGTTGCTGCAGTGCAGCTTGTGCACTGCAGTGGTACACACTGCAGCCTCGTGCACCAGTGATGGAGGGAGGGAATTTTTGTGGGCCAGGAGGAGCATGAGTGCTGCAGCCATCTTCAGCCCCCCCTAAGCACCATCCCCCATCAGATACCCCCCATCAGATACCCCCCATACAAAGACCCCTGGAATCTGATCCCCTCAATGGAATTGGATCCCTTCCTCTCCTGCATTTCCCCATGGGTCAGGATTGGACACCCCCTTAGGGTTGCTGATCAGGCCGAGGCCTTGTGGATCGGATCTACCTGTTCCTGCAGCCTGCTCCTGACTCCTCCCCACCCGACTGCAAGCCATGTCCATCAATCAGACTGAATGGGGAACCGCTCAATGACAAAAGATGCAAGCTGTGGGGAAAATACCAGGTTTCCCAAGCACAGTTCCACGCCCCCGCCTACGTAACCATGGTTAATATCAAAGCTATAATTTCTATGAAAATTTTACCAATAGCAGAATCTATGGATAGCAAATTCAGCCAATGAATTTTCACTGTTGTAACCAAAAGCTCAAACACAACAAAGCACGTTATTATTTTTTTCTCCCCCAAAATGAAAAAAATTCAGGGCTGCAAGTGAAGAACAGGGGAGTGGATAGCGCTCACAAAGGACCAGTGCAGGCATGATGGGCAGAATGGTCCCTATTCAGTGCTGTATGATTCTATGGTTCTGAATCAAATCCATTTCAAGGGAAAAACTGGCGCAACCCTGGTCATGACAAGTTTCTACACAACTCGCTTCATAGCACCATTTCACTCTCTGGAGTTGCTTTTTTTAAGAAGAAAAAAATGACTGGTCCGCACTTCAATCAATAGAATGTTGAACGAGATATGAAAATGCTACTGCACGTTCAAACATCTCTTTAAACTCCTGTAACCTGGCTAATTAAGCATCTTCTTTGAAGCAGCTTGTGATCTTTGCACAAACAGCATATATGCCAAGATAGAAAGAAGAAGGCGGCCTCATCAGGGTTCCAAAAGATTAAGCTAGGCCCAACCATCACTTTCTTCCAGGCAGACTTTGAAGACATGATGGCAATGTCAATAGACTAAAAAGAAGTTAAGAGCACCGAGTGAGCGGAGCAACATATAGACTTAGTTTGTGCCCTATCCAACATCTAATGGGCCTCGGCAATTGATGAGTAGAAAAGTGAAGTTAAATCAATGTAATCAGATCAAATTTTTTTTACTGTCTCGGTTCCTTGGTCTCGATCGTTTGTCATGAAAATATTCATAATTTACTGCAAAAACGGGATCTGTAATGAAAGATTGAAAAACATCTGCATTTGTATTAAAATTAGTACCGGTAAATCATTATCTAAGGTTTTTACATTGATTTAAAATCACACCAGATGTGCTTGTTGCTCAAAAACATGAATGGAGATAAAATTAATTTTCATACTTTTTATTTTCAAAGCAGGAGATGCGACATTCATGAAAATCAAATGTATTAATTGAGAACAAGTTCTGTTGCCAAGATGATGGGTCAGTTAATACTGCCCTGAAACATGATGGTGAATGGAATGAGAAAACAAAATAGTTCAGGAAGCCTCACTTACGATATGAAGAAACTAAGCAGTCTGGTTTCAGAACCATGTTTATTTTCTTGTTGCTAAGCAGCAAAACACATTATAATTCGTGCACAAGGTGAACAAAAATGAACACAATCCAAATGGGACGGGATCCTTCTCGGTGCCTGCTGGGAGTGAAGGCAGTCGGAGCATTCACAGCCTAGTTCCTCATGAGGATCAACCCAAGCCTATAATAAATACAGCACTAATTGACAGGCTCACTCAGGACATGGGGATGACTGGTGTTGAAAACTGAATTATCATAGTGGGGGGAGTCGCGGTAGTCTTCTGAGGTTAATGTCCAGGCACATTATTGGAGCAGGTTAAAGACACCTTCCATGCATAACTTGTGTCCAAGCTCTCCTGCCATGACTTAACCCCTAGATAAATTTAATTTGGCAACAACAATGCTAAAAGGTTACTTACTGACAAAGAAAAACTACTTACCAATCACCAGCCAATCACTAACCCCTTGGCTGTGACGTCACCTTGTGATTTCTTTCTACTTCTTTTTTGCCTCCCTGCTGCAGCTGCACCAGCCTCGCCTCTTGTAGGTCTCTCCTCGATGTCCTGCTCCGCCTCCTCGACTCCCCGCTGGGCCTCTTGTAGGTCTCTCCTCGACGTCCCACTTCACCTCCTCGACTCTCCGCTGGGCCTCTTGTAGGTCTCTCCTCGATGTCCTGCTCCGCCTCCTCGACTCCCCGCTGGGCCTCTTGTAGGTCTCTCCTCGATGTCCTGCTCCGCCTCCTCGACTCCCCGCTGGGCCTCTTGTAGGTCTCTCCTCGATGTCCTGCTCCGCCTCCTCGACTCCCCGCTGGGCCTCTTGTAGGTCTCTCCTCGATGTCCTGCTCCGCCTCCTCGACTCCCCGCTGGGCCTCTTGTAGGTCTCTCCTCGACGTCCCGCTTCACCTCCTCGACTCCCCGCTGGGCCTCTTGTAGGTCTCTCCTCGACGTCCCGCTTCACCTCCTCGACTCCCCGCTGGGCCTCTTGTAGGTCTCTCCTCGATGTCCCGCTCTACCTCCTCGACTCCACGCTGGCCTCTCCGATCTGCCGACGCTCCTGTTGGGCCTCTTGTAGGTCTCTCCTCAACATCCCACTCCGCCTCCTCGACTCCCTGCTGGCCTTTTTTTGAGGATGTAACTAGTAGAGTGGACAAGGGAGAACCAGTGGATGTGGTGTATTTGGACTTTCAAAAGGCTTTTGACAAGGTCCCACACAAGAGATTGGTGTGCAAAATTAAAGCACTTGGTATTGGGGATAATATACTGACGTGGAAAGAGAACTGGTTGGCAGACAGGAAGCAGAGAGTCGGGATAAACGGGTCCTTTTCAGAATGGCAGGCAGTGACTAGTGGAGTGCCGCAGGGCTCAGTGCTGGGACCCCAGCTCTTTACAATATACATCAATGATTTGGATGAAGGAATTGAGTGTAATATCTTCAAGTTGCAGATGACACTAAACTGGATGGCGGTGTGAGCTGTGAGGGGGACGCTAAGAGGCTGCAGGGTGACTTGGACAGGTTAGGTGACTGGGCAAATGCATGGCAGATGTAGTATAATGTGGATAAATGTGAGGTTATCCACTTTGGGGGCAAAAACGCGAAGACAGAATATTATCTGAATTGCGGCAGATTAGGAAAAGGGGAGGTGCAACGAGACCTGGGTGTCATGGTTCATCAGTCATTGAAAGTTGGCATACAGGTACAGCAGGCGATGAAGAAGGCAAATGGTATGTTGGCCTTCATAGCTAGGGGATTTGAGTATAGGAACAGGGAGGTCTTACTGCAGTTGTACAGGGCCTTGGTGAGGCCTCACGTGGAATATTGTGTTAGTTTTTGGTCTCCTAATCTGAGGAAGGACATTCTTGCTATTGAGGGAGTACAGCGAAGGTTCACCAGACTGATTCCCGGGATGGCTGGACTGACATATGAGAAGAGATTGGATCAGCTGAGCCTTCATACATTGGAGTTTAGAAGGATGAGAGGGGCTCTCATAGAAACATATAAAATTCTGACGGGACTGGACAGGTTAGATACGGGAAGAATGTTCCCGATGTTGGGGAAGTCCAGAACCAGGGCACACAGTCTTAGGATAAGGGGTAGGCCATTTAGGACTGAGATGAGGAGAAACTTCTTCACTCAGAGAGTTGTTAACCTGTGGAATTCCCTGCGGCAGAGAGTTATTGATGCCAGTTCATTGGATATATTCAAGAGGGAGTTAGATATGGCCCTTACGGCTAAGGGGATCAAGGGGCATGGAGAGAAAGCAGGAAAGGGGTACTGAGGGAATGATCAGCCATGATCTTATTGAATAGTGGTGCAGGCTCAAAGGGCCAAATGGCCTACTCCTCCACCTATTTTCTATGTTTCTAACTCTTGTAATGCCCAATATCGGAGTGCTTTATATTGTTCGTTTTGCGAGGTCTGATCCTGTTGCGAGAGTGGATTGGAAAATTGGTCCTATTTTGACAAATGAGCTCATTCCTCGAAAGTTCCAAATCAAAAATAAGGACTTTTGAAAATTCCCCCTGAATTATGTGAAAAAGCTTAAAGAAGTTTTCCCTTCCACCTCCAAAGCTAGTATCAGTTTTCAAACATAAAAACTAATGAAAGAATCACAAGGGAAATTCAACACAGCGATGTGGTTTCCTTTGAAGATTGCAATGGCGAAGTGGGTAAAAGCACAGCAGCACTAAGTCATTCAGACCAGAAGGCTGTATGTTCAATTTGTGGCCTGCGCTGACTTGAGCTTATCTCAGCTGGAGCAGCAGTTGGGCAGTATAATCGCTCAGACTACCCTTCAGCCAAGAGGAAGGGAGAGAAAACTAAAAACACAAGTTTTCTAATCCAGCTGGCTTTCCAGTCACTCTTGGTGGAAAGTGTGTCTTTAGCTTGGCTGCAGTGGTCTCCAGGGGTGCATAGCCTGCTGACACCTCACTATCTAAACAAGCTACTTGCATTTGCACAGTTAGAAAAATGGGCTGCTGATGGGGTTGCTGGCACGAACATAACTACCCTAAAGCAAGATTTAGTATTGGAGAAGAAAGAAGGACTTGCATTTATATAGCGCCTTTCACGACCACTAGACAGCTCAAAGCACTTTGCAGCCAATGAAGTACTTTTGGAGTGCAGTTACTGTTGTAATGTAGGAAATGCAACAACCAATTTGCGCACAAGCAAGCTCCCACAAACAGCAATGTGAAAATGACCAGACAATCTGATTTTGTTATGTTGACTGATGGATAAATATTGTCCAGGACCCCAGGGATAACTCCCCTGCTCTTCTTCGAAATAGTGCCATGGGTTCTTTTACATCCACTTGAGAGAAAAGACAGGGCCTCAGTGTAACAACTCATCCGAAAGATGCCACCTCCAACAGTGCAGCGCTGTCAGCCTAGACTTTTATGCCCAAGTCCCTGGAGTGGGACTTGAACCCGCAACCTTCTGCCTCAGAGGCAAGTGTGCTACCCACTGAACCACAACTGACACTGTACAGAGTAAAGGAGAAATTGGAGGTGGGAGTCAGCTATGGGGAGTGTTTAGATGCATTTATTGACTGGCAAAGCTGGGAACCACATCTGACAATTCCCTTGAAAACAAAAACACTTGGTGTTGCTCATACTGCAGACTTTCATCCAAATTAAAATACTTTGATATCAATACGACTAATAACAAATCATTTTTTCCTTCACATCACTTTAGAACAGCTTGAAATTGTGATCAAGCCCTTTTAAATTTATAAGCAACACTTTCCATCAGGTAAAAGATCTCAGATTCCCCACCGACTCACTGGTGCAATCATACAATGATGAAAGGCACCTTTACGTTGAAGTCCTTGAATAAGGAAAATTCAAATCTCAACTACACATTAATATATAAAATTGGATCGCATTAATAAATTAAATTCTTCTTAATTTTCTTTTTTTTTTTACAAAAATGCATTTGGTCCCAGCAGCTCCTCTCCAGCTTGTGATTCATTTCAAAAATAGTCATCTACAAGTATATTCCTAATTGATGAATTCTCCATCAATTAATCATGTTCTGAGTCCAGTCTCCATCCTCCAAACAGCTTGATGGAAGTTGAAGTGAAATCCTCAGTGTTGCACATTAGCTTGAAGTTAGGAATGATAGAGGCTGTCATATAAACTATGCATCAAAAGGATAGACCTGCCGAGTAGCAAGCATACTGCAGTTTATGCTTCAGGTTTTACTACACGCACAGCAGATTCTACTGTCACTGAGATGAATTGCATTTGAGAGGTCTGTAAAAGTCACAAACATCAACAATCTTTAGTGGAGAACAGTGATGGAAAATGCTCCTGCTACAGAACAGCAGGCTTGGTCCCATCATCCCACAGGCTGCTGGAAGGAGAGGGAAGAACACAAGTCAGGCATTTCCTGAGGAAAAAGCAAAGCAGCGTAGTCACCACATCCTGCCAACCTCCTACTGCCCAATTAAGTAGCATCACAGGCTGGGGCCAGAAGTCTCATTCACTTCCAGCTGTGTGGTGGCCAGAAGATAAGTAAAAGGGAAAACTATCATAGATGCTGGTAAGTTATACATTCTACATGAGTGCATATACTTTAGATACTGAGCTGCTACAAAAAGATTGACGCTGTGTCTCATTTACTCAGCTGTCATTGATCCAAGATGATGTCTGGGTGTATTTTTTGCTGTTTTGTTTTTGCTTATTCCCTCAGAACTTTACCAGTCTTGGCCCTGTAGTATCTATGGCCCCAAGTTTCCACATGATTTGCTCCTGATTTTTAGGAGCAACTGGTGTAGAACGGAGTATCTTAGAAATCGGAATTCTCCACATTTAGTTTGCTCCAGTTCTAATCAGTTAGAACAGTTTCACTTTGGAACAGATTTTTTTTTTCAAAAGGGGGCGTGTCCGGCCACTTACGCCTGATTTCAAAGATTCGTGAGTGAAAACTTACTCCAAACTAACTTAGAATGGAGTGAAGATTTTTGTACGCTCGAAAAAACCTCGTCTACACTTTAGAAAATCAGGCGTAGGTTACAAATTAGGCGTAGGGAATGGTGGGGGGGAGGGGGGGAAGGGAAGGGAATTCTACAATCAATCCTTAGTTATACTTATACAAATATTATACAAATAAATCCAACCTGAATAAAAATTTATAAGCAAAGAAAAGATTAAATAAACCATGTTCCTACCTGTGTGAAAGTGCTTCAGGCAGGCCTTTCATGTTGGAGACAGGCAGCGGTGTGGCGTCAGTGTCTCGACGGCAGCGGCAGCAAGCTTCGAGCTGAGCTGCAGTGCTTGAGGCAGGCCTTCATTCTCTTCGTGGCTGGCCGCGAAGAAGCAGCACCGGACGGACCCGAGGCCATTCGGCCATGAGATATCAGCGGCATCAGTGGCTGTCCGGCAGCCGAAGAATCAACAGCGGACCGACGTGAGGCCATTCGGCCATAGGATATCAGCGGCGTCAGTGGCTGGCCGGCAGCCGAAGAATCAACGGACCGATGTGAGGCCATTCGGCCATAGGATATCAGCGGTGTCAGTGGCTGGCCGGCAGCCGAAGAATCAGCGGACCGATGTGAGGCCATTCGGCCATGAGATAGCAGCGGTGTCAGTGACTGGCCGGCAGCCGAAGAATCAACGCAGGACACACGCAGCTCATTAAGGTTCTTGAGGCCATCCGGCCATGCTTTAGGGGCGGCGTCAGTGGCTGGTCGGTAGCCAAAGAATCAGCAGCGGACGGACGTGAGGCCATTCAGCCATAGGATATCAGCGGCGTCAGTGGCTGGCCGGCAGCCGAAGATACAGCATCAGCCTTCGAGCTGTGAGGGGGACTGAGGCCATTTGGACACATCGACAGTTTTATATTTAAATTTGCAGAATGGGTGCTGCATTGTCAACACCACGTATTATTGCAAAGTTGAATTGGCACTCTTATTTCTCCAAGCACACAGTCCTTAATTTGCATGCACCAATGCAGCACCGGTTCTGTAAGTTTAGCAGTGAAAAGCTGAACTCACTGATTTCAGGTGATTTATTCAGCAGGGCTGCTAAAAGCACTCCCTCACACACAGAAATATAAAAAAAAATTAAATTACAAGCCTTTGCAGGGGTCCAAGAAACAAATCTTCACTTTTTCTGCAGTATTTTTAAAAATGGCCGAGTGCCAATGTTTGTGTGAGACTGCGTGTGCGCGCACGCTCCAACGCGCACGCGCAGGGTTGCCAGCACCACGAAGGCTAATTTAAATTGTACCCGCTCCCTGCTACTTAGAAAATCGGCGCGAGTGTTAGGCTCCGCCCCCTGCTGCGAAGAGCGCGCCGCGTCAAGCAGACATCGAGCTCAATATCGGACTTTTTTTTAGGCGCAGTTTTCGGCGCGAAAAACAGGCGCCCAGCTCGGAGGTGCGCCGTTTTCGCCGCGACACGAAACTTGGGGCCTATCATTCCAGTTGTGAAGGCTGCAGCCACTCAGGAACAACAGCACAGTTTTCATATCAGGCATTTCGCAGACAGTTCCAACAACGATTTCCACATGTTCACAATTCCAAAGGCAATGGTATTTTCATCTAAAAGCTTTTAGTATTGATTAATCAAAGAAAAGGTTTCTATGCTGCTGCATCTCAACTCCACTTATTGTCACGAGTGGTCTAAACAAAGCTGCACATCTGTCACTTTCTGATGCTGCCTGGAATGGAGAATCTTCGCTATGATTGGATAGGCTGGGGTTGTTCTCCTTGGAACAGAGGAGGCTGAGGGGCGACATCATTGAGGTGTATAAAATTTTGAGGGGCCTGGATATAGTGGATAGCAAGGGCCCATTTCCCTTGGGAGAGGAGTCAATTACGAGGGGAAAGAGGTTTAAAGTGGTTGGTGGAAGGTTTAAAGTGGATTTGAAGGGTAGCTTCTTCAGGCAGAGGGTTGTGGGGGGTCTTGAACTCACTACCTGGAAGGGTGTTAGAGGCAGAAACCTTCACCTCATTTAAAAGGTGCTTGGATGGGCACTTGAAGTGCTGTAACCTGCAGGGTTACGGACCTAGAGCTGGTAAGTGGGATTAGACTGGAATACCTTCTGTTGGCTGGCACAGATATGATGGTAAGAACTTCAGGGAATCTAATACGGCCAGAGTGGTCTTCTCGACTAGTTTTGATCACCTGGATGGGTCAGAGAGAAATTTTCCCAGATTTTTTTCCCCAGTTGGCCTGGGTTTTTATCTGTTTTTTTTCCCTCTTCCTGGAGATCACATGGCTCCGGGTGGAGTGGAGTGTAAAATGTTGCAATACATGGGGTATCGCAGTTGTGTGGGGCGGTTTGTTTAGGCTGGATGCTCTTTGCCTGTTCACCATTGTTCATTATTTATAGGTCTATATGTAACCTTCAGGGCTGCTGACCGAGGGTCGTGCGGCTCTTTGTCGGCCGGCGCGGACACGATGGGCCGAAATGGCCTCTTTCTGCGCTGTAAATTTCTATGTTTCCATGAAGTACCCCTGCCTTCGAAAGGGAGTCAAGATCAAATTACAAGTGACAGATCTGTGCTTGTCTCCAATTACACTCGACATGTAAACAACTGTTATATGCTTGAATGCACCACTGACTGGTGCTTGACTGTCCTTGGCAGACTTTTAGTTGGTCAGTTTTGTTTTTGAGGGGCAAAGACTGCTAGCTTTTTTGGCGGGGCGGGGCGGGGCGGGGGGGGAGAAATAAAGGTGATTGTTTTGAAAACTATGCCATTCTATACATATGCATACATACAAATATACCTATACACACACACACAGGCACCTCAAAATATCATCATTCCCTTATTGCTGGCTCCATCATTTGATGTTGAATATCTTAAGCCTTTTGCTAAATCTGCTGAAGTTTACTTCGAAACTGAGGTTTTATACCAAGTGTAATTAATCGATTATTAAAATATCTGCTTTATCGAGATGATTGGGATGGAAGGCAATGATAGAGTAATTGAATAATTTGGGTACCATTGCAAAATACCACAAATAAATTGTCGACTTTTACATTGTTCAGCTATTGAAAAACATTTTAATAATGTTTTATGCATTGGTTGAAATTTCTAGATTTGCGGCCCCAAGGAATTTAAAATTACAATCAATATCTATAGTCACAGATTTGTCTTTGAGCACAAAGAGGGAAACTGAAATTTGCTGTGTGTCTCAGTGACCCTTATTATTGATGTTCTCTGCTTAAATGAACTCAACCGCACTTTTTATTAAAGGTACACACACACACACACATATTATGGGGTCGATTTTCAGCAAGGCCTCCAACCGCCCAAGTGCTGCCGAGGTACCGGATGGTACTTTGGGGAGGATATTCAGGAAGGTGGTCCCTCGAAGGTCAGCGGGCGGCAAATGGAAGACATAGGCTGCCAATCTGGGCGGCAGCAGGCAGGAGGTCGCATTCTCGGCGACAGAGGCGCTTGCCACCCAAGTGCCGCCAAGGATGGAGTCGGGCCCACGGAGGGTCGAAGACCTGACAAAAAACAACAATAAATTTAAAAAGTATCCGACGATCTTCAGGGGACCCCATACAGGTGAGTCACTGTTGGAAAAAAAGTATTAAAATGTTCACTTACCTTTTTTTCAGGTTCTTCCTGCTTACCGTCGGGGACAGACCAGCCTCCAGCCAGCAGTCCACCCCCGTTCTGCCATCAAGTCCCGCTGACTCCCGCCCACAGGAATCTGGGAGCTCGGTGGGCGGGAGCTCAGTTGTGCCACTCGGCCGTCCGCTGACGTCAGCGGGCGGTTCCCGGCGACTCTCCCCTCCCTCCCGCTCCAGGCCACCCCAAAAGTGGCACTGGGCAGATCTTTAGGAGGAATGCAGGTGGGAGTGGGCAGCAGTCGGTGGTGAGGTGCTGAAAATCGACCCCTATATTTCTGGCTTGCCCACTGGTTCAGGCAGTGAGTCACTGAACCATGCAGACCAAGGTCGCTAACCCCTTCTGATGGCTCTCCAGTGATCCCTGCTGGGAGTGTATGTGTGGACAGAATTAGGTAAGGGTTAGTGTTCGTGTGCAATGCTCCCTGTGGTTGAATAGCCTGTCCTCATTTGTCAAGAATAGTCACTTGGGTGATGGCTACTGGCATCTTTCAAAGGATTCTCCAGCAACAGTAAATGCCTTCATGGGACGAAGACACTATTCACTAAAGGAATTTGCAGTCTTGCACTTCCGTGTTCCATCACTCTGGACAAAGTCTTATCCCAGGCTGAAGGAAGCAGCGGTGACCTTGACTGACGAGAAACCATGAAACACAAACACTATTAATGCTGGTGATTCTAAGCACCAAAGAGAGAGTGGAGAGAAGTCAGATTTATGCGGAAAATTGGACGCCTGGTGAAGAACAGGGAAGACCATTGTAATCCAACACTGTTTCTCACTTGTTCGACATGCTTTTCGGACCATACCAAAGTAGCACACATACTAGCAATGAGTCTCTGAAGGCTTCATTATTTACTGGAAATGTTCATTATTTTGAGCTGTCAGATGAAGATATTGTTCTGTGAAAGTATGTGAGTCACTCCAGAGAGTTGCCTTGCAGACAATTTCAGAAGATATTTTCTGACATGTGATTCATAAAGTGCCAAAAGCAACAGCAGACTGAGATCTAAATTTCTCTGGTGGTTGCTGTCCGAGGGACTAGCACAAGGAGCTACAATCTGCCTAATTCATCAATCTACATGTTGCAATGAGACTGACCTAAAGGTATCATCATACAATAAACCAATACATGTTTGACAGTTATTTGCTTCTGAACCAAAGCTTCGATCATTGTGTTGACCTCAGTTTAGTTGAAGAACCATGAGGTGGTGAAACAACGGTATTAAATGCAGAAATCATAGGGTTTATATAAGTTATCAGTTCACTCAAGATTAAAACCAAATCCAAGACAGGAGATTAACTGACAAATAAATGACTCGACATTCCAGGTGTTGTTCGTGAACATAGTTCCAGGATGGGATTTTCCACCAGCAGTATGTGCCAAGCTGATAGAATTGTCATGTGCATTCCGAGCTGGAGGAAAGTTCTAAGAATATAAGAACTTTAGAATTCGGAGCAGGAGTACACTACATGGCCCTTCAACTCTGCACCACCATTCAATAAGATTGTTGCTGATTTTCGACCTCAACTCTACTTTCTCGCCCGATCCCCATATCCCTTGATTCTCCTCGAGTCCAAAAATCTATCTATCTCAGCCTTGAATATATTCAACGTCTCAGCATCCACAGCCCTTTGAGTGAAGAAATTCCTCCTCATCTCAGTCTTAAATGGTCGACCCCTTATCTGGAGACTATGCCCCCTAGTTCTGGACCCTTTAGCCAGACGAAACAACCTCTCAGCATTTACCCTCTCAATCCTCCTCAGAATCTTGTATGTTTCAGTGAGATCACCTCTCATTCTTCTAAACTCCAGAGTATAGGCCAAAGCTACTCAAACTCTACTCATAGGCCAACCCTCTCTTCCCAGGATCAATCTGGCGAATGTTCGTTGACCCACCTCTAAGTCATGCATGTCCTTTCTCAGATAAGAAGACCAGGAAATATAAAGTTAGCATGCAGGTACAGCAAGCAATTGGGAAGATAAATGGCATGATGGCCTTTATTGCAAGGGGGTTGGAGTACAAGAGCAAGGAAATCTTACTACAATTGTACAGAGCTTTGGTGAGACCAGACCTGGGATACTGTGTACAGTTTTGATCTCGAGATATTTGCTGACATGTAAAGGCAGCTGAAATATTGCATTTTAAAAGATTTTAGTGTCAGCTGAGCTACAGCTCATCACCCTCTCCTCTCTGAGTCACAAGGTACTCCTGGAACTGAAAATATTATCCAGGGCAACACATGGGCGCAGTACTGCATTGTCAGCTTTACTTGCCATTGGATAAAACATTGAACCTCGGCTCCATTTGTTTGGTCGGATGGCTGAGGTGGACTTAAAAGACTCCTTGACACAAGTCCAAAAAACAGGGCGCTCTCGCTGTGTCGATGATAATTCCTCAAGCACCACTACCAAAAACAGATTAATTGGTCTTCTGCCTCATTGTCGCTGGCACAACTTTGCGGTGTGCAAAATTCCTGTTGCATTTGCTGGTGTAACAACAGTAATTCAACACCAAAAGCAATTAATTGGCTAGAAATGCATTGAGATATCCTCAGTGACCTAATATGGCACTATATAAATGCAATTTTTAATTAATGCTTTTTACGGTTGTGATCTTGGCACTATTTCTCTTTGTTGTGAGCCATTAGAGTTGAGGATTATCTAGACATCATGATAGTGTCAGCCACAGCAAGTACAATATTATCCTTGGCTAAGCTGATTTATGTAGGTGGTATTCAAACAACTGGGGGCTTTGTGTGTTACCCTATGATATCTGCACATTCTATCTTCATAAACATGTGCTGCCTGTTGGCGTTAAATAGGACGAAGACATTAGATGAAGTTACGAGAATCATTGCAGTTCCATTTGAATTACTCCATAGGCAATGAAACCCCTTTTCTGAGTGTTTAGCAACTAAGCTCTTGTACAAGAAAGGTTCTATAATGAATGCGGCTGAGATTGTTCTGTCAGCAACCATTTCTGTCGCTCCCTGTCTGATAACTCATAAAGGAACACTCATCTCTCCATCTGCTGTAATGCTCCCTCATCAACTGAGTTTTCAGCGTTCTCAATCGACAACAACAAAAATAAGTTGTAGTTATATCGCGCCTTTAATGTAGTGAAATGTCCCATGGCACTTCACGAGAGTCTTATGAGATAAAAAATTGACATCGAGCCACATAAGGAGAAATTAGGGCAGGTGACCAAAAGCTTGTCAATGAGGTAGATTTTAAGGAGCTTCTTGAAGGACAAAAGAGAAGTAGAGAGGAGGAGACGTTTAGGCAAGGAGTTCCAGAGCTTGGGGCCTGGCAACACAAGGCAGGGCCACCAATGGTTGAATGATTATAATTCTGCTCAAGAGGGCAGAATTAAAGGAGCAGACATCTCGGGGGGTTGTGGCGCTGGAGGAGATTACAGAGTTAGGGAGGGGCGAGGAGAGATTTGAAAATAAGGATAAGAATTTTGAAATCGAGGAGTTGCTTAACCGGAAGCCAATGCAGGTCAGCGAGCACAGGAGTGTTGGGTGAGCAGGACTTGGTGCGAGTTAGGACACAGGCAGCCAAGTTTTGGATGACCTCAACTTTACGTAGACTGGAATGTGGGCGGCTAGTTAGGAGTGCGTTGAAATAGTCAAGTCTGGAGGTAACAAAGGAATGGATGAGGGCTTCAGCAGCGGATGAGCTGAGGCAAGGGCGGTGATGGGTGATGTTGCAGAGGTGGAAATAGGCGGTCTTAGTTATACTGCGGATATGTGGTTGAAAGATCATTTTAGGATCAAATATGATACCAAGGTTGCGAACAGTCTGGTTCAGCCTCAGACAAAAGTTGGGGAGAGGGATGGAATCAGTGGCTAGGGAACGGAGTTTGTGGCGGGGCCCGAAAACAAAGGTTTCGGTCTTCCCAATATTCAATCTAATCTTCAGTGAGTGCAAGCTAAAATGGGCAACCTCAAATTTAGGGGAAAGGTACAATGTTGAGAGAGATCAAAGTGAAATTCCTAGTATTGGTGGTGACTGATGTGGATATTGGTTGCCAATGTAGAAAAAGCCTTCTATTGCCAACGCTTACATTTCTCACCTTGATGAGCATAAAAATAAGGATTCATTCATCTGATTCAGCTAATGAAATACCCTTTTACTACCACTAAATGGCAGCAGCGTACTAAATAAACCAAACGTGACAATAAGGTAACCTGGCAGCAGATGTCACAATTTGGACATTTAACGGGAGATGCAATCTAATATAATGGTTGGAACTGAAAATCCAATTGTCAGATGGGATACTTCAAATCGAAGAGAGAGATTCTGCTGCTGCCAAGTTCACTTATTGTTTCTGTAGTACAGTATTACAAAAGTGCTGCAATGGCAGCTGGTGGCACATATTGCATTGGCTTACTTGCATTTAGCTTGTTTCTAATGTAATTTCAATTTGGCAGAGTCAGGCAATTCGCTTGGACTGGGTATACTGGCCTCGGAAAGCGTTACATTCAATATTCAACTTGTTTCCATTGTGTTGAAACATAGCAAGGCAGCAAACAGAAACACTAGCAAATATCAAAACACAATCTTCAAGGGTAAAAGGCCATTGAGCTCACCAAGCCAGTTCCTTTCTACATGTCTCTGGATGATTAATCATCATTGACTTCCTCTCCAAATCAACTGTTGATCTCCTGTTCCAGAAGTGGTGATTTTCTGGCACAAATGGGCACACGTTAGCCTATGCCAGCAGGTTAAGAGGTGGACTGTATCAAATTTTAATGTGGGAGTTCTTCCCTTTTAATTTGGATCATCTATTAACTTGGGAAAAGCTACCCCAGAGAACTTGGCCTGAAGCACATTTCGCTGGTGGGTAGAATATCAAGTGAGGCAAACTCTGGTAAAGAGGCAACTCTTCAGGGGTGATAGCTTGAGGTACTGAATGCCAAGTTGGTTAATTGTTCACAGAGGAGATATTTGAGCAGCTCTGCTCATCACAGCCTCGTCGCTGAGAGCTTGCAGAAATGAAGCGCAGGAAGTGGAAAGAGCGTGCGGCAAACCAGTCCCACCCACCTTTTCCCTCAATGACTATCTGTCCCACCTGTGACAGAGTCTGTGGTTCTCGTATTGACTGTACAGCCACCTAAGAACTCATGCTAAGAGTGGAAGCGAATCTTCCTCGATTCCGAGGGACTGCCTATGATGATGATCATCATCACAGGCAGCTGCCTAAATCAGGCTAACCATTTTTCAATTCCACGGAAGGCAATTACCAAGACATCGCTAATAATGTATTATTGTACTATTTTGGTCAGCTCAATAAGTTCTTTGCAGCTCGTTACTGCCCTGTATTTTCTGCTGATTTCAGGCAAAATCACATCATCATGCAGCTTCAATTAGTTTTTTGCACCTCGTTAAAGTGTGATTACCTCAGTGAGTTTTACAAGTGACTAACTGTTGCCCTGCCTGACTCTTTTCTGTCACACTTTGGGAAGGAGATGAGTTCCATTCTTTGTTCCATTCTAAAATATGGCTCATTATTAGCATTGCAGAGGCAGTTGCTAACTGGAGGTTTCAGGTTTTCTGACGCTGTCCTGTTGCAGTGTCACTCCTGGGGTGGGGGAAACAGAGGTGATGAGAGAGAGAAAGCAAGAGAAATAATCATAAAGAAAGTCAGAAAGAGGAAGAAAGACAAAGAAAAAGAAACAAGAAAAGAGAGAAAAAGAAATTGAGTGAGATGGAAAGCAGAAGACGAGAAATGTCCTGTTGCTCCCTTCCGACTGCCCCAACAACCTCAAAGCACGCCGTTCCCATAGACCCACCATACTTCTCCCACAACTCAGGACAAACTTTGTATCCTGGCATAGATATGCCTCGTGCTGACGTAGAAATGCAAATATTTTCCCACCATATCTTCTAATTGATCTAGGCTTTAAAAGAGTTAAAACATAGAAACATCGAAAAATAGGTGCAGGAGGTAGCCATTCGGCCCTTCGAGCCTGCACGACCATTCAATAAGATCATGGCTGATCATTCACCTAAGTACCCCTTTCCTCATGAACATGAACATTAAATACTTAAGTTGGAGAGCACGCAATAATCATGACCAGTTTTCATGGGAAAATGGCCAGAGCTGACCAATCTGATCTCCCAAACACTGCTGTACGTACCAGACACCATGCATCAAGACTGAATTTCACATATTTCATCACCATAAATTACTGAAATCAATTCTGAGGGACAGTATAAATCTTCATTGAGAAAGACCTCAATTAATCAAGGACAGTTAGTATGGATTTGTTAAGGGAAGATTGATGAATGAGTTCTTTGAGGAGGTAACAAGGAGGATCGATGAGGGTAGTGT
Organism: Pristiophorus japonicus; assembly: GCF_044704955.1. Taxonomy (NCBI): domain Eukaryota; kingdom Metazoa; phylum Chordata; class Chondrichthyes; family Pristiophoridae; genus Pristiophorus; species Pristiophorus japonicus. Next base: position 186,023,563 of record NC_091987.1, on the reverse strand, counting down.
GTTTGATGTAGTTTACATGGATTTTAGCAAGGTTTTTGGCAAGGTCCCACATGGTAGGCGGATGAGAAAAGTAAAAGCCCATGGGGTTCATGGTAGAGTGACACATTGGATCCAAAATTGGCTCAGTGGCAGGATGCATAGGGTAATAGTTGAGGGAAGTTTTTGTGAAGGGAAGGTTGTTTCCAGTGTGGTTCCAGTACTCGGTCTCTTACTTTTTATAGTATATATTAATGATTTAGACTTAAATATAGGAGCATGATGAAGAAACTTGCAGATGATACAAAAATTTGCTGTGTTGTTGACAGTGAGAAGGAAAGCTCTGGACTGTAAGAAGATATCGATGAACTGGTCAGTTGGGTAGTGATAGAGAATTCAAGCTCTGCAGCCTGGCTGCAGTTTTTGAGAAAACACAGACCACATTGCATTAAGGCATCAATCAACTCGACATTTTAGGACCTAGGGTAGCGAGCCAATTAAAGGTTAAAAGACGATCAAATGAGCCAATAAGGTCAAAGAAGGCAAGTTCTTTTCTGTAAATTGAACCAGGTATAAGTACAGCCATTTTGGCCATGTGGTTTCAGAAGGACAAAGGCCTGGCTTAAAGCCAGAAGCTTGTTGCTGCTGCCAGAATAAAGTTACATTAAAACTACAACCGGAGTTCGTATTTCATTGGAAATTAAGAGATCTCACAATTTTGGCATCACGAACAGGATCGCTGAGGGAAGAAACTGAATTTTGGACATCGGACCTACATACTGAGGTAAGGACTCCTCTTTATAAAAGTCCTCGGTCAAAAGTCTAAATTCGCCTCTCCTTCTACGCGATTCCGAAAGACTCCAGTTTGCGAACCCTCCAGTTGGTAGTCGGCTCGAGATCCCATAGACGTCTAACTTCGGCGGTGTGTTAGTTAATTAATCACCGACCCACTGATAGGCTGGAAAGCCTACGACTCGAGACCCCAGTAAAGAAATCAGTATTATGGCAGCAGGAGATAAGAACAAACAATTGCCTACAACTGTTAAAGGTGGGCAGGCACCACCTGAGGTTTCGATAGATGAAATCCTCGAACAGTTGAAAGAATACACAGAGCAACAATTCAACTTATCTAAAACCTGTATTAAGATCGAACAAAAGTACGGAACCTCCAAAGGACAATGGTCCTTGGACGAGATTAAAAGGGTCTGGGGAAAAACGACCCGTATGAAAAATAAAGAGCGAACTAGATGGTCCCTAGCCATTATGGGACAGATCCGAAAGCGGAATGAAATTATAATGCGTTCCCAACATGATCGAGAACTGACCAGTGCAAAGGACCAATTGCAAGCTGTTTGTGCACAGCTGCGACAAAAAAGATTTGAACTTGAAAAGTCGGAAGCGGAAGTTAAAGATCTTAAAGGTGAAATTAAAGAATGGAAAAAATCATGAGGTCAAGAGACAGTAATAGGAAAAGGAAAATGTATCGGTCAATTCCCAGGGTACCCATGTTTGGATAAATTAAAAGCGCAAACCCGAAGACACGACCGAGGAATAGATACGGATTCTGAATCCTCTGACGATACAGGGTTGGAGGATGAAGAATTAGGGGTGCGCTTTGCCCCGTTTAAAAAAAGACGAGTTGTAGTCAAATCGGAAGAGACTGCGGATGAGGGCGGAACCAAAAAAACAAGGAAAAGTGTGTATGCAGAATATTTAGTTCATGATCCGGCAGACCCAGAAAATTGATAAATGGTCCAAGGAAATGCCCAATCCAAAGAAAGGGGGAGTAAAAATGTGGGACCAATTGGACCGCTTAAGAAATATATATCAACTTCATCCCTGGGACGGAGTGCAAATTTTGACCATAATGGTGCCAAAAACACAAGGAAGAAAATTGCACGACAAGGTAGAAGCAGCTTTGGGGCAGGATGAGCAAGAATTAGACGCAGGATGGGAGGCGATTAAACACTGGCTACAAGCCTTCAGTCCAGCTAAGACAGACTGGGGAAAAATTGCAGCCTGCCAACAGAAAGGAACAGAGGAGGTCCTGGAGTATGACGAGCGGTTTAGATGCACGTGGCAAGAACATTCGGGTATGAATAATACGGATGAGGAAATGGATGAACAAATGTTTGGACCCCTGAAAGCAGCTTTCGTGGCAGGTCTAAAGCCAGAACTGTCCAAAATGCGTAAGGTAGTGGTACCGGACTGGGAAGGTAGAGGAACTACATTTGCAGTATTGGTGGATCGATGTAACCAATTAGACAGGGATATGGGAGCTAAAGTCCGAGCCCTGCAGGCTGTGGGATGGAAATCCCAGGATTCCGATAAACAGTTATGAGGAAAATTACCCGGAAAATGTCATTATTGTGGGAAAGAAGGTCACTGAGCCAAGATGTGCATGGCAAAACAGCAAGGTCGTGGCCAGGGAAGAGGACGCAGCCAGGGATACAATTCAGCCAACAAACCAGGCTTGTCACAAGATAATGACTTAATGGAAGCATTTAAGCGACTGACAATACAACAACAGAAGGAGTTACTTGGGATAACAAAAAACGATTAGAGCCCACCCTGGTCCACCTCCTCACACTAATACAACAAAGGGGAGATGGGCTATATATAACTGTGAGGGTGGGCGATAAGGATGTGGACTGTCTTTTAGACACAGGGGCGGAATTAACATGCTTACCCCTACAATATGGAGACTTTTTGCCGTTGGATGGTAGGGCACGTCTATGGAGTTGGGGGCCATAAAATGGAAATTAAAAGGACAACACCGGTACTTATAGGGCTGGGTCCACATGAACTAACCACACCGGTCTGGATAGGTCCAGTAGATCAACCCCTTTTGGGAATGGACATTCTAATCCAAGTAGATTCATCGTTGCACTTGGAGGATGGTCGGGTGACATGGTCAATTAGAACTTTGAAGAAAGAAGAATGAAGAAACACCCGATATGGGCTAAAGATAAGAACGATTGTGGCCTGCTCCAGATGGAGCCTGCGTCATTTACCGGGTCTAAGCCTCCATGCACTAAACAGTATCCTGTCAGTCCAACTGCCATCGCACGAATCTTACCAGTTATTCAGCAATTGGAGAAACAAGGGGTGCTTATTAAAACGCATAGCTCCTCCAATAGCCCCGTGTGGCCGGTACAGAAATCTAATGAGACTTGGCGTTTGACTGTCGATTATAGGAAAGCTAACCAGTGCATTGATCAAAAACTCCTTTGGTCGCAGATCCCTCCACCATTTTTAATGCCCTCAAACCGGAACATAAATATTTCTCGGTTATAGATATGGCCAATGGATTTTGGTCGGTGCATCTGGCACCGGAGGTTCGACAGTGGTTTGCTTTCACGGTCCAAGGACAACAGTATACTTGGACCCGGTTACCGCAGGGTTTCCACAACAGCCCTACAGTATTCCACATGGCTTTACAAAGCCATTTGCGAGAATTACCTCCCCTGTCATCTACAGTCATCCAATATGTAGACGATATCATGAAAGCTTCAAACACGGAAGAACAGCATGAACAAGATTTACGAGCTTTGCTGGACCACCTTTGGCTGAAAGGATATAAAGCCAGCATCGACAAAGCACAAATATCCTAAGAAGAGGTTGTATACCTGGGACAAAAGATTTCACAAGGAACGAGAGAACTTACCCAGAATAGACCTGCAGCCATTCGGGCTGCTAAAAATCCCACCACTATTCAGGAACTAAGGTCTTTTTTGGGATTGTGTAACTTTAACAGCAATTGGATTGACTCCTTCACACAGCTTGCTCAGCAATTGAATGATATCTTAAAGGGGAAACGTGCCTCTAAAGAAGCCGAGTTACGGGCCCTGTCAAAAGCATGTCGAATAGCAGAAGGACAGACAGCTAATGTCTACACAGAGTCGCGTTATGCTTTTGGAGTCGCTCACGACTTTGGTCTGTTATGGCGGAAAAGAGTATTCCTCACTGCTGCTGGTACACCTATCCGAAATGGAAAAGAAGTCCGAGACTTACTGGAGGCCATACAATTACCTCAGGAAGTGTCCATCCTGAAGTGTAAGGCCCATACCAAGGAAAATACCACGGAAGCACAGGGAAATGCCCAAGCCGACCAGGCAGCTAAAGATGCCGCCTCACAGGGCGTTCCCCCAGAAGAACCAATGCAGGTGTGCAGATTGAAAGCACTCAGGACTCTGACACGAGACCTTCAAACAATGCAAGGCGAGTGCTCCCGAGAGGAAAAATGGACATGGATTGAGACAGGAATTAAGCTATGTGAAGATGGTGTCTGGAGACAAAGAGTTACCGACAAGCCAATCACGCCACAAGCGCTTATGCCTTTTTTAGCCCAACAGATCCACTCGTGGGGACACTTGGCCTCACAACAGATGATGGCACAGTTCCAGAAAAGCTGGTGGGGTCAGGGATTTAAAAAACATGCCCAGCTGGTAGCAGACCGCTGTATGGTCTGCCAGAAAATAATTCTGGACCTATCACGGTAATGCCCCAACTGAGGCCCCCCTGCCCCTGTCTGACCATTCCAGCATCTGCAGGTTGATTATATATCCCTTCCTTCATGCCAAGGATTCTTGTCATGGTCGACAGATTCTCCAGATGGGTAGAAGCTGTCCCAACTAAAAGAGCCACAGCCAATCACACTGCAAAAGGTCTTGTGTAAGGATTACATTCCCCGATGGGGAGTCCCGAGTAGCATTGACTCAGATCAGGGAACACACTTCACAGGTGCTGTCTGCCAAGAAGTCTGTAGGTTACTGAACATTACGTGGGATTTACACTGTCCTTATCATCCACAATCATCAGGACAAGTAGAGCGAATGAATCGAACTCTGAAACAACAGCTTGCCAAATATCACCAAGAGGGAACACCATGGCCCCAGGCACTACCAATAGTGCTATGTAGCATTAGGGCAACCCCAAACAGAACTACCGGTCTAAGCCCATTTGAAATTATAACAGGAAGACCCATGTCGCTGCCAAGAACTATCGATTTAAGGAAAGCTGATGTTCACTTAATGAGTGACACTTTGTTATTATACTGTCAGAACTTAACCAATGCTATTAGTTCTGTTTCCCGACAGGTATCGGCAGCTTGGGGTAATCCACCCGAAGGAGGACACGACATCATCCCGGGAGTCTGGGTGTATGTGAAAAAGTTGCATAAAGAACCTTTGGGTGCCAAGTGGGAGGGACCTTATCAAGTGTTATTGACCACCCAGGCAGCTGTTAAAGTCCAAGGAAAGAAAGCCTGGATCCACACTTCACACGTTAAACGAGCACCCGTAACTGAAGCTGAAATCTAATAAGGACAATTACTTTTTGCCAAAATGTATAAATGTACTGTATTACTGATTGTTGGTATTCTAGGCATTTGCTTACTTCTTACTAGCCGACCCTCTGCACCAAAGGGAAATAGTAGGGTAGCAAGGGAATTACATGTAAATACCTTTTTATATATGTCATACATTTATGCCAAACAAGGTAACATTTCTAGTTGTTGGGTATGTGCGCATATTCCTATTCACTCAAAGGGAGGGATTCCCTTGAGACCAGTTCCCTTGAATATCTCGGAAATGACTGAGTGGATCATTAATCAAAACAAAACAGGCAATGCGTTTCAGGATACGGAAAACTGGGCACGTAAATGGAAGTCAGCAGGTTACAATCTGACTACCTTTGAAGGGGGATACCAACCATGCTACAATAATTCCAAACGGCCCCCATTTTTTGTTATCACTAATACAACGGGAATAGGAAGACCGGGGGAATCGGTCTGTCTGATTAGAAACATCAAAGAGGCCAAAATATGGGGTATAGTAACTGCTCCCGGAATTATAATGTAATCAAGCCACGGATACGTCCAAACTGGGCCGATGTGGGAATTTTTAACCTAACGGGGATTCTGAATAAAACAGATGGAAAGGCCTGGACAGGCCCCGGAGTGTTGCTGACAAAGAAACAGCTAACATTCATTGCCTATAATGGCACCTATTGGGTGTGTGGCCACTAGGCCTACTCTTGGCTGCCCCAGAATTGGACGGGATCCTGCTATTTAGCCCACATTGTGCCTTATATGTATCATATAAAGTCACTGTCGGAACATTTACACCGTCCTAAGAGAGCTATCACAGAAACAGAGAGGTTCTTTGCCATTCTGATCCCCAGGTATGGGACCGCCAAACTGGCAAGGGAATCCATTAACATGGCATCCGTTGTGGAACGAGTAGCCAATGATACCTCAGAGGCCCTAGTTAAAATCAATGCAGAAATGGTAGCAATCCGCACAGTAGCCCTACAGAATAGACTGGCCCTTGATTACATCCTGGCTGAAAAGGGAGGTACTTGCGCTCTACTCGGAACTGAGTGTTGCACATATATCCCAGATAGCTCCGAAGAAATTACCCACTTAGCGGAGCATATCCAAAAGGAGGTAGAAAAACTTAAGCAACCCCCATCATTCACTTTGTGGAGCGGAGCCACTGAATGGCTAGATTCAATAGGAACTTCATTGGTGGAAGGTTTAATTCTATTTGTTATAATTATTTTACTTTTATATTGTTTATGTTGTTGTTGCTGCGTTATTAAACATTATTAAATGTTGTTGTGACCAGGCGGCTGTAGCTGCTGTCCCGCATGTGAGACCCCTTGCAGGTCCCAGCAGAAGGTCTGTATGTGGCACAGGGGTATGTTATGCTTAAGGGAAGGCTGTTTACTGGTTGAATTAAGATATTGATTTGGATTAAATTGGATTAAGGTTAATTAACCTACTAAAAAAAGACTTCCATTGTGGCCACGATGGAACTCGGGTTGGTGTAAATTTGTGTGGAAGCTACTAGGCCGGACATGTGGCGAAACACATCAACAAATTTTAGAAGGAAACTCTATTAACATGTATGAAATTATTTTGTAGAATGTTTAACCAGTGATAGCTGATGTTTTATGATTCAGTTTGTGAAAGAATCAAAGGGGGGATTGATAGAGAATTGATAGAGATAGCCTGGCTGCAGTTTTTGAGAAAACACAGTCCACATTGCATTAAGGCATCAATCAACTTGACATTTTAGGACCTTGGGTAGCGAGCCAATTAAAGGTTAAAAGACTATTAATTGAGCCAATAAGGTCAAAGAAGGCGAGTTATTTTCTGTAAATTGAACCAGGTATAAGTGCAGCCATTTTGGCCATGTCGTCTCGGAAGGACAAAGGCCTGACTTAAAGCCAGAAGCTTGTTGTTGCTGCCAGAATAAAGTTACATTAAAACTACAACCGGAGTTCGTATTTCATTGGAAATGAAGAGATCTCACAGATAGAAAAGTAGCAAATCGAATTCAATCCGGAAAAGTGTGACGTAATGCATTTGGGGAGGTGCAATAAGGCAAGGGAATACACAATCAATGGGAGGATACTGAGGGGTTTGGAGAAACAGAAGGACCTTGGAGTATATGTCCTTATATCCTTGAAGGTAACAGGACAGGTCAATAAGGTAGTTAAAAAGGCAATGCTTTCCTTTATTAGCCGAGGCATAGAATATAAGAGCAGGGAACTTCAGCTAGAACTGTATACAACATTAGTTAGGCCACAGCTCGAGTCCTGCATGCAGTTCTGGTAGGTCCTCGCCGCACAGCACTGCCCCCCCAGTCACCAAGATCCACGGCACGGCCCTGAACAACGTGGATCACTTCCCTTAGCTCGGGAGCCTCCTATCAACAAGACGACAAGATGCAACACCGCCACATGTGCACCAGTGCAGCCTTCGGCCGCCTGAGGAAAAGACCAGGCCCTCAAAACTGTCACCAAGCTCATGGCTCCAGGGCTATAGTAATAACAGGCCGCCTGTATGGCTCAGAAACATACAGGCGCTGTATACACCTCAAGTCGCTGGAGAAATACCACCAGCGTTGTCTCCGCAAGATCCTACAAATCCCCTGGGAGGACAGAAGTACCAATGTTAGCGTCCCCGTCCAGGCCAACATCCCCAGCATTGAAGCACTGACCACACTTGATCAGCTCTGTTGGGTAGGCCATATCGTTCGCATGCCAGACACGAGACTCCCAAAGCAAGCTCTCTACTCGGTACTCCTTCACAGCAAACGAGCCAAAGGTGGGCAGCGGAAACGTTGCAAGGACACCCTCAAAGCCTCCCTGATAAAGTGCGACATCCCCAGTGACACCTGGGAGTCCCTGGCCAAAGACCGCCCTAAGTGGAGGAAGTGCCTTCGGGAAGGCGCTGAGCTCCTCGAGTCTCGTCGTCGAGAGCATGCAGAAATCAAGCGCAGGCAGCGGAAAGAGCGTGCGGCAAACCTGTCCCACCCACCCCTTCCCTCAACGACTATCTGTCCTACCTGTGATAGAGACTGTGGTTTTGTATCGGACTGTACAGCCACCTAAGAACTCATGTTCAGAGTGGAAGCAAGTCTTCCTCAATTGCGAGGGACTGCCTATGATGATGATGATGATGGTCACCACATTGCAGGAAGGATGTGATTGCACTAGAAAGGGTGCAGACGAGATTTATGAGGATGTTGCCAGGACTTGAAAACGTTGGGGATGAGGAAAGATTGGATAGGCTGGCGTTGTTTCCTTGGAACAGAAGTGGCTGAGGGGAGATTGAATTGAGGTATATAAAATTATGAGGGGCCTAGACAAAGTGGACAGGAAGGACCTATTTCCTTAGCAGAAGGGTCAATAATGAGGGGGCATAGATTTAAAGTAGTTGGTAGAAGGATTAGAGGGGAGATGAGGAAACATTTTTCACCCAGAGGTTTGTGGGAGTCTGGAACTCACTGCCTGAAAGGGTGGTAGAGGCAAAAACCCTCATCACATTTAAAAGGTACTTGGATGTGCACTTCAAGAGCCGTAACTTACAGGGCTACGGACCTGGTGCTGGAAGGTGGGATTACGCTGGTAACTCTTTTTCAACCGGACACGATGGCCCAAATGGCCTTCGTTTGAGTTTTAATTTTCTATGAATCTATGGGGCCAAGTTTCGGCCTGAGATGCTCCTGTTTTTTTGGAGCAACTGGTTTAGAATGGAGTATCTCAGAAATTGCAATTTTCGGCATTTAGTTTGCTCCAGTTCTAGTCAGTTGGAACAGTTTCAGTTTGGAACAGATTTTTTTTTCAAAAGGGGGCGTGTCCGGCCACTTACGTCCGTTTTGAAAGTTTAGGCAGTGAAAACATGGTGGGGGGGGGGCGGTGGGGAGCGGAGGTCGGGTTGCCTGGGGTGGGGCAGGGGGGAGCGGAGGTTGGGTCGCCGGGGGTGGGGGGGGAGGGGGCGCGGAGGTCGGGTTGCCGGGGCGGGAGGTCGCGGAGGTTAGTTGGGGTCGCGGAGATGGGGTTCGCGGAGGTCGGGGGGGGAGTAGCAGAGGTCGGTGGGGGGAGTCGCGGAGGTCGAGGGGCGGAGTGGCGGAGGTGGGGGGGGAAGCGCGGAGGTCGGATCGCCGGGGGTGGGGAGGCTGTCGCGGAGATCGGATCACCGGGGGGGGAGGGAGAGGGGGGAGCGGAGGTTGGGTCGCCGGGGGAGGCGAGCGGAGGTCAGGTTGCCGGGAGGGGGGGAGCGGAGTTCGGTTCGCCGGGGGGGTGGGCGGAGGTCGGGTCGCCGGGGGGGGGGGGGACCGGGAGAGCGGGGGTCGGGTCGGGTCCGGTCGGGTGGGAGGAGTCTTTTCCACGCAGCCCCAGTGAGGCCATTCGAACAGGGCTAGCGCGCATGTGCAGAGGTCCCGGCACTGTTTTCAGCGCAGGGATCTGGCTCCGCCCCCCACAGCTCATGCTGTGCCGCGCCCAGCTCCAGAGGACCTGCAGGGAGCCGGAGAATAGGTGAGTTTTTTTTAGGCGCACTTTGTGGCACGAAAAATGGGCGGCCAGGTCCGGGCTGCGCCGTTTTAGGCACGGCCCGAAACTTGGGGCCTATGATTCTAAAGTAGCCGCAACAATACATTGTGGATGGCATAGCACCAATATGGTTGGGTCAAATAACATCCATGGACTTCGTAAACAGTGCTACAATTGATTTGATACAAAATAACGAAAAGGTGCAGATCAATGACAATCTCGCCAATTTTGAAAAAGAGCCTGAATGATTGATCTTCACAGTGACTGAAGTTGGGGAGATGCCTGAAAAGCTACTGCATGCATTCATAAATGGCAAGTATTTAAACATTATATATTGTTGGGGAACTTCCAATTTATGTACTTAGAGTCTCCATTGAAATGAATGGAAGGTCATTGTTACACTGCAACCCTCTTCTGCAAGCAATCACATTTTGCATTGTGAATTTTTCTCTAAGAAAATTAAGCAGTCAGCAAAATGTACGGAATAGTGAAGTATTTTTACTTTTATCTAAATTTTTCAGAGTTTTGACATTTTAGTTCATATAATGTCTTATCTTGCTGCCCTTGTCCCATCAGGAAACAGTTTCATTGCGTTAATTAAACAGCAAGATAAAATTATATGAAATATGCAAATGAGCAAGCGGCAATCAATCTGCAGGCCCAATGATAATGCACAAAAAGTTGAACTGATCTGGATATATCTGTTGAAAATATTGGAACAAATAGCAAGATTTTAGATTCATAAGGATTTCAGTTTAGACTTGGGGCCCGAAATTGGTGGACATACTGCCGCATACCGCCCAAAATCGTGAAATTGATCGAAAAATACCAACATACCGCCCGGCAGAAAATTCATCAGCGCCATACCGCCGGGCGGTATGCATACGGTCCGCCCCTGCACACTGCCGAAATACCGCCCAAAATTGCCAAATTGATGACTTACCACCGACAGACCGCCGACCCTGCAGAGTGCTCAGGAAAAGGTGATTTTAAGTCGATCTTCAGTCGGCGGTATGCATCTTTACCTGTGAAAACTTTTTTATTTTTATCTGTCTCTCCCACCCCCCCAGTCTCTTTCCCCCCCACCTCCACAACATGGATCTGTTCCCCCACCCCACAGCGATCTCCCCCCCCCCACCCCCGCACCACAGGGATCTGTTCCCTCACCCCCACAGCGATCCCTCCTCCCCAAAAAGCCATCTCCCCCCAAGAAGCAATCCTCCCCCCAATCCCACCCCCCCCAATCCAAGAAGCAATCCTCCCCCCCCCCCCAACCACATACCTGCACAGCACTCTCAGGCCGGCAGTCTCTGTCGATTCGGGTCTGTGTCTCTCGGGGGATGGAGCTTCGCAGCACGTGCGCAGAACTCGGGACCCGAAAATTCCCGAGTGAAAAGGACTCAATGCCTGCACATCACCGGCTGCACTCCACTCGGCATACCGCCGAGAAAAACACGGACACACCGCCCAAATGATACCCAGCGGTATTAAGTGACACACCACCGGCATACCGCTTAGAAATGGTGGGACAACTGATTTCAGCCCCTTGCAGTATTCGGTAGATTATGTGATCAAGCATTTTGCAATTTCCTGTTGTTGTCACTTTCAATTTCCCAATACAAGTTCATAGCAGTGTACTTGTCTATCGTATTAACAGTCGAGCAGGTCTGCGAACAATTGTCAGCATGATGAGTCTTCAACATTAACTACAAATAATATGAAAGAAAAACCTTTCTCCCCACTGTTTTGAGTTGGTTATTGGACTGTTAACAAGCTGTAATTTGAATAAAGGATGCATGATGTGTCAACATCAACACTCTCAAAGCAAAAGGGAATGGGTTGTTGAGAAAGATAAGAAACTTTTACAGTCAGGAAGGTATTGTACTCTACTGCATCAAAGTGGTAGAATGTGAATTTTCACTATCAATCATATAGGAGCTGACTGATTTCAAGCATGCCAGCAGAAAGGAAATCAATTCGATGAGACCTTCTGAAGCATCACGTACCATCGGGTCAGTAGGGAGCTTCCAAGTCCCAAAGCACAACCAGCAAGACGCCTTAGAAACCTGGGCATGGCTGCCTCAGATTAGCAGATGACACACTGTGCATTCCCACCGCATTACGGCAGCAAAGTGTCAGCTTAATACAGTTGGTAGCACTCTCGACTCTGAATCAGAAGGCTGTGGATTCATACTTCACTCCAGTACTTGAGCACACAAAAACTAGACAGACATTTTAGTGCATTATTGAGAATGTGCCACACTATCAAATATTCTGCGTTTTAGATATACACTTAAATGAAGCCCCATCTGCTTATTACATTGATTCATCGTTATTGCCTGAAAGGGTGGTGGAAGCAGATTCAATGGTAACTTTCAAAAGGGAATTGGATATAAACTTAGAATCATAGAGTCATAGAAATTACAGCATGGAAGGAGGCCATTTTGGCCCAAAGAAATTAAAGCACGGAAGGAGGCCATTTCGGCCCATCATGTACACGCCAGCTGGCCAAGAGCCATGCAGCCTTATCCCACTGTCCAGCTCTTGGTCCGTAGCCCTGTAGGTTACAGCACTTTAAGTGCACATCCAAGTATTTTTTTAAAATGTGGTGAGGGTTTCTGCCTCCACCACCCTTTCAAGCAGTGAGTTCCAGACCCCCACCACCCTCTGGGTGAAGACATTTCCCCGCATATCTCCTCTGAACCTCCCCCCAATTATTTAAATCTATGTCCTTTGGTTGTTGATCCTTCTCCCAAGGGAAACAGGACCTTCCTATCCACTCTATCCAGGTCCCTCATAATTTTATACACCTCAATCAGGTCTCCCCTCAGCCTCCTCTGTTCCAAATAAAACTGACCCAGCTTCCCGCATCTTTCCTCATAGCCAAAATTCTCCAGACCTGGCAACATTCTTGTAAATCTCCTCTGCACCCTTTCCAGTACAATCACATCTTTCATATAATGTGGTGACCAGAACTGCACACAGTACTCCAACTGCGGTCTAACCAGTGTTTTATACAGTTCAAGTATAACCTCCTTGCTCTTGTATTCTATGCCTCGACTAATAAAGGCAAGTATTCCATATGCCTACTTAAGCACCTTATCTATCTGGCCTGCTACCTTTAGGGATCTGTGGACTTGCACTCCAAGGTCCCTTTGTTCCTCTAGTGTCATACCATTTACTGTGTATTCTTTTGCCTTCGTAGACCTCCTCAAATGGAAAAAAATTGCATGGCTATGGGGAAAGAGCAGGGAAGTGGGACTTTTTAAACAGAGCCTGCACAGGCATGATGGGCCTCCTTCTGTGCTGTATGATTCCATGATTCAAATTCTATACTATTTTCAACTACTTTGGAATCCACCCAATTCCTAAGTGTTAACCCCCTGCACAGCAAAAAACAGTGAAGCACACCTTAGTCAGAGAAATGACAGAAATTAAAATAAAATTCATTAAGACAGACATTATCTACAATCCAGAAGTTTGAAACTGATCTCCGGGAATGAGATTATCCACAAGAGAATCTCAGCACATTGACAATTTGAACAGATTACTGTCTATCAGATTTCTGTTATCTTATTAATTCTTTATTTCTGTTGGTATATATCAATAAAAAAGGTTTATGGAGTGAGAACACTCAATGATGCAGCCTTTTGGAACTTAGCTCAAAGGGCAGCCTTTGGAGGGCGTACTAGAAACAGACGTTTCAGGCATTGCAGTAGACCACAGCGTTTGATCAAAAATAGCACTGTCCATGGTACTGAAACTAGTTTATTAAGTGGATCGCTTTTTTTTAAGGCTGCATGTAGTGACAACATTAGACCCAGCTCGAATGGAGATGATTCCCTTGCCAATCATGTCTGGAGGCCACATTGCGGTGATTGGGATTCATTTTATGCACATAATTTGTATTATGTAACCATCCTCCACTCACTGCATTTTACGAGAGAAATAATTCTGCTTTTAATGGGAGACTTTGCTGTCATTTCAGTCATGTGTTCTGCTTGCTGTGGTTTATAAAATCTCTTTTCAAATAGCCTTTTTTTGCTGAGTAAACAGACTTTCTTGCTGTCAAATAGACCATTTGCTTTAAGTCATGCCGTAGGTCCCATTGGTGTCAATAATCACTTAATTCCACAAATGCAGAACAAACACTTGTATTTTGTAGCATGTTTCATGGCCTTGGGCCATTGATAGGATATTTCTTTCTCCCCTGTAGCAAATTATCAATCTCAGCCTGAGAGCCTGAGCTTGCAGTAACTCCAATGTTTCTGATGTGACCTTTCCTCAAACAAATTCCCCAGATTTCTCTGTGTTCCCAATATCTGGAATAAGAAAGTTGTGTAGAAAACAGGTCTTCAGAGTTACCTCCAGTTAAAGCCAGTTTGTTATGGTACCTGGGACACAGAAAGATGGCAAGTGGGGAGGATAGAAATTTCTCAACAGACAGGATTCAAGGGACAAACTTGAAATAGAGTAGTTTGTAGCAGCTTGCAATACAGTGTCATTAAAGAGAGTTGGGAGTATGATTGCAACTGCTCTTCATTGAGAAAACTCCAGGAGTGAAAATTAGGAAAAAATAAAAAGTTTAGTTTAAAATATGCACAATAATAATTACCTGCGTTTGCAATTCAGTGATCTTTAGGCCTGAAAAAGAAAAGCATCATGCTCCAATCAGCCTCCACGAGACTTAATCAAATAAGGTGCAGAAACAAATACCAATTAATTGTGATGAATATTGAAGAGGTAGTGGCAAGAGACGCTTTGATTCATATCTTTGTGCTATGTATTTGCAAACAAATCAAAAATACTTTTGTATGAGGGGAACCCGCTTGAGAATCATCAGATCTGGGACATTGCTATAACTAACTGTGGGCTAACTGTTAGTGTCGAAGTAACAGAAGACAGGTTTGTCTAAACAGTGAGCTCACAATCTCAGCCATACTGTCAGCAGATGTGACAAGTACTGGTGAGGCGTTTTTCTTTTACATGATAGATAAAATTTACAAAAACAAACAGCGATTCATTCAATACCATCCTGGGGCGAATTTCAGAGCTGAATTGGCAGGGCCTGAGATGAAGATGCCTAAAGCATGCATTTAACTTAGAAATGGTCACATCATAGGAACATTTGAGATAAGAAAGGCGTGGAATGAAAAAAACTAACATTTTTCATCCAAAATGAGTTCCATAGAGACCAGTTTAGAAATTGGAACGTTCACTTTCCGACAATTCAGATTACCTTAAGGCATCACTGAATAAAGTTATAGGATGAAGCTGTTAACCTTTCACCCACATCTTGAATTTCGAGAACTCTTCGATTTTTATGAGCAGCTTTGTACCGATGGAATGAGATCAGGAACTGTTAACATAAATCCAGATCCTTCGAATGCTTCACATCAATCAAAAATGCATTAATCATCATTCCAGACCATCGGTGCTGCTGAATCTTCCGATCATTTGCATTCTGAGTTTCGCCCCGGAGCAGCGTAAAAGGCGGCAGTGAGGGCTCCAGCACCCTGCCGCGATCCTCCGGTCGGGTTTTGCGGCAGCGCCCAGCGGGAGCGCCCGGAAGAGCTGCGCGGGTGTACAACGCCCATGGTTGCGGCTCCGGCCTGAGTTTTGAGTCCTGCCCGACCCGCAATGAGCGCCTGGGAAATCAGAGCGGTCGAACGATGTCGGCGGCAGAAAGGAAGGTAAAGTACTCCAAAAGTAACAAAAAACAAGTGTTTCTTATTCAAATTCTTTGTGCGATTTGTGTACCAGTGGCTTGGGAAATGCTTTCGGAATGTTTTGTGGGTTTTTTTTTTAGGTCCCCTCACCCCATCCAGGCATCTCTCGGAGCTCCCTGGCTGGCTGTTTAGCTCGGGAGTTTCTCTTCCTTGCGCCAAGAGAGGTGTACAACGCCGCCTGACGCAGGGCCCAGATGCCCAAACTTACCTACTGAGGTGCAAACTATTCTCAGTCGCTAACTTCCCGCCCCGCCACCATTATCGTCCCGAAAGCAGAAAAGTCCAAAATCCAGCCCACAGAGTGTTCTCTGGACAAGACAAAAGGCTTTCAATATTTTTTGTGACAGCTTTTTCCTGTTAAGCCATCCCCCATTGTTATGCAGAAGGTCATCCTTGACTTCAAACTAAAAACTTGGCTCTGTCCCGTTGACTTTGCTGGAAAAAGCTGCTTGGCGAAAACTTGAATACCTCCCAAAAACCTTAGGCTTCAGGTTTTTTTTGCAGAGAGGTGACCTTAATTCAAATTGGCATGGTAATGTGTCAACACATTTCTGTTCTTGGTTGCTGAGGTATCACCATGGGTAAATGATGACACTTTTTTAAAAAGCAAGTCATGCAGTTTTAAATATTTGGTTGCCCTTTAGAACACATTCTGTGCACAACCAAAAGCTCCATCAAGATGTCAATAAAATTGCTCTGTGCCACAAAGCAATATCTCAAAAATTAGCCAGAGGAACAATGCCCATCGAATCCTCACTGGTCATGCACCAGAAATTCAGATGAGCCAAATCCAGCTTACTGCAGTATTACCAGGTAATGGCAATTATCACAGCTTGAGATACCAGAATTTAACGTGTGCCTAAATCATAGAGAGTTATACTCGAGAAATTTATCATGAAAACCATTTCAGAGAGTAGATTTACACTAAATTGCAAAATGCATGAATCAAGTGTTCAGTTGCTGACATCTGTAGTGCAAATGCCTTATTTAAAAGCCGAGGGAGGCCTTTTGTCATGTAACTGAGAGAGAGAAAAACAGTTTGTTTTTATGTCTTTTCCTCTGACCTGACTGGGTACTTGGTATCAAAATATCTCTTCACATCAGATTTTTACCATGGCAACCATTTCCTATTAATCAAAAGCAACCACTTTTGAATGTTTCAAAAAAATGGAAGAACAAGTAGCACTCTGTTCAAGAGTGTTAACTGCAGCCAGTTTACACCATCACAGTTTAAAAAAAAACAGGAAGCCGTCAGCAGCAACATTGTTCTCGGTGATGAAAGAAAAGGATCTGTGAAACTTCACTGAGCCCACAATCATCCACCTTAAACAATAATTACAATTAAACACAAATACATCTGGAATTAATCTAATATTTACTCAAAGCAACATTTGTTTACCTGACCTTAAACTTGCACTCTGTGCTTCACTAATGTATGAATTTCCATTTGATAGTTTGAATAAATGTTAATATTTATCCAGCAGTGGCTTTGGAATGGAAGAAAACATAATTTGGAGAGTTCATCATGTAAGTTGAGTTATTGAAGAAACTAAGTTTTGGCTGTCCCTCAGTATTTGAGCTATTTGGCAAGTTTATTTGTATAAATCAGTACTTCAGAGAGCATTTGTCAGGGTTTTTTTTGTTATAAGTGATGCTTGGGATGTGGATGTCACTGGCAAGACTGGTATTTTTTGTCCATCCCTAGTTACCATGGAGAAGATGGTGGCGACCCTTCCTTGTGATCCTCTAATCCAAGTGGTGAAGGTACTCCCACAATGCTGTTAGGTAAGGAGCAACGATCTGTGTACAAACCTGTAAGAAAGGAACGACGGTGTGCACAAATCAGGATGGTGTGCAACTCGGAGGGGAACGAACAGGTGGTGTTCCCGTGCACCTACTGTACTTGCGATTCTACTTGGTGGAGGTCATGGGTTTGGGAGGTGCGCCGAAGAAGCCTTACCAACTTACATAAGAACATAAGTACATAAGAAATAGGAGCAGGAGTAGGCCATTTGTCCCCTTGAGCCTGCTCCGTCATTTAATAAGATCATGGCTAATCTGACCATGGACTTAGTTCCATTTCCCTGCCCGCTCCCCAGAACCCTTTATTCCCTTATCGTTCAAAAATTTGTCTATCTCCGCCTTAAATATATTCAATGACCCAGCCTCCACAGCTCTCTGGGGCAGAGAATTCCACAGATTTAGAACCCTCAGAGAAGAAATTCTTCCTCATCTCAGTTCTAAATGGGTGACTCTTTATTCTTAAACTATGCTCCCTAGTTCCAGATACCCCCACAAGTGGAAACATCCTCTCTGCATCTACCTTGTCGAGCCCCCTCAGTATCTTATATGTTTCAAAAAGATCACCTCATTCTTCTAAACTCCATTGAGTGAGTATAGGCCCAACCTGCGCAACCTTTCTTCATAAGTCAAACCCTTCATCTCAGGAATCAACCTAGTGGACCTTCTCTGAACAGTCTCCAATGCAAGTATATCCCTCCTTAAATAAGGCGAACAAAACTGTGCGCAGTAATCCAGGTGTGGCCTCACCAATATCCTGTACAGTTGTAGCAGGACTTCCCTGCTTTTATACTCCATCCCCCTTGCAACAAACGCCAACATTCCATTGGTCTTCCTGATTACTTTCTGTACCTGCATTCTAACTTTGTATGTTTCATGCTCAAGGACTCCCCAGGTCCCTCTGTACTGTAGCATTTTCTAATCTCTCTCCATTTAAATAATAATTTGCTTTTTTATTTTTCCTGCCAAAGTGGATAACTTCACACATTCCCACATTACAGAAGAACCTAAGAAATAGGAACAGGAATAGGCCATACGGCCCCTCGAGCCTGCTCCACCATTTAATATGATCATGGCTGATCTGATCATGGACTCAGGTCCACTTCCCTGCCCACTCCCCATAACCCCTTATTCCCATATCGGTTAAGAAACTTTCTATCTCTGTCTTAAATGTATCAATAACTCAGCTTCCATAGCTCTCCGAGGCAGCAAATTCCACAGATTTACAACCTTCAGAAAATAAATTCTCCTCATCTCAGTTTTAAATGGGCGGTCCCTTATTCTAAGATTATGTCCCTTAGTTCTTGTCTCCCCATTAGTGGAAACATCCTCTCTGCATCCCCTGATAATCTTATACGTTTTGATAAGATCACCTCTCATTCTTCTGAATTCCAATGAGTCGAGGCCCAAACTTTCCTTATAATTCAACCCACTCATCTCCTGAATCAACCTAGTGAACCTTCTCTGAACTGCATCCAAAGCAAGGGTATCCTTTCTTAAATATGGAAATCAAAACTGTACGCAGTATTCTAAGTGTGGCCTCACCAATACCCTGTATAACTGCAGCAAGACTTTCCTGCTTTTATACTCCATTCCCTTTGCAATAAAGGCCAAGATTCCATTGGCCTTCCTGATCACTTGCTATAACTGCATACTAACCTTTTGTGTTTCATGCACCAGGACCTCCAGACCCTACTGTACTGTAGCACTTTGCAATTTTTTTCCATTTAAATCATTACTTGTTCTTCGATTTTTTCTGCCAAAGTGCATAACCTCACACTTTCGAACATTATACTCCATCTGCCAAATGTTTGTCGACTCACTTAGCCTGTCTGTATCTCTTTGCAGATTCTTTGTGTCCTCCTCACAACTTGCTTTCCCACCCATCTTTGTATCATCGGCAAACTTGGTTACATTACACTTAGTCCCTTCATCCAAGTCATTAATATAGATTGTAAATAGTTGAGGCCCCAGCACCAATCCCTGTGGCACCCCACTAATTACTGTTTGCCAAATGGAAAATGACCCGTTTATCGTGACTCTCTGCTTTCTGTTAGTTTGCCAATCCTCTATCCATGCTAATATATTACCCCCAAACCCATGAGCTCTTATCTTCTGCAGTACCCTTTTATGTGGCACCTTGTGAATGTCTTCTGGAAATCCAAATACATCACATTCACTTGTTCCCCCTTATCCACCCTACTTGTTCCACCCTCAAAGAACTCCTGCAAATTTGTCAAACTTGATTTCCCTTTCATAAAACCATGCTGATTCTGCTTGACTGTATTATACTTTTCCAAATGTCCTGCTACTCATCATCATAGGCAGTCCCTCGAAATCGAGGAAGACTTGCTTCCATTCTAAAAATGAGTTCTCAGGTGACTGTACAGTCCAATATCTGTCACAAGTGGGACAGACAGTCGTTGAAGGAAAGGGTGGGTGAGGAGTCTGGTTTGCCGCACACTCCTTCCGCTCGTTTACTGTATGCTCTCGGCGACGAGACTCGAGGTGCTCAGCGCCCTCCCAGATATTCTTCCTTCTGCTACTGCTTCCTTAATAATGGACTCCAGCATTTTCCCAATGACAGATCTTAGGCTAACTGGTCTATAGATTCCTGCTTTCTTTCTCCCTCCTTTTTTAAATCGGGGCATTACATTTGCAGTTTTCCAATCAGCTGGGACTTTTAAGACCCTAGGATGCAGGCCATCAGGTCCAGGGGACTTGTCCAACTTTAGTCCCATTGGCCCCAAGTTTCCACATGATTTGCTCCTGATTTTTAGGAGCAACTGGTGTAGAACGGAGTATCGTAGAAATCAGAATTCTCGTCATTTAGTTTGCTCCAGTTCTAGTCAGTTAGAACAGTTTAACTTTGGAACAGAATTTTTTTTCAAAAGGGGGCGTGTCCGGCCACTTACGCCTGTTTTCAAAGTTTCGTCAGTGAAAACTTACTCCAAACTAACTTAGAATGGAGTAAGTGAACGCTCGAAAAAACCTTGTGTACACTTTAGAAAATCAGGCGTAGGTTACAAATCAGGCATAGGGAATCAAACATTAAACACTTCAGTTTTACAAATAAAGAGCCATCATCAATAATAAATGATAAATACATCAATAAATCAATCAAAAAAAATTTATAAAAAATAATTTTTAAAAAAATCAATAAATAAAACATTTTCTACTTACCGACTGCAGCACCGGGAGCCCTCCAACAGCGTGCTGGGATGCCCCCCTCAGTGTGTCTCTGTCAGTGTCTCTATCTCTCTGTCTGTCTGTGTGTGTCTCTCATTCTCTGTCTGTCAGTGTCTGTATTTCTGAAAGCGAGGGAAGGGGGAGGAGGGGGGTAAGAGGGAGAGAGGGGGGGAGCAGAGGGAGGGAAGGGGGAGAAGGGGGAGGGATGGGGAGAAGGGGGAGGGGGGAGAAGGGGGGGGGGGAGAAGGAGATGGGGGGGAGGAAAGGAGAAGGGGGGAGGGAGGCTGAACGGGCCGGGCCCGAGACTTCGGGCAGGGCCTTTACAGGTAGGTGGCGTTGGGTCGGGCCGGGGGGAGCGCGGGTTGGGGGGAAGCGGGAGTCGGGTCGGGTCCGGGGGCGGGGGGGGGGGGGGGGGGGGGGAGCGGGATTCGGGTCGGGTCGGGTCCGGGGGCGGGAGGGGGGGGGGGAAAGCGGGAGTCGGGTCGGGTCGGGGGGCGGGGGGGGGGGAGCAGGATTCGGGTCGGGTCGGGTCCGGAGGCGGGCGGGGGGGGGGGGGGGGTGGTGGAAGCGGGAGTCGGGTCCGGTCCGGAGGCGGGGGGGAAGCGGGAGTCGGGTCCGGTCCGGAGGCGGGGGGGAAGCGGGAGTCGGGTCGATGTTGGGTCCGGTCTGGAGGCGGGGAGCGTAAGTCGAGTCGGGTCGGGAGGAAGCAGGAGCTGGGCGTGGGAGGAGCCTTATGCACGCAGCCCCAGTGAGGCCATTCGGCCAGGGCTAGGGGCTGCGTGCTTCGGGCCCCTCGAGCTACTGCACTTGCGTGCCAACTGTAGCGCGCATGTGCAGAGGTCCCGGCACTGTTTGCAGCGCAGGGACCTGGCTCCGCTCCCTACAGCTCGTGCTGCGCTGCGCCGAAGGCCAGAGGACCTGCAGGGAGGTGGAGAATCTGGAGGGGTTTTTTAGGCGCACTTTGTGGCATGAAAAACGGGCGTCCAGGTCGGGACTGCGCCGTTCTAGGCGCGGCTCGAAACTTGGGCCCAAAATTTCACCGAATACTTTTTCTTTAGTGATTGTGACTGTTTTAAGTTCCCCCCCTCCCTATAGCCCCTTCATTATCTATTATTGAGATGTTTTTAATGTCTTCTACCATGAAGTCTATCACAAATATTTGTTCAAAGTGTCTGCCATTTCCCTAGTCTCATCGTCTAAGGGACCAACATTTACTTTCGCTACTCCCTTCTTTTTTTATATACCTGTAGAAGCTCTTACTATCTTTATTTATTTCTTGCTAGTTTACTTTCATAATCCACCTTCTCTCTCTCTCATTATAATTTTATTAAAATTTCCCAATCCTCTGGCCTTGCACTAATCTTGGCAACATTGTATGCCATTGTTTTCAATTTGATACGATCCTTTACTTCTATGGATGGTCCTCCCTTCTCTTAAAGTCTTTCCTTCTCACTGGAATATATTTTTGTTGAGAGTTATGAAATAGATCCTTAAATGTCTGCCACTGCTTATCAATCGTTTTACACTTTAATCTATTTTTCCAGTCCACTTTAGCCAACTCTGCCTTCATACCTTTGTAATCACCTTTATTTAAGATTAGGACACTAGTTTGAGATCCAACTTTCTCATCCTCCAACTGAATTTGAAATTCAACCATGCTATGTGTAGTGTATGGAATGATACAATGAACTCCATACTATGAGCCAGTGACCAGGTGTAACCTGGTCAGTCTTTAATGGCTTCCAGAAGTGAAGATACAAAGGTGAAGTTCAGGTTATATACACAGCAAGCGAGCCCAAGGTGAGCAGAGGAAATGTTTCAAGGACACCCTCAAAGTCTCCCTGATAAAGTGCAACTACCCCACCGACACCTGGGAGTCCCTGGCCGAAGACTGCCCTAAGTGGAGGAAGTGCATCCGGGAGGGCGCTGAGCACCTCGAGTCTCGTCGCCGAGAGCATGCAGAAACCAAGCGCAGGCAGCGGAAGGAGCGTGCAGCAAACCAGTCCCACCCACCCTTTTATTCAACCACTGTCGGTCTCACCTGTGACAGAGACTGTAATTCCCGTATTGGACTGTTCAGTCACCTAAGAACTAATTTTTAGAGTGGAAGCAAGTCGTCCTCAATTTTGAGGGAGTGCCTATGATGATGATGATGGAGGTTTAAAATATCTTCTGTTAAAGATACATATTTGGAAACTCATGTACAAAACATTCCTTTGTCTGTACATTATTCCCTCCATTTACATGCTTCATATGCAAGTCGATTGTTGAGTTACGAATTCTTCCCACAGAAGCTTAAAAAAATATATACCGTTAAAGAACGCTCGAATAGGATTTTTCCCACACACTTTTCTCTTATTGTGTAAAGTCACTTTGAGAGGGGTTTATTTTTTTTAGTTAGTGGCTTGTAATGAGTTTTTGTTTTTCTATTTTAGAAATAACGCACAGTTGAGTTTCTGGCCAATTGTGAACTCCAGGATGTTGTTGGTGGGGAATTTGGCGATGGTAATGCCACTAAATGTAAAGGGGAGGTGGTTATTGCCTGGCACTTGTGTGCCGCAAATATTACTTGCCACCAGTGGTCCCTTTAAATTCCAGGGGTCCCTCGCAGCTGGCTTTTAAACAGACAACCCGCATGCACGGTATTTTGAGTGGGCCATGCGGCCCACAAAAAATTACAGCAAATATTGCTTCCCACTTATCAGCCCAAGCCTGGTCTTGCTGCATGCAATTGTGGACTGCTTCATTATCCATGCGATTGCAAATGGAGCTAAATACTACAATGGACTGAAAGGTTTAATGCAGAAATTATATTCAATGGAAATTGTTCCTGCAGACCTTTTAACTTAAGTAAAATAGATTTGGACACTTACTGACCGACCAGCTAACTGAAACAATTAGGACTAAGGCTGAAGGCATTACAGGCAACTAAAAGGCTCCTGTAACCCAGAGGACTCGACAAAAAGTTTAACAATTGTAATCTAAGAACTGCAGTTATTATTTGCCTAATTATTGTCCTTAGCTACATTTAAAATTGATGCTTTCAATGACATGATGAACAATGGGCTCTGTTTGTGTCTTTCACCTGCACTGGATAGTGCACAAATAAAAAGACAATGGACAAGAAATTTCCGTCGTTTGCACCTCCTGCAGCGAGCCACAAACGATTCTCACAAAGTTTCTGCAGGAGCTAGCGGAGGCGCTAAGCGGCAGTGCCCTGTGCCTGCCAGTAGCGGCCCAGGCTGCTGTGCCGCCGATGACAACGTGATCCACTTCCTCTCAGAGGCGGTAAGCCCAATTTAGCTTCCAGGCCTTTGGAGGCGGTACTGAATTTTGCCCCGAACATATTTTCCTCACACCCTGAATTTAAGGCAGATTCAATACCAATAGTCTATTGGTGGCTTTATCTTTTAAACTTTCCAATTATCTCGTCTTCTTTCCCGAAGGCAGCTCGTATAGTTCCATGGGCATCAGCCACTCTCCAATGCCTCGCCCAAGTGACAATTCTTCAGATATGCATCAAGACAGAAGGCCAATTTACTGGCTGGAGAGTGGGCATCAGAACCAACCTGATCCACATGTGCACTTCCCAGCAACAATCACCGAATAGCAAATGGGAATGGGACTTTATGTTCCTTCTTTAATCGAGGTTAATTCTAGGCTCCCAACCACTGCCTCAACTGGCATCAGTTCACCACACTCGGTAAGATAATTACCAATGTATTTTTCTAGCTTGTGAAATTTGTACCAACATTAGATTCTGCACATAGAATACAAATTTCTGTTACTAGAATTGAACAAAGCATGCATTTCAATGCTTAACAGATCCGTATGCACATTGACACCATTTAAGATTTTTATTAAATAGTGAAACAAAAAGTTACTGGTTGCTAATTCAGGAATTGTGTGTCATGTTTAAGAAGTTTCACTGAATAAAAGTTTCAATGAACTCCTAATAGAAGCATAATTTAAAACCATCAAACAATGGCAGAACTGTTTAGTGAGAGGTCAGTTTGGATACATTCATTTAGTAAAAATCTATTTTATATCATTTTCCATTTTATTTTTGACAAATATATATTTTCTAATCGATTGACATAACTATTTAATGGAGTCACTAATATTCCCTAAATCTGGTGTTACAAATTTTGATTTTCAGAGTTACGTTTCTCTCCCATCTACAATAGATCAAAGCAGAAAAAGATTGGTTGAAAAATATCGGAAAACCAACAAAATCTGCCACAGTGACAAATTCAGTTTTGATTCATTACTTCAGGTATTTAAATGGAAATGTTTTGGAATTCCACTCGCTTTATCAACTGCTGTAGTGTGTTCAACAATAAAGGTCATCTTTTAATTGTTGTGGGATTAAAGCTTTCAAAGCGCTTCTCCCGCGTGCACTGTTGTTTCTATTCATCATCACAGCAGCCACATGTCAACTTAAAATCAGCGAGGATGATTGCTTAGTTGCTGGGCTGAGATCACCTCACCTCAGCAATATTACCCGTTCGAACATGGCTGCAGACCCCTGTTCACATCCGACATTTCTTGTCTTGACACAACTGAAGTGCACAAAACAAATTGCGTCATATTCCTTTCACAACCAGTTCAACTCTGTAATTTTTGGGTTCTTACCTCCCTGGGTTCAAGTAAGGCAGATTAGCTGCTCAATGATCTTGAATCGAACATCAGTACTTTAAAACCTAACCACTTTTCTGTTCATCACTGAAGGATACACCTGGCCTCTAAAATGAGTTTTTCAATTTCCTTTACCTGTGGCATTGATTTCTGTTCGAGTGGTGAAGCCATTGTCGAACCCAAAAGCAGGAATGTCAACATTCATCTCACTGCAGTCAGAGTCTGTTGTGCTGCTTTATATTTTTAAATTGAGAAACCAAGGCCCAGAATCAAGGTTGTGAATAAAGAGTGGGAGAATATACTGGATACTTTAAGATAAAAGATTAGGTGATTGGATTTCAAAAGTGTCTTTGGACAGTAGGAGGGAAATATCGAATCTCAGTTTTGAGCTTCTGTGAAATCGTGACAACTCTACATCTCAACACAGTGAGCATGCAGAAAACAACTTGTGGATCACACAATTAAGACTTCTTGAAGTGTCAGCTTGGTTCAGTGGTCATACTCGCTTCTCAGTCAGAAGGTTGTGAGTTCAGTTCCATTCCAGAGATTTGATCACATAATCTAGGGTGATGCTTGAATGCAGTGGGAGTATGGAGAAAGTGCTCCTTTGTCAGTCGTGCCATTTTGTGAATGAAACATTAAACTGATGCCCCCTCAGGCAGACATAAAAAATCCCAAGGCACCATTGGAAAAAGAGCAGTGGCGTTCTCCTGGTGTTCTGGCTAATATTTTTCCTTAAAGCTAAAAAAACAAACTCTTCCAAATAATTTATTGGTAGCAAAGTGCTTTGGGACATTTCAACGACATGATAAATGAAAGGAATAAAGAAAGAACTTGCATTTATATGACAAATTCTATAATTGCAAGTTATATAAATACAAGTTCTTTGTTCCCATCATTTTTTAAAAGCTATATTCATCTTCCCCACAGGATCGCACTATAAAATGGCCAATTCAGCTTAAACTGGAACATGCAGTATTGAAATTGTTATCGTGCTTGTTTTTGAAAACTAAATGTTAACATAGTTCAATCGTATCATAGAACTGGTCCACATTTGGCCGTAGAGTCCTGCTCATGTGAACACATGGCATTAGTTCAAATTATTATTATGGAGTAGTGTGCTATCCAATAGGTAAATAAAACCTCACAAATTCCTGTATATGTAAAGAGTACTTCACTGTAATGTATTTGCTTCATGGTTCTTTGCTCAAGAATTCATAGCAACACATTGCTATTAAGAACTAGTTGGTTTATTAACAAAGATTTAACAATCACACTACACATTATCAGTTCATCCACTGGACTCACAACTGCATACCTCGTTGTGGATGACCTTGACCCAACTGACTGGGATTTTATTGAGTCTTGTGAAAATCACGTTAATGGCTAAGCAACATACAATGCAACAGCTCTACAAACCTGTGAGCATCCTCACAGGTGCATACATTATATTCACCATTAGTCTACTTTCTTTGCAATAAGAAGGTCCCATCCACCAGATCACACTAAGGATTCATTTTTGTGAAACATCTGTACAGTTTGTGATGAAGCAGACATTCTATTTCTATATTACTAGGTGAATGCCAAGTATTAACCTACAGATAGGTTACTTATTACTTGGGGGGTGCGAGTCTAGTTGGAGTAGAGGAACAAAGTATCTCGGAGTACAAATACACCAATCACTAAAAGTTGTGACACAGGTTAGCAAGGCCTTAAAAATAGCAAACCAAGCACTAGGGTTTATTTCTAGAGGTATAGAACTGAAAAGTAGGGAAGTTATGCTGAACCTGTATCGAACTTTGATTAGACCACATTTAAAGTACCGTGTACAGTTCTGGTCGCCATATTATGAAAAGAACACTGGAGACAGTGAAGAGAAGGTTTACAAGGATGATACCAGAAATGTGAGGGTATACATAATCAGGAAAGGGTGAACAGGCTGGGTTTCTTTTTTCTTGAAAAAAAGGCTGAGGGGTGACCTATTAGAGGTTTTTAAAATTCTAAAAAGTTTTGATGGAGTGGATATAGAGAGAATGTTTCCACTTGTGGGGAAGAGCATAACTAGAGGCCATCAATATAAGACAGTCACCAAGAAATCCAGTAGGGAATTCAGAAGAAACTTCTTCACTGAAAGAGTGGTGAGAATGTGGAACTCGCTACCACCCCAAGTGGTTGAAGCAAATAATATAGATGCATTTAACAGGAGGCTAGACAAGCATATGAGGGAGAAGGGAATAGAGGGTTCTGCTGATCGATTTAGATGAAGAAAGACGGGAGGAGGCTCGAGTGGAGCATAAACACCGGCATGGACTGGTTGGGCCGAATGGCCTGTTCCTGTGCCGTATGTCCTATGTAATGCACTAAGTATAAACAGAGTAATTTTGGTCTTTGGGCATTGAGCATCACCTTGATGGGCCAGGAAGGGAAATCTGGCAGAGAGCAGATTCACCTTTCATTCTTTTAAATAGAAGGATAATCAGAAGAAACTTCTTTATCCAAAGAGTGGTGAGAATATGGAACTTGCTATCTCGGAGTGGTTACAGCGAAGAGTATAGATACATTTAACAGGAGGCTAGACAAGCATATGAGGGAGAAGGGAATAGAGGGTTATGCTGATAGATTTCGATAAGGAAAGACGGGAGAAGGCTCAAGTGGAGCATAAATGCCGGCATGGACTAGTTTGGCTGAATGGCCTGTTTCTGTGTCATAATACATTGCATAGCTGTACTGTACAAACTTGCTGTGATTAAAAAACATCATAATACAGGCTGTCATTAACTTATTATCATGTATAGCCTGTATCAGTAACATATGACCAACATTTCCCATTCAATTTCACTACGTCAAATGTCATAAAATGGGGGGAAAATTGCGGTCGGAGGCTTCCTTCGTACGAACGCCTGCATCCCCAAAAAATCTACGAAAGTACCTGGTGGTCCCGGAGGAACGTAGTATCCAAGTCGGAGGCCTAGATTCGCTGCACAGCGCACAGGGAGATGTCCTTCATGTACATACATGCTGGAGTCATGTGGGCCTGGACCACCAATCACTATCGAGTATTCTCGTGATAAAAATGGGAACTCCGTTTGTACGAGTTCCCATTACTATCAATGAGAAAAACTGAAAACACTGAAACACAGCATCATAAATAAAACACCTCATATATTTAAATTTAATTGAAATTAAATGTAATTAAATGTTGTACAAAAAATATATATTTTGGGGAATTTTTATTTGTGTTTTAATAGGGTTAAAAATAAATTTATCTTAATGGACAGGATTTTTAATATAAAAATGTGTGTTTAAATTTAATTTTTATATGTTTTAAAAGTGTTCCATTAGTAAAAGTAAGCTGTATGCCTGCTTTTACCAGGCATAAAAGTTTGACGGACATTCTCTGGGCATGAGATGGGGCAAATAGCCCAATCTCTCCCGCGCGGATATCCTTCTCCCAGGGATCCGGTGGATCTGTACGGAGAAATCTTGACAGATTGAAAAGCCAATTCTCAGCGCATGTGCATCGCGCCCCGAAAACCAGCTTTGGCGAGGCTTCGCCGGGTCTCTGCACATTTCCTATGGACCTGGTAAGGCCGTGGTTTCAGCCTCAATGGAGCACATTTCTGAAGTTCCCTCACATCAGCATGTGTGATTTTATATTATAGATACACACACAAAAAATATATGTATATATAATTCACTGATCGTAGGCAAAGACATAGTCAACACATTAATATATTGCCGGTAAACACACACTTTCTGTCTACATAAATGTAATCCCTGCGTCATGATCTTCGTGTTATGCTTTTATGTCAACATTTTATTAAGGCAAACCCTTTGTGCCCACCACACTGTAGTTGCAGCTTTGAATAATGGTTGGGCTTTGTATCCCCACATTGCAGCATACAACACCTGAACCCATGGCCACCATGTCTCTCCGCTATCCCAACTTGCCTGCATCTTTTCCCCCAGTAATTGCTCTTCATGGTGAATTAATTTCCACTGAACTTTTAAATGGGAATCCTGTGCAAGATTTTAAACAGTGCCTCAGCAAACTAACAGCCTTATTGAGCTCAAACATTGAAGAGTCATTTCATTTTCTAATTTGCCATTTCACATCAATGCGGGCAACAATATCTGCTGAAGGGAGGCACCTTCTGATTTAGCTGATTATACTGTACAAATGTCGCACTAACTAAGTGCCCTAGAAAACCGAGACCCTCTTTGTTTTAACTTCGCTAATAATAATGGGCTCAAAATTGGCCAGCAGTTGCTCCATTTTTTTTGGAGCAACTTGATTTTTCTGGAGTATCTTAATTGCACATTCAATTTGCACCAGTGTAAGTGGGTTGGTTAGGATTTTTTTTTAGTTTAGTTTAGTTTTTTTCAATAGGGGGCATTACCAGCCTCCTACGCCCGTTTTGGCCATTTAGGCCACTTTGGACAGCTAATAGTTAATCCAAACTAACTTAGGCCACCGTATATGGCCACTTGTGGCCGCACAGAAAATATATTTACATGTTTTCAAAATATCCAAATAAAAAATAGAAATACCTCCTGCTTGTAATTCTTATGTTCTCCCAGCCACCTAAGCTCACCCACCATCATAGAAATATTTTATAACATATAGCCAGGAAATTTACTGTTTGTTTTATGCTTTTAAATATTTTGAAAATTCAAGCGAAATTATTCCACCAAAGCTAATGTTCAAGAATTGATTTTGATGGATTTGAAAGTATTTTCCATTAACTTGGTTAGGAAAATATTTTCATCAACAGGGTTAAGGAAAGTCTTGAGTAAGCTCATTAAAATTACTGACGACACAGTTATCACCCCTCCCCCTGTCCCTGGGTCAAAACTCCCCCCCCACCCCCGTCCCCGTCCCCGATCAAAACTCTCCCTCCCCTCCCACCCCGCCGCAACCCCTCCCCCGGATCAAAACTCCCCCTCCCGGATCAAAACTCTCCCCCCCATCTCCATCTCCCGGATCAAAACTCTCCCCGCCGCCCCGGCTTGGGATCCACACCAACCTGGATCCACAAGCCAGCCTGTGCGGGAGGCCACTCGGCCTGGGCGCATCGGGTCCCACGCTGCAGCACGCACACAGAGGCTGGGGGCAAGAGCTACTGCGCATGCGCACACACTCCAACGTGCATGTGGAGAGCTGCCGGCACTGTTTCTGGCGCAGGGCCTTAGCTCCGCCGCCCCCCCCAATCGACTGGCCACGCCGTGCCAAGCTCCAGGAGAGGCAACACAGCAGCCAGCATCGGGGAAGATTTTATCGGCACTCTTTTCAGCCCACAAAGTTGGTGCATCTCTGCTGAAAAAAGTGTGGGCCAAGTTTGAGCCCAATCATTCAGTTAATTCAAATTATTTTCATTCACATAGATGCCACAAAAAGATTTGCTACAGGGGAACCATTTTACGTGGTCATGGTGTTGGCTAAACCGAGTATCCTCTAACTCACTGTGAGCTATACGATGAGGGAATCTGCTTGTATGATGAAAAATCTTCAGTATGCTTCCCAGAATCTCATCCACTCCTGGCTGGTGCTCTTTAACATTACTGGTGATCTTCTAATTAAAAACCTAAGTGCAGAGGCACAACAAATATCTCTGTGTGCATGTGCACATTTTCTAGTCCTGCCTCTGCTCATAACCCCAGCCCTGAGAGATGCTGAATAGGTAACTCTAGTCTAGATTTAGAGCCACTGGAAGAAAATAAACTGTAAATATTCTTAAACTTAAATGAAAATCAATGGGACAGTTTTGTCAATATATTGAATGTTGCAATTCTTCTTTTCCTACTGGCATGAGTCACATCCAGCTTGGTGCAGACTTTGGAGACAGTTCCTCCATGTTTCATATTGTTATTGAGTTATCTAGTTATTGGTGGTTGGATCCATGTCGTCAGCCTATTTAATGTTCTTGTTATTTTGCTCCCTTTTGATGTAACTCTATTCCGTGCTGTATTCCTGAACCCACACGGCAACAGACATCTGAGCCACATCGATGACAAACTTGACCCTGTTGTGAGAAAGCGTACAGAAGTGGCAGAGTTAGCCTCCACGAGTCTCCTCCTGCCTTTCTGTGTGGCAGTCTTTTGGGCCTTACTGAGACTATAAATTGATGCTGTGGGGAACTATTAGCACAAACCCATCTTGTACAGCTTTGTGGCACATCATATTTGTTTTATATAGACTACAATTTCATTTTATATCAAGTGGCATAGGCCATGTCAAATACAGAACTCATTTATATGATGAAGTGGAAGAGGATGAAACTCATCCCCTTCTAGTCCCACTGAAAACTAAAGTGTAAGAGTGTGCAAGCTAAAATTAGCCCACCCATCTGAAAGCAATTCCATCACCGTCTCAGGTCATACAAGCACACACAGCACTGGCTGAGAATCATATTTGCTGCCTTCATTCCATTTCTAGTATCCTAATCTATCTGACAAGAAGGAGTGTCAGTTCTTCCATAGAATAAATTATACCAAATTGTTAAACTCAGTGCAACTGGCTGAGTAATTCAATGCCTTGCATTGTGGAACTATTTTTAATGACTTGATACATATTACAGGCAATTTTGTCTTGCTCCACCTTCAGCAGGTTTCTACAGAGCGCATTAATTCAAAAATGAAGGAATGAAACATTACAAAACCTTTCACCGACAGGCTCATACTGGCTCGCGTTTAACACCATGGGCCTGCAATTCTGGTCGGAGGCTTCTTTCAGACGAATTCCTCCGACCCGAGAATTTTTTACGAATTTACCTGGTGGTCCCGAAGGCGCTGGCAATTGCCGTGGGGAGGCCTTCTCAACGCGCTGTGGGGCGCACTCCTGTCCTCGACGTTCAGACGCAGAAGGTGCAGTCACATGTGACTGCTCAACCAATTAAGCACAGTGTTCTCATTAATAGCAATGAGAACTCCTAATCTACGAGTTCTCATTGCTATTAATGAGAAGAAAAACCAAACACACTAACACAACATAAAAAATAAAAAACACACCTCACATTATTGAAACTAATTTAAATTAAAATTAATAAATGTGTTAGAAAAAAAATATTTTTCCGATTGCTTTTTAAAGTTTTGTAATTAGGGTTTAAAATAAACTTACCTTAGTGGGAAGGGGTTTTAACATAAAAATATGTTTTGAAATTTTATTTTTCTATGATTTAAAACTCTTCGGGGAAGACTTTCACTTGCATTTTCGGCGGTTTTCTCAGAGGTTCAGCTGTTTTTGTAAGAGAAATCGCCCGGCGAAATTTTCCCCCGAAGGAAACCGGCCACATCTCGAAATGACCGCTGGTGAACAAACCGCCGACATGTACCCGTATGCACCATCGAGAAAAGTGCCAGGACGGAAGTTTGGCCTCAACGGAGGCCCGTCCAGATCGCCGAGGAAACCGCCCACGGGAAGCAGCCCGCAGCAGGACAGTAGGTAAGTACTGTGCAAAGAAAGGTAAGTTCAAGGTTTTTTTTCTTTTTTTAAATTGTATAACAGCGATTACCTTTAAAATTGTCTTGGGAATGTTTGTTAACTTTTTTAAGTGAAAAAGTATTTTTTAATATTTTCCCCTTCCTAGATCCAACCGCAGCACCGGACTAAATTTTCAAAACTTACCGTCCATTCAGGTAAGAACCACCCGTTCTCGCTAGTTTCAGCTGTAACCGCCCAGAAACCGCTGAGAATCTTGGTCCAAGAACTATTTTTTCGCCAGGCGGCATTACTTACCGAATGGAAATTTTCGGTGGGGTTACTTGCTGAAGCTTAGCGGTCTTTTCTGGGCGGCAATCGGGCGGTGAAGGCTCTGGGGAAAGTCTAGCCCATACGCTGGTAAAAGTAGGCTGTACTCCTGCTTTTATCAGGCGCAAGAGTTTTAAGGACATTCGCTGGGCAAGAGATGGGCAAATAGCGCAATCTTGCCAATGCAAGTGTCCTTGTTGCCGCGATGCATTGGTCTGTCAAGCCAGAACTTGACAGATCGGAAAAGCTGCTTTTAGATGCATGTGCATCGGCGCACCGAAAACCGGCTTTTGTGATGCCTCCCCATACACACTCCGTATGGACCCGGTGAGGCAGGCATTTCAGGCCACTCATGTATTACAATTCCAGTGCAGTGCCAATCCTCCTTTGAACTGATCTTTATTGTTCCACTCTCATTTATTTCCCAATGCAACCAGTGCACCTCCAAAAGAAAGACTTGCATTTATGCACCACCTTTTACAACCTCAGGACATCCCAAAGTGCTTTACAGCCAATTTTCTAAAAATGTAGTCACGTTTGTAGTGTAGGAAATTAACCTACAAGTCCAGCAATGGAACATCCTACTGCCCCTACATGGTCAATGTAATGTATGCACAGTTGGGAGTGGTTTAGCCAGTCACATGATGTTCACAAGACTCAGTAAAACCCCAACCAGTTGGGTTCAGGGGTTCCATGACATAGCAGGTGGTTGTGAGCCTGCTGGATGAACTGGTAATGTGATAGTTAAACCTTTGCTAGTAAACCAACTCGTTCTTAATAGCAATATGTTGCTATGAATTCTTAAGCAACGAATCCATGAGGCAAATACACTACAGTCAACTTGGATATGTCTTGAGTTCCATCCTCAGTTCCCACCTTTTCCTCAGTTATGTTACTGCCTGGTGAGGATACTCCACCACTTACTATGTCCACAACTATCCTGTATGTGTTACAATGTGTTAGCACCAACATTGGGAAGACAGAAGCCATCATTGCTGAACTCCACCAAAATCACACTCCCATTGCCACTGAATCCATCTCACTCCCAAAATGTTCATTGAGACTGCACAGATGATTTACAACCTTTGTGTATTGCCAGACTCAGAATTCAGCTTGAAACCCCATAAAGTAGCCACCATCAAAACCATTTATTTTCACCACTCCATCATTGTCCATCCCATATCCAACTCACTTCCACCCCAACTAAAACCTTTACCCATGCTTTTGTCACTGTTCTGATTTCTTGAATGTGTTCCTCACTGGAGTTCCAAGATTCAACCGCCACTAACTCCAACTTGTCCAAACATTTATTCCACCCAGATCTTATCCTTCACAAGTCCTGCTGCCCATCAGTCAAATCCCCATTTGCTCCCTATCTTCCAGTACATTCATTTCAAAATCATCATTCTCATCCAATTTGTGCCTTAAACTTGAATCCTTCATTGCTCCAACTCTCAATTCCTGTTGATCTCCTTCCCTCTGTCCCACAGTCAGTGGCAAGGCTCTTCGTTGTATCATCTGCATTCTTTAAACTTCCTCCTTAGACTCTATACATCCTCTCCCATCAGCCATGACCTTGTTGAATGGTGAAGCAGGCTTGAGGGGCCAAATGGCCTACTCCTGCTCCTATTTCTGATGTTCTTATGTTCTCCCCTTCCCTTTAAACACCTCTCAAAGACAACCTATTCAACCACCCCTTTGTTCACTGCTCCACTTTTGCTCAGTCTCTACCCTGACCTCTGTAGCTCACTGCAGCCATTTTTCTATGTTGACGGCACGAAATAAATGCATGTTATCAGGTCCTGAATTCATCCATTGGACCAAAAGAGAGCTATGAAAACAAGATCAATAATGTGGCAAGATCATTGCATGTACTTCAATCACTTTCACTTTGATAAATGATGTTATCAAATAGGTCAAGAAAGGTTGGCAACTTGTTGCGATGTAGCAATACCACGGCAGTGTTACCTTTCCCTGCAACCCAATATGTCTGCAGATTCTGAAGGCCTTGATATCCATTTGTGATATTCCAAAACCTCTCTCGAGGAAAACAAACCACAGGAACACTTCAGATATGTAATAAATCTGTGGAATGGTCATTTACTCAATACTAGATTTTAAGATTCTAATGTTCAGTGAGTTAAGGTCTTTTTAAGCAGTTGTAAGTGGGAGGGGTGGGGGGGGAGAGCTTTTAAAACACAGAACAGGAACTCATTCTCTTCCCTCTACAAAATTGTTAAACTATAAACTTTACAGATCCATAGCCATCTGCCTGATATAGATAGCACTGGAGAGATAGAAAGTCTGAGCGAGAGAGAGCGAAAATGAGAGAAAAAAAAGAGAGAATGTCATCTCTATATCGCCCCAACTTTAAAGATATAACAAACACAGTGGGCAAGATTTTCCACTTTGGAAGCAATCAGCGATCCGGATGCAAATTGCGCGAGTTTTATTTATTTTTTGCTCAAAGTTTCTGCTCAAATTTATTTGCATATCGAACATAAAATCTCTGTGAACCAGCGTAATTGGGCTGATTTTAGAATGTAATTTTAAATTTTTTTTACATTAAACATATTCCTTGATATATTTCCAGAGTGTTAACTTGGTGCAGTTTTATTAATACAGGTTGAAGCAACCTTATCCAGAACCCTCGGGACCAGGCATGTTCTGGATAAAGGATTTTTCCAGATGAGGGGTAGTCACGATAAATTGGATGGTAGAATTGGATGAGCAAGGGGATATCGGGGCTAGCTGGCTGGCTTGGGGCTGGGAGTGCGGCAGAGAGATCATGGGGGGGGCGGGGGGCGGTAGATCGATGGAGGCCAGCAATTGCGGGAGTCGGCAGCAAGGAAGGTCTTCAATTTGTTCATGTCGGAGTTCTGTGCATGCGCCACCCGGTGGCCGGGAATGGTTCCAGATAAGGGAGGTTCAACCTGTGCAGCTGAAATCGGGTTTATCACCAAAATAAGAATTTGTAATCAATGTCGAGAACAAGCACCTGTGAATAACCTGATGTTAAATCACTGAAAATAACGTTGGAAACGAGACAGAACCATTTACTTGTTACATTGGTGTACTGTATTCAGTTGCTTAGTAAATAATAAAAATATATTTTAAACCTTTTAAAAGATGCCCATTAGTGTCCTCGCACCTAAAAAGAAGTTTAATTTTAAGAGCTTCCTCAAAGGTCCGTAAACAGGCATAATTAGTGGAACCTTTCCACGGAGATTAATTCCATCTGGGGCGTGGTCGATATTCTGGGCATGGCCATCCTTCAGAGCGATTTTTAAAAAAACTACTGCAAAGAGCACAGAAACACGATTTGCGCTCGACTTAAAATTCTGTGATTTTTTGTGCTGGTTTGGACAATTTGGGGGAAATTGTGCTGGAAAAACCAGTGCAGTCTCGCGGAGACTCTAACACCAACATGTTAAAATTACATGCTGGGATTACCAACACATTCTAAAGGAAATGACAAATCAGTTTTGCATTGCCTATTTAGAAGGAGCTGCAATTAACACTGTATTAAAATGTACCATCAGTTACTCAAATCAAGACTTGCATTAGAGTGCTTTGGTTTCAATACAATGCATGCTCAGTGTTTCCACAGCGAAAACTGCCAGATATCCGAGTGAATCTCAGTTACTGAAATTCTTTTTTGGGATTGATAAACTTAAAAGGATGTTAAGAGGAATCAAATCTACACTCATCAAGTTGAGCAAGTTCATTAATCAAATGGGAAGAAAAGCAATTTTAAAATTGAATTTTTAAGATGGCTTTTAGCGAGGCTCATCTACTTTCCAATTATAGTGCCAGAATCATAACGTACTTCAGTTGTGATCTGTACTGGCTGCTCAACAAGTAAGTGTGAAGGGCAAGTGAGAAACCAAGTCATTTCAATGACAAATCTATCTCAAGTTCGATAAAATGCAGTTGCCTACAAGTACTTCAGTAGTTTTACCCATAAAATGCATTCTAAATTAAGGTGAATGAGATACTTAAAGGTTTTAAAGCTTAATTACTGCTGTGGTGATTAACTATTTGAGTTATGTATCTTCTTTATGACTTTCTGAACTTTATTGTGCAATATCCGTAAAATTAAATTTGAGAACATTTAGAATGAAAGCAAGAGACCAATGTATGAAGTCAAAAAATACTTATTTTATTCTTTCCATACGAAGTGACCCTCTTCCTCACCATGACACTCATTACCCCCGCTCCAGCTGTTCGAGTCTAATGAAGCACTCATCACTTGCTTATTAGCAGTGACCAATTACTTTGATTGAAATAAAATCAGTTTTGACATACATTGCTCTTAAAAATAAGCACAGGAGGGAACTGGATGGCTCAGTGTTTCACACACTGTGCATTTCTGCTATTTGGGTTCAAATCCAGTTAGACTGATGGAATAAGAGCTGCTTGGTCTGCGGGGATCCTAGTTTGGAGTTTCAATTCAGTTTGTATTATGCATCCACCCAAAGTATGATTTGTCACAAGCTCAGCACTTAACTGGCTATCTTACACAGGGCATGAGGTGGTGTGCAGAGAGTGGCAAAATGTCAGATTGCAGGTACTTTTCTCAGGGTGAATATGATTAAGCTCAATAACTGTGAATAGCCTGCATCCTACCATCCAGATACACTTACATCATTTCCAACTCACATTTTAAACACTTGTGTGGGTTAATACTGTAAAAATAAATCATAGTAGCACTTGTGAATGATAATGAAGCAGTGACATTAGTAGCTCTACTTCTACTTGCCAGCGTAGAACACAACCAAACACTATGGCTGGAATTTTGCCGGTGGCACTCAGAAGATGGGATCGGTGGTGGTGGCGGGTCAGCTGTTAAATCTATGATTGACAGTGGGTCGGGACCCCGTTGTCAACCTGCCGCAATGCTACCTCCCCAGATCTTGGGTCTGTCAGCACTGAACAGACCCGACACGCAGCGGCGGGGAAAGCAATTTCGGTCATTTTGACCTTCTTAAGAGCCTATTAAAAAGAATTTTGAGCTGCACTTGCAATTTTACCAGGTTGTCCACGGGGTTTACACTGCTTGGAGATCACGTCAGGTCAGGGCTTCGGGGGTTGTGTGACCATGAATTAATTTCTTTATTTGATAGCTGCAAATGTGCTATAAAAGCTCCCATCTCACGTTTTAAGATCAAAAGCTATTATTGACTGCATTTGGAAGGCGCATTCAGCTTTATGTAGGTTGCAAGTGTTTGGAGCAATCTCTCTATCCAGTGCCACCTCATCAGAACAACCTCTTTTACCATTGACAGATCGGTTCTGTCATCTCAAGTTCACATGCCATCTAGTATATTAGCATTGGTGCCCTTGAAACTATTTTAGCTTGGTCCTCAGAATCCCACCACGATCAGCCCCAACACCAGCAGTAACAGGCATACCAGCAGCACCAATACCACCAATCTTCTCCGCAATCACCTGATGCTGCACAGAACACAGAGCATCAGCACCCGACCACATTGCTGCCTGGGATGCCACGGATCACCTCACCAAGGCCAGATTTACTTCATTTGACAGTGTACACCCTGGCTGCCACATGATGTGCCAGGTTGGTACGACCCCACACCAACTCCATAAACCATCCCTACAATGCCCAACTCATTTCTTTCACACTCATCACCATTGCGAGATGTGTGTGTGTGTGTGTGTTGGGGGGGGGTTGGTACTGTTATGTCTCATCATTCACTGCAGCTCACTAAGGCACTTCCAAAGGTGCACACAAATCTGTCCAAGAATACAAAGTGTTGACAGAACATTAGCAGAACCTTTACATGAACACTGGCTAAAACACCCAAGTTCCTATCCCTCGTGTTGTTAGTTGATACGAGTAGACCAGGATGAGGGAGAGTGTGAGGGGTGGCTAGTGAGATGGGGAAATTATAATGTAGATAGAGAGGGATGGGTGAAGGTGCAAGGTAAGTTGGTGTGAGTAAGGATGTGCAGGAGTAGAGTAGGGAAGGCAGAGTGATGAGGATGTGATGAGTGGCACAGCAGGGTGAGGTTGAGTGTGGCTTTACAGTAACATTTTGTGATCCACTGAGATCATTGAAAAGTTTGTGCCTCTGCAGCTTGGTCCTCTTGACAACATCCTGCTTGTGCTATCCTGTGCAATGTTCTAGCTGCTTGGTCCTCCTGGGGAAGTCTCTTCCGCCCATTGGAAGGGACGAGAACATCCCTGTCTGCTGTGACTCCCTCCATAAGCATGGGTACAGCTATGCACCTTTGTACAGTGCTCATCAGTGTTTACAGCACCTCAATGCTGTAAAACACCGACAGCACAACTGTCAAAATCGAGTTTGTGCATGGCTCCTTTAAGAAAGCCGGCTGATGATGCGTCATCAAATGACTTCATCAGACCCGCTTCCTTTATTCGGCCCGGGAAATAGGCTGGACAGGCTTAACAAGCCGAAACAATGAAATATAATTTCTGTACAGCGGGCTGGAGCCAGCAGCGAGGTTGGGACCAGTCATCTACCGCGGCTGCACCAGATCTGCCGAGGTAGGGGGAAATCGCGGCCTAACACACTCAGAAATGGACTATCAAATGGACATTTATCTTAGGATCTTGCTCAAGTTTGTCAGTCTGACTATAATTCACAGAATTACACAGCATTTATGGCACAGAAACAGGCCATTCGGCCAAGCTGGTCTATGCCGGTTCCACATGAGCCTCCCCCCACCTTACTTCATCTAACCCTATCGGCACATCCTACTATTCCTTTCTCCCTCATGTACTTATCGACTTCCCCTTAAAGGCATCAAAGCTATTTGCCTTAATTGCTCCATATGGTTGCAAGTTCCACATTCTAACTACTCACTGGGTGAAGATGTTTCTCTTGAATTTCTTATTGGATTTATTAGTAACTATTTTATGTTTCTGTCCTTCAGTCTTGGACTCTTGCACAAGTGGTAACATCTTCACGACATCTACCTTCTCAAACCCCTTTACAATTTTAAAGACCTCTGTTAGGTCTCCCCTCGGCCTTCTCTTTTCTGGAGAATAGAGCCTCAGCCTGTTCAGTCATTCTTGATAATTATAACCTCTCAGTTCTGGTATCAACTTTGTTGCATCTTCTCCAGTGACTATCATTTTTGTAACATGTGCACACTACCCCAAATGTGGTTTGAACAAGGTTCGAAACAAGTTTAATATAACCTCTCTGCTTTTCAATTCCATCCCTCCAGAAAAAACGCAGTGCATTGTTGGCATTTTTTAATGGCCTGGTTAACCTATGTCGCTACCTTTAATAATTTATGAATCTGTTCCCCTGGATCCCTTTGCTCCTCTACCCCAGTTAGACTTTTATTCCCAAGGAGTATGCGGCTTCTGATAACACATACCGAAATACAGCACCTCACAGTTGCCTACATTGAAATTAATTTTCCAATTACACGCACATTTCAGTCCAGCTATAAAAGCACGTTAGCTTCATTGCCAGAGACAACCAGGAGGTAACTATTCACTTACATCTTCAGTATGTATATGCTGACAACCTTGTATTTTTGGTGTAGAAATGTCATTATAGTATTAAACCAGTAATCACTATTATTATCATCATGGCAGTCCCACGAAACGAGGATGACTTGCTTCCACACCAAAAAAGGATGAGTTCACAGGTGTTTCATTGAAGGAACTAATATTCCAGATCCCAAATTACATCCTGAAGGGTGGAAGATGCCTGTGCATGGATTTTTTTAACGTGGGGTGGCCGTTGCACACCAGCCACCACACGGGCTTGACAGAGCTAGGTCTTGTTCCAGTAGCAAGGGTTAACCAGGACGACTGAAGACCTGCTCTGCTGCACGGGCCTAGTGCGCACACATATCGCAGAGTGGGCTGGCCAGTGCTGCGCCTGGCCCCGAACTCACGCCTCTCTTGGGCCCTGATCACATCTCTCTACAGTCTCTCGCCGCTCCTGCTGTATCTGCCCACGCTCCAATCGCCGATTGGATCTTGATGATGTCACTCTTCATTGCCGTCACCCTCCTGCACCAGCTCGCGCTGCTCCCTGAAGTGGTATGCCTCCATGCTGCTCACAGGCCGCTGCACCGCCGCTCCTTTTATGGCCCCGACCTGCCGCTGGTGTTCTCACGCAGGTCGGGGCCTCCACAATGTTTTTGATAGAGTAGATACAGAGAGAGAATGAGTCCACATTGGAAAGAGCAAAACTGGAGGCTATCAATATAAAATAGTCACCAAGATATCAAATAGGGAATTCAGGAGAAACATTTTACCCAGAGAGTGGCGAGAATGTGGAACTCGCTACCACAGGGAGTGGTTGAAGCTAATAGTATAGATGCATTTAAGGGACGGTTAGATAAGCAATTACTAATAATGCTTCTATTGGAGAACTGTTTTATTTGCATTAGATTTTATTTTTCTTGCGAGCTCATAGTCCATTGTTGAAAGTCATCATTAATATATGTATTCCATTTATTGATAAAAGGACTCATTTACACCATCTAATAATTGAAAATGAAGTTTTTCTTCCTGGGATGTGGGCGTTGCCAGCATTTATTGCCCATCCCTAATTGCCCTTGAGCAGGTGATGATGAGCCACCTTCTTGAAACGCTGCAGTCCATGTGGCGAAGGTACTCCCACACAATGTCCTTGGCCCAACCATCTTCAGCTGCTTCATCAATGATCTTCCCTCCATAATGTCAGAAGTAGGGAAGTTTTATGATGATTGCACAGTGATCAGTTCTATTTGTATTTCCTCAGATGATGAATAAGTCCTGGCAAGACCTGGACAACATTCAGCCTTGGGCTGATAAGAGGCAAGTACAATTTGTGCCACACAAGTGCCAGGAAATGCCCATCTTGAACAAAACAGAGTCTAACCACCACTCTTGACTTTCAATGTCATTGCCATCATCAAATCCCCCAACACCAACATTCTGGGGGTCACTATTGACCAGAAACTTAACTGGACGAGCCACAGAAATACAGTGGTTACAAGAGCAGATCAGAGGCTGGGCATTCTGTGGTTAGTGACTCACTTCCTGACTCCCCAAAGCTTTTCCACTACCTCAGGTAAAAGTAGCTGCATTCAACATCAAGCCAGTATTCGTCCACGTACAGCGCCAAGCAGCCCCAGCAAAGGTCAAAGTAAAACAATTCCATGGCTGCAGCTATACTCAACACAAAGCCAGATATTTGTGTTTTTGGAAGCCTGAGGTCATCACTGCAGGAATTTCTCAGGGATGCATCATCAGGCCAACTATCTTCACCTGCTCCATCAGTGGCTATCCCTCGTCATACTTTCAGGAGTGGGAATATTCACTGTCCGGAGATCCATTCGTAACTCTTCCAATCATAAAAGGGCCCATGCCAGCCGACGGCAGGATCTAGATAACATCCAAGTGGCAAGTAATATTTATGCCACATAAGCATCTCTAACACGATAAAGTCCAACCATCTCCCCTTAAGCTTCAACAGCACCACAGTTGCTGAGTCCCCCATCTTCAACATCCAGGGGGGATCACCATAGGCCAGAAGCTTCACTCGGGCCAGAAATATCTGTGGGATTAGGATGTGAGCCACTTGTCAAAGAGTACCCAGCCTTTGCACTGCTCTTCAGACTGGGTACTCTTTGATGAGTGGCTCACCTTCTGATCTCTCAATGCCTGCCCACCATTGACAAGGCTCAAGTCAGGAGTGTAATGAAATACTCACCACTCATGACTGCAGCTGAAACATTATTCAAGAAGGTCAGCACCATCCAGGACAAAGCAATTTTATTGATCAGCGTTCCTTGAACTAGATTCAATACCGACCCTTTCAGCACCTGTACACAATAGCTGCAGTAGGCTCTGCAACAACTCATCAAAGTTACATCGACAGAACCTCCCTACGCTAAGACGGCAATCACCAAGAAGTACAAGAGCAATAATGTCACGGGAACCACGCCGTCTCCAAGTCACATATCATCCTGATTTAATTGTTGCTGCCTCAATATCCTAGAATTCTCCACTTAACACCATTATGGGAGCACCATCACCACAAGTTCAACAAGGCAGCCCACCACTACCTTCTCAGAGCAACTAGTGATGAGCAATAAATGCTGGCCTTACCAGCAACACCCACACCCGGAGGACAAATTAAAACATTAATTAATGTCTGGGATCTTGGTGCTCAATCAGTTCATTTGGGGTAAACATGCATTAGGACTTCAATTACAATTTTCACATGACTTCAACACCTACCAGAGGAATGGAGCTCAATGAGGGTTAATGTTCAGGGTACATCGAATACATATTTATTAGGACTTAGTATGAAAATTATGGATGGCCCTTTCCAACAAGAGGTGTAATGCAGATAGAGTATAAAAGCAGAGAATTCCTGCTACAACTGTACAGGGTATTGGTGAGACCACACCTGGAGTACTGCGTACAGTTTTGGTCTCTGTATTTAAGGAAGGATATACTTGCATTGGAGACTGTTCAGAGAAGGTTCACTCGGTTGATTCTGGAGATGAGGGGGTTGATTATGAGAATAGATTGAGTTGGTTGGGCTTATACACATTGGAGTTCAGAAGAATGAGAGGTGATCTTATCGAAACATATAAGATAATCAGGGGGCTCAACAAGATGGATGCAGAGAAGATATTTCCACTCATAGGGGACATAGTCTTAGAATAAGGGGCCGCCCATTTAAAACTATGTGAGGAGACATTTATTTTCTTAGAGGATTGTAAATCTATGGAATTCACTGCCCCAGAGAGCTGTGCAGGCTGGGTCATTGAATATATTTAAGGCAGAGATAGACAGATTTTTGAACGATAAGTGAGTAAAGGGTTATGGGGAGTGGGCAGGAAAATGCAGCTTAGTCCATGATCAGATCAGCCATGACCTTAGTGAATGACGGAGCAGGCTTGAAGGGCCAAATGGCTGACTCCTGCTCCTATTTCTTACGTTCTTATGTTCAGACAAGGGAATTTCTATCCTTTCTCCATTAGGGACAAACTATGAACGGGGAGTCAGCAAGCAGTGATT
Organism: Pristiophorus japonicus; assembly: GCF_044704955.1. Classification (NCBI taxonomy): domain Eukaryota; kingdom Metazoa; phylum Chordata; class Chondrichthyes; family Pristiophoridae; genus Pristiophorus; species Pristiophorus japonicus. The sequence goes on along the minus strand of NC_091987.1, from coordinate 185,979,609 downwards.
GTTATGATGTACTTGACAAGGAAGATTAAAGTGAGGGGTTTCCATATTTGGAGGCAGAACAGAAAGGCTCATTATAGACGGGCGGCATTACTATGCAGCAGTGAGAGAAGCTTTTAACGCACTTGATCCAACAGCCTAGAGTTCTCAATTGAGCATGTTCACAGCTTGCAGTTAACAAGCAATGAACAGCAAATAGAAACTCTTCTCCTAGTTCCAATAAATTGGTTCTGCACAAACTGGTTTGAGGAATGGCTCAGAAAATATTCTTTCGGGCTGCACTTAGCAGCATGAAGTGGCTAATTAGATTACAGGCAGATCTAAAGTTAGTTTCTCCCTGGCTGAGGTGCAGGGCTTTCATTTGACTTACTGTGGTGAAGACAGGAGGATGAATACAAAGCACAGAAAATATTCCCACAGTGACGATCAGAAGATTCTGCTCGAAAATTGTCAGGATTTTAAAGCACGTCTGAAATCACAGGACTGAACTTTTTTGCATTGAAACTTTTGTATATCTATGTTTCTTCCGTGCATTTAAACTTATCCATTCATATTTTTCTTCTTGTTTTTATCTAACTCTTTGCTTTACAATATTCATATCACCTGTAAGACAGTAGAAACAAAGTCTGCAAATATAAGCATTGAAGCAAAAAAAAATTCTCCCTGCTGATCTCGATGCGTACAGAATTTTAAAAATATGTCAATACATTCCAGGATAAAAATAAGTAGACACTGGTTTGATAGTACCTGCTGCAAGACGGCATATAACTTCAGGGCAAATGTCAGCTAATGAGTTTCAATGCATCCTCCTCACTATCGCCACCCTACTGCCTTCACACTGCTCGGCAAATAGCCTGCAGTGAGTTTAAGGTTACCATTTAATCTGGACTCGGGGCTCTGTCCACATTCATAAATCTTGAGCTCAATGTTCGTGACATCATTTGAAATACTTGACTGAATTGCAGTCCTGGTTTTAACTCTCAAGGCAGCCTTTGTTCTCGATTAAACCAATCCTTCATCCAAAACCCTCTCGCACACATTGTCTGTTCTTGACAAGTTATTTATTGAAACCTTGAACATTATTTAATACCTTATATATGGCTTTTTTTATACTGGCAACAGTAAACCATAATTTTTTAACCCAATTAGCTTCTCTTTCCACGACTAAATATGCACGTCATAAATGCAACACATGACTTTTCTTATTCCGAGATTACAAATCAAGATTTCTTAAAGTGCGTATCTGGGATTCAATATACCCCTGTAAGTAATCTATACTGTACATGTTCAGTAGACACCTCAAGTCGCTGGAGAAATACCACCAATGATGCCTCCGCAAGATCCAACAAATCCCGAGAGGACAGACGCATCAACACTAGCGTCCTCGACCAGGCCAATATCCCCAGCATTGAAGCACTGAACACACTTGATCAGCTCCGCTAGGCAGGCCACACTGTCCGTATGCCAGACACGAGACTCCCAAAGCAAGCGCTTTACTCGGAACTGCTTCACGGCAAATGAGCCAAAGATGGACAGATGAAACGTTACAAGGACACCCTCAAAGGCTCCCTGATAAAGTGCAACAACCCCACCGACACCTGGGAGTCCCTGGCCAAAGACCACCCGAAGTGGAGGAAGTGCATCCGGGAGGACGCTGAGCGCCTCGAGTCTCGTCGCCGAGTGTATGCAGAAATCAAGTGCAGGCAAACCTATCCCACTCTCCCTTACCCTCAATGACTGTCTGTCCCTACTGTGGCAGGGACTGTGGCTCTCATATTGGACTGTTCAGCCACCTAAAGACTCATTCTATGGGCCCAAGTTTCCACAAGAAAAAAAACGGGCGCCCCTCTGAGCTGGGCGCCCGTTTTTCGCGCCTAAAACGGCGCCTAAAAAAATCCTCGGTATTCTCCACCTACTTACAGGTCCTCTGGCCCTCGGCGCAGCCAGCACGAGCTGTGGGGGGGCAGAGCCAGGTCCCGGCGCTGAAAACAGTGCCGGGACCTCTGCACATGCGCGCTACAGTCGGCACGCAAGTGCAGTAGCTCCAGGCGCCGAACTGTGTGGGAGGGGCCCGAAGCACGCAGCCCCTAGCCCTGGCTGAATGGCCTCACTGGGGCTGCGTGAATAAGGCTCCTCCCATGGCCAGCTCCTGCCCCCCCCCCCCCCCGACCAGACCTGACACTCGCTCCCCCCCCCGCCCCGCCAACCAGACCCGACCCGACACCCGCACCCCCCCCACCCGCCGACCAGACACCCGCTGGCCCCCGCCCCGACCAGAGACCCGACACCCGCTCCCCCCCCCGCCCCCGACTGACCCGACCCGACCCCCCTCTCTCTCCCTCCCCTCTCTCTCCCTCCCTCCCCTCTCTCTCCCTCCCTCCCCTCCCTCTCTCTCCCTCCCTCCCCTCTCTCTCCCTCCCTCCCCTCTCTCTCCCTCCCTCCCCTCTCTCTCCCTCCCTCCCTCCCTCCCTCCCCTCTCCCTCCCTCCCTCCCCTCTCTCTCCCTCCCTCCCTCCCCTCTCTCTCCCTCCCTCCCTCCCCTCTCTCTCCCTCCCTCCCTCCCCTCTCTCTCCCTTCCCTCTCTCTCTCTCTCTCTCTCCCCCTCTCCCCCTCCCTCCCTCCCCTCTCTCCCTCCCTCCCCTCTCTCCCTCCCCTCTCTCTCTCTCCCTCCCTCCCCTCTCTCTCTCTCCCTCCTTCCCCTCTCTCTCTCTCCCTCCTTCCTCTCTCTCTCTCTCCCTCCTTCCCCTCTCTCTCCCTCCCTCCCTCCCTCCCCTCTCTCTCTCTCTCCCTCCCTCCCCCCTCTCCTCCTCTCTCTCTCCCTCCCTCCCCCCCTCTCTCCCTCCCTCCCCCCCCTCTCTCTCCCTCCCTCCCCTCTCTCTCCCTCCCTCCTCCCTCCTCCCCCCCCTCTCTCTCTCTCTCTCCCTCCCCCTCTCTCTCTCTCTCCCTCCCCCTCTCTCTCTCTCTCTCTCTCTCTCTCTCTCCCCCTCCCGCTCAGCGGCACGAACGGCTGCAGAATTCTCCCTGGCTGAAGCACTTTCACACAGGTAGGAAGATGGTTTATTTAATATTTTCTTGGCTTATAAATGTTTATTCAGGTTGGATTTATTTGTATAATATTTGTAGAAGTATAAATAAGGATTTATTGTCGAATTTAATGAGTTCCCTTCGCCCCCACCTCGTTCTGGACGCCTAATTTGTAACCTGTGCCTGATTTTTTAATGTGTAGAACAGGTTTTTTCAGTTCTACAAAAATCTTCACTGGCTCCATTCTACTTTAGTTTGGAGTACATTTTCACTGTGGAAACTTTCAAATCAGGCGTCAGTGGCCGGACACGCCCCCTTTTGAAGAAAAAATTCTGTTCTAAACTAGAACTGTTCTAAACCTGACTACAACTGCAGAAAAAAAAATGTGGAGAATTGCGATTTTTAAAATAGTCCGTTCTCCACCAGTTGCTCCTAAAAATCAGGCGCGAATCATGTGGAAACTTGGGCCCATCGAGGGACTGCCTATGATGATGGTACGTAATCTACAGTAACTTTATTCAGAAGTAATCAAAAAGACATTCAGATAGTTAATTCTGAAAAGTTATTTCAAAAATCAAGTGGTTAATAAACAGCAGTACTTAAAAAAATAACACTGACTGCTAATAAACTGATTGACAGATTCATTTTCCTGCCCAACTCTAGCAAGTGAAGTGGGAGAGAAACCACCCCCACCACAGTATTCTTATCTTCACAACAAGGATCACTGTGGAAGGATATAGACAATACCAGCTTCACACTTCTGTTTCTCCAAGGTGCTCCTACTACAAGCCCCACAAAACACACAGGATGTCGTAACTCAACACGAGTCACCACAACCCTGGTCGATTTGTCAACAAACCTCACACTGATTGTCCCACCGGTGATTTAAGTTCACTGATATACTTTCAGGGTAATTGATGCTAATGACACCATGGTTAAACTGATCTCTCGCCACTTCTTCACCTCAATCATCCGTCGCACCTCTGCCATGATCGTTCGCCGCTCATCTGCCCCGACCTGCCCGCTCCTCTGCTGTACCTGGGCCCTGCCGATGTTGTTGCCCACGCGCGAAACAGCGACCTGGGCCTTGATGACATCAGCCAGTCGAAGTCGTCACACACTTTCAACGACTCTTGCTGGAAGTTGTAGTGTTACGCCCACGATGTTGTAGGGCCCGCGCTCCAGCTCTTTTATCCTCCCGACCTGCGGATGATTGAGGCGGAGAAGCGACGAGAGATCAAGGCAGAAATGCGGCGGAGGAGTGGTGAGAGATTGTGGTTGAGATTCGGCAAATGATCGTGGCGGAGGTGCGGCGAATGTTTTGTGAGGAGGAGCAACGAGAAATCGTAGCGAAGGAGCGGTGAGAGATTGTGGCGGAAGTGCGGCGAGTGTTCGGGGCGGAGGTGCGGCGAATGTTTGTGCCGGAGGAGCGGCGAGAGATCGCGGCGGAGGTGCGGCAAATGAGGGTGCGGGGCCAGAAGAGCCGAGGGCCATGGGGCAGCCCACACTGTGATATGTATGCGCACTAGGTCTGTGCAGCAGAGCAGATCTCCAGTCGTCCTGGTTAACCCTTGCCACTGGATAAAGGCCTAGCTCTGTCAAGCCCGTGAGGTGGCTGATATGCAACGGTCATCACACGTTAAAAAAATCCACTCACAGGCATCTTCCACCCCTGGAGTTCAGGACTGGAATATTGGGACCTTCATTGAAACTTCAGCGAATTCATCCCTTTTGGTGTGGAAGCAAGTCATCCTCGTTTGAGGGACTGCCTATGATGACGATGATGGTTCAATAATGAAAACTATCGTTGTCATGGAAGGACACGTGGCCAAGTCAGAAAAATGTGTTCATAACAGAATTTTACTGAATCACTCACTATCTGCCCCCAACTCCCTCCCTGAAGGAGGCAAATGGCATGTTGGCCTTCATAGCGAGAGGATTCGAGTATAGGAGCAGGGAGGTCTTACTACAGTTGTACAAGGCCTTGGTAAGGCCACACCTTGAATATTTTGTACAGTTTTGATCTCCTAATCTGAGGAAGGACATTCTTGCTATTGAGGGTGTCATGTATTCAATAGCATTGTAACCCATGTATTAGCTGACCTAAGTTGTACATCTTGAGAACATTGACCACAAGGGGCAAACTTGTGGGAGACACTCCTAACCTGGACTTTCAGGTAAAAAAGGGGAAGCACCACCCACCTTCATCACTTGAGGTCTTGGTAATAAAGGTAACTGGTCACAGAGTGATCTACTCTCAAGTATGGGCCTCGTGTGCATTTATACTATATAGTAAGGACATATCAGAGGGAGTGCAGCGGAGGTTCACCAGGCTGATTCCCGGGATGACAGGACTGACATATGAAGAAAGACTGGATCAACTAGGCTTGTATTCAATGGAATTTAGAAGAATGAGAGGGGATCTCATAGAAACATATAAAATTCTGACGGGATTGGATAGTTTAGATGCAGGAAGAATGTTCCCGATTTGGGGAAGTCCAGAACCAGGGGTCACAGTCTAAGGATAAGGGGTAAGCCATTTAGGACAGAGATGAGGAGAAACTTTTTCAACTCAGAGAATTGTGGGCATGTGAAATTCTCTACCACAGAAAGTTGTTGGGGCCAGTTCGTTAGATATATTCAAAAGGGGGTTAGATGTGGTCCTCATGGCTGAAGGGATCAAGGGGTATAGAGAGAAAGCAGGAATAGGCTACTGAAAAGCAAGATCAGACATGATCACATTGAATGGTGGTGCAGGCTCGAAGGACCGAATGGCCTACTCCTGCACCTATTTTCTATGTTTCTATGTTTACTTCCTTTCCTTATGGAAACCCCGAAGGACTACATGAAACTTCTAAATGACACATTGGGCTGAAACTGTGCTGCAGCTCTTGGATTGAGCTATAAACAGATCAGAGATTTCTCACTGGCACCATTCTCTGTGACGACGTCAGTGCCAGTTCTCTCCTTTGCTCAAAAGCCAAATATGCGGATGCTGGAAATCTGAAATGAAAACAGATAATGCTAGAACTACTCAGCGGGTCAGGCAGCATCTGTGGAGAGAGAAACAGAGTTGATGTTTCGGGTCGATGACCTTGCTAACAATGCTGCCTGACTTGCTGAGTATTTCCTCTCCTTTGCGCTGACTGTTACAAAACTATCTTCAGTCATTCTGCACACACATCAGTGGCAATGCCTGAAGCAGATATTCATTCTGAAACACTTTTCTTTCCAATTATGCGGATATTGGCACGTTCTTTGTGGTTAGAATAATGGTGAGGCGCTCAACGTTATTATGGAGTAAATCAGACAGCAACATCCAGCGACTGCACATTCACATTGAAAGGTGGAACTCAGGAAGTTGCTGTCTGGTTTGCCCTGTTCCTCGACAAGCTTCGCGACACTGGTACCTCACCGAGAGACTCGGCATTCAAACACATGAAGCACGAGAAGTTGCTGTACTTACCCACCAGATACCCGGTAAACAGACCAGAATCAGCTATTGCTTGCCCATTCATGTGTAAGTGTATTTTTAATGGCGTGCTAAGTCTTAATCACTGCCAAGCAGCGTCTATGGCACTAAAAATCAACTTTTCATAAAGTGGTGTCTCATTCCTTCAGATTTTAATTATGGTTGGAGATTTTAAACAATTAAACATTTAATTTTTAAAAATTCTTTGTCCCTTTTATTTCTCTTTATGTCTCTTTATTTCACTTTCAGCACCTGATTATACATTAAATTCAATATTGTAACTTACATTCACTGGTTGAGACGGCGCATGGCTCAGTAAGGATTCTTCAATCTGATTGGTTAAGGAGACACACAATTGCCTGTTCTGTTCGCTTAGGTCCCAGATCCCCTGCAGAGGGCGCTGTATTGTTGCGAGACTTGAATTACCACTCGCTGCAATGCAAAACCCACAGCAATTCTGTGGCTAAGTGCAAGTGTGATGAACGGCTGGAGCCACTTGTTAACCGCTGACCGCAAAATCCACCCCAATATTCATGAACAGTTTTTTTTTCCCAAGGTGAATATTTACATTGAGTTCTACAAACTGTAATTTTTGAAAGATTAAACATGCGTTAATTGTGCACTTGCTGTTATGCAGAATGCAGTGGATGGTAAACACAATTAGAAGCAGAATACTTGCATCATCCACACAAGCTCCTGTGACAGCAGCTGGCCTTGTCCAATAGCCTTGCTGACCTTTGAAATATTCCGCAGAGATGGCAACAGAAAGGGTTTGAAAAAAAAAACTCCTAAATCATAAAAACATAGAAAATAGGTGCAGGAGTAGGCCATTCGGCCCTTCGAGCCTGCACCACTATTCAATACGATCATGGCTGATCATTCACCTCAGTACTCCTTTCCTGCTTTCTCTCCATATCCCTTGATCCCTTTAGCCATAAGGGCCACATCTAATTCCCTCTTGAATATATCTAACGAACTGGCATCAACAGGTCTCTGTGGTAGAGAATTCCACAGGTTAACAACTCTCTCTGAGTGAAGAAGTTTCTCCTCATCTCAGTCCTAAATAGCTTACCTCTTATCCTTAGACTGTGACCCCTGGTTTTGGACTTCCCCAACATCTAACCTGTCCAGTCCCTTCAGAATTTTATATGTTTATTTGAGATCCCCGCTCATTCTTCTGAACTCCAGTGAATACAGGCCCAGTCGATCCAGTCTCTCCTCATATGCCATCCCTGGAATCAGTCTGGTGAATCGTCAAAATAATCTTCATCGGTGAGGTACCGGTGTAGCAAAGCTTGTGGGGGAACACGGCAAATCGGACAACAACTTCCTGAGTTCTACCTTTCACTGTGAATGTATGGTCGCTGGATGTTGCTGTCTGATTTACTCCATAATAACTGTGAGCGCCTCACCATTATTCTCACCAGAAAATACATGCCAATATCGGCATGATTTGAATGGACAGTGCAATCGCAAGATTGTGGTCTCATCATAATTCTGCACATCAGGTTTTTCTCCTTCTTACTAAAAGCCTTAAACCATAGCACAAGAATGTAATCCTTTATTAATTAAAGAGATGAGCCTGTTTAACCCTTGCGCACTGATTGCCCACAAAATACTCTTCAATTGCATCAACAGAACTTTTTTTCAAAGTTTTAATCAACATATATTTTCCCCCCTCTATATTATGGTATCACTTTATCTATCATGTTGCATGTTGCTACAGATCACCTGGGCCTGTCCCCCTATTCAGACACCAGGCTGAGATGTCCCGAACAATGATGGGACATAATACCTGCAGACCCAGACTTATGTCTACTGTTTGAATTCACCCAATGCAGAATGAGACACCCACAAATAGATATGTCACTCCTCCCCTCCCTCTTTTCACTCCCCACACACAAACTCTTGTTGAAACTCTTGTGGGACATATGCCAATTGGAAGGGGTAGTATTCAGTATTCAGAATTTTGAAATACCAATGAAATTGGAGTCCTTCCTAGGAAACCTACTGTACCCAGACATCTACCCTCGACACACACAGGGTCTTCCTATTGCAGGAAGCTAAGAATCTTCAACTTGGAATGTGTTCAAAAGCTATCCATGGGGAGAGATTGAGTAGACTAGGCTGGTATTCTCGAGAGTTTAGAGCTGAATGAGAGCTGATCTCATTGAAACATACAAAATTCTTACCGGGCTTGACAGGGTAGATGCAGGGTGGATGTTTCCCTTGGCTGGGGAGTCTAGAACCAGGGGTCACAGTCTCAGAATAAGGGGTCAGCCATTTAGCACTGAGATGAGGAGAAATTTCTTCAGCCAAAGGGCTGTGGATGCTCAGTCGTTGAGACAGAGATCAAAAGATTTTTGGATATTAAGGGGATCAAGGGATATGGGGATAGTGCTGGTAAGTGGAGTTGAGATAGAAGATCAGCCATCTTATTGAATGGTGGAGCAGGCTCGGGAGGCTGAATGGGCTACTTCTGCTCCTAAGTCTTATGTTCTATCAAGCATTATTTTCCATTTGATTGAGCCACAAAAGCATCCTTTTGATATCCCTCTTTATGGACAGGATCCTTTAAATCCCCCTGACTCAGCTGAACCTTTGGGGTGCAAGCAAATTACTCAGCCCTCCAACGTGTGTGGCTCTCAGTGCATGTCAAACCGTACTAACAGCCTCAATCTACTGATGTATTCTGTTGTAAATAGAACATAACAAAACAACAGGAACTTCATAATATGTAGTTTATGTAATTGTTTTTCTCTGACAATAAAATAAAAAATATATCATTGTGAACATATAAGTATAAATAAATGGAAAATTACTAAACAAACAAGTCCCCAAATCAGTGGTGTCCAACCCTAGGCCCTTGAAGTTCAGGCAGTTCAGTGACATTTGCACTAAGATACTTATTTGCTGGTTTATCCTTTGAATCTTGTTTGGAAAGGGCTATGCTTAGTGTTGTTGCATCATTGATGGATCAAATTTAAATCAACATACCAAGAACTTCGGTTATCAGCACTTTCAATGCAAGTAAATGAATGGGAACATTAAACTTGATATATGAAACTATGCACCCACCAAGAGAAAACCTTGGATATTCCAGCGCTAAATGAATGACTTGTGCAATTACAATATAAAAAAAAACAATTCTTATAATATCTGCAGAGAAATAAAATTGGAGAAGACTGGTATGAGTATAGGCAAATGCTTACTGATTAAAAAGCTATTTGATGTGGATAAAGGGCCCTAGCAATGAATATAGTAAAGACTATTAAGTAAAATATATATTTTTAAATTGATGACGCTGTAAAAGGCTAGTTAGAGAGGAAGTTGGATGTTATAGGATAAAAGTGGTGGTGAAAGAGGTTTGAGATCAGTAGAAATACTTGAGTATTTTTAAAAACATTTTCTTTGAGAATTATGTTAACTTCCTACACAATATTTTCACACCACCAAACATTCCAGAGAGTTTTTAAATTGATTTGTCAGATATACTTAATGCTTGGGCTAGATGGTACATATCCAACGATATCAAGGAGACTTGGAAATTAATCCAAGGCGTACTAGCAATTGCCAGAGAAGAATCAAGGAGCACTGCAAAGGTTGTGCAGGACAGAAGCAATAAAACGTAATGCCTATAGTTAAAAGGGACACATTGGACTGGTTCATTTACAGAACAAAAATTAACAGCAAGTATTTGAAGAAGGAATCTAAAGGAATAGCAAAACAGTTGTAAATTAATAGCCAGCAAGGATTTGGAAATAGATGATCCTGCCTGATAAATCTAACAATGTTTTGGCTGTTACCAATACTGTTAGCTTTGGGCATCCTTATGCTGTAGTATTATTTTTCGCAAGCTTTGTTCAGTTTCACATGACAATGTATGGGAACGAAAATCTAAATTAAAAATGTTCGCTTCTGGCAAGCTTCATCATGTGCACCCAACTAAAATAAAACATTGCTCGTCAAGTAAGTTGGAAGAGAAACAGCAAGTTTCATCATTTGTCTCACTTCACCCACGACGTTAATTGCTATCTCACAAAATGACTCAAAACATCTCTCAGGTATCTCTCAACGGCTGACTAAAAGGATCATGGGCTCAATTTTGCCCAACCCCTTTTTTCAGCGCACTTACCTTGAGTGCGCCGACTTTGCGCGCAACAAACAGCGCTGGAAAAAAAAAAATCGCCCCATCCTGGCCGCTCTTTCGAGACTCCGGGGCCCCAAGCATGGCGTGCATTGTGAAGTGGGCGGGCGGAGCAACAGGCCAGTTCAGAAAGCACTGCCGGCAGCTACGTGCATGCACAGTGAAGTCTGCACGCATGCTCCTTCCCTCCCAGCGTGTCCTGCAGACTGTGAGCAGGACCCGATGCTCGCAGCCTCTATCCCCAGACGAAGGGACGCCCCGATCTTCGTCGCACCCTATCCCCGGCCGAGTGGCCTCCCGCACCCGGCCCGCTGCGTTCCCGGGGCGAGGTAGGACTTCTATTTTTTATTTGTTATTGATTGATTATTACTTTTTGTGGTTTGTTTAGTGCTTTGTAAATCTTGGTGCAGATCCTCAGCTTCCTTCTATTTTTTATTTGTTATTGAATGCTTATTTTTGTGCTTTATTTTGTGCTTTGCAAGTCTTGGTGCTTTAAATATACTAACCTGCGCCGATTTCTTAACTGCTCACAATGTTTTTCAGAGCTGGCCACACACGCTGACCTAAGTGGATTTGGAGTAAGTTTTAGCTGGCCAAAGTGGCATAAATGGTCAAAACTGGCGTAAGTGTCTGGAAACGCCCCCTTTTGAAAAAAGCACTGAACTAAAAAAAAATCGTTCCTAACTGACTTAATCTGGGGCAAATTTTTTTGAGAAAATGGCATTTTTTAAATTTACGCCAGAAAAAACAACTTACTCCAAAAAAATTGATGCAAGTCATGGCCAAAATTGGGCCCCATGAATGGAAGGCTGTGTTCAGGTCAGAGAGGTGAGAGAATACCTTTCTCCCTGTCCAGGTGCTGAAGCAATGATCTATGTTTTAATCTTCCTGATCCATCCTTTGTTTCTCATGATTTCCATGTCCCTCATCCAGGGAAGGAGAGGACCAGACTCAACAGGCTGGATTTTCCGGTTGTTTGTGACCTGGGTTTCGCTGGGTTTTGACACTAAGCGGGGAAAAATGGGATGATGAGGTGTTTTGCGTCTGGGTGCGATCCTCCGTTCGGTTTTGTGGCGGCGCTTAGAAGCACCGCTGGAGAGAGCTGCGCTGGGTGTGCAACGGCTCTCCTTGCGACACCGGCAGAAGTTTCGACTCGCACCGACCTGTACGGCCTGAAACCCGCTCCGCGATGGCCTTGCCGGTGGCAGAGAGGTGGATAAACTGCAAAAAAGGTAAGTTCCAGTTTTTATTCTTTTATTGCGATTTGTGTTGTAAGGGTGTGGGCAATGTTTTTTGAATGTTTTTGTGATTTTTTTTCCCCCCCTCCGAAGGCCTCTCTTGGAGCCCTCCCAGCCCCACACTTTAGTTGGTGAGGTTCCCGTTTTTGCGCCGCAAAAGTTGTACAATGCCTCCCTTTGCACTGCGCGCACAGGGGCCAAATGACGAACATTGTTCCACACAGCGCCAACGTTAATCGAGCGGTAAATTTCCTGCCCCGCCTCTGTTTTCGCCTTGAAAACAGCAGCGCTGAAAATCCAGCCGTGTGACTGGTTATCAGAACATGTGCAAAGGGCAACCTGAAAAAAATCCTTTTTTTCTGCCTATTTCCCTCACCCCAGATTAATACTGTACTTCAGTAAAAGCATTGCATATAGAAATCCTCAGGAAACATAAATTAAAAATTGATCATGTAAACAGCACAAATTGATGATAATTAACAATTACGTTCATTAAAGAAAAAGAGTAATCTGATCAATTAGCGGCTGCAATTGCTTCTGCGGTTACTTTCATCAGTCGAAAGATGGGAAATCATTCCAGATTCTACATCATGCCTTTCATGTCGAACTCACATTTAATAATTCCAACGCATTCATTTTTAACAAACTTCCATGTCATTTACAGATCAAGGTGCTGCACCACAAATTGCTATAATATGATTTTGAGAGTTCATTAGTTAAGGTGTGAGGAGGCACTGAGTGAGAACAATGCTTCCTAAAAGCAAATAAAATATGAGAGAGAGTGAGAAAAGCAATTCAAGACTCTGTGGAAGGTTACACACCAAACTTCATGACTGTTATTTTCTATTTTTGAGGAGAAAGAAAATGGATTCTCTGCATTACAGCAAATCTGCTGTTTACTTTTGCTATTTACTCATGTAAACAAATCTGGTTGCTAGATTATATCCTATGCCATGGTCTGATACAGTCTTTATTCTGCGACCCTCTGACGTCAACAAGATCGTACAAGGACCTGATATATATGGTTCAGGTGCATATGATGACAGGTTTCTGTTTGACCTCAGACACCGAAATATTTGGGGCCCACATTTGGAGGTGTATTCACCACTGCTGAGTTTCTACAATTGAGATTACTGATATGTGCAGATATTTGTGTAAAATAGAGGTGAGAATTGATTCAAAGGCAGTAAAATTCAACAAAACAACAAAAACAACAAAATGCTAACGATAATTGTCCAAAATTTGCTGCAAAGTAATGTTGGGGCTAATGGCACTCTGTTATTTAAGCGCAAATGTCACAGCAACTTCACGTAAGGGCAGATGTGTGATTAAATGCGGAGATTGGGAAGTTACTGTCGGAGAGGCCGTGTTCTGCCATTAACTTCGCGAAAACGATAATTCGGTGTCTGACTTTCCATTTAAATGCATTGAGCAGCGTGAAGCACCTGCACTTGCACTGTAGATATGTAGTCAACTCACCACAGAAAGTTAAATCAAGCTAACTCTTTCTTTTTCTCCTTTTATTTCTCTCTTAAGCCAATCTTTCTTTCCATCTATATTTCTTCCTGTACGTGACTTGACATTGAATGCAATGTTCTAAATTACACTTCCTTCTCAGACTTTGCTCTATTAACTGCACAATTATTCACTCTGATTGGTTACAGAGATACACAGTTGCTTGACCTGTTCACTCAGATCTCAGATGCCCTGTAGAGGGCGCTGCGCAGTTTCCATTTCCCACTTCCAGCAACTTCCAGGGCAAAGTATCGTTGACATTAAGCGGGCGAGGGCAAGTCTAACAAACAGCGGGCATCGTTTATTACCCTACCACAGCAGATTTGGGACCATTAACTATAATTTTTATTTAACTAATGTTTACACACTGCTCACAACTTAACTGGGACAAGCTTATATTTTAGGTTAAAACTACTGCTCCCCAGATGGAATTATAGATTTATGTTTTGCAAACAAAGACATAGTGAAGTTCCTTGTATGCTGACTACAGCCTAATGAGCAGGCCTAATTACTTGTGTCATTTTCCATAATAACTCATAGCCAAGCTGCACGAATCAATAACTTGATTTTCTATGTCTCAGTAGACGGCTTTTGTTTTATCCAAGTGCATATGCCAACCAAATCTAGCACCGAAAAAAGGGCCAGAGTTTGTTCACAGTGGCAGCTGGTGGAGGCAACAACACCCCAGTTACTGGAATAAATCATACTCTCATTTCCATATGAACTCAACATACATCATTCAATCATGAAAACATCTTCCAGAAAACTCAATAGAGAGTAGCTGTTACATTGGTTTTGACTCAGTTTTAACTTAGAAGATCTCCCTCCACTCACTGAAGTGCCTTGAATAGCATGGTATCGTCTTACAGACCAGAGTTGTGTCCATCTGTACTGAGAGCGTCAATCTGAGCAGTGGTGTGGCACCACAAGTTCCCCGAGAAGCTCAAGGAAAATGAAAATCAGCAAGATCTCCTTCTCACTATCAGGAGGCGTCTGCTGGAAATGCATCGACGTAGGTCTGGGTGCATACATGCCCATGCACATCAGCTGCCTGCTTAAGACTCAGGAGACTCAAAATGGAGGAAAAGTAACAGAGTATTGAGAACATCTAATTCTAAACATAAACATGAAGTAGCTTAATGCATCAAGCCAGTTCATGATGTTAAAATCAAGTCAGAGTACACATAAATATACAATACTCTGACTTTGGATCCAATCTTAGCCTGCTGAGGTTCTGTCCCCAAAAACCTGAGTTGCAAAGAGAGTTGAAAAACCACCTAATCATTCAGCATTAAATCTGCCACTTGCAATGTTGGTTTTATTATTCCACAAGACATTGATCATGATCGCAGCGCTTCTTGAATACAATATTTTGACTGTGGTGTGTATGTGCAATGCAGAACCATGTTTCTATGTGAAGTGTCGAACTGAAAGTATCAGCTGGAACAGCAATTTGTCATGGTGACAAACTTTCAGTGCAACAGACACATCTGACTGCCTCCCCTTTAGCAGTGACAGTCTAGGGGAGATGGATGGTCTGTCAGTGCCGAGGAACAAGAATGCAGCAAGTACAGCACTTACGGGTTCAAAATAAAAATGGAAATAAGAAATGGAAGCCTGAGAGAAAAAAAAACTAAAATAAAAGCAACATCATACAGCACTTAACTGCGTCTCCAGTCAAGCATGTTGAATCAGAGTACACTTTTTCAGGCTCAAACCAAAATGAAGTGAGCATGTCCATCAACAGTCTCAGATGTAGAAACGGAAGCTTTTTAAGCTGTTATCTTTTACAAAACGTTTTAAATTTTCTTTGATTCATATCATGCTGCCACTCATATAAAATAAAATTCAAGAAATATAAACCAGCCCCAGCAGCAAATTGGGCCACATGGACCAGAGGGTCACAAGTTCAATTCCAGGCCTGGTCCAAGAAAGTTGATCACAGCCACATTAGAAGTGAAAAATTGCACCTGGCTTCTCTGGGCTAGGGAGGAGAGTTCTCCTTCCTGAACATGGTTCGATAATCCTAGCAGATCCATATAGCAGTGCAACTGAGGACACAGCTCTCCCAAAGAGGGCAAGGGGAAGACAATAGGCCGAACATTCAACGTGAAGTGAAGTGCAAGTGTGTGGAAGTCAGGTGCAATGGTCTCCATGGTTACATCACCCAACAACACACCATGCAGGCTCACATGGGAAGATCATCATTTGGGCACAATACCACAACACAGCTAGTACCTGTAAGTAAGGGCACCACGTACAACAACAACTTGCATTTATACAGCGCCCTTGATGTAGAAAAATGTCCCAAGGCGTTACTCAGAAGCGTAATCAGACAGAATGTGAAACAAAGCCACAGAAGGATAAATTATGACGTGACCAAAAGCATGGTCAAAGAGGTATATGTTAAGGAGCATCAGAAGGGAGGAGAGAGGTGGAGAGGTTCAGGGAAGGAATTCCAGAGCTTAGGCCCTAGATAGCTGAAGGCACAATGGTGGGGCGAAGGAAGTGGGTGATACACAAGAGGTCAGAGTTGGAGGAAAGTTCTGAGAGAGGGTTGGAAGGTTGGAGAATTTTTAAATCGAGGCATTACTGAACTAGACTTCAGAAGAGATGGTGAGCAATTTAGAGTTGGGGGATAGAGAAGGTGGGGGGGGGGGGGGGGGCGGGGGGGGGAGTAACGAAACAGATGTCATTCCGAAACTGGAATGTAATTGAAAATCTCACCTCGTTATATATGGGATCTTAATGCTTCAGAGCTTCTGTTGTTCAGTTCGAGCACAGACACAATTCAAATCCATAAACAGGAGAAAATCAAACGCACACAGAATACTGATATTTTGAAAAGTTCTCCTGAGAATTTTGATGCAAAATGCTCATAGATCATAACCAGGGCAGAGCATTAAACAGGCCCTGTCCATCAGCTGACCGAGAGGATGAGAGAGAGAACAGCTGCATTTCTTTAGGCATCCAGCCATCACAGCCATGTCTTATATCAACATAAATGTTCTCGTTACATCCCAGCACTTGGCAGGAGAGATGCTTCTTTAAAGCTTTCCTACCATCTATCCTTGAGATTTCTACTACATAGTCATCATCATCATCATCATCAGCAGTCCCTCAAAATCGAGGAAGACTTGCATCCACTCCAAAAGTGAGTTCTTAGGTGATTGAACAGTCCAAAATGGGAATTACAGTCCCTGACACAGGTGGGGCAGACAGTCTTGGAGGAAAGGATGGGTGGGGGGGTCTGTTTTGCCACACGCTCCTTCCGCTGCTTGCGCTTGGTTTTTGCATGCTCTCGGCGACGAGGCTCGAGGTGCTCAGTGCCCTCCGGGATGCTCTTCCTCCACCTAGGGCGGTCTTTGGCCAGGGACTCCCAGGTGTCGGTGGGGATGTTGCATTTTATCATTCTATAGGTGTTTAACGTGTTGCCTCATCATGGAGTGACATTCAAATATATAAGACGACAAGGTAGTCAAAGGTAATGTGGGGCCTTGAGAAACAGATGCTGGAAATATTGCAAATGAAAATAAGAAAATAGCAGACTTATTGAATGATTACTTTGCATCAGTCTTCACAATAGAGGAAGAGGACAATATACCTCACATTCCAGGCAGTACTGGAACTCACTGAAGTTTACAGAAGCAGGAAAAGCATATTAGAAAATGTCAAATCCCCAGGACCAGATGGTTTCCAAACCAGGGTTTTAAAGGAAGTAGCTAAGGAAAATTTAACCATAATCTTCCAAAGCTATCTTGATTCTGGAACTGTCCTGTTAGATTGGAAAATTACAAATGTAACTTCATTTTTTAAGAAAGATGAGAGAGAGAGAGAGAGAAATCAAGAAATTATCGACCTGTTAGTCTTCCATCTGTTGTGGGGAAATTATTGGAATCTTATAATTAAGGACAGAGTAAGGAGCACTGAGCAAAATTTGAGCTACGCAGATAGAGCCAAAATGGATTTGTAAACAATAAGTGATGTCTCATGAACCAAACTGAAATTTTTGAGGAAGTAACTAAATAGTAGACAAGGGAATGTCTGTAGATGTCATTGATGTGGGCTTCCAGAATGCATCAATGAGGTTCCACTGTTTGCTAAATCTAAAGCTCATGGAATTGAAGGCAATTTATTGACCTGGTTAGGAGATTGGTTCGGCAGTTGAAGAAAGCGAGTAGGGATTATGGGGTCAAGTTTCGGCCTGAGTTGCTCCTATTTTTTTGGAGCAACTAGTTTAGAATCAAGTATCTTAGAAATTGCAATTCTCGGCATTTAGTTTGCTCCAGTTCTGGTGAGTTAGAACAGTTTCATTTTAGAATAGATGTTTTTTTCAAAAGGTGGCGTGTTCGGCCATTTAAGCCTGTTTTGCAAGTTTAAGCAGCGAAAACTTACTCCAAACTAACTTAGAATGGAGTAAGTGTAGATTTTTGTACGCTCAGAAAAACCTTGCCTACACTTAGAAATCAGGCGTAAGGAAGAGAGATGGGGGGAGGGGAGGGGGTTTACAAACATTAAACACATCACTTTTACAAATAAAGAGCCATCATCAATAATAAATGATAAATAAATTAATAAATCAACCAATAAATCAATCAAAAAAATGTAAAAATTTAAAAAAATAAATAAATTAATGAATAAAAAATTACGTTTCTACTCACTGACTGCAGCACCGGGAGCCTGCCAACAGCATGCTGGGACGCCCCCCACCCCCGCTCCCTCTCTCTCTCTCTCTCTCTGTCAGTGTCTCTCTCTCTCTCTGTCTGTCAGTGTGTGTCTCTCTCTCTCTGTCTGTCAGTGTCTGTGTTTCTGACAGTGAGGGGTGGGGGGAGGAAGGTGGGAGGGGGGTAGGAAGGGGGATGGGGAAGGGGTAAAGAGAGGAGGGGGAAGGTTGGAAGGGGGATGGGAAGGGGGAGAGGGAGAGGAGAGGGAGAGGAGAGGAAGGGAGGAGAGGGAGGGGAGAGGGAGGGAGAGGAGAGGGAGAGGAGAGGGGGAGGGAGAGGAGAGGGAGGGAGGGGGGAGAGGAGAGGGAGGGAGGGGGGAGAGGAGAGGGAGGGAGGGGGAGAGGAGAGGGAGGGAGGGGGGAGAGGAGAGGAAGGGAGGGGGGAGAGGAGAGGGAGGGAGGGGGGAGAGGAGAGGGAGGGAGGGGGGAGAGGAGAGGGAGGGAGGGGGGAGAGGAGAGGGAGGGAGGGGGGAGAGGAGAGGGAGGGAGGGGGAGAGGAGAGGGAGGGAGGGGAGAGGGAGGGGGGAGAGGAGAGGGAAGGAGGGGGAGAGGAGAGGGAGGGAGGGAGGGGGAGAGGGAGGGAGGGGGGAGAGGAGAGGGAGGAAGGGGGGAGAGCGCGAGGGAGGGGAGAGGGAGGGGGGAGAGGAGAGGGAGGGAGGGGGGAGAGGAGAGGGAGGGAGGGGTGAGAGGAGAGGGAGGGAGGGGGAGAGGAGAGGGAGGGAGGGGGGAGAGGAGAGGGAGGGAGGGGGGAGAGGAGAGGGAGGGAGAGGGAGGGGGGAGAGGAGAGGGAGGGAGGGGGAGAGGAGAGGGAGGGAGGGGGGAGAGGGAGGGAGGGGGGAGAGGGAGGGGGGAGGGGGGAGAGGAGAGGGCAGGAGAGGGGGGAGAGGAGAGGAGAGAGGAGGGGAGAGGGAGGGGGAGAGGAGAGGAGAGAGGAGGGGAGAGGGAGGGAGGGAGGGAGGAGGAGAGGGAGGGAGGAGGAGGAGAGGGAGGGAGGAGGGAGGGAGAGGAGGAGGGGGGAGAGGAGAGGGAGGGGGGAGAGGAGAGGGAGGGGGGAGAGGAGAGGGAGGGGGGAGAAGAGGGAGGGAGGGGAGAAGAGGGAGGGAGGGGAGAAGAGGGTGGGAGGGGAGAAGAGGGTGGGAGGGGAGAAGAGGGAGGGAGGGGAGGGGAGAAGAGGGAGGGAGGGGAGGGGAGAAGAGGGAGGGAGGGGAAGGGAGAAGAGGGAGGGAGGGGAGGGGAGAAGAGGGAGGGAGGGGAGGGGAGAAGAGGGAGGGAGGGGAGGGGAGAAGAGGGAGGGAGGGGAGGGAGAAGAGGGAGGGAGGGGAGGGGAGAAGAGGGAGGGAGGGGAGGGGAGAAGAGGGAGGGAGGGGAGGGGAGAAGAGGGAGGGAGGGGAGAAGAGGGAGGTGAGGGGAGGGGAGAAGAGGGGGGAGGGGAGGGGAGAGAGGGAGGGAGGGGAGGGGAGAAGAGGGAGGGAGGGGAGGGAGGGGAGAAGAGGGAGGGAGGGGAGAGGAGAGGGAGGGTGGAGAGGAGGGGGGAGAGGGAGGGTGGAGAGGAAGGGGGTGAGGGAGGGGGAGAGGAGAGGGAGGGGAGAGAGAAGGAAGAGGAGATATGGGGGTGAGGAGAGGGAGGGGTGGGGAGAGGGAGGGGGTGAGGAGAGGGAGTGGGTGAAAGAGGGAGGGGGTGAGGAGAGGGAGGGAGAGAGGAGTGGGAGGGTAGAGGAGATGGAGGGGGAGAGGAGATGGAGGGGGAGAGGAGAGGGAAGAGGAGAGGGAGGGTGAGGAGAGGGAGAGAGGAGAGAGAGGGAGGAGGGAGAGGAGAGGGAAGAGGAGAGGGAGGGGGGAGAGGAGGGAGGGGAGAGGAGGAGGGAGGGGAGGGAGAGGAGGTGAGGAGGGGGGGGGGGAGGAGTGGGAGAGGCTGAAAGGGCCTGTCCTAAGACTTCGGCGGGGCCCGTCCCCAGCAAGCTGCTGAGCGGGCGGGCCCCGCCAAAGATGTGGGGCGGGGGGAGCGGACCAGACCGGGCCTGAAGGCAGGGGTCGGTGGGAGAGCCGAGAGCCAGAGCAGACTGGGAGCGGGAGCTGGGGGGTATGGGGGGTGGTGGTGGTGCTGGAGAGAGCCGGACCAGGAATGGGAGCTGGTGCTGGGGGGGTAGGGAGGGGGAGTGGAGAGAGCGGGAGCGGGAGCTGAACGGGGCGGGGGGTGGTGGGGAGCAGGAGCAGGAGCTGAAGAGGAGGGAGGTCCAGTCGATCTTTGCCGCTCCAGTGAGCCCATTCGGCCAGGGCTCGGGGCGACGTTCTTCAGGCCCCTCACACACAGCCTCGGGTGCCTGGAGCTACTGCAGCTGCGTGCAGACTCTAGCGCTCATGTGCAGAGGTCCCGGCGTGCCCCCACAGCTTGTGCTGCGCCGAGGGCCTGGAACGTTCCAGCAGTGGGGAGAATACCAAGGTAAGTTTAAGGCACGGTTTTGAGCGCGGAAATCAGGCATGGCGCGCGAGGCTGCGCTGTTCTAGGCGCGGCCCGAAACTTGACCCCAATGATACTCAATACTCAAATTATGAAATGACTGGTGGTGTCCTATAAGGATCTGTGCTGGGGCCTCAACTAGTCTCTATGTTCATTAATGATTTAGCTAACACAATAGAGAGCCATATATCCAAGTTTGCCAACAACACAAAGATTGGTAACAGAGTAAGTAGTGTAGGTGAGAGCATAAAATTACAAAGAGACATTGATAAAGTGAGTGGGCAAAACTGTGGCAGATGGATTTCACTGCAGGCAAGTCTCAGGCCATCCATTATGGACAAAAAATGGAAAGATCCGAGAATGATTTAAATTGTGAAAAGGCAAGAACAGTGGAGATCCAAATAGATTTGGGGCCCATATACACAGATTAAAATATCGTAGTCAGGTACAAAAAAATGACCAAAAAGGCTAATGGAATGTTAGCCTTTATAACTAGAGGGCTGGAATATAAAGGGGAGGATAGTTATACAAAGCCCTGGTTAGACGATATCTGGAGCATTGTGTACAGTTCTGGGCACCACACCTTAGAAAGGATGTATTGGCCTTGGAAGAGTGCAACACAGATTCACCAGAATGTTACCAGGACTCCAAGGTTAAATTATGAGGAGAGATTACATAAACTAGGCTTGTACTTCCTGGAATATAGAAGGTTAAGGGATGATTTGATTATTTTTAGGATTTTGAAAGTAATGATAGGGTGGATAGAGAGAAATATATTTCCGCTGGTGAGGGAGTCGAGGACAAAGAGAAACAGACAAATGTCGAAAGGGATATGGAGCTAGGTTACAGGTCAGCCTTGATCTCACTGAATTGTGGGACAGGCTCAAAGGGCTGAATGGACTTCTCCTGTTCCTATGCTTCTAGTCATCAATCTGCACTTAAAGCAACTAAAATGAGAAGTATTTCCATAGATTCAAATAATTTATTTAAAAATTAAAAAGCCGAACTGACCAATCGTGGTAACACGAACAATTCGGATAAAGGTAGATCATAGATTCACTTCGACTATTAGAATGCATTTTCTGCCATAGTTTTCTCATTTGGCACAGTTGCCAGCACACTTGCGTAATGAAAAAAGTTGTTGTGTGAAGCCCCGATCCAAACTTTGAACATGTAATCGAGACTGAGACTGCAGTGTAACATTGTTGGAGGTTCCATCTTTTAGATGAGACATTAAACCAAGGCCTTTTCTGCCTGATCTGGTCGTTCAGGTGAATGTTTAATGATCTCACGGAACTGTTGAAAGAGGACTCTGTACAGCTGCGGTACAATCTGGAATTCTCCCAGGATTAGCGGCAGCACTGGAAGAATGGCAGAGGAAGTGGTTGGCAGTGAAACATCAGAATTCAGCAATGAACACTGGACAATGAAAAACAGCACCGTTAATTTAGTGCTCCCAAAGACATTTCAATCTTGAAAAGATGTGCAATTCTCAAGAAGTGCTCAAATGTGTAGTCGCTAGACATGATATCCTGCAACATATTGATTACTATTTTTTTCAACTTTTTGGCATCAATCCCAGGGAAGTCTCGATCTCAGAAGGACAGCATTTGTGATCAGTAAAAGCAGCTGTGCAAAGAGAGGACCATGGATATGTAACAAGTCAGATCATACACACAGGCTGTCAAGATAGTCCCCTTTTATTCGCAACTCTCCCTTTATGAACTATCGCAGATTATATTCTGACTGTTCTCATCTGAAACATGAAACTTTTTTTGAATTGTCCAGTTCTGACAATCATTTGAGAAACATTTTGTTATGTTTGCCATTTATGGAAATTATTTGGTCAAAAAAGCTGCTGCACTTTTAGCAGGAAAGTGTAATTGCAAATGACACAAAAAAAGACATCACAGCTAATGTAAAACAGCTTTAAGGATGGGCATTGCATTTCAAAATAAAATTACTGCTATTGAACAAGATGGTAATGTTTCATTAATGACAGCACGACTTCCAATACATCTCTGATTGGAGTGGAGAGGGAAGAGAATGGGGCTGGCATAGGAAATTACTCATTAAAATGGCAGAATTCATGCCAACAGAATTAGAAATTATTTATACCACTGCATGCCGATTCCACCACTTCAGAGACATATAATAGTTGCTGCCAAACCACCGCATAATTGTGGTTTGAAATTCCAAATGAAGTCAGGAAGCAAGACAGCACAGCACATTTTTCTGTGGAAATTTGCAAGAGCAATTATTGATTAAAATCCATGTTATTTTCAGCGACTCTCTGCACTTGTTCAGCCACGATACAAAAAGTAGATTTAAAGGACAAAGGTTACTAAACTTTGTCAATAAAGTACTGCATTTAGCATCAGCACCAATAGATACAGCACCAGGGCCAACGTGTGCTATGCAAAGTCAATTGATCCAGTTTTTAAACTAACAGTCCAATTCTGCCGACTGAATTAAAGCAATGATAAAGGTGACAGAGTGGGAAATGTGTGTTCACAGCTAAAAAAATTCTCACAAGGTAGATGTCCAGATGTCTCCCACCTGTATCATCATGGCATGACACTGAGCAACGGCCGTTGGCTGATTCTTAATCTCCAAAAACGGGTGGATAAGAGGTTAAAATGCAAAAAATCTGAAGCAGGAACCCAACCTGCCTCAAACCTGCCCACTTCCAGTTTTAATGGAGACAGGATGAGGTGCGGGCAATCTGCTCGAAGGAGGCGGGTTGGTCATTTAAGTATTATAATGAGGCTGTGTGCCTTAATTTTAACAGTTATTCTACCGTTAACTCATGTCAGCCAGGCTTCCTAGGCCTTGTGAAATCTGACAAGTGAAAGGAGGCAAGACGGGCTTAATCCATGAGGTAAGTGCCTTTACAGCACTGCTTGTGAGCCAAGAGGAGTGTTTCCCCCTCGGTCCAACAAGCTACCCAGTAAACGTCTTCCCACGATCTGGCTGCTCCCCACTTTCCATCGGACCCCCCCACAACCCTTGGAGCCCCCCCCCCCAACCCCGCCATCTTTCCCACCCCACGGGACAAAACTGTTCTCAGGCCAGCTCAGCTATGGCCTTGTGCTGTAGGAATTCCTGCCCGACAGGCCACCAAGTCTGTCAATCAGGCTGGCTGTGGCGGGAAACCTACAGAAAAAAATTAATAGACATCTTAAAAACTGCAGGACAATTGGGAAACCCGGAAGTACCTCAAAACAGCTCCCCCATGCCTCCAAGGTAAAATCCAGGCCCATGATTGTGGTAGGAATCCTGTCAAGATGTGCACCTTTTGAGTGAACTTCGAAATTGATAATGCTACGTCCAATTTCCCAACAGCTGCCCAAACTATGGACTACAAATTTGCTTGAGAGAGTACTAATTAATTTTTTATTTTTACACCAATAATTTCAGTCCATTGTGAATCCCTTTTCTTGGCTACACTTCCTCCTGGTCACTTTGTTGCTGGATCAACTCAAATTGTACAAGTACGTAGGTGATGAGGGGAGCTCGGTCACTTGCACTCCTGGACCATCTAGTGCACAACCTCCTGGAAGTCTATTGGCTTAGCTTAGGTCAGCAGCAGGGGGAATGTGGCTGCACGGAGGTGGGGAGTGGGGGGAGGGGGTAATGTTCGGGCAATTCGAACAGAAAAAATGAAAACAACTTGTGATGTGCATCCTAAAATGAGGAAAAGAGGCTTTGAAGGTGCTGCTTTTGAACACCTTAATCATTGATGATGCACAAGGAAGCTGTTTTCCAAGCAAGTCTATTGCCGTTTGATTCGCATTTTGATGATGTTCAGCCTCCTCCTTTTACCTTGATTGCTTTGGCACAAGACAATTGGAATGTTTTTTTTATCCATTACTAATTTTTACTGTTGATGTTTTTATGACTTGCATTTCAAAGACAAAATTGGTTCATCTGTGCCCATCTGTTGCCTTAATAAAAATGATAAAGCCGTGACTATTTTTTAAATCATCGACACGATGATGCTCAACCAGCTCAGTATACATTGTAAGGTACAAATTCAAATAAAAACAAACATTATTTTTCAGCAGTTCCTCCATCTCTCCATCCAATTGTACTTGCACACAGGAACTGAATTTAAAATATATAGTTATATCTATTCTATGCCAAGGCAAGGATGATGGGCATATGAATGATAAAAAAAACACATTTTTAAAAACAAGTTTCAAATTAACACAAAATTTAAAAGGTCATTCAAAAGGCAGAAAGGTGGGAAGGAGGGACACAAGTAAGCAAATGATGGTGTATTCCCAATATTTATGCATCAATCCCAAATATTTTGGAAAAGACGAATGGGCTGTTTGATTGGAAAACCAGCCAAAGCAGAATATCGAGACATAACTGACAGGTTTGCATTTGGGACTTCAGACACGCGTGGGTGATTTTTAATTACACAAAAGAAGTTAAATGCAGTCTGTACCTTACAGTGCAGGAGGATAAGTGACATGGGAGCGCTTTTCTGAATGAGGACACCGTAGGACGAGTTAGGCTTAAATATTTGATATATTTATTTTAAAAATATATGTAATATCATGATCAGATTTTGCTCCAAATGCGTCCACCCCTGCATGTGGGCACAACAGAAAGGGAATGAACAAAGATGGAGACTTATACCAACCCGCTGCTACACCCTTCCAAAGATTAATTACAGAACCATCTGTGAAAAACAGGAAGCAAGCCTCTGCCCCATACTCTGACCCAGAGGAAGTGAATATCAAGTAGCAGCCACTTTTGTGCAGGCATGGTTGAGGGAACAGAACCGACTAGGGTCAGTAGAAATGAGCTTTGAGATGATATTACTTTGTTACTACGACAAAGAAGACATGGCCACACTGGGAACAGAAATCATGATGCACATTGTTAATCCAAGTACAGAATTATTTGCAATGCGATTTACAGCTCAGTTTACCCCTAGATCAGAGCCAATGTCTTCAGAGATTTATAGTAATACTAAGAGTGAAGTAATAAAACAATGTTATAGAATTTGATTCATTTCATGTTTTATCCATTTTTGAGAAAAGGAGACATTAAAATCTTTTGGGAACAAGTGCTAATAGAATTATCAGCAGCTCTACAGCAAGTACACTGGAAAGCTAATTTATGTAACAAATCTTTAATAACCCTCTCACAGGCTCATTAGGTTTATCCAAAAATATATCATTATACAGCATGAATGTGAAGTTTTGTATGGAGATGCCTCCATTTAAGATGTAGCCATTTCTTTCACTTATAACTCAACCTACAATAAAACTGCATAGAGCCTGAAAGGACACCGACCATTGCATTTTGCCATGCGGCCGAAATTGGTCGATACGCAAGGTCCGCCCATTTCTCGGTGGTATGTCGTTTCATACTGCCGAGATTGAAGAGGTCAAAATTGGTCAATATTTTTTGGCAGTATGTCAGCAATCTGCATCTTAGTAGTCAATCCAGATCGACTTTCTGTTTGATGGCTGGTGCGGCATGGAACTGCGCATGCGCAAATTTTTTTTTTACACAAGCGTTTTTCCCCGTGCTTTCGGGGGTCAGGGGTCACCCGCGCATGCTCACTGAGTTGAAGAGGAGAGAGTGTAAGAAGGAGCAGCAAGGTAGTCGACGGGCAGTGAATTCAAAAATACATAGCACAGTGAAAATATATTGCTAACAACGAATAATTATTCACTTTGAAGACAAGAGATATTTAACAAACCAAAATTCATACAGGTTGAGCATCCGAAATCCGGAGTTCCATAATTCAGAATGTTCCGGAATCCGGACACCGGACCGATCCATGGTCTGGAAACTGGAAAATGTTCCGAAATCCGGACGCCCCCTGCCTCAGCGGCCCGACTTCGCCCGCCCCAATCTCACCCCGGCCCTCGGCGGCCCGACCTCGCCCCGGCCCGACCTCCCCCCAGGTCCTCGGCGGCCCGACCTCGTCTCGGCCCTCAGTGGCCCGACTTCACCATGACTTCGCCCGCCCTGACTTCGCCATGATTTCACCCGCCCCGGCCCTTGGCGGCCCAACCTCGCCACAGCCCTCGGCGGCCCGACCTTGCCCCGGCCCTACCTTGCTCTAGCTCTCGGCGGCCTGACCTCGCCCTGACCCTCGGTGGCCCGACCTCCGGCCCGACTTCGCCCGTCCCGATTTCGTCGCGACTTTGCCTGCCCCGGCCTTGGTTTCCCCCCTTCTCCACCCTGGCCCAGCTCCACCCTTACCTCGGCTGTCAGACCCCAGCTACCTCGACCCAAGCAAAGATGTTCCAAAATCCAGAAATACCCGAAATCCAGAACGGCCTCGGTCCCGAGGTTTCCGGATTTCGGGCGCTCAACCTGTACCAGTAAAAAGATTATGGCAATGTTAAAAAAAGACATCAAAGCCCAGGAACATTGAGAAGGAGGGGAGGTTGACGCCTGCCTTCGATGAGACTGAGTTACCTGCCCTTCAGGACACACATCATAGAGGTACTCCGAGCTAACCAAGAGTGGTCGTGGAAAGGCCCTCCCCTCCAAAAGGAGTACAACCGAATATGGGACGAGATCAGGAAGACTGTGTCCTCTAAAAGTACAATGGTACGCACCGGGGAAAGGTGCCATAAGAGGTGGAACGACCTGGTGAGTGTAGCAAGAGTAAGCCATGATTTTATTTATGCATCCCACCGCCTGCCCCTCCACCGCGCCATGTGCTATGTACCATGAAAATGTAGGTTTAGTGCCACATGATGATGTTATTTATCTTAAGGTTACAGCAATGTATTCCTGCTTTTCAGGCAATGATGAGGATCAATGCAGTGCTTTTTTATGTCAGTGTGTGTTTGTGTGTGCGATGTTAAATGGATTGAAAATTTTTACTTTGATTTACTTTACTTTCTGCAGAAGAAGACACTTGCAATAGCAGCTGATCAGCATCATACGGGGGAGGACACTGTTATGTATGTAATAACTCAATAGACTAAATACTGTAATCTAACACAGGTACAAACCTGGCTCTGCTTTATTAGGGCCCAAAGTGATTACATTATATGATGGCTTGCCTTTTATACCAGGGCCGCACACACATGCGTACAGTCCAATGACCTCCGACAGTGTCGCCACCCAGTGGCTAGTAACCCTCAGCATACATACATGACAATATCACCCTTTAAGATATTAGTAACAGTCTTTTTATAAATTGAGATGGTCAGGGGCTTTCTGCTCCCGAGTTGATCATCTCAGTTCAACTCCAGCCTTGGGTGAGCTTTTTGAGTCTGTTATGACTGGAGGCTGGGTAACCGATCTGATGGGAGTGGCAATGACCATGTCAGGGATTGAAAGTCCAGATTCATTGATGACAGCGGAGTCCTCTGATGATTGAGGATAGGTTGTTTACAGTACTTGCGGAGTTCCGATTTTTCAATGATATCTGCTTTAAGTTTTTGTCTGTGGTCATGCATGCCTGGGCAATCGTGATGGCCTTGCTCAAATCCAGCATCTCCGCCGTTGGTTGCTTATGCAGGATCACCTCATGGTTGATGCCGATTAAAAGAAGTCCTGCAGCATGTCTCCCAACGCGTTTTTGAACTTACACAGTCCAACTCGACGTCTTAGGTCGGCAACGAATTTCGACACATCCTGGCCCTCAGAACGAACATGCATGTAGAATCAGTATCGTGAGATGATGATGCCTTCTTCTGGTTTGAGATGGTCACATACCAGAGCTCACATTTCCTCACAGTCCTTATCCGTTGGGCTTGCAAGCGAGAGAAGATTCTTTATGAACCCATAGATTTTCAGACCACAAACTGTGAGGAAGACGGTCCTGCACCTAACTGCGTCAGTGGGTTCCTCCATTTTGTTATCTATGAAGTACTGGTCCAGGTGAGCTACAAAATCTGCCCAGTCCTCTCCTGCCATGAATCTCTCCAGAATTCCAATTGTGCTCATTTTTGCATACGAAGGTTCTTAAGTTACCTTGTCGTCAAATGTTATTTATGTAATAACTCGATAGACTGAATACTGTAAACTAACACAGGTACAAACCTGGCTCTGCTTTATTAGGGTCCAAAATGATAACATTACATGATACCTTGCCTTTTATACCTGGGCCGTGCACACATGCGCACAATGATCTCCGACAGTGGAGCCACCTGGTGGCTAGTAATCCCAAGCATACGTGCATGACAGACCCACAACCCAGGAGCTTCTTACAGATATTGAGATCCACGCCCTGTCCCTGGTTGGGGATAGCAAACGTGCCACCACGGGCATTGGAGCTGACCCACTCACACAAGAATATGGTAAGTTGAATAAAATGCAGTCTGTCTTGCGGTCCTCTCATGTCATGTAATGTAACTGTAATGTTGGCCTGATGTTATGTAATGCAAGGTTATTGCACTGTAATGTTGCCCTCACATGATGTACTGGAATGTTGGGGGCATGTAACGCGATGCATTTATGTATTGTCTGTCTGCGATATGTAATGCAGTACTGCAGCAGTGGTGGACATTTAAGTAAGACAGTGATAAATCACTGCACTATGTACTCCTCTGGTGCCAAGCTTTTTTAAATGTTGTTTTGTACTTCCAGACTTGGATGATTCAGACCACACCTCCACAGAGAGACCAGACGAGAGACCCACTGCCTCCACCTCTGGCGTCACCCAGCCCTCTCCTAATGAGGAAGAGGATGAGGATTGCCGTTGATCTGGCAGCCAGTGGAGGTGGAGGTGGGGTGGAGATAGAAGAGTATACACCAGCTCCATGTGGGACATCTGGAACATCCTCCACCAGAGTCTGTATTCAGGGGATTCCCTTATGGCTCCTTTGATTCTGCGGGACCAAGCGGTGCATCTGTCATGTGCCAGCGTCGACATAGGTCAAGAGCTGCTCAAGGCCATGACTACAATAGCCACAAATATCACAGCTCTATCAGACCGACAGTCAGAGAAAAGGTTGCGTATGATCGCCGTGATGAAGCCAAGCGCCGATGCCGTTGAAGCTGTGCAGCAATCGACGGGATTGGGACATGGTGCAGTACACCCCTCCCCACCCCGTGCCATAGTTGTCAGGTCGATAGCACCTGAGGGTGGGGAGCTGACATCATCTACCAGCCCTGAAGCCTCACCTTCCAAATCGCGAGCTTCTCCTGAGGCCCCAGTTATTGTGCCAGCAATAACTGACCCCCACCCCCCCCAATGACATCAACAGCACTTGTAGTACGGCGATGCACGCCGGCTTGGTATCAACATAGGTAGGTCCATGCCCATGGGCACTGGGAAAGGGAAGGGCGGGAGTAAGAAAGGGAGGGGCAATAGTCCCAAGGGTGGTGCAGCACATGGGCGTGGAAGGGACAGAAGGCATGGGGGGGGGGGGAGGGGAAGTATAGGGTTTTTTTGTTGCAATTGAAATTTTATTTGTAAAAGTTTATTAAACTTGTAAAAGTTTTGTTAAAGTTGTGTTATAATTATAAGTTTTACAAAGTTTAAAAATTGTTGTATTTTTTTACATTTTAACATAAATGTTTGAATTGAATTTAAGCACTCTTGTGCAGTGTCAAACTTTTTCCTGACAATCCTTTGCGAGTAAGGCCTCCTCCTCCTCCTCCTCATCATTCTGCGACCTCTTCCATTACTCTTATAACTCTGCTCAATAAACTTCCTCCCATCTGGTTCCTCCATTAGACACAAAGTCAGCAATACAGGTTGAGATAATACAGGCCCCATTCGATCTTAATAAGTTACTCAGTAATAGTAAATATACATTTTATAATGAAAATCACACTGTAAAATCACTGTTCACCTCAGAGATACAGAGGTGCTGCTTTAAGCTGACAGTTCCCGATTTCCAAAACTGCAGATCCGTGCACGCCATCATTTACCATCGTGTAAAACCACCTTTTCCAGGACGGTATGCAGCTGCAGTGGTATGTCGGCGGTATGCAATGAAAATCGGACTTTTTGGGAGGGAGAGAGAAAACAGGGAATTATAGACCGGTCAACCAGACATCGGTAGTGGGTAAAATGATGGAATCAATTATTAAGGATGTCATAGCAGCACATTTGGAAAGAGGTGACATGATAGGTCCAAGTCAGCATGGATTTATCAAATGAAAATCATGCATGACAAATCTTCTGGAATTTTTTTGAGGATCTTTCCAGTAGAGTGGACAAGGGAGAACCAGTTGATGTGGTGTATTTGGACTTTCAGAAGGCTTTCGACAAGGTCCCACACAAGAGATTAATGTACAAAGTTAAAGCACATGGGATTGGGGGTAGTGTGCTGACGTGGATTGAGAACTGGTTGGCAGACAGGAAGCAAAGAGTCGGAGTAAATGGATACTTTTCAGAATGGCAGGCAGTGACTAGTGGGGTACCGCAAGGTTCTGTGCTGGGGCCCCAGCTGTTTACACTGTACATTAATGATTTAGACGAGGGGATTAAATGTAGTATCTCCAAATTTGCGGATGACACTATGTTGGGTGGCAGTGTGAGCTGCAAGAAGGATGCTATGAGGCTGCAGAGTGACTTGGATAGGTTAGGTGAGTGGGCAAATGCATGGCAGATGAAGTATAATGTGGATAAATGTGAGGTTATCCACTTTGGTGGTAAAAATAGAGAGACGGACTATTATCTGAATGGTGCCAGATTAGGAAAAGTGGAGATGCAACGAGACCTGGGTGTCATGGTACATCAATCATTGAAGGTTGGCATGTAGGTACAGCAGGCGGTTAAGAAAGCAAATGGCATGTTGGTCTTCATAGTGAGGGGATTTGAGTACAGGGGCAGGGAGGTGTTACTACAGTTGTATAGGGCCTTGGTGAGACCACACCTGGAGTATTGTGTACAGTTTTGGTATCCTAACTTGAGGAAGGACATTCTTGCTATTGAGGGAGTACAGCGAAGGTTCACCAGACTGATTCCCAGGATGGCAGGACTGACATATCAAGAAAGACTGGATCAACTGGGCTTGTATTCACTGGAGTTCAGAAGAATGAGAGGGGATTTCATAGAAACGTTTAAAATTCTGATGGACTTAGACAGGTTAGATGCAGGAAGAATGTTCCCAATGTTGGGGAAGTCCAGAACCAGGGGTCACAGTCTAAGGATAAGGGGTAAGCCATTTAGGACCAAGATGAGGATAAACTTCTTCACCCAGAGAGTGGTGAACCTGTGGAATTCTCTACCACAGAAAGTTGTTGAGGCCAATTCACTAAATATATTAAAAAGGAGTTAGATGTAATCCTTACTACTAGCGGGATCAAGGGGTATGGCAAGAAAACAGGAATGGGGTACTGAAGTTGCATGTTCAGCAATGAACTCATTGAATGGTGGTGCAGGCTCGAAGTGCCGAATGGCCTTCTCCTGCGCCTATTTTCTATGTTTCTATGTATGCGGGCAGTCCTGCATGGTGGATGGTGTGCATATCGCTCGGTGGTCTGTCAATGATGAATATTCCGCCAAGCGGTATGTAGGTATTTTTTGACCAAAATCACATTTTTGGGCGGTATGTCAGTGGTACGCGGGTGGCAGGGGGCGGTATTTTGACCAATTTCAGCCCCCATGAGTTTATTTTTGCCCAGTCGGCAAGTGCTGTGACTAATGCCATATGACATCTCCAGTACTCTGAAATGGGAACGACGAGGGGCTGGATTGTCAATCAATAGAAGGTTGCTTTTGTATGTACTATACTGCAAGAAAGGCAATTTGTCTCATGTCATTTGTTTAAACCTTTTAATTATTTACTTGAAGCACACCTTGAAAATCAAGCAGTTAATTTACAAAAAGAATGACTGCATCAGTGGAAAATTGTTAGAATAGAACATGCTTGTCTATCACTGGAACTCTGACAACATTTAGGTTGGCAGCTGGTCATGTGGAGAAGCTCACAGTATATTGGGGGCGGTGGGGGGGGGGGGGGGATTATTGCACTGTTTATATGTGTCATCCTCTCTAATGACCACAGAATTAAAAATAGAATTTAACTAAAATCACAGTTCCTCACACTGATTTTGGAAATGTGCTATAGGAAACCTCTACACTTAATAGCCGAAGTTAAGTCATTCATAACTTCCTCATCTATTGGTGAAATTTTGAATTCTTTGTGTCTCAAGGGATAAACTACCCACGAGTGTTCTTTTTCTGTAGACGGCCTAAAAAAATGATTTGGCAGCATTATGATTATCAGTTGGGCAAATCGTCATAATAGATTAATAAATATTCTCTGCATTCTCTCCTAAGTGGATAAATGCTCTGACTGAATTAAAATCAAGCTCACCACACAGAAATCCCAATGCATAATCACCAACATAGTTGAGTTTCCTTTTGAACAAAGTGTTGAAGCATTTAATCCACAAAATACACTTCTTGGAAAGCAACCAGTCTTCAACCCTCAGTAAATTTTACAACCTTCAGATTCTGGTTCCAAATTTTCAGGCCTACCTTCCATGAATACAGCCTTCTAACTCCCAATAACTCATCAGTACAAGATAGTGAGGGATCTTTGCCATCTCACCCAC
The DNA here is from genome assembly GCF_044704955.1 of Pristiophorus japonicus. Lineage (NCBI taxonomy): Eukaryota > Metazoa > Chordata > Chondrichthyes > Pristiophoridae > Pristiophorus > Pristiophorus japonicus. The sequence continues at coordinate 185,946,529 of NC_091987.1, read as the reverse complement.
CATTATATTCAATGTTTAATTGTGTTTTTCAAAGTAGATAAGAAAGTCAAACAAAGAAATTCATTTTTATTAAACTTATCTCTTCATTAAATTGCTTTCTTTGTCCATTTCTCACTTCTTTGGTCATTGCACTCAGTGAATATTTATTTATGTTTATGAAGCTGCCAAGAGGCCAGTCTTCCGATGATGGTGGTTGCTGATATTTCCAACAAATTTTATGTTGGCAAAAAAAAATTCACTGCATATTTATTCTATAATTTTCATTTCAGGTAATAGCAGCATCAGTTTGCCCACAGAAAATGTACTTTTCTGCTCAGCATAACTGACCAATCCCACGCACCGTTGGAATTTTCAGCCTTCTCGCAACCACATGGAAGAACACTAGAAAATACAATTTAGAAACATTGAATCAAAATATATTAGCAGCTATAATCAGTCAGTCATAGGTGGTCCCTCGAAACAAGGATAACTTGCTTACACGCCAAAAAAGGATGAGTTCGCAGGTGTTTCAATGAAGGACCCGAACTACATCCTCAAGGGTGGAAGATGTCCGTGTGTGAATTTTTTTAACGTGTGGTGACGGTTGCACACCAGCCACCACACATTGAGGGAGTGGAATCCCTTGCGGTTATGGAACACCTCGGGATTGTTCTGTGGCACCCTCAATGCGATGTGGGTGCAGTCTAATGAATCTTGGGGAAATCTGCAATCTTCACTAATCCGGACTGGGCTCTAACTGCTTCTCCCTGCTTATAAGAAAGGATATGTAGGGGCCAAGTTTCGGCCTGAGTTGCTCCTGTTTTTTTGGAGCAACTGGTTTAGAATGGAGTTTCTTAGAAATTTGAATTCTCAGCATTTAGTTTGCTCCAGTTCGAGTCAGTTCGTACAGTTTCATTTTGGAACAGAATTTTTTTTTCAAAAGGGGGCGTGTCCGGCCACTCAAGCCTGTTTTCAAAGTTTCGGCAGTGAAAACTTACTCCAAACTAACTTAGAATGGAGTAAGTGAAGATTTTTGTACATTTGAAAAAACCTTGTCTACACTTTAGAAAATCAGGCGTAGGTTACAAATTAGGCGTAGGGAATGGGGGGTGGGGGCGGGGGGGGGGGGGTGTTTAAAGGGAAGTTTACAAACATTAAACACTTCAGTTTTACAAATAAATAGCCATCATCAATAATAAATGATAAATACATCAATAAATCAACCAATAAATTCATCAAAAAAATTAATAAAATTTAAAAAAAAAATCAATAAATAAAACATTTTCTACTTACCGACTGCAGCACTGGGAGTCCTCCAACAGCGTGCTGGGACAATCCCCCCAGTGTGTCTCTGTCAGTGTCTTTATCTGTCTGTGTGTGTGTCTCTCACTCTCTGTCTGTCAGTCAGTGTCTGTGTTTCTGACAGCGAGGGGAGGGGGAGAGGGGGAGAAGGGGTGTGGGAGGGAGGGGGAGAAGGGGTGTGGGAGGGAGGGGGAGAAGGGGTGTGGGAGGAGAAGGGGGGATTGGGGGAGGGGGAGAAGGGGGGATGGGGGAGAGGGGGAGAAGGGGGGGAGATGTCGGAGGGAAGGAGAGAGGATGTAGGGAAGGAAGGAGAGAGAAGGGAGAGAAGGAGGGAGGAGGGAAGGAGAGAAGAGGGAGGGAGGAGGGAAGGAGAGAGGAGGGAGGGAGGAGGGAAGGAGAGAGGAGGGAGGGAGGAGGGAAGGAGAGAGGAGGGAGGGAGGAGGGATGGAGGAAGGAAGGGGAGAGGAGGGAGGGAGGAGGGAAGGAGAGAGGAGGGAGGGAGGGAGGAGGGAAGGAGAGAGGAGGTAGGGAAGGAAGGAGAGAGGAGGGATGGAAAGGAGAGAGGAGGGAGAAGGGAGTGAGGGAAGGAGAGAGGAGGGAGGGAGGGAAGGAGGGAAGGAGTGAGGGAGGGAAGGAGAGAGGCAGGAGGGAGGGAAGGAGAGAGGAGGGAGGGAGTTAGGGAAGGAGAGAGGAGGGAGGGAGTGAGGGAAGGAGAGAGGGAAGGAGAGAGGAGGGAGTGAGGGAAGGAGAGAGGGAAGGAGAGAGGAGGGAGGGAGGGAGAGAGGAGGGAGGGAGGGAAGGAGAGAGGGAGAGAGGGAGGGAAGGAGAGAGGAGGGAAGGAGAGAGGGAGGGAAAGAGAGAGGAGAAAGGGAGGGAGGGAAGGAGAGAGGAGGGAGGGAGGGAAGGAGAGAGGAGGGAGGGAGGGAGGGAAGGAGAGAGGAGGGAGGGAGGGAGGGAAGGAGAGAGGAGGGAGGGAGGGAGGGAAGGAGAGAGGAGGGAGGGAGGGAGGGAAGGAGAGAGGAGGGGGGAGGGAGAGAAGGAGGCTGAACGGCCGGGCCCAAGACCTCGGGCTGGATTTACAGGTAGGTGGCGTCCGGTCGTGGAGGGGCGGGGGGAAAAGAGTCACGGAGATCGGGGGGGGTGAGGGGAGAGAGAGTCGCGGAGGGCCGGGGGGGGGGGGTGTGGGGGGAAGAGTCGCGGAGGGCCGGAGGGGAAGAGTCGCGGAGGTCTTGGTGGAGGGGGGAAGAGAGAGCAAAGAGAGTCGCGGAGGTCCGGAGCGGGGGGGGGGGGGGGGGGGAAGTGGAGATCGTGTCGCTGGGGGGGGGGGGGGGGGAGCGGGGGTCGGGTCGGGTGGGAGCCTTATTCGCGCCGCCCCAGTGAGGCCATTCGGCCAGGGCTAGGGGCTGCATGCTTCGGGCCCCTCCTACAGTTTTGGGCGCCTGGAGCTACTGCACATGCGCATCCAATGTAGCGCGCATGTGCAGAGGTCCCGGCACTGTTTTCAGCGCAGGGACCTGGCTCCGCTCCCCACAGCTCATGCTGCGCCGCGCCCAGCTACAGAGGACCTACAGGGAGTCGGAGAATAGGTAAGTTCTTTTTAGGCGCACTTTCTGGCGCGAAAAACAGGCGTCCAGGTCCGGGCTGCACCATTTTAGGCACGGCCCGAAACTTGGGCCCATAGTCCCTCCTACTCTTATACAGAGCATCTGTCATCTGACGGATGGAGCTAAGCGTGGCAAACTGTGAAATGTTCAAAATGTCTGCTGTTGCATCTTGAATGTTGCTATAATGCAGCAAATTGAATTACATATGGATTACTGGCCAGTATTGCTGAAGTACAATCAACAAAGTCAGGATATTGTTGAGATACAGAGCCAAAAGAGTAGAATGTGCATTCGAGGGAGTCATGGCCCAACTGAACAGTGCTCTGATCAGACTGTACCTTGAGCATTGCACCCAATTCTGGTCCCCAAGACACAAGGGAGGCACTCAAGCTTTGGAGGCAGTTCAGAGAAGAGCCATGAGACTGGTCCCCGCCATGGTACAGGTCTGCGTTTTGAGCAATGACGATACAAATTTGGCCTTCCATAGCCCGGAAAGATTATCTGAGATGTGATGTTAGAGTGGTGCATGAGATAATTATGGGAATGGAAAAAAAAAGCTAAATTTAAAATATTTTTTGAAATTAAATTAATGAGATTTATAAGGGTCAGACAAGGAGATTTTGGTTCAAACTGGTAACAGGTAAATTTAGAACAATATCAAATTGAAATGGAGGATGATCAACATATGGAATCAACAGATGGAGTAGTGGAGGGAAAGCATCCTGTTAGCATTCAAGAAACAATTGGATGCTGTGTTGGGGGACTCGAGGATTTTTCTGGATGGATGAATTTAGCTGGGATGAATGGCCTTTCTCATCTGTAACTGTCTTGTGATTATGCGAACTGGGTGCAGTGCAGGACACAGCAAAGGCGCTTGTAAATACAATGTTCCTGTTTGTACGATCAAAAGAAGTCAGACACTGTATTTACAAAGAACCGGAGAGTTACAAAAGTACTGGATGTCCCACATGCTGAAGAAATGCAACCTGCCTATTTGAGGTCTTCAGTTGTTGTGAGCTAAAGAAAGTGCAGATCTATAAATTAAGAAACTTGCCGCTTAAAGCAAAAAAAATTAATTAATCACTGGTTCCTAATTTAAGTAATCGCTACAAATTTCTTCAGCCTTGCCTGTAGGCCTTAGCCCATCACCTAGGTTTCTCAGTAACATAAAAGGTGAAATTGCCTATATTTCTTTCACAGAACAATAAAGGAAAGTGGAGATTTGGCTGATAAACAAACTCAAATTGAGCTTTTGCAGTTTGAAGGTATTTTGTCGCATACAAGTTTTAACGCTGGTGTCAAGGCCAATAATTCAACCCTTTAGGAATATTGAAATCTAATTTCTAACGCCTCTCCCTGCATTATACCAATTTCTTATACAGTAGTGAGAGAGACTAATCTTAGTTGTACAAAAGTGACAGACAACAAATAGTTTGGCTGTATGATTCAGTTCTTATGTAAAGGTGTTTGTATTCACTGCAGTCACTGTAAGCAACTGAACCGTTTATTATTTCAGTCCTTGTATCAGGGAACTTTAACCTCAGTACGTAGTTGCCAAGTGCGACATACCCAGCACACATTTGATTCAGGTTAACGCCTTATTGGTGACCCATCACTAATAAAAGTGAGGAAAGTGTCTCAATTTTGTCCCTTCCCTTTGTGTGCATTCGCTGGTGATGTCACCAAATAACATTTTTGCCACGCATTAAAACAATGGACGAGATATTGTTTGTGGTGCTGAAAAATGTAATTAGTCCCATGATCCTTCCAGTACAACACGGAGGTGAAAAGCAATGCGTGATGCAATAAAACATGGGAAAAGATCACCTGTTCCAATTCTTTCCAGGTTAAATTGCTTTTCTTCTCATCCTTTAATTCCCCCATTGACCAGAGGTTTACTCCCTATCACACAACCTATCAAGGCTCATTTATTTCCAGTAAGAGTTGCTGATGTAGGTGAAAAAGTAATTAGTTTCTCTGCATTGCACAATGAAAAAGACACGACACAGCTTTATTTTGTAAACTAAGTTTGCAAACTCTCTTGTTTTTGCTCATTAAAGAACACTGTTTACTTACCTCAGTAAGCATGAATCTCTAATTCCCGAGTTATATTACACAGACGGCATCTGTGCAGCACATTCTGCACCAACTGAGCACTGCAGCAGTTTCACAGAAATCAGCAACTTGCTACTAATGGAACATCCAACTATAAAGGTCGTCTCGCACTGAGTGTAGGCATACTGTAGTGGGTACATCATGGATTTTGTAACGCCCAGATTACCAGCCAGTCCAGGGAAGCTCCCAAATCTCTGAATCACTCAGGTTTGTCAAACTCCAGTTCACACATTGTGATGCTGAACACATTACAGCAGTAACAGCTGCTCAACCATTTGGAATGGGGCGAACACTGCAATAATAATCCCAAAGTACACAAATAAGCACAAACGCAATGCTACATTATATCTTACAGACCTCTCTTGCTGTAACCAGGGTGCAGGTTGAGAATGGAGCAGTCAGGTAGGAAAGAGAGTTCATTCAGAACACCGAGCACAACAGGGAATGCAATCTGGGACCAGGGAGCAGAGCAGACAGGAAAAATGGAAGCTGGAGTACGATGTGAGGCCATAGTTGAAGCAGACATTGAGTGTGGTCAGTATTGTGCTCCTCAACAACTGCAAGTGCAGAGATTCAATGTGCCAGAAGGCCGGAGACATCCTGAGGCAAAGTGTAAAACTGGTGAAAGCAGGAGAGCTGTTCCTTTGTGTAATGTATTTGCTTCATGGGTTCTTTGCTTAAGAATTCAAAGCAACACATTGCTATTAAGAACTAGTTGGTTTATTAACAAAGGTTTAACAATCACATTACACATTACCAGTTCATCCACTAGGCTCACAACTGCATACCTCATCATGGATGACCTGGAACCAAATGACTGGGGTTTTATTGAGTCTTGTGATCATCACATGACTAGCTAAACCACTCACAATGCAACATCTCTACAACTATTTTAAAGTTGAACAGTAAATCAAGTGCCCCCTTATTAAAGGGGCACTAAAACCGAAGCATTAAACAAATTAAACTTTGGATGTTAAACAAATCAAATTAAAATTTGATTGGCGGGGGTGATGATGCACTCCAGTCTCTCTGGTGCCCACCTCTCGCGGAAGGCCGTAAGCGTACCGGAGGACACTGCGTGCTTCATCTCCAAGGACACACTGGCTCGGATGCCACAGCTCTACAAACCTGTGAGCATACTCCAGGTGCATACATTACACTTTGTTATATACAATGTGTGTGCGTGCACTGTTGTATTTTATAAATTCAAGCCTTTGTATATGTTTAGTTGCATAGCTCAGAGCACTAGAAGATTAATCAACGGCTATCCATGAAAACACAAGTCAACTTGGCATATGCAATATCCCCAATAGAATAAAAATATATTTCCAGGTCACCTTCGCATAACCAGGAAAATCAATCAGAAGCATTCAGTGTCACTGATTCGAATACAGATGATGTCATTTTGTTTGCAATATTGATCCAGGAAATGTTACGTACAGCAATGTGCTCCAGCCTGAGGGATAGTAAGCTGACCAGAGATAGTGGTGTTTCTGCTCAAGTTACAAACTTGTAGTAAAATTACTATAACATTTTGCCTACACTAAGGAGCACGAGTAACTATCACAAATTGAATTTAAACACCCCCAAATCCCCACTAGTTGAAGCAAAATAAGTCAGGTAGCAACCATCCCTCATTAAAAGTGATTAAATACTTCATAAGGAATGGATCTTTACATCTAGGAGCCGAAATTCCGCCTCCCGAAAAGGCTTCTTACAGCCGGAAAGTGGAGGCCAAGTGGCGGAGTAGAATGGCCGCCTATTTGCAGTCGAATGGCTGCCGCCAGCGAAATTCACCTGGGGGGGGGGGGCGGTTTCTGACGGTCCCCACATCCGCCCCGCTGCTGCCAACTTCTCCTAAGTGCGTAATCAAAGTGCACTCCGCTGATCTTCTACATCGCCATATAAATTCACCTGCAAAAATCTTCGTCCCGCCATGCAGTGCCCCCGACAGCTTTTTCTGTCAGTGCACTGTGTTTTCAGTGTGTGCAGCACAGTTGTGCGGCGCTCATTCAAGGGGAGGGTGCACTGCCGCGGCCGCCATGATTTATTTTGTCAGCTGACTGCCAGGTTGGGCTGACAATTATGCCCCCAGGTTTGGCCTGGCCGAAACCCTCCCTAGTGGTCCAGTGGGCCGAAATTAAAAAATGGCGAAGGCTCTCCCCTTTAAGTGAGGGGAGAGACATGGTGACGCACACGCGTAATGACGTCATCAGCGCCAGGCTGATGATTGACCTCGGCGGAGACTCCTTCCCGCCTCCACTTCCGCCCCTCCGCCGCACTTCCACCCCCATTATGACAGGCTTCTGGCCCACTCCAAAAAATTGCCAAAGAGCTGAATTTTGTGAAAGAAGCCATTTCATCCACAGCGGTGGAAAAAACACTTCAAGAATGGTAGGTGCGACCCATTTCAGGTGGACCAGAATTTCGGGCCCCTAGTCTTACTACATTGTTGAAATATCTCCAAGCATATGACAGGATTACTGGATTTCAGGCACAGCAGCCATTCAAAGCAGTAAACAACAATGCAAGAAATGGCCAGTTAATGTACCTTTTTGGAGACGGGGATTGCAGGAGGAACAGTGACTCAGGCACTAAAATAACTTCCTGCTTCTCTGTCAATTATGTCATGGGATCTTTAGTATCCATTAGAACAGGCAGACGAGAACTTGGATTAACATCTTATCTGAAGGATGGCACATCTGACAATGCAGCATCTTACTTTCAACCTAGATCATCAGCTCAAGTCCTGGGGTGAGACTTGAACCCACCACCCTGTGACCCAGTGGCAAGAGGATGACCAACTGAACCAAGCTGAAGAAATTATTTTCATCACATGCATACAAAATAGTTGATGTAATATTTATTACATAATCTTTCTTGTCCAAAATATCAAGCCATTTCCTATTGAAGTCCTTTCTTTGGCCTATCCTATACACCTACACACACAACCATTAACGAGTTTATAATGAGATCTATCGTTACGTGCAATTTAGTCTTGTAAGAATATACCATTTGCTATAGTTTTTGTTATAACTTGACCAAACTTAAAAGGGATTACCAAATTTAATGAACCAACATGCTTCGGGAGGCCAAGAGACTGGTTGCTATGAGAACTCTGTACAAAAACCGCTGCAAGCTGCTATTTACAGATAAGGGAGCAACAGGCTTTGAGCAGGAATGAACTGTTGAGCCATCACGCAAAACAGGATCAATAGACAATGACCGGCCTTGAGGCCATCACTATAAAATATAAGATTAAATTAAATGACTGTTGATAAGATGTAAAGAAAACAACTACTGCCATTAATAGTATAGTTTGGGAAGCATACGCAGTGGGAGGGTTACCAAGTTTTGGGATATAAAAGTGTTGTGTGGAAGACACTTGGGGCTGTAGTCGGGGGTAACTTGATCAGTTGCCAGTTAAAGTCGTACATCTAGTCATCACCGAACCGACCACTCGGTCCTGTTAGTACGTTTGTAGTGCTTGCTTATCATTTGTTTTTAAACTAAGGGAATAAACCTGTGTATGCTGAAGTATAATCAACAAAGTATTATATGCAACAGTTTTGTGTGAACTTACTTGTAATCTCTTGCTGATCTTAAGTAAAAAGAAGTTTTTCACAGATTCATTGATTTTTGAGTGGTTCTGTTCCACGGGTCTGAACTCTATAAACTGTTGGATGGGGCAAGGGGTAATTCTGTACATCTTATAGATTGGGACACAGGTTATTCAACCTACAGCACATGATAATAGCAGTTTGTCACAAACAGCAATTCCTTGCTCTTTTGTGCATCAAACAGAATTAGATAATCTGGGTAGTAAGGCCACAAGTGTTAAAACCTCCTGTCATTTTTTCCATGGTTAAAAAAATAGCACTGTGAATAGGTCATCATTCATTTTTCACAACCAGTGCTGCAGTAATGATTGCTCAGACTCAATGCTTACTGAGACATGCTCACCTGCAAGGTCACAGAACTCATCAATAACTGTCACTACCCTGCAAACCTCTGAATAACTGATTTGAGAACAGATGTACACTCTGGTTCACAAAATTGTTAGAGTGCTATCAGCAGATATTATTAGAGGATGTATGGAATTCATTTGATGCAATGCAGCACTTCCCTTAAATACCCTAAAACAAAAGTGCTTCACCTCTATACAACATGAGTTAGGCCACAGCTAGAGTGCTGCGTACAGTTCTGGTCGCCACATTACAGTTAAGATGTGATTGCACTAGAGAGGGTGCAGAGGAGATTTACGAGGATGTTGCCTGGAATGGAAAATTTTAGCTATGAGGAAAGATTGGATAGGCTGGGCTGTTTTCTTTGGAACAGAGAGGCTGAAGGGAGACCTGATTGAGGTGTATAAAATGGATGAGGGGCCTGGATAGAGTGGATAGGAAAGACCTATTTCCCTTAGCAGAGGGGTCAATAACCAGGGGGCATAGATTTAAAGTAGTTGGTAGAAGGATTAGAGGGGAGATGAGGAAAAACAAATGTCACCCAGAGGGTGGTGGGGGTCTGAAACTTACTGCCTGAAAGGGTGGTAGAGGCAGAAACCCTCATCACATTTAAAAAGTACTTGGATGTGCACTTAACGAGCCATGACCGAAAGGACTACGGACCAAGTGCTCGAAGGTGGGATTAGGCTGGATAGCTGACATGATGGGTCGAATGGCCTCCTTCTGTGTCATAATTTTCTATGATTCTATGAAGGCCAGCTTAAGGATAGCCACTGCTGCACCACATTGTGTTTTCCCATTTTTAATGACAATCTATTTAAGATCAGAGTGTGTAATCATTAGTACTAGTTTTTGCGCAATATTATTATAGCCAGGAACTTCCAACTGCACTGAGGTTTCTCCAAATCTTTGTCTCTTTGAAAAGACAGTTTTTAACAAGAGAAGATCCTCTTCTGCTTGTGTTAGAATGACTGGGTCTGTATCCACAGTGAAAAACCTCATGGCTGATTCTTCTGCAAAGAGGCATCATTTTTCTTTTATTACTTACAAAGTAAGCCCCAACATCAGTTCTTTACTGATAATATAAAGTAACCTGCACAGCACTTCCCCTCCTATCATAGAATTCATGATTGCAGAACTTTGGACACAGAGGAGCAAGACTAGAGGTTGAGTCCACAATAACCATCAGGCGAATTCCACCCAAGCATTTGAAACTCAGGGGCCAAAATTCAGCGTCCCAATAAGGCCTGTTACCGCTGGAAAGCAGCGGCCACACGGCGGTGTCAAATGGCCACCAATTTGTAGCCGAATAGCCGCTGCTCACAAAATTCTCCCCGGTGGTATTTCTAGCGGTCCCCACTGTTGCCGAGCCCTCATCAAAGTGTGCACCACTGATGTCCCGCCCCGAAGCAAAATTCACTGTAGAAAATCTTCCGGCCACGGCTCGGTGCCCCCGATAGTTTTTTTTGTCGGTGCACTGTGTTTGCAGTGTGTGTAAAATGGCGGTGCAGCCGCCATTAAAGGGGAGGGCGCACTGCCTTGGCCGCAATCTTATTTTTTTTTTGTCAGCCAACTGCCAGGTCAGCCCGACAATTGTACCCCCGGGTTTGGCCAGGCCACCAACAGGCAGTCTGTCACCCCTCGAGTGTCAGGCCGCTAGCTCGGTCGAAAACCTCCCTGGTGGCCCAGTGGACCCAACTTAAAAAGCTGCAGAGCTCGCAGCAGCCCTCCGCTTTAACTGAAGGGGAGAGACATGGTGATGCGCCAGCGCGATGACGTCATCGGCCTGGTGCTGATGATTGACAGCAGCGGAGAGTCCGTCCTGCCTCCACTTCTACCCCCATTATGACTGACTTCCGCCCCGCTTGAAAAAAAACAACAAAGATTAAAATTTTTCAAGATGGGTCGGCGGCCAAAGCACAAAAAAAGTGGTAAGGTTTCCAGCGGAGGTGAAATCTGGCCTCTCAGTGTCTACAATTTTGGTTATATGCCTCAATCTTATTAATTAAGAGTTATGATCCATATTAATTATTATTGGAGGAGTTGTTGTCGGGGCAACATGATAAAGTATATTTTAGTCTAGACCTAATTCCAATACAACATTTCTTCGCCTTGGGCAATTCTTCAACATTCTTGGCCATAGTCTCTGGAACTGCTTCCCTTCTTCTCCAACTTTGAGAAGTCTTCTCCAATCCTATCATGTTGACTTTCAGCAACCTCCGAACCCTGCCACAAAAGCACAAGGTAATTCTTTTCCTCCTTTGTGAATGCCTTGGGAGATTTCGTTCATGTTACAGATGCTATGCAATTGCAAGTACTTCTTGTACTTCCGACTGAAATCGAACATCTGAACCAAATCCAGAACTGGCTGTTCTACTCCCAACTATTTACTGATTCTTTTTATTATGTGGGAGGTTGTGGGGGCCGATGATATTTATGTTTCATGAATAGTACAGGAAAATGCATCAGTTCCTGAACATTGCATTTCATTTGTCTATAAAGAGCTTTCTTGGCTTTCTAATCTGCCTACTCCACCATTGTGATTTTCCCCTTCCTGCTATCATATTGGTTTCAGCTTTCCTTCAGAGCTCTGGTTAACCACTCTATGAAGATAATAGTGTCAGCTTTATTTGGGTATAGACCATCTCATCGATAGCTCACTCCTGCCCCATAGCAGGTCTCAATGCCCCAGTAATCTGAACTCTACCAAATATGCTGGTCTACAATGGGCTTGTTACACAAATTCTTCTACTTCTACTTAGATGAAGCGGTGTCCCGTTAAGACCGTGATGTCTAACTGCTGTTAAAGGATAGAGGGAGGCAAGAATTGAATTCCCTTTAGTGAAAGACTTTTTCAGGTTAGAAGGGTGCTGCAGATTTCAGATTGCACGTCACAATTAGCATGAAATCTCATTCTAGTTTTGTTAACAGTGATTGCTAATATCAATCACAGGCTATAGACATTCTGACACCTGTATCAGCGAAGTATTTTCTGTTGTTTTAACTTGTCTCTATACGTGGCAAATTACTGTGCTGTCTTTTTTGTCATTTTTTTGGAAGTGTGACAGAAATGTAATTCTAGACAGGCATAACGGACAGAATATAAGAAAACAGTTTATATGAGATTATGCAGACATTTACTCTACCAATGGCTCCAGACATTATTCAGTGAATAGCTGAGTCCCACAGACCAGGGAAGTGTCAGGTTCATACCTTAGTCTGTGTTGAGATATTGGATCTCAGTCAGATGCCAGAAGGGATACTACATATGACCTTAGTGCTCCTGGATTAGGGAAGGGGAAAAAACAGCATGCCTCTAACAACTCAACAACAAATTGCATTTATATAGTGCCTTTAACTTAATAAAACATCCCAAGGTGCTTCACAGGAGAGTTAGCAGACAAAAGTTGACACCGAGCCATATAAGGAACTATTAGGACAGCTAACCAAAAGCTTGGTGAGAGAGGTACCGAGTCAGTAAGGTTTAGGAAGGCAATTAGGGTCTAGACAACTGAAGGCATGTCCGCCAATGCTGGAGTAAAGGGAATCAGGGATGCACAAGAAACCAGACGGCGTTCCTACTGGAAGTGCATATGGACATTAAGTGAGAGCTATATATTGCTTGGCTATGATACACTCCCCTCCCAAACAATCAAACAGCTAGCTTGCTGAGTGTATTGAGGTGCACACAAACACGGCAAGTGGCACCCGTTAAACTACTTCCGAGCAAGGATCAATGCCTTCAGAAGGGAAGGGGGAGGAATCGACTTGCTGGAGAACACTGGCAAGAAAAAAAAAATACATACATCACATATTTTACCTCTGCAGAGATGTCGAACCGTAGGCTTGTTGCTGAAGTGCAGAGAGAATCAGTTCATACTTCTTCCCAATCCACCACTCTCAGTGCAGTAATCTAATTAGCATACAGTGCACTACTCTTTTGGCACATGGGACCTACACATTGGGAGGATAATAGAGGACATACAAGTACTAACCATTTTCAATCTTAACAAGGCGGTTGTTAAAATCTAAATATTAGATCTCCTGACACAATTTATATCTTTCACTGGTGTAGTTGATGAGATTCATGCTCTGAATCTTTTACACGAACTGTCAGCATGAAGAAGCAATCAGCCGCATGCTGTTTCATGGTTGATAAAAAAGTTTAATTGTGTTGAGTTTATTAAAGTTGGGGTGAAGGCAGCTTGCTGGCATAAGGTGGAAACACTTACTTTTCTTGTATAATTAATTAAGTTGTTTTATTTTAAAGGACAGAGGTGACATTGACTGTGTGATGGAACTAGGGAAACTCAGGTTTTTTGGACACACAGTTTTGGTGCCAAACATCGTTTGATCATGCTGCACGCTCGACTAGTCTGGCATGCCCACTGCACGTCGACACATGCATAAAGACACACTTTGCAATCTCTGCCCAATGCCAAGTCTACCCCCAGAGGACTGAATCGTTCCCCTCCAACAGTGGTTAGCACAACTCCCTCCTGCAGCAAGAACATGATTCCCCGTCTTGGGTGGAGCACAACCTCCCCATATCAAATGGAGCAAAGGCCCAATGATACTAATGTCAATCACAGAGCATGGTGGGCAACCTCCGGAAGCTGGAGAAGTACAAGCAGTCTGAACCCCTTTTCCGTGGTGGTTTACACAATTGGATCTCTTTTACATCCCAGCACATTACCATAAATTTAGACGGGTAAACGGACATGAGAACAGTTAAGCAAGCAATACTCCCTCCCACCACAACCAGAGGACATGTTAACAATAGTGACCTCTCTGCATATCCTTTCCCCAGCTTCTACACCTCTTCTGGCTCACATTCCTCAAAATAGGTTATTCCCCCTAAAATCTATTCATACATGGATAATGGAGGCAAAAAACCCAACCCTTACTGCCAGGACATTTACTTGTCTGGTCACTCCTTTTCCTTAGAATCCATTGATGAATGGATTTGGCCCAATTTTTGACTGGACCATGTAATTTGCTAAAAAATTGGCTCCGGATTTTCAAACAATCAAATTGTAATTTTTCTCAAAGCAGTTTTCACCTATAAAATGGGTGGTAGATTTGAGCAAGCTGAAGGGAAAAAGCAAGAAAACCATTTTAAAAAGTCTCTCCTCCTCCTTTCTCTTCTGAAGCCAGTAACTCATTTTGTAGTGAACTTCAAGGGCACCCGCTATCCTTTGGCACCCTATCAAAGTGGTAATTGTTTCTCTTGAGCATCCTAGATTATAAGCGCTTAACCATTGGTGACCGTGCCTTCTGTTGTCTAGGCCGTAAGCTCTGGAATTCCCTGCCTAAACCTCGCCGCCTCTCTACCTCCTTGACTAAGCTTTTGGTCACCTGCCCTAATTTCTCTTTTTGTGGCTCGGCATCAAATTCTTTATCTCATAATACTTCTGTGAAGCACCTTGGGACATTTCACTACATTAAAGGTGCTATATAAATACAAGCTGTTGTTGTTCTTTAGGTGTGAGCCTCGGCAGGATCTTGAGTGGTGGAAGCACTACTGTCGAGCACAAACTTGTCCTGAACTTCCATTCAATACCTGTGCACTTCATCAGTGGTTAACCAATAGGAGCAGGGGCCACAATTTTGTTGCCCTAAAATATCCGGATGCCAATTGTAGCAACCCACTGAAAAGCAAAATCAGTGCTTCATTAATCATCATCAGATGTATAAACCTGTTGACAATACTAGCTAAGCAACTATATCTTCGAACAACTTAATCTAGAAAGAACAGCCCTCTTTTTGAATCAAAAACATCCAAACAAGATGATTTTAAAGAGGTCAAGTTCCTACTGCCAAGTTGAACAGTTATGGATCACTGCACAAATGGAATCATAGAAGCATAGAACAGTACAGCATAGGAGGATGATAATCTAGGATTCCATGCCAGTTCACCTATTCCATAGAGCTGCTCTTTCAATCTGCTGTACACTCATGGCAGTGGTGAAGTAGGCTCATTTTTTCAGCCTTGATCGCTAATATACAAGGGCAGATCTCCCTGCTCCTGCACTGGGGCTATTGGATCACCTGGCTACAGTAAACATGGCAGAATCGGGCAAGGTGGAGTTAGGCATCAAACAGAGCATGTCCAATTATCCACCCATTCATGAACTGAAATGGATGGAACATCAGGCAGTTTCCATTCTGAGCACACACTCCGCAACTGGTAATCCAATCAACCCAGAGGCAGGAAGGGAAAACCTGTGATTCAGAATTTTGAGAAGGCACTGTATTTTTACATTACGATCAAGGATTAATTTAATCTATTAAATTTTTGTTTGTTATATTTCTGCAGTTTGGAACGTTCATGACCCATACAGCCAATGAAGTCCAATATTCAAATTTCTCCATTCCCTTGCATCATAACAAGTCTGAGTATGTAAAGTGTGTACAATCTCTCCAGTGCATTCACATTTTTAATATCTTCCCGAGTACACGATGCCTCTCAGGAAAGAGTAAATGCTGGTCTGTCAAGCTTGAATTATGTTATTGGCTTCTATAACTGCAAAGTCTGCATACACAAGATGATTCGGAATCTCAAACCAATTGGTTGCACTTGAGCATGAGTTGCTTTTTCCAGACCCCCAGAAGGTAATAGAAAAAGGAAGCACCTTTTAATCACCCATATATTGAGGATAGAGAGAGCAATACAACAGCAATGTATTAACAGTGTCAGTTGTGGCTCAGTGGGTAGCACACTCATCTCTAAGTCAGAAGGTTGTTGGTTCAAGTCACATGCCAGGGACTTGAGTACATAAATATAGATATAGATCTTGCTCTACTAATGGGGGCTGCATTTGCGATGTGTGTTTAGTAAAAGAAGCCATGAAGATTTTGAATCAGTTTTACAGGAGACCTTGGCACAAATGGATGTTTTGTCTGGTATTTGCAGTTAAGGCATTCATTAATCTCGAGTAAGCCTTCAGAAAAATCACTTAATGACAGATAGCATTGGTTTTTGAGGGCCTTTGGTTATCTTCAGTAACTCATTGAAAATCCGAACAAGTAAGCAACAGCTATATATGGTGGAGAAATTTTGGAATAGAGACAGGAAACGTGGAAGCGTCAGATTGCCTCAGGTTTTGGATCTTGGCTCAGTAACAGGCTGCATGAGGTGTCAGAAGCTTCAGGGTTACATTCACTATGCATACCATACCCAAGCTTTCTGTGCTGGAGGGGCAACAGATTGAAGGCCACACAACTCCATCTGTTAAATAATTGTCTGAAAATAAGGCCCTTTTCGGAGACAGTGGTAAAGGGTTGGAAAAGGAAGGAACTAATTTATTCAGTGCACCTTTGATTTAAAAAAATCTCTCTTAATAGCTAAACTAGTTAAGGCGATGATCAACAGCTCCACAAATGAGAAAGTTGGAACAGTGGTAGGGACATACCAATTGGCCTCAGTGACTTTAAAATAGGGAGAGAAGGATTCACCAAGATTCCCAACCTAAAATACTATTTATAAATCCCTTTGTTGAGCGCACGTGAGCACTGAGTAAGGTCAAGGTTAAGCTCCAACACATGTCCCAGTGGTTGAGTGACCTAGTAATTCCTATGAAAGATAAGATGTATTTTTTGGAGAAGTACCAAACAGCACTTAAGGAACCATTCCAAGATATCAATGGTTTTGGTTGGTGGTGATGGAGGGAGGGGAAATGACAGAAAATAAGAAAATAAAGGCATTTTATGTCTCTCCCGAAGGAGTTAGTTAGCCAATGTTGAAAAGATAAGCAGGCCACTTATTTACTACAACCCAACGACATTTAGGTAAAATGGAAAGTGCAGCACTTTTCATGGTCTTGGTGGGAAATTTGAGGCAATACTTTGTCATCACCTGCTCACCTTGTGGGATGATGGCAGGATTAAGAAAAACCCAACTTTTTACTATTATGCTGCTTGGAGGGAAATCTCTATTTGCAAACAAACAGCGAACCATCTCACCTCCACCCCCCACCCCTCTTTTGTTTGCATGTCAGAATATCAGATCGGACAAAGTTTGGCAGAGATAATCACCTACAGTTGAATATAATGTTAGCATTCACGATCTAGGTTTCTGCATGGAGAATAGTCACTTGAGTGACATACCAGATGATTGCCATGCTCCACTTCATCAATAGTTAGTATATTCAGGAGACGAGAAGGGAGACAAGCCAGAATCTTATTAAATGGTGGAGTAGACTCGAGGGGCCAGGTGGCCTACTCCTACTCCTGTTTCTTATGTTCTTATGTAAACTGAGAAATACATTTATTCAGGTGCACTAAAAGTGTTTGCCATGTACCGTTGCATGCAATAAAGTTAGCCTGATTTTTTAATACATGTATACACAGTTTTGAAGTACTGTACTTCTGCTCTGCAGTGCAATAATTTTCCACTGTGTGCAGCACTTCACAGAGTAAAACAATTACAGCTATTTAAATATAGTCAGAAATATTAAACATTCCAAAAACTTCAACTGTTCAAATATAGTTTCTTCTTCATTATGATTGAGATCAGTGTCTAATCAACTCCAGATGGATTCTTCACTGCGGACATGTCAAGAAATCTGTGTCACTCCACATTAATTTCGTCCCACCTCTGGCAAATACTGTAGCACCAGTCACCTGTTGCGCAGATGAACATCTGCCCACATTTACATATTAATGAATAATTATGGTAATTTCCAGCTGCCAGAGAACTTCATTTCCTCGCAAGGCACCACAAATCCCACCACAAAGAGCGTAGTACCGTTGATCTTTGCACCTCTACTGGTGAGGCTGCACTCCCAAGACTTTTTCAAGGCAAACCAAGGAGAGAGAACAATTTTTGCCTCCTTGTTTGATGATACAGATGTGACTGGGAAATGTCCAACACCAGTTTCTGCCCAAAACCAGTTCCTATGAGGTTACATCACAAGCTGTTGGGTATCGCCAAGGTAGCTGTTTGTCATGAACGCACAATTTATAGGAAAGAATTACAACTCCAGCAAATCAAGAATCACTTTCAAGGGATGTAAATCTTTGCTGTGTCCAACTGAAATTTGTAGGCGTGAGTGTACATACAGTAGCTGGAAGTTTAATCCAAAAGAAAGCCCAGCCAAATGTATTGAGTTCCCGCTGCGATTTTGTATTAGCAGTGAAATAATCAACAACACAATTAAATCCTTAATCTGCACAGCTCACTTGTGCTCTATATTATTTATCTGACTAGATTGTCCTGAAAAACAGCTCTTTAGTGTCTAAACTTGCACTATGCTGCAAATAGGTTCAATTGACATCTGACTTGGAACTCATACTGTTGTGTATGTATAACTTAAGTATATACCCTGTACTCTCAATGTACAGTTACATAAGACTCCTGGATGTATCTTCACACTATATACACTATGCTTGTACCACCAGAGGGTGCAACTGGTGGAGACCTAGGGGTCACCTGTACACGACAGGTAACCAGGTATAAAAGGGAGCTCACCATGCTGTACCCTCACTCAGGAGGTGCAATAAATGGACTAAGGTCACCACAGTTCAAGTACAATACCTTACCTCGTGGAGTCATTACTAGAGTGCTTACAGACATAATAACTGGCGACGAGATTACGAATTTCCATGCGAAAAATGGCTAACCTTGGCAACTTTCAACAATATGCCGATGGGGAAGATTGGGAGGATTTGTGGAAAGGCTCGAACTCTTCTTTATTGTGAACAACCTGGCGGGAGACACACCAACCTCGCTGGCTGATAAGCGCAGAACTATCCTGCTCAGCAGTTGTGGACCCACCGTCTATGGCCTTGTCAGGGACTTGCTAGCCCCAGAGAAGACAACAACCAAAACATATGCAGAGCTCATAACACTGATACAGGAACAGCTCAAACCAAAAGAGAGCATCCTCACAGCCAGACACCGGCCCAAAGGCCAAGAAATCGCTAAATATGCTGCAGACCTCGGACAATTGGCTGCACCGTTTGATTTTGGCGACCACCTCACCGAAGCACTGTGGGACATCTTCGTTATTGGAATCGGCCATGAGGGCCTTCTCCACAGGCTGCTTTCTGCGGACACCACGGTCACCCTGCAGAAGGCAATTAACGTGAGCCAAGCGTTCATGGCCTCGGCCTGCAATTCGAGGCGGATGACTCACCCCCAGGATTCTAACCTAGCAATTACTGTGAAGTGACTGACGCCTTTTAAAGGCCAGGCTGCTGCAAGCGGTCTCTCTCAGGGTAGAGAGAACAGAACCCCGAGTCCTGCAACCCTGAATCCGTCACATGGGGCAAACCGGCCAACCCAATGCTGGCACTGTGGAGGAAATCACAGGGCCCACCAGTGCTGCTACAAAGACTATACTTGCAAAAGCTGTAAAACGAAGGGCCACCTCCAGCGAATGTGCAAAAGAAATTTTACTCACCGAGTCGCTGAAGAGTTGGCCGATCATCCGGACTCCAGCGACGATAAAGAGAGAGTCTTTGAGGCAGCTCAGCCTCACGAAGAGGTTACGGAGTGTTTACCTGCTCCACCGAGAGCTCTCCATTGAAAATGGAAAGTTAAATCAATAGTGTTCCAGTCATGATGGAGGTGGACACAGAGGCGAGCCAATCGCTGATGAATCAGGCAGCCTTTGAGAAACTCTGGGACAATCCAATCGAATGACCTAAATTGATCCCAATCCAAGTGAAGCTGCTCACTTACACAAACAACACCATCCCAGTTGTTGGCAGCGTGGATGTCCAGGTGTCCCATGGCAGCGCGATGCACGTTACCTTTGTGGATCGTTGCTGGTGATGGTCCAATGCTGCTAGGGAGAAGATGGATGAAACAAATCCGTTGGAGCTGAGAAAATCTCCAGGCTCTGGCAATCAACGTCCTATGCGGCCCCAAATTTGGATCCAGCACAATGCCTGAGAAACCAACTGCTCAACTCGACTGCATGGAGACGACACAGACCATTCAACCCGACGGCAAGATGATCCAGCCCAAACGACCCGACCTTACCTTCCAGGCTCCAGTGGCAGGACTCCGGAGGATGAAAATCGGTGCAGTAGGTAATTTCCCTGCTTCTGTGGCAGAACCTGGGGAGAAAAGGATCACCGCAGCCTACCTCATAGAGAGAAAGAAGATGGTGACCGCGCCACGAGGTGAAGTGCCTGAAGTAAAGATTGCGGCGGCCAGGCCACGAGGGGCAGCTTTGAGGGAGCAACACGTGATGCCGAGCAGTGAACCAGATTGGGGTAAAGATTGCAAGGCCCTCTTAAAGGAGACCAGCAACCCATCACAATTAAAGGGACAGTTCCACTCTTTATACAGCGATGCCGGTAGTACACATCGAAAAGATGTAATTTACAAATGCAAGTATGTAAATGTAACTAACCGTGTCGAGTCGGGCGATTGCGGTCGGAGCCAATGTATTATGACAGTAAATGAAGAAATGATGTGTGATGCCGGGTTCTACATGTACACCAACAAAACCAAGGACAACCTCACGTCAGAAGCACCCAGGTACAGCGGGCTACCCGATCATGTAGTCTGCTCCTCCGGGACCAATGTGATGCCCCAGGGAGCATGGCCACACACAGAGGGAGCATACCAGCTGCAGGGCCAGCGATCAGTGGACTGCAAAGACACCATTACTGGTACCCTGCCCCTGATTGGCTCTACCTTTCTGACCACCAGGGCCAGTACTGGGAGCAAGAGACTAGTACCCTCCAGCTTTACCAACGGGACCTAGGATGACCAGGCTCCCACTACCACTGAAGGGCAGCATGGAGACACTGCAGCCCTCAAAGGAGGACAGTGAGGCCACACAATCCTGTGGCTCTGTCCACCACTAGGCAAAAGCAAAGGTCCTGAGACTCAACCAGGTGAGCGATCCGAGCCCACCCAACTCACAGGAGGCGCAGCGCTACCATCAGACAATCTGGATACAGTCCGGTTACTTTGGAACGAGTGTCCTCACCCACCTGCACTGACACAACCCAGAGGCAAGACAGTGATACCACGTATGTACCTTACCTGTAAAATGTATTTGTTCCACTACTGCAGAACCCAAACATTGATGTAATTAATCCTGTTTCTTCTTTTTTGTGCTTTCCTTCTGTACATGTATGCACATGCAGGTGTTGAACCACACACATGGTCTATGTATGGGGGGG
Source organism: Pristiophorus japonicus (assembly GCF_044704955.1). Taxonomy (NCBI): domain Eukaryota; kingdom Metazoa; phylum Chordata; class Chondrichthyes; family Pristiophoridae; genus Pristiophorus; species Pristiophorus japonicus. The sequence goes on along the minus strand of NC_091987.1, from coordinate 185,925,417 downwards.
AAATGGATGTATGTAGCCATGGACACACATGAATCACACCCAGAACCCACTCAACCCTCACTGCAATCTCTAACCATCCACTGCTGACTATTTCCCGATATGGCAATAACGACTTGGGAGTCAACAGGGAGAGAGCCAAGCCAAAGCATAGACAAGGTGCACGGGCTTTGGGCACTCAAGTCTAGGGCCAGAGCACACAATGTAAAGGCCAGTGGCATAAGACTTAGGGGAGAGTAATGTTGTGTATGTATAACTTAAGTATATTCCCTGTACACTCAATGTACAGTTACATAAGACTACAGGATGTACCTTCACACTGTATATACTATGCTTGTACCACCAGAGGGTGCAACTGGTGGAGACTTAAGGGTCACCTGTACATGACAGGTAACCAGGTATAAAAGGGAGCTCACCATGCTGTACCCTCACTCAGGAGCTGCAATAAATGGACTAAGGTCACCACAGTTCAAGTATAATACCTTACCTCGTGGAGTCATTACCAGAGTGCTTACAGACACAATACATACAAATGTACCAGGTAATATTTCCAAAGAGAAAAACTAGCCACAAAAGATATGTATATATATATTTTCTAGGCTCTTCAGTTTAAAATCCTTGCTTTCATGCTCCTTCCTTGGCTTCCATTTTACTTGCGTGACTTCCCAGCTTACTGCAACTCCATTTCATTTCCCTTGTTCATTCTATAATTTAGTGCACGGTTCAATTTGTCTTCCTGTTCTTGCTGCGTAACTGAGCACATCCACTTTGTCCCTTTGAATTGATGTGCGGATTTACAAAGCTCTGTTCTTCTTTCAGAAGGCTTTGCCACAGAATTCATAATAGAGTGCTCAACATCTTCCTTTAGCCCCCTCTCTCTCTGGAAATACATCACTCCTGGGAATGTCATAGAAAAAAATCATTAGAGACTGATACAGGATTGTAGCCCGGGTTGGTCAGTGGACAGACAGAAACCTGGGAAAAATCCAATTATTACAGTAAAACACAAAATACAACTATTTATTATAGTCAGCCTGTGGAATGTATCAGATGTAAAATCTTTCTCCCTTGACATTTGGTAAATACCAGCCTGGATTCAGTTAGCCACACATGGATGGACATATTTATATTACACACTTCACATCCTTTGAAATCCCAAAGTGCTTCCTCACCCAATGTAATCACTTGTTCTGGACGCAAACATAAACCCAATTTCAGCACAGCCAAGTCTCACAATTGGCAATGAGATCATTAAGCAATGGATCCCTTTTGGTGGTGGTGGTTGAGGGATAGATGTTGGCCAGAACATAAGAACATAAGAAATAGGAGCAGGAGTAGGCAACCTGGCCCCTCGAGCCTGCTCCACTATTTAACAAGGTCATGGCTGATCTGATCATCGACTCCGCTCCACTTCCCTGCCTGCTTCCCATGTCCCTTTATTCCCTTATCGCTCAAAAATTTGTCTATCTCCGCCTTAAATATATTCAATGACCCAGCCTCCACTGCTCTCTGGAGCAGAGAATTCCACAGATTTATAAACCTGAGGGACGAAATTCCTTTGCATCTCAGCCCCTTATTCTGAGACTTAGGGCTCAATTTTCCCCAAAGCTGTTTTTTGGCGTACTTCAAGAGTTATGCCCGTTTTTTGGGGGCCCAACTATGCCAAAAAAAATCATCCAAGTTTCCCGTTTGAATTGTTCATTTTAGAGCTTTCTAGCCTGTCCTTTAGCTTTGGGGGTGGAGTCCAAGATCTGCGCCAAAAATATTGGGTTGCCACGGTAACCAGGGACACACTGTGGGCTGGGGCTGGAAAGTGAAACATACAACAGCCAGCTCACAGCAACCTGCACACCTTACACATTGCAGCAACTTACCACATTAAATTATTAAAGTGTTTATGACAAAAGTCTACCTCCCCCTCAGCCCCCATCCCGATGCCGGTGCCCACTACTATCCCAGACCGAAGGGCCACCTCCCTCCTGGTGCCCGCTGCTATCCCAGGCCGAAGGCCCCCCACCTCCCAGTACCCACTACTATCCCAGGCCAAAGGGCCTCCAAGTGCCGGTACCTACTACTGTCCCAGGCCGAAGGGCCTCCTCCCTCCCGGTACCCGCTCCTATCCCAGGCCGAAGGGCCTCCTCTCTCCTGATACCCACTCCTATCCCAGGCCGAAGGACCTCTTGCCTCCCGGTATCCTAAACTCTGGCCTAAAGACTTCCCTCCCCGGGCGGTACCAGTACCTGCTCCTAATCTCTGGCCGAAAGGCCTTCCCCACCCTGACCCCGCACGCCTCTCTCTCCCGTCTCTGCTGCTGCTGTCCGGGCTCTGGAAGTGCATCTGCTGAGCTGATTTCCTTACCTGCGCCGATTTTCTTAACTGCCCAGAAGCTTTTTCCACAGAGGTCACATATGCCATCCAAAGAAAAATTGGAGTAAATCGGAGCTGCCAAACTTGCCAGAAAATGGCCAGAATTGCCGCGGGTGGCAGGTTACGCCCCCAATGAGGTAAAAAAAAACTAAACGAAAAAAATCGTAACAAACTGAGTTATACTGGCGCACAATCTTTGGGGAAACTTGGATTTAAAAAATTTAGGCCAAAAAAAATGGCACGCGCAAAAAAAACGGCGCAAGTAACTGGGGAAATTTGATCCCTATGTTCCCTCGTTTTAGTTTCTCCTATGAGTGGAAATATCCTCTCTGCATCCACCTTGTCGAGCGCCCTCATTATCTTATATGTTTCGATAAGATCATCACTCATTCTTCTGAACTCCAATGTGTATAGGATCAACCTATCTTCATAAGTCAACCCCCTCATCTCCGGAATCAACATAGTGAACCTTCTCTGAACAGCCTCCAATGCAAGTATATCCTTCCTTAAATACGGAGACCAAAACTGTACGTAGTACTGTAGGTGTGGCCTCACCAATACCCTATACAGTTAGCAGGACTTCTCTGCTTTTATACTCTATCCCCCTTGCAATAAAGGCCAACATTCCATTTGCCTTCCTGATTACTTGCTGTACCTGCATACTAACTTTTTGTGTTTCACGCACAAGGACCCCCAGGTCCCTCTGCACTGCAGCACTTTGCAATTTTTCTCCATTTTGCTTTCCTATTTTTTCTGCCAAAGTGGATAACCTCACATTTTCCCACATAATACTCCACCTGCCAAATTTTTGCCCACTCACATAGCCTGTCTATATCCCTTTGCAGATTTTGTGTGTCCTCCTCACAATTTGCTTTCCCACCTATCTTTGTATCATCAGAAAACTTGGCTACATTACACTCGGTCCCTTCATCCAAGTCATTAATAGAAATTATAAATAGTTGAGGACCCAGCACCAATCCCTGTGGCACCTCCCTGGACATTGTTTGGCAACCGGAAAATGACCCATTTATCCCGACTCTCTGTTTTCTGTTAGTTAGCCAATCCTCTATCCATGGTAATATATTACCCCCAACCCCGTGAACTTTTATCTTGTGCAGTAACCTTTTATGTGACACCTTGTCGAATGCGTTCTGGAAATCCAAATACACCACATCCACTGGTTCCCCCTTATCCACCCTGCTCGTTACATCCTCAAATAACTCCAGCAAATTTGTCAAACATGATTTCCCTTTCATAAAACCATACTGACTCTGCTTGATTGAATTATGCTTTTCCAAATGTCCCGCTACTGCTTCCTTAATAATGGACTCCAGCATTTTCTCAACGACAGATGTTAGTCTAACTAGTCTATAGTTTCCTGCTTTTTGTCTGCCTCCTCTTTTGAACACTCAGAGAACTTTCTGCTCTTTATCATAAAGTGCCATGGGATCTTTTATGTCAATCCAATTCGGCAGATGTGGCCTCAGTTGGATAGTTCATCTAAAAGATGACACCTCCGACAATGTAGCACTGTCACAGTACTGCAATGAATTGTCAGCCTAGACTGCGTGCTCCAGACCCTGGAGTGCTGCTTAAACCCATAACTTAGGAGTCAGCGACTGCCTTTCATGAGCCAAGCTGATACTTAACAGTGAAAAAAGAAAGAGCGTTTGTATGTGTCCAGCAACTGATGGACAAGAGACTGGGTGATTGTTTTGATTACAATTTACTTGCAGATAGGTACAGGTACAACTTCTCAAATCTGGCCACCTAGGGACCGAGACTGTGCCGATTTTCAGATTTTTCCGGATTTCGGAAAAGAAAATCAAGAGCGTACATATGCTACCAAGACAGATATGGGTCAGGTCGGGTCGCGGGTCATTCAGCAAGGCTCGGCAAGGCCATTTAAAACATTGCGGTGAAGCCACTAACTAGTCTGGTCTGCCGATTTTTGGACAATAATTCCGGATTTTATTTTACTGATTATCAAATGGGATTTTCTCAAAAATGTCCAGTTTTCGGACAATTCCAATTTTCGGACAGCTGGATTTGAGGCGTTGTATCTGTAGAGTGAATAGCAAGGACATAATTGCACACATGGCTCACGGGAGTGATTTTATGCCACTGTAGTACCAAAACAACGTGAACAGGAAGAATAGGTTGACCAGCCAATGGAAAGTCCCCTTCTCCGGATTGAATTTAATTTGCCACTGTTCTGCGCACCTTACCAGTTCATCAATATCTTTCTGCAGTCTACAACTTTCTTCATTATCATCTGAAAACTTCTTAATCATATCCCTTACATTCAAGTCTTAATCATTGATATTTCCTACATGTAGGGAGAAGCTGGTTTATGTCACGGTTGAATGGACACTAGCTAATGTTGCCTTCGAAGCCTGAACAACACCTCAGAAATAGAATAAATTAATACTGACACTGATTAACGAGCATGCATATGTAAAAATGTCACATCATTGAAAAAAAACTGTAAACAATATACTCAAGTGCAGCTGCCTGGACTATTCAGCTGATTGTGCACATGTAGTAAAATGGGATGTTTAAAGCCAGTAAAGAGGAGGGAAGAAAGCCTTTGATAGCATGAAATGAGGATTTACTTTCAATTAAAAATGTGGTTTTGGTCTGAATATTACAACTTATCCAATCAGTTCCAAAACGCAATTCAAAATTGCAAAGCTCAGCTTCAACCAGTTAGGATCCACATTCCTCAAGGCCATGCTTGATCTGTTGTTTTGCATTGCATGCAAATGAAGTACCAAATCAGAGCAACAAGTCAAAGAATTTGCAGATAAACAGTTTTCATTTCGCAAGGAACCATGTCAACTATCTTGTCCAATTATAGTTGCAATTCCTCAGCTAAAAATTGTTCATTTGACTTCTCAATTTCCCCATTTCAAATGAATTTTTTCTCTTTCTTGAGTGTTCGTATTAGCAAACAGTATTAGAATTAATGGACTCTACCTGTCTTCTATGAGCACAGTCTGGATTGAAACTCTACCTGAGAGGAAGCATCTATCTGCTCAACTGTTCCTGCTGTTTCTCTAGCCTGTGTCGCACGGCTAGATTTTCGGTTTTCTGTGAAGACGGTAGTTTTACATCAAAATTACCATGTTCGCTGCGCTACCGTCTTTAGACCTAACTTTCAGCCTTTACATATGCGCCCAGGGCAATGCACGATGATTCGTGGTGCAAACCGCGAGTTTCGGCAACTTTAGTCAAGGGCCAGTAGCGCTGCGAGAGAGACCTTGGGACGGGGGAAAAACAAACAAAAAAAAATAGCAAAAACAAATATTCACAAAATCCTTAGTTACTAAATCGCTGAAAAATAATTTTAAAATAAATCTTTAACTTACCTTTTTTGCAGGTCTGCATACTTACCGCTGTTGGCAGGGCTGCACTGACTGTCGCTATTCTGGGTGCGCGTATGGGTTGGGAGAGTGCCAGAACTCGAACGGTAACGCGATCCGCATCATTACACGTCCCTGGTGGCAAGTGGAAGCGCCGAGGATCCCGGCAACTGGGTTTTCGCCGCGGAGGATCAAATCACGGCGAAAACCTGGTCGCAAACTTTGTGAAAATCCGGCCCAGGCTTTTGTTTTTATTACATAGGGTTCTTCATCACTCAGCAATAAAGGTACAATTGGATTTAAGATCAAATTGAATTTCAGGATAGTGTTCATCTCCATCTCCACTTACAACCTCCATTTTGCTGACCGACCTACTTCTCCAGTCCAGTGGCGACTGGTTATTCTCAATTCAATCTATAAATGAGAAACTCAACACTCAGCACAGCTCAAATTAAAACATTACATAGTGAAAATGTATACATTCTTCTAACCTACTCAAAACTCAATACAATTTAAGAAAAGTCGAAATATTCCAGCCTTTTAGAGGCTACACAATCTGTGTCTTTCACCTTTCCTGATTGGGAGCAGCAACTGGTCCACCTGTGCAATGTCCAATTGTTGCAATGTCAGGCACAATATGGTCCAACAGGCTGTAAAGAGTTTGAGCCATTCAGTGCTTGATGGGATACGTCATGCATTAAGCATGCAAGGTTTTTGTAATGTATGCACCTGAGAGTATGCTCACAGGTTGTAGAGCTGTTGCTCGCTTCTGCGGTTACGTTCACGCCAGGGTGTCCTTGGAGATGGAGCGGTGTCCACCGGTATGCTCATGGCCTTCCGCAAGAGGTAGGCACTGGAGGGACTGGAGTGCATCATCACCCCTTGCAAACAAATTCTAATTTGACTGGTTTAATGTTCCAAAGTTTCATTTATTAATTTGTCAGTTCTAGTGCCCCTTTAATCAGGGGACATTTGATTTTATGTTTTACAAAAATAGTTGTTGAGCTGTTGCATTGTGAGTGGCTTAGCCAGTCACCTGATGTTCACAACACTCAATAAAACCCCAGTTAGTTGGGTCTAGGTCATCCACGACGAGGTATGCAGTTGTGAGCCGAGTGGATGAACTGATAATGTGTAGTGTGATTGTTAAACTATTGTTAATAAACCAACCAGTTCTTAATGGAAAATTGCTGCTAAGAATTCTTCAGCAAAGAACCCATGAAGCAAATACATTACAGTTTTACAGACAGCCATTTGGAAACCTATAGTTTTCATTTGCAACAGAATTCTGTTGTCAAATTACAAAGAAGCCCTCAGGAACAGGTGTAGGCCATTCAGCCCCTTGAGCCTGTTACACCATTCAATTAGATTATGGCTGATCTATACCTGAACTCCTTTTACCCACCTTTAATCCATATCCCTTGCTATGCTTAATCTCAATCTTGAAAATTTAAACTGACCCAGCAGAAAATTCCACATTATGTGAAAAGTGCTTCCTCATTATATTCCTGGATGGCCAAGCTTCAATTTTAATATTGTGTCCCTTTCAGGGCCTGTAACTATACATCATTTGTTTAATGCAATTATAAGGATGCACACAAGTATCTGTATTTATTTAGACCCAGATCAGCTTTGCCTTGTTTATAACATCAGCTTGAGAATTGCTTTGTTTACTGCTTTCCTTAACTGCATATTTTTTGGGATAACCAAGGTATCAAGGTTACTTTGTCAAGTGAGCACTCAAGTTATTATAAAATGTATTTATAGATCTTCTCCGCATAATCTTTATGGCACCAGATGCTGGTGAACCCTCACATCACCTCCACAGCAGGGGTTAATTCATTCTGTGCTACTCTTGGCACACGAGTTAATACTTTTGCATTGGCTTCCAAGCTTGGAATCATAGACTGCTGCTGCACAGAAGGAGGCCATTCTTCCCATCCTACCTGTGCCAGTTCTTTGAAAGAGTTATCCCATTAGTCCTACGCCCCTGCTATTTTTGTAAAACCCTGCAAATTTTTCCCTTTCAAGTTTTTATCCAATTCTCTTTTGAAAGTTACTATTGACTCTGCTTCGAGCACTCTTTCAGGTAATGTATTCCAACGCGCTGCATAAAATATCCTCATCCCCCCGCTACTTCTTTTGTCAATTACTTTAAATCTGTGTCTTCTGGTTACCGACCTCTTTGCCACTGGAAACAGTTTTTCCTTCTTTACTCTATCAAAACCCTTCATGATTTTGAACACCTCCATCAAATTTCCCCTGAAATTTCTCTGCTCTAAGGAGAGAAATCCCAGATTCTCTAGTCTCACCACATAATTGAAGTCCCTGATCCCTGGTACCATTCCAATAAATCTCCTCTGCACCCTCTCCAAGGCCTTGACATCCTCCCTAAAGTGTGGTGCCCAGAATTGGACACAGTACTCCTGCTGGAGCCCAACTAGTGTTTTACAAAGGTTTACTTACCTTCCTCGCATTTGTAATCTATGCCTCTATTTATAAAGCCAAGATATGCCTTTTTTAATAGTCTTCTCAACTTGTCCTACATCACCTTCAAAGACTTGTGTACTACATGAAATGTCTGTAAGCTTGTAATGTTTGCAGCGCCATACTGTGGATGTGGACGTATTGTGTACTGCAAGTGCAGGGTTAATAATAAACAGCCCGGGCAGGTTTCCGGAGACTTCCAAGAGAGCTGCCCTCCATGTTAGGAAGCTGTGTATGCTGTGTTCTGTGAATATCTCACATTTGGTGATGGAAGATGGGATTTTTCGGATGATTTAAAATTTTGTTGGTGAAGGATTCAGCTGGCCGACAGAGAGACTTTGGAAATTTCTGTCTTTGGAAAAAGCTACAAAATCCGAGGTAAAATACAGCACATGGTGTGAACAGCTAGAGATTAAAATGGCAGGTGTATTGGGATATTTGGGTGAATATAGACACAACCGGGAACATTTTAAAGCATATATGGATCGGCTAGAAATGTATTTCACTGCAAATAACATAATCGAAGTTCCAGACAATGCAGTCCAGAACCGGGCTGTGTTGGAACGTAAGAAAGCGATCTTCTTATCGGAGGCAGGTCCAGCATTATATGACACTCTTGTAAATCTGCTTGTGCCTGATGAGCCAAAGGACACAACGCTTAAAGAGATTTTAACGAAGCTGGAGCAGCACTATAACCCCAAACCATTAGCTTTCAGCAATTTCTATCATTTCGGGATTCAGAATCGAAAGACTGATGAAATAATCAGTGACTACATCATAACTTTAAAAAAACTATCGATGCACTGTAATTTTGGAAACTTTCAAAACCGAGTATTACGGGATCGTTTTGTTTGTGGGGTGAAAAATAATGCGATCAGAAGGAAGTTATTGATGACGGATGACTTGACTTTTGAGATTGCTTGTCAGACAGCGAGGTCGATGAGCATGGCCAAACAATATTCCCGAGAATTAAATAATGATTACGGTCGTCAGTCAACCGAGGTAAATCACCTGCAGGTTCAAAGTAAAAGATGGGCATGGCCGAAAGTCTCAGAAACTGGAAATTCAAATAGAACGTCAAAGTCGTGCTATAGGTGCGTGGGACAACACATTGCTCAAAGTTGTCTATACATGAAGGCAGAGTGTTTCTTCTGCAGGAAGACTGGGCATCTTGCGAAGGCATGCCGACTGAAGGGTAAACCAGTTTATAAAGCTATGAGTCCAGCGTTCAAAGCTATAATTAGAAATCCCAAAAGACTACATAGCATGGAAGAACAACAAAAGACGAGGAGATATTAGAGAAACAAGTCATCAGGATCATGAGGTTAACGGACAGCGATTCGGAAAGCATCAAAATCCACACAGATGTTGCGGGATTCAAGATACCAATGGAAATTGACACGGATGCATCCATGAGTGTAGTACTGGAGTCACTATACCGTGACAAATTGCGTGATTTCCAACTGGAGAAATCCAAGATAGAGCTGCGAGGCTACTCGAGAGAGAAAATCCCTGTGGTAGGTCGTATCACCGTACTGGTGAAATATAAAGATTAATTTCAGAACATGCCTCTAATAGTAGTGAAAGGAGACAAGCCAGCCTTACGAGGAAGAAATTGGTTGAGCTCACTGAAGCTGGATTGGAGTAAGATTTTCTGTGTGGAAGCGAGATTTTCATCAACGGATGAGGTTATCAAGCAGTATCTGAAGGTGTTCTGCGAAACGGGCAGTCCGATCCAAGGCTTCAAGGCGAGTGTTAGGGTACAGAAGGACGCTAGGTCAGTTTACTACAAGCCACGTTCTGTACCATATGCACTCAAGGAGAAAGTTGAGAAAGAACTCAAAAGACTAGAGACTGAGAACATTATTTGTAAGATAGATCGATGTAATTGGGCTACACCCATTGTGTTGTACCCAAGTCCGATGGTAAGGTAAGATTGTGTGGTGATTATAAAGTAACCGTAATCCAGGTTCTAGAGGGTAATGTTCCCAATACATTGTCGAATATAGAAGATTTGTTCACAACACTGACAGGTGGTCGGATCTTCTCAAAACTGGATCTTACGAATGCCTACTTACAGCTTGAACTAGATGAGGAGTCCAAGTCATGTTTGACTATAAATACTCATCTAGGCCAATATCAATTTAATAGGCTACCATTTGGAATGTCTTCCACCCCTGCCATATTCCAAGGGGTGATGAACCAGATTTTGCAAGGTATTGAAGGGGTAGTATGTTATTTGGATGACATACTAATTTCAGCACCCAATAGGCAAATTCATAATAACATATTGAATGAAGTCCTCAAACGGCTAGAGAAGCACAGAGTATGAGTGTCTGCTCATAAGTGTGAATTATTTAAAAACTCAGCAGATTACTTAGGGTACAGAGTAGACAAAGATGGATTACATCCAACCATGGAAAAATTGGATGCAATTAGAAATGTCACTGAACTTTGTTCATTCTTGGGTCTTTTGAACTATTATGGGAAGTTCCTACCAAATTTGGCTACAGTATTACATCCACTGAATGAACTTTTGAAAAAACAGGTCCATTGGAAGTGGTCAAAAGAATGCGATACAGCATTCTGGGAGTGTAAAAGCAAATTGGTAGAGAGCACCATGTTAGTTCGCTATGACATATCTAAGGAGATTAAGCTAGCATGTGATGCCTCTCCATATGGATTTGGGGCAGTAATCTCTCATGTATTAAGTAGTGGGGAGGAGAGACCAATTGCATTTGCTTCACACACTCTCAGTGCCAGTGAGAGTAATTATGCACAAATTGAAAGGGAAGCTTTGGCATTCATTTTGGGGGTCAAGAAGTTTCACAAATACTTGTATGGTTGTAAGTTGACCATCATTACAGACCATAAGCCCCTAACAGCAATCCTCCATCCAAAGTCCCCAGTTCCAACATGAGCTGCAGCCCGAATGCAAAGATGTGCTTTGATTTTGTCAGCATATACATATGACATTAAATACAGACGATCAGCTGATCACAGTAATGCTGATGCAATGTTTAGATTGCCTTCCCCATCACAAGTTATACCCGATAGGGAAGAAGTGTTTTATTTTTCATACATTGATGAAATGCCAATCACAGCTGAAGAGATTGGTAGAGCAACCACACGTGACCCAGTGGTGTCAAAGGTGTATGAGTATATTGCAAATGGATGGCCAAACCAAGTAACAGACAAAGATACACATCCATTCTTCAGTCGATAAAGATTGTATCATGTGGGGTGCAAGAGTGGTTATACCAAATAAATTCAGGTCCAAATTATTAGGAGACCTCCATGACCAGCACCTGGGAATGTGCTTGACCAAGAGTTTTGCACGCAGTTATTTATGGTGGCCAGGTCTTGATAAAGATATAGAGTACATCGTGAGTCAGTGTACGGCATGTCAATCGGTAAGCAAGCAACCACCACCAGTACGATTACAGCCATGGAAATGGCCTCCAAGGGTGTGGCAAAGGCTACATATTGATTTTGCTGAGTTAGAAGGACAACAATTGTTCATTGTGATTGATAGCCATTCGAAGTGGGTTGAGGTGTTTCCAATGTGGAAAATAACAAGTAAAACATTGGACATTTTACGAAAATTATTTTCTGCATTTGGCCTCCCTGAAGAAATTGTTTCGGATAATGGACCACAATTTCTTCAGAAGAATTTGCAAAATTAATGCGCAAAAATGGTGTGAAACATACCAAGGTTCCACCATACCATCCTGCTTCGAATGGTGCAGCAGAGCGCACTGTACAAATTATAAAACGTGCCTTCATAAAACAAATGTTAGATCCAAATCCAAGGAAACGACAATTGTCATTGGATCACAAATTGGCTAATTTTTTGATTACATATCGAAATACTCATCATACAACTACTGGTAGAACACCAGCAGAGTTGTTTCTCAAATGACAGCCACGAACCAGATTCTCGTTGTTGAGCCAAATTTGGCACAGTCCGTAGAAGAGACACAATTAAGACAGAAAGAGAATCATGATAAAGGTAGCGTAAAAGAGAGAAGTGTGAAATTAAACCAGAAAGAGAGAATGAAGAACCATCACCATAAATGGTTAAAGTGGTTACTAGGAAGAGTGGTGAAGATATGTGGTCCTCGCACATATTTGGTAAAGATGTTTGATAATGGACAGGTTAGGTTTGTTCATATTGATCATATTTTACCTACAGACATGGAAGGAGTTGAAGGTGGGAATGATTTAATTATTTCTGACTCATCAGATAGTTTTGATATACCAGTAGCAAATCCTAAATCCAATGTATTGGAAACAAATCCAGGAGAGAATCAGAATGAAAGTCTGAGTCCGAGTCAGGAAAACAAAGCGCCTGAAGTTAGAGTGAGTTCAAATGAAAATCAAGGAAATTCCATGGAGGAAAACGTTCCTTAAGATGAGCCTCCAATGAGTTTAGATTCGAGACCATGTTTTGAAGGTTTTGTTCGAGAGCGAAGGTATCCTCTTTGAAACAGAAAACAAGTGGTAAAGTTAAATTTGTAAATATGGAAAAAAATGTTATATCCTGTGTTATGTATAAACATGAAAGTTATGTCTGATGTTTGTTATGATGGCTTCTTCATTAAGGAGGGAGAAGTGTAATGTCTGTAAGCTTGTAATGATTGTAGCTCCACACTGTGGATGTGGACGTATTGTGTACTACAAGTGCAGGGTTAATAATAAACATCCCAGGCAGATTTCCGAAGACTTCCGAGAGAGCTGCTTGCCATGTTAGGAATCTGTGTGTGCTGTGCTCTGTGAATATAATCACAATACACCCCCAGGTCTCTGTTCCTGCAACCCCATTTACATTGCACCTTGCTTCGCAATTTTAATGGAGCTGCAAACTTGTTAAAACACAGGCAGGAAATGAAACACAAACCTATGAGCCAGCGCACGGAGAATAGTACAGAGAGGGAATTAAGCTTCATCGTGTGATTCCTATCTCAGGCTGGCTGTTGAGAGATGCCACTTAAAGGAGAGTTGAGTCTATCAGCAAATAACAGGAGAGAAATATAACCCTAAATATGAAGGCTTTGGTTGAAGAAGGATTAGAATTTGTTTTGGGACATTCTGCTCTGCTACGAGTTCTGAAGTTGAGAATTTGCACCGTGGAGCTGTGTAGTTTTATGTTGAAGTCCAGTGGCTATATCATGAGAGGCGGAACACTTTATAAGCATTGTTTATCCTTCAACCAAGGTTCTGAAATTAGAAAGCGACTTTATTTTGTCTCGTTATATATGGCTTGCTGTTCATGCCAAACGTCCCACTGACTGCCAACATCTGCCTCTCCATGCCAGTATCATCAGCAGTAACATGACTCGGCCCAGTGATACTGTGACAAATTTCGGGACGCAGAAGAGGCGAGGGCCCAGGGGCAGCATGGGCCAGTCCACACTGTGATATGTGTGTGCACTAGGTCTGTGCAGCAGAGCAGGTTAGTCCTTGCCACTGGACCAAGATCTAGCTCTGACAAGCCCATGTGGTGGCTGGTGTGCAACGGCATCTTCCACCCATCAAGATATAGTTTGGGACCTGGAATATCATTGAAACACCTGTGAACTCATCCTTTTTTGGCGTGGAAGCAAGTCATCCTTGTTTTGAGGGACTGCCTTTGATGACTGGTGCGATTTTCGCAACCTACTGTGACAAGCATGATCTCCTCATTGTGTTCATCACAGCAGGTTGGCATTTTCCTTTTGTGGCCTTGTTTGCAACCGCCACCCCCCCCCCCCGCCCACTTGGCTCAGTTTATCCCACTTTTCCTGCTGTTATTAACCAACCTGATGCTTTACCAGATGATTGTCAGCACCAGTCCTGCTGCCCAAAGTCTTGTCCTGTATGATGCCTTTTCATTACTACAGCCCTACCCTCAGACAGGTTCCGATGTTGGGGATTGATGCACGAATTGTTTAGCCACGACATCTTGAGTTAAAAAGTGAACCAATTAAGTGCCGGAAATTATGTGCAGGGTATTAGTGAGTGAACAGAGAGAGAGAGATTTAACATGCCCTGGGTCTCGCTACATTCGTCTAAATATTGGGAAGGTAAAGGCACACTCTCGTTAACACGGGATGCGAGGTGTGCTTACATTTCAGAATGGCAGGCAGTGACTAGTGGGGTACCGCAAGGTTCTGTGCTGGGGCCCCAGCTGTTTACACTGTACATTAATGATTTAGATGAGGGGATTAAATGTAGTATCTCCAAATTTGCGGATGACACTAAGTTGGGTGGCAGTGTGAGCTGCGAGGAGGATGCTGTGAGGCTGCAGAGCGACTTGGATAGGTTAGGTGAGTGGGCAAATGCATGGCAGATGAAGTATAATGTGGATAAATGTGAGGTTATCCACTTTGGTGGTAAAAACAGAGAGACAGACTATTATCTGAATGGTGACAGATTAGGAAAAGGGGAGGTGCAAAGAGACCTGGGTGTCATGGTACATCAGTCATTGAAGGTTGGCATGCAGGTGCAGCAGGCGGTTAAGAAAGCAAATGGCATGTTGGCCTTCATAGCAAGGGGATTTGAGTACAGGGGCAGGGAGGTGTTGCTACAGTTGTACAGGGCATTGGTGAGGCCACACCTGGAGTATTGTGTACAGTTTTGGTCTCCTAACCTGAGGAAGGACATTCTTGCTATTGAGGGAGTGCAGCGAAGGTTCACCAGACTGATTCCCGGGATGGCGGGACTGACCTATCAAGAAAGACTGGATCAACTGGGCTTGTATTCACTGGAGTTCAGAAGAATGAGAGGGGACCTCATAGAAACATATAAAATTCTGACGGGGTTAGACAGGTTAGATGCAGGAAGAATGTTCTCAATGTTGGGGAAGTCCAGAACCAGGGGTCACAGTCTAAGGATAAGGGGTAAGCCATTTAGGACCGAGATGCGGAGGAACTTCTTCACCCAGAGAGTGGTGAACCTGTGGAATTCTCTACCACAGAAAGTTGTTGAGGCCAATTCACTAAATATATTCAAAAAGGAGTTAGATGAGGTCCTTACTGCTAGGGGGATCAAGGGGTATGGCGAGAAAGCAGGAATGGGGTACTGAAGTTGAATGTTCAGCCATGAACTCATTGAATGGCGGTGCAGGCTAGAAGGGCCGAATGGCCTACTCCTGCACCTATTTTCTATGTTTCTATGTTTCTATAAATAGCAGGAAAAAGTTGTAACAGTCACTTGGTTCACCAGTGTGAGGGGTGATTTCTCAGTAGATGGATTTAGTTCCTTTTTAGCGTTGACTTTTCCGAGCTACTTCTGCAGTGATTTTGCGAATTCAGCCATTTCAATTCAAAACTCAGTAATTATTAATGCAAATCCTAGTTTTTTTTTTCATTGTGGTTAACGTTGTTTTAAACCCCATACCACACAATAAAAATGGGATTTCACATATTTAATCGGTATAAATCAGTGACTCTGATAATAGAGCATCCGTTACATGGCTTAATCTCCCGATTCGAATAAACGTACAGGCTGGAAATTACTGAGAAATGCCTCTGCAGATCTGTTAGCATTTTTTAAAAAACGTCATGGGGCCAAATTTTGAATTTGCCGTCGTATTTTGTTCTCAGTTTTTCACGGTTGATAATGGTAATATGTTGATGCCTTAACATCTGAACTGAATACAGCACAATAAATGTTACCTGATTTAAATAATTAAAAATGTTTTAATAACATTTGGGCGAATGCAGCAAAGAAGAAAAAAGAAAGAATTGCATTTATAGAGTGCCTTTCACAACCACCGGATATCCCAAAGCACTTTACAGCCAATGAAGTACTTTTTGAAGTGTGGTCACTGTTTTAATGTAGGAATCACAGCAGCCAATTTGCGCACAGCAATACCCCATGAACAGCAATGTGGTCATGACTAGATCATCTGTTTTAGTGATGTTGTTTGAGAGATAAATATTGGCCAGACACCGGGGATAACTACCCTGCTCTTCTTTGAAATAGTGCCATGGGATCTTTTCCGTCCACCTGAGAGAGCAGACAGGGCCTCGGCTTAACGTCTCATCTGAAAGACAGCACCTCTGACAGGGCAGCACTCCCTCAGCACGGCACTCAAGTGTCAGCCTAGATGTTTGTGCTCAAGTCCCTGGAGTGGGACTTGAACCCACAACCTCTGACTCAAAGGTGAGCGTGCTGCAACTGAGCCAGTAGCTGACAATGGGTTACTTCTTACATGGCAAAACAGCCACAAGTCCCTGGCTTAGTTCAGTGTATCTGCTGGATTCAAACTGACTGGTGAGCTGAACACGTGGCCCAAGACAATGTACAATCAGAAGCTCCTGTACACAGAGCTGTCTGTCTATGGGGCTACAAAATGACTTTGCCTGTTCTCCTCTCTCCAAACCAACCCACATCTTCACTCCAGAGACAGCTAGCAATCAACTTCAGACCTCCAAAGACTGTCCGGATATGAAACACAGAGGATCAATGAGCGGATGAATCAATTCGAGAATCTGTGTCAAACACTTCGAATGACCCATCTGATATAGTGGCAGCAATTAAACCATGCATACCAACAACTTGCATTTATATAGTGTCTTTAACATAGTAAAATGTCCCAAAGCGTTTCACAGGAGCATTATCAAACAAAATTTGACACCGAGAAGGAGATATTAGGACAAGTGGCCAAAAGCATAGTCAAAGTAGTAAGTTTTAACGAGCGTCTTGAAGGCAGAGAGAGAGGTAAAGAGGCAGAGTCATTTGGGGAGGAAATTCCAAAGCTTAGGGCCGAGATGAATGAAGGCACAGCTGCCAATGGTGGGGTGTAGAAAGCGGGGGATGCATGAGTTGGAGGAATGAAGAATCTTTGAAGCATTGCCGGGTTAAAGGAAGTTAAATGATGATATTAAGCATCATTAATACTGTTTATGCTTACAGACAAAATTACATTTTATAGCTCAATAGTTAAGCCCTGAGGAAATAGATCATAAAGCTGGCTGTAGGAATGAAATGAAGAATGAATATTACAGAGAGTTACACTTTTGTGCACTCCTTGCAACACTCCTTAATTTGAATGATTAGAAAACAACGATCATCTATAACTTGGTATTTCATTTTCAATCAAGGAACAATTTCTCAAGCACATGAGTAATTACAGGATAAAATTGTTTTGAAAAATTAATTTTACCCCAAAGTACCTGTCACTCAAGAGGAAAGTAAATCTGATTACTGGCCAACATTTAGAAAGATTTAAAAACAGAAAATGCTGGAAATCTCAGCAGGTCAGACAGCATCTGTGGAGAGGAAGCAGAATTAATGTATCGGGTCGATGACCCTTCGTCAGAACTGTTCGTACTGACGAAGAGTCATCAGCCTGATACAGTAACTCTGCTTCCTCTCTCCACAGATGCTGCCTGACCTACTGAGATTTCCAGCATTTTCTGTTTATTCCAGATCCCAGCATCTGCAGTACTTTGCTTTTGTTTTAGCAAGGTTTAGCTCTGAAAGCTGCACGATGAAATCCGTGACAAAATGGAGTGTACTGAAATGAAATGTAGAAGAGTTCTTCATTCATCTTCGGATGACTACATGTATTGTATTGTCAAAGCTGGACTTCAGAATCCAAGAAATACCATTTGTTTGTTCCAGAAGGAAAATTCACTTATTTCAGTTAGTTGCTGAATACAGACTTTGATAAGCTTTGAAAAAAAGAGGGGTTGGATAGTTAACCTGAAAACTATCACAAAACACAGGGACAGAGAACTAGAATGCCAGTGAAATACTCAAAGAAATTGTATTCAAATCCAATCGATGAAAGTGCTATGAAGTGGTCTGCTCTTACAAGCGGAACTCTGACCTTGAATGTGCCATCAAGAGCTGGCCACAACACATGACATGAAACAAAACACAATCTTGCATCATTTGCACTCCAACCAAATGCAAGGTCAACAGGACGGGTCGTTGGAAAATTGTAAATGCTGGAAACAAATGAAAAACCACAGTAAATGCTGGAAGTACACAGCAGGTAATTTGAAGTCTATCAACTCTGGATCAGTTCCTATGAAATGGAGGGTAGCTAATGAAACACCACATTTTAAAAAAAAGACGGGAGAGAGAAAACGGGGAATTATAGACCCGTTAGCCTGACATCAGTAGTGGGAAAAATATTGGAATCAATTATTAAAGATGAAATAGCAGCATATTTGGAAAGCAGTGACAGGATCGGTCCAAGTCAGCATGGATTTATGAAAGGGAAATCATGCTTGACAAATCTTCTCGAATTTTTTGAGGATGTAACTAGTAGAGTGGAGAAGGGAGAATAGTGGATGTGGTGTATTTGGATTTTCAAAAGGCTTTTGACAAGATCCCACACAAGAGATTGGTGTGCAAAATTAAAGCACATGGTATTGGGGGTAATGTATTGACGTGGATAGAGAACTGGTTGGCAGACAGAAAGCAGAGAGTCGGGATAAACGGGTCCTTTTCAGAATGGCAGGCAGTGACTAGTGGGGTGCCGCAGGGCTCAGTGCTAGGATCCTTGCTATTTACAATATACATCAATGATTTAGATGAAAGAATTGAGTGCAATATCTCCAAGTTTGCAGATGACACTAAGCTGGGTGGCGGTGTGAGCTGTGAGGAGGATGCTAATAGGCTGCAGGGTGACTTGAACAGGTTAGGTGAGTGGGTAAATGCATGGCAGATGTAGTATAATGTGGATAAATGTGAGGGTGGCAAAAACATGAAGGCAGAATATTATCTGAATGGTAACAGATTAGGAAAAGGGGAGGTGCAGCGAAACCTGGGTGTCATGATACATCAGTCATTGAAAGTTGGCATGCAGGTACAGCAGGCGGTGAAGAAGGCAAATGGCATGAAGGCCTTAATAGTCAGGGGGTTTGAATATAGGAGCAGGGAGGTTTTACTGCAGTTGTACAGGGCTTTGGTGAGGCCTCATCTGAAATATTATGTTCAGTTTTGGTCTCCTAATCTGAGGAAGGATGTTCTTGCTATTGAGGGAGTGCAGCGAAGGTTCACCAGACTGATTCCCAGGATGGCAGGACTGACATATGAGGAGAGACTGAATCGACTGGGCCTGTATTTACTGGAGTTTCGACGGATGAGAGGGATCTCATCGAAACATATAAAATTCTGACGGGACTGGACAGGTTTGAATGTTCCTGATGTTGGGGAAGTCCAGAACCAGGGGTCACAGTCTAAGGATAAGGGGTTAAGCCATTTAGGACCGAGAGGAAGAGAAACTTCTTCACTCAGAGTTGTTAACCTGTGGAATTCTCTACCACAGAGAGTTGGTGATGCCAGTTCATTAAATATATTCAAGAGAGAATTAGATACGGCCCTTACTGCTAAAGGGATCAAGGGGTATGGAGAGAAAGCAGGAAAGGGGTACTGAGGTGAATGATCAGCCATGATCTTATTGAATTGTGATGCAGGCTCGAAGGGCTGAATGGCCTACGCCTGCACCTATTTTCTATGTTTCTCTGTTTCAAACAGAGACTTGGCCTGAATTGAGAAGTTGATACAAGTGGACCAAAGAGAGAGAAAGCCGTGGGGAAGATAAACTGTCTCAATGCATTACTTCTGACTAACGGCTATTCAGGGAACCTCTTCTCAGTTTTTAGTTGAATTGTTCTCCAACTGATAATAAGGAATCAAACAAGAACTGTCTGGATTACTCTACAATCAAATTTTCATTTCCTCTCCTGTGGGCTAGCTCCTCAATTCTTTGCCAATTGACCTTTGCCAAAGGTTATAACACCACCATTTAGGAAATTTTTCGGCGAGCTAATCTGTGACAACTTTGATACTTTTCTGTGTCAGAGTTACTTGGAAATATGATGTTGTTCGTTGATTTCAAGAGTGAATTGTTTAAATATTCGTAGTAATATTGTAGCTAAGCCAAAACACCATCTAAGCTACTTATTCCATCAGGACATACCAGTATGTATAAAATCATACATACTCCACTTATGGATGTGCTGTCAGGAAATAAAACATTTTATTCTTTCAATTTTACTTTTTTCACATTAAGATTGCAATTACCATTTTTATGCAATTTTTAGTATCTGCTTCTCAGCATAAAGACTAAAATGTTCAAATAGTCCATGGAATAGTTCCTGTGCTACAGAGAACACAGAAATGTTCATTTAAAAAGGGCATCTAAGATTGAATAAGAGACGATGTTAGAATGAAAGAAAGAAGGACAGACTTGCATTTATCTAGCGCTAGACATCCCAAAGTGCTTTACAGCCATTTAAGTATTTTTGGAGTGTAGTCACTGTTGTAATCTAGGAAACGCAGCTACCAATTTGTGCACAGCAAGCTCCCACAAACAGCAATGAGATAATGTCCAGGTCATCTGTTTTCGTGATGTTGATTGAGGGATAAATATTGGCCAGACACCAACTCTCCTGCTCTTCGTCGAAATAATGCCCAATGATCTTTCATTTCCATCTGAGAGTACAGACGGGGCCTCGGTTTAATGTCCCATCCGAAAGAAGGCACCTCCGACAGTGCAGCGCTCCCTCATTCTTGTTAATGAACTAGTCTGTGCCCGCAAGACCCAGACAACATTCAGATTTGGGCTGATAAGTGGCAAGTAACATTCGCGCCACACAAGTGCCAGGCAATAACTATCTCCAACAAGCGAGAGTCCAACAAATTCCCCTTAATGTTCAATGGCATTATCACTGCTGAATCCCCCATCAGCATCCTAGTGTCACCATTGACCAGAAACTTAACTGGACCAACCACATAAATACTGTGGCTACAAGAGCAGGTCAGAAGCTGATTATTCTGCAGTGCATAACTCACTCTGACTCCCCAAAGCCTTTCCCCCATCTAAAATCAGGAGTGTGATGGAATACCCTCCACTTACCTGGATGAGTGCAGCTCCAACAACATTCAAGACGCTCAACACCATCCAGACCAAAGCAGCCCACTTGATTGGCACCCCATCCACCTTAAACATTCATTTCCTCCATCACTGGCGCACTGTGGCTGTAGTGTGTACCATCTACAAGATGCACTCCAGCAAATCACCAAGGATTCTTTGATGGCACCTCCCAAACCCAGAGCCACTACCACCTAGAAAAGCAAGGGCCGCAGGTGCACGGGAATACCACCACCTCCAAGTTCCCCTCCATGTCACGCACCATCCGACTTGGAAATATAATCGCTGTTCCTTCATCGTCGCTGGGTCAAAATCCTGAAACTTCCTCCCTAACAGCACTATAGAAGTACCTTCACCACATGGACTGCAGTGGTTCAAGAAGGCGGCTCACCACCATCTTCTCAACGACAATTAGGGATGAACACTAAATGCTGGCCTTGCCAGCGATGCCCACATCCAATGAATGAATAAAAACAGGATCAAGGAACAAAATGTGCAGAGATTTCTACTCAGGAGATTAGTGATCAGATTGGAGATGGGTTTTGCTTTTATAGTGTTTATTTTCTTAAGGCTTAGGTTTAGATCCCGGTCAAGTGATGGCCTGAACAGTTATTTCAGCCTCGGGACATGCACCTCCATTTTAAATATATATTATTTCTAAAACAGAGGGAAATCTGGTCCAAGAAACTCTCATGGAAAGAGCTGCTCTCCGCCCCAGGATTGAATAAGAGAGGATGTTAGGGTGGATCGGTATCTAGGATTTAGCTTTATTAATGAAGAGGATGAGAGATGAAATTGTGCAGAACATTCTCTCAGGCGATTAAATAACAGCTAAAATCCACGATTGGGCAGGGGGCAAGTCAGTCCCAATGATGGAATGGTAGTCAGAAAATGCAAAATCTAACTGTCTTCAGGTGTCACTGACTAAAGTTTCAAAGATGCTAATGAACATACAATAAGTGCTTTATAATAGTCTCATAATTTATTAACTGGAACTTCAAATTCTTCCATCAGTAAATCAGTCTGAGGATATACAAAACAATCCAATGCTCAACACATATGTTCAATATGCCATCCACTATTGTAGGAAGGATGAAATGTACAGTAGGATGTTAATAGCAACAGCGTTAATTACCAAGGAACCTCAGGAAATAATACTGAGGAAATTTACAAAAGGCTTTCCAAGGAAACAATTATATTTTCACACCAAAGCAGTTAAGCTGTATAGAGTACTACAGTTGCTGTTGTTTAGTGAATAAATGCCGTACAACTACAGGAAACCGAGGGGCAATTTCAAGGTCATACAGCTGTCAATCACTACATCCTGGGCACATGTGAATTGAGCCTGTGCCCATGGGTTTTCCCCTGAAGCTGATTATTTCTCCTCAGTTATGTTTGCAATCTGCATACATGCTCAGAGGGTTGGCATTGTGTGTTGGCAAAATCATCACAACACACAATATCTGCTTCAGGAGCTTCCAAGTGAGTGGGAGTCCAATTAAAAAAAATAGTTGAATCGAGTAGTCATGGAGATAATGAGAAAATGAAGAAACCCAAAGTGTAGCATAGGTTATGAAATTATTCACTGCATAAATTAACTGGACACACACAGATGAGGGAGAAAGAGGTGGATCAATCCACCACGAAGAGAATTATAGTGTCTCAGTAGTGGATAAATATAATTCCAGTAAAAGTAGACATAAAATAGATTGCCCATATTATTCTGAATTACCATATCAATAGTTGTTTTTAAAAAATATTTAGAGCAGTAATTGTTTTGACATCCAAGTGAGGCCACTTACATTTTACAGCAGCCATTGGGACTGAAACTCATGGATGTCAAATTAAATTTACCGTGTTATGTACTGTACTGGCAATTAGTTGAATTTTTTTTACTGGGAACTAAGGGAAGCACACAGTATTTTAAAATTTGTCAGCAGGCATTTAAAGATTGAATGCATTTCCCAGCTCTTGAAGGACTCAAATTGTTATTTTGCCTGCAACCAGAATGTAATTAATGGAAATAAATGGTGTAGCACATTTACTTCTTGCATTCAAATCACAGAGTGCTAATGGTTCGGAGAAAGTGAGAAGTATTTGCTCCAGCTGCACACTGTCAGTTGGCCATGTTTACAGTACACTCAGTATCTCCTGTGTCTGTTGGAGTTGTGATCTACAAGAAAAAAAATACACGCTAACTCTCTGGTGACTGTAGAGTTTATTACATTTGAGAGAAAGACCTTCAGAATTCATTGACAGTTTCATTCCAAGTGAGCAATGTAGTTTTCCCTGGTCATAAAATGCGCATATCCTTTTTGGATTAACATATCATTTATGAAGAGATACAGTCGGTAAATATACAGAAGACACATTCATGCGCAGTGGTTCATTTTAGAATAAAGAACTCCTCCTCCAATATCAAAACCATAACCTGCCAGTATAAAAGGATAACAACATCAGGATTACCCACCCCGCAAGACCAAAGCTTGGGTGCCAGCAGGATTACAAAACCTATAAACTCAAAGGCCAGTGAGATTTAAAATGTGATCATCAACCAGTCAAGATATGCATGCATTCCAAGGTTGTTTCGAAGCTCAAATCAAGTTTTGAGGGTCTGATTGTAAATGAATGCTGGATACTTTGAAACTTGAGAAAACTCATTCATTATACCTCATTTGGAATATTGTCTATAGTTTTTAGCATGTAAATGAGCAGAGAATGTTCACAGTAAAGATGAAGGATGAAACACTACATTATGACGATAAACTCATGTCCAATTAACTCCCTATGTAGCACGGTTCAGGGGGAGACATAATTCATGCCTATAGATTAGGAGCACAAGCAGAACTGGCAACACAATGGGCTCAAGTTTCGGCCTGAGTTACTCCTATTTTTTTGGAGCAACTGGTTTAGAATGGAGCATCTTAGAAATTGCAATTCTTGGCATTCAGTTTGCTCCAGTTCTAGTGAGTTAGAACAGTTTCATTGTAGAAAAGATTTTGTTTTCAAAAGGGGCGTATCCAGTCACTTACGCCTGTTTTGCAAGTTTAGACAGCGAAAACTTACTCCAAACAAACTTAGAATGGAGTAAGTGTAGATTTTTGTACGCTCAGAAAAACCTTGCCTACACTTATAAATCAGGCGTAGGGAACAAGAGATCGGGGGGGGGGGTGGAAGGGGGGGGTTTACAAGCATTAACCACTTCACTTTTACAAATAAAGAGCCATTAATAATAAATGAACAAATCAATAAAGCAAACAAAAAAATTAAAACGTTAAAAAAATTTTAAAAATGAAAAAAATTAATAAATAAAAAATTAACTTTCTACTCAACGACTGTAGCACCAGGAGCCCTCCAACAGCGTGCTGGAATGCCCCCCCCCCCAGTGTCTCTCTCTCTGTCTCTGTCAGTGTCTCTAAGTGTTTCTGACAACGAGGAATGGGGGCGGGTGAATGGTGAGAGTTGGGGGGGGGGTGTCGGGAGAGGGGAGGGGAGAGTGGAGGGGAGGGGGAGAGGGGAGGGGGGAGAGGAGAGGGGAGGAAGGAGAGGGAGGAGGGGAACAGGAGAGAAGAGGGGGTAAGAGGAGAGGGGAGGGGGAGGGGAAGAGGAGAGGAGAGGAGAGGGGAGGGGGAGGGAAGAGGGGAGGGGGAGAGGGGAGGGGAGAGGGAGGGGAGAGTGAGGGGGGAGAGAGAGAGAGGGGGAGAGGAAGAGTCAGGGAGGGGGGACAGGGGAGGAGAGGAGGGGGAGGAGAGGAGAGAAGAGGGGGTAAGAGGAGAGGGGAGGGGGAGGGGAAGAGGAGAGGAGAGGGGAGGGGGAGGGAAGAGGGGAGGGGGAGAGGGGAGGGGAGAGTGAGGGGGGAAAGAGGGAGAGGGGGAGGGGAAGAGTGAGGGGGGAGAGAGGGAGAGGAAGAGTGAGGGAGGGGGGACAGGGGAGGAGAGGAGGAGGAGAGGAAGGGGAGGAGAGGAAGGGGAGGAGAGGAGGGAGAGGAGAGGAGGGTAGGGGGAGGAGAGGAGGGAGGAGAGGAGAGGAGAGGGGGGGGATGCTGAACAGACGCCGCCGATGCCGGCTCCAACGGAGGACTTTGGGCGGGGCCCGCCCTAGCAAGAAGCCGGGCGGACGGGCCCTGTCGACGACGACGAGGTAAGCGATGTTAGGCCACTCGGCCAGGGATAGGTTTGTTACTGGAGACAGGATGCACTGGGAGGGCCGGGAGCTACTGTGCACGCGCGCAGCTGCCGGCCCTGTTTTTGGCGCAGGGCTGTAGCTCCACCCCCAGCAGCTCCTGCTGCGCCGCGCCGAGCTGGAAATGGGCCTACAGCTATCAGAGAATCCTGAGGTATTCGGCACAATTTTTGTTCCACAAATTAGGCGGGCCTCTCCGATGTGCGTCGTTCTAGCAGGTGTCCAAAACCTGAGCTCAATATTACCAAACCTCCACGAGACGTTAAAGAATTTTGCATTCTTTGAAGATTTTATCAGAGTGTGAAGTAACGAACATTTTGAAAAACACTCCCATCAAAATATCTTTAAAAATGGATCTCAAGGATAAATGGAGATAGCAGAGGCCAATTATTATGTCACACTTTGGCTTCAGCTCTCGCGGAACAAGGTCATCTGTGGAATGGAATCAATGAGGGCTGAATAATTCACAGACAATTTTAGATTGCCATTCTAGAGTTCTTGCATGATTGAATTTGGCGATCATGGTGGCATGATCATTTTCTGAACTGTTCCTGTTTGAGCAGCTTGGATAGATGCAGCACTCAGAATCTTGAAAGGAGCAGGCACAAGGCGGCAAATGGATTGTTATTTTTTGTTGAACTTTTCACTTGTATTTGATCCGTAAAGCCTTTCAGCATCTACACGACTCAAGTCAAGAGTATGATGGAATATTCATCACTCAGAGTTCAACACCATCCAAGACGAAGGAGTTTGTTTGATTGGTGCCCTTGCCACTGGACTGAATATTTACTCCTTCCAACACCGGCGCACAATGGCTGCAGTGTCAACGATCCACAGGATGCATTGCAGCAACTTGCCAAGGTTACTTTATCAGCACCTCCCTCACATATGACCTCTACCGTCAACGAGTAGCAACGCCGTGGGAAAACTATCCACTCTAAGTTCCCTTCCAAATCAAAAGCCATCCTGATTTGGACATATATCACCATTTCTTCATCATCACTGGGTCAGAATCCTGGAATTCCCGACCAAACATATTGTGGGAGTACCATCACTGCAAGCATTGCCACAATAAACAGTAGAAACCCCACCACCACCTCCTTGGGGAAACTAGGCATGGACAATATATGAAGTCTTGCCAGCATTACCCAGATATAAAGAACAATTTTTCTTCAAATGTTTATGATGGGGTAAATGTAATCTGACAACAGCCAGATAAGCAATATGCAACAGGAAGCCAAGCTTATTGGCAAAACAGGAGCCAATATTTGTCAAGTCATTTAGACAGGTACAACTGCTATTTCCAATGATATTAACTTTTCAAAATCAGCAGCATATATCCTCTGTAGCTACCCTAGGTTATATCAAATTCCTCCAAAATCACATCAATGTTAACATTGCCAGTGGGTACAAATAGTCAAGTTACTTTGCTACACGTCAATTTAAAAACAGCTGAAGATTAGACCAGAGTAGAGTCAAGGCATGATAAGTTGCGACTGCATACTATGAATTGCAAGCAATGAGTTAAAGCAGTAAATAATTGGGCAAATTTAACATGATTAATATTCAGTTTCCTGGGGAAAGACCAAATTAATTGTGCTGTGAGAGAACTATTATGATGAGATCTCAATAGATTTAAACAGACCCTGTATAAACTGGTACTGGGCAATGAATTAAGATGCCTAGGGAATTGGAGCAAATAGCCTTTCACTATTCTTTTGAACTGACTGTCACTGTTAATATTCCAAATCTGTGCTGGCACAGTATGCAGAATTGTTCATGCCTGGAATGCAAAATGTTTTGGACCTTGAGCTTGGTAATACAAGCTGCATTGCAGAAGTTTCCGAAGCAAGTGACATGACTGCTGAGAGTAATTAAAAATAAGTAAGACCATGTAACATACAATTTCTTAACGACCCATCTAATGTTCACTTTGGTGGCAATGTAAATGTAATTTACAGACCGATTGGACTTAGCCACTAGGCTGAACAACTGAATGGCCATTTGTTAGTCGTCTTCTTCTTAGGCAATCCCCCGGAGTCGAGGATGACTTGCTTCCACACTAATATGAGTTCTAAGGTGACTGATGAGACCAATGCGGGATCTACAGTCTCTGTCACAGGTGGGGCAGATGGTGGTTGGAGGGACTGGTGGGTGGGTGCTTGATTTGTCGTGCGCTCCTTCCGCTATTTGTACTTGGCTCCAGCGTGCCCTCAACGAAGAGGCTCGAAGTGTTTGCTGCTTTCTCGGATGCTTCTCCTCCACTTTGAGTGGTCTTGGGCCAGGGATTCCCAGGAGTCGGTGGAAATGTTACACTTTTTCAAGGAGGCTCCTGAACTGTTTTCTCTACCCTTCTGGGACTCGCTTGCTGTGACATAGCTCAGAGTAGAGTTCTTGTTTCGGTAGTCACGTATCGGGTATGCAGACAATGTGGCCCATCCATTGGAGCTCGTCGAGCGTGGTCAATGCCTCAATGCTGGGGATGTTGGGCTGAGAGAACACTGACATTGGTGCGCCTATCCTGCCAATGAATTTGCAGGATTTTGCGGGGACAGCATTGGTGGTACTTCTTCAGTGCTTGGAGTGCCATTTCTTAGTGGCTTGTTGCTTAGTCTTCTAAAAATCCTTTACTGTTGCAATGGACATTCAACACATCCAGTTTATCACATAACCCCATGCGAGTGGTGAGCTTTCATTGGGTATGCAGTCTACCAGTTACCTTGGATGTAGTATACTCTTCAGCCATAGTTGCTCTTGGCCTTGAAATAAATGATCAAGTACTATTGAGCTGGAAGTGTTATCACTGGGTGCTTAGTAAACATTAATAAAGCATATTAAGGCGGGATTTGTGAAATGAGAATCAGGAAAACAAATTTTTCTGTCGTAATATTTGAAAAGTTGCTGAACACATAGAAAACAAAAAGGGGTCACTTTTCAAGTTAGACTCGATATCAACACAAAGTTTTGATTTTTCAGAAGAGGCAACCAATTCAAGGAAGCTGATATATATTCTTCAAAACCACACTATAATTAATTAATTCAAATTCCCTACCTATATTGAATATTATCCTTAGTGGAAGATTCCTTTAATTGGAGAATAAAACATTAAAACACTACAGCCTTGAAGGTTCTCAGCGTGGCACAGAGGGCGAAGAAAGGCAGATTTAATCAAGACTATTATTTATTCAATATTAACTTGTTCAAAAAATCCATGTCCACAAACCCATGCATAGTTTAATTAAACTTTGTTAAGTTGTCTTCAGCAGGGAAATTTGTTGAGAGTTTATAGTTCACAATTTAGTAAACACATACATTAATGACCGATGCCTTCAGGAAGATAACCTGAACGAAAAGGCCACCATAAATTCAATGAAGGAGTGTTTTGCTCCTCTGCTCATCCTTCAGAATATTTACAATAATAAGTGGGTTTGATGATGAACAAATTGTTCTTTCCCCTGCAGATGGAACCAATATGCAATTTTAAAGCAATATCTGTAGAATAAGAAAGACATTTCAACTTTTATTAAACATTTTCATTAGCTCATAACATTTAATGGAGCTATTTCCTTACCAGAAAAGGATAGGAATAAAACAATGGGTTGTGTTATTGTTGCACAGCTTTAACAAGTATTCCAATTATTATGGGCTAAGCTATTTAGTTAATATGAATAAAGCTTGCATTTTATGCACCATGATCTTTCTAATCTCAATATTGCATTTTCTGATAACCTTCAAGTCAGCTATTATATTATTGAAGTGTTTCATCAAAACACCAGGTAATTAGGGTTGAGAAAAGCTATTTAGCCTACCTTAATTAATCCAGCCCCCTGCCTCCCCATCTCCTGCTCTAGGATCCAATTCTGTCTTCCATTCTTCCAGGACAAATTAACATTTTGTACAACAATTAACAATCTTGTACAGTATATCTCGAAGATCACCACTCAGGAATCTCCTTTCCTAACAAATAAGACCAAAAGGCCAAAATTCAGGGTCCGGATAAGGCCCGTTACCGCCGTTTGGTGGCAGACATGCGGCGGAATCGAGTGACCGCCGTGTTGCAGTCCATTGGCCTCCATGACCCAAATTTAGCCCGGGGATTTTTTGGCCTATCTCCACTTTGGCCCCGCTACTGCCGACCACCGCATGCACGTCATCAAAGCGTGCACCGCCACTATCCCGCACCTACATTGTAATCCGTCCCAAATTTACCTCCAAAAATCTTTGCTCCGCCGCATGGTGCCCCCGACAGCTTTTTGTGTTGGTGCACCTTGCTTTGTGTGCGCGGCAAAGCAGCACGGCGGCCCTTCAAGGGGAGGGTTCACTCCTGCAACCGCCATGTTTTTTTTTGACAGCCGAATTCCTGATCGGCCAGCCAATTATTGAACCGGGTTCGGCCAGGCAGCCTGGCACTCCCATCTTGGGTGCCAGGCTGCTGGCCCAGCCAAAACCCTCCCTGTGGCCCAGTGGCCGAACCTACAAAATCGCCGATTCGCTCCCCTTTAAATGAGGGGAGAGACGGTTTGACGCTGACACGCACTGGCATCACCATCTCTCTGCCCGAGTGACAGCGGCGGACACTCGATCCCGCCTCAACACTCCACCCCTCACCAGCACTTACCGCCGCACTTCCGCCCCCATTATGACCGACTTCTGGTCTTGTCCAAAAAAACGACAAAGACCTGAATATCGATCAGAAGTCGACCTCTTCCCATACGGCGGTAAGAACAGGTAAGAAATCACAGTGGCACCAGGTTTCTGCCGTTCCTGAATTTCGGCCCCCAAGTTTCATAACTCAAGATGCCCAACTCTGGGGATCAGCCTAGTGGCAGTACTCTGCAAGGTATCCAGCACTTGAATGTCTCTCTTGTTTCTTGGCAACTAGAACTGGATGCAATACTCAAGGGCAGAATATGATGGAATTTGATTACTGTTTCTAGTTTATATTTGCATGTTTTGGCTTTCTCCTTCACATTCTATTGGCATTGTTAATTATTGGTCTGCTTTGGTTGGACATTTTTACCAATGAGTTGATGAATACTTCGAGATCTCTTTCAGCTTCAACCGTCGTTAGTTCAATACCACTCATGGAGTAAGCTCCATCATCTCGCTCTCCTTCCTATGCTTAGCCTTTTACTACATTTACTGCATTACTGCATTGGCTGCATTAAATTTAAACTGCCATTGTTCAACCACTTATCTTGTTCAACTCAGTCTTACATTTATGAGCTGCCTTGTGAGATTCCCACTGCTCCGCCCAGTTGGCCATCATTCTGAAAATGTTGCCACTTTACATTGTGTTACTGAATCCAAGTCACTTATGTAAAGTAGAAGCACTGGTGGTCCCAGCACTGAGCCTGAGTCACCCCACTTAGGCTCACCCCCCAATGTCACTCCTCTGTTTCCTACCCTTCGCCAGTTCCTTACCCTGAATCCCCACAGCTTTCTGAGTGCAACTTTGTAAAGGCCGATGTCTCTGGACACCTAGTTTATACCAGATTCCATCACTACACATGTTTTTCTCCCCCATAGTCTTCAATTCACTTGGTCATGTGCAACTGCCGATATAAGTTTATGTCACAGGGGCTGTGAATTGATCAGCCATCCGGCACGTTTTCTGGCGATACTTCCTCGTTTTGGGCGGAAAAAGGTGCGGTGGGAAATTCATTGAAGTCTTCCGCCGGCAGTTTTGAAATCCCGCTGAGGAGCAGACCGCCGGCGTGCAACACTGGAAAAACCGCTTCCGCCCGAGTTTGGTCACAATGGTGACCCATAGAGGGAAAAAAAAAACGCAGAGGAAAAACCTGTCAGGGCAGCCCCTGGAACAACAGTAGATATGAAACCCTTCCAAAAAGGTAAGTTAAAGTTTATTTTTAAATTCTTTTGCAGCGATTCACTAGAATGTTTTCCGATTTTTTTTTTTGAAAAATACTTTTTGTGTTTTTTGCCCTCGCTGTGCCCAACACGCAGCGATAATTGACCTCGGAGTTGACGAGGATCGCGGTTTCCACCACGAATCCTCGTGCAACGCCGATTTTTTTCCGCCAGCTGAATTTTTCCCCCATTTTTTTCATGTATTTTCCGCGGAGAATTCATAGCGGAGAGTCATAGCGTTTTTTTTTGGCGGAAAACCGGTGATAACAGTATTTGATGAATTTCTAGCCCTATAAATTAATTTCTCCCAAAATCAAAATACCATCATAGAATCATAGAAACTTAAAGCACGAGGCCATGCCCGCTTTTTTGTAAATAACCCTGTATGTTCCTCATCCTCAAATCCCTTTTAAAATTTATGGAATTATTTATTATTTACCTTTTCAGGCAGAGCATTCCAGATCCCGACAACTCAGTGAAAAACATTCTCCGCATCACCCCTCAAGATCTTTCACCAATAATTTTAAACCCGTGACCATAGGTGTTATGTATGCAACACGATATAATCAGCATTCTACCGCCACCAGAGGGCGTATCTGTTGGAGTCCCAAGGGATCCCAGCATCCCTTGGGCGCACTGTATATAAGCAGGTCTCCCATGCTGGACTGACACTCTGGAATTAGAATAAAGAGACGAAGGTCATACTTACTCACGTCTACAGTACTCAGTCACATTGCTTTATTAGAGACATAGCAATAGGGATTTGTTTTTCTCCATCTACTCTATCAAAATCTCTCATGATCTTGAAAACCTCTATTCAGTCATCTCTTAACCTTCTCTGTTCCAATGACAAGGTCCTAACTTTTCCAACCTCTTCTCATATCTGAAGTCTACCATCCTTGGTAACTTGCTGGTAAACCTGTGCTGTACTCTTTACATCTTTCCTTAAGTGTGGTGTCCAAATTATCTCCAACTGAGACCTAACCAGTGATTTATAAAGCCTCAGGATCTCTGCCTTAATGTTCTATTCCTTTATTTACAAACATAAGTAACCCATATGCTTTTTAACCACCTTAACAACTTGCTGTGCCACCTTTAAGGGTTTGTTTATATGGACACCAAGGTCTCTGTGCTCATGTACACGTCTTAAAATCGTGCCATTTATAATATACTATCTTTCCATATTAGTCCTCGCAAAGTGCATCATTTCATACTTATCCGTGTTGAACTCCATCTGCTGTGCTTCTTCCCATTTCACCATCCTGTAGCCTGTAACTACCCTCATTGCTATCTACTACTTTGCCAAGTTTCCTATCATCTGCAAATTTTATAATGCTGCTCCCTACACCTGAGTATAGGTTGGGTTATAACATTTTTAAAGAGCAATGGACCCAAAATTAACCCTTTGGGAACACCACTGCAAACCACTTCCCAGTCTGAAAAGCATTCATCCATTACCACCTTTTGCATTCTGTTACTGAGCCAATTTTGCAGCCAAACCGCCACATTCTCCTTAATTCCATGGGCTTCCAACTTCTTAATGCACTTTGCCGAATGTCTTCCCAAAGCCCATGTAAACAATGTCTACTGCATTACCTTGATCAACTTTCTCTGTTACCTCAACAAAGAATTCAATCAATTCATCAGATTTGATTTGCCTTTAACAAATCCATGCTGGCTCTCCTTGATTAACACATGCTTTTCCAAATGAAATGTTATTTTGTGCCTGATTATGGCTTCCAATAACTTCCCCACCAGCGATGTTCGGCTGCCTGGCTTGTAGTTTCTCGGTTTATTCCTCTCTACTTTCTTGAATTAGCAACTCTCCAGTCCTATGGTACTACTCCTGTGTCCAATGAGGATTGCAAGATTGTGATCAATGCCTCTGCTATACAGCAACTTGGGACACAATGACAAACTTTTTGCAAATGAGTATTCATCATCAATAGTTTAACACAATTAATGAAACAAATATAATCCCCCAAGCTTTGCAGAAAAAGAATAAATTTGTTTTTAAAATGTCAATTCATTTTCTTTTCCACCGCTGTTCCTATACTTTGCGGGGGGGGGGGGGGGGGAAATGGTCTGGGAACATTTTTCAAACCAGCTACTCTGTGTAGAAATATTTCTGAATGTTTCCCACAAAGGTTTGTTTGAAAGCTCAGTTCATAAGTTGAACATTCCTTCAAGTGCAGGGATATGAAGCTGGAAAATTATCCATTTTTTTTGAAAATCTCACATATTGCATTGTTTTGCAAATAAAAATCTCCCTATGATAAACGTGAGGCCAAGGGATTATCAAGTAAACAGCCCTTAAGTGTAAGGAGCATTAATTGAGCCATTATTTTCTCCCTTGCCATTTTTTCTTGCGTCATTTACAAATCACATTGGTTGCTTGCTGTGATACAGTTCTAATTCACCCGATAATACCTTGGGAAAGTGACCATTATTCCAGTGCAAGCTTCGACAATAAGTAAAGATAAATTATTTGACAACAGGCCAATGAGACCTGTAGTCACCCAACGATGACAAATGTGGACATCTAGCAAAGTTCCCTGCACAAGATCAGGAAGCTAGAACCCCTGGTCAATTTTCACTTCCCAGTGATGCAATGGTAATACCTTGACCCAATCTGAGATTAGCAAACCAGATACTGAAGCGAAGATCCCCCCTGGTCAATGTGGTTAATCTAGAGACAGGATAAATTCACTTCAGTATTGCGGGAGCCTAGCTGACATTTTTGACTTTGGGGGAATTGCTGAAATCAGACCATTTAGAATCAGAGCTCTGTTATATCTGTCTCGTGACTCACAGGTGAAATGAAAAAACAGGTCCTTTTCAGAATGGCAAGCAGTGGGGTGCCGTGGGGCTCAGTGCTGGGACCCCAGCTATTTACAATATATATCAATGATTTAGATGAAGGAATTGAGAGTAATATCTCCAAGGTTGCAGATGACACTAAGCTGGGTGGTGGTGTGAGCTGTGAGGAGGATGCGAAGAGGCTACAGGGTGACTTGGACTGGTTAGGTGAATGGGCAAATATGCACAGCAGATTCAGTATTATGTGGGTAAATATAACGTTATCCACTTTGGTGGCAAAAACATGAAGGCAGAAAATTATCTGAATGGCGGCAGATTAGGAAAAGGGGAGGTGCAACGAGACCTGGGAGTCATGGTACGTCAGTCATTGAAGGTTGGCATGCAAGTGCAGCAGGCATTGAAGGCGGAAAATGGCATGTTGGCCTTCATAGCTAGGGGATTTGAGTATAGAAGCAGGGATGTCTTGCTGCAGCTGTACAGGGCCTTGATGAGGCCTCACCTGGAATATTGTGTTCAGTTTAGTCTCCTAATCTGAGGAAGGATGTTCTTGCTATTGAGGGAGTGCAGCAAAGGTTCACCAGACTGATTCCCGGGATGGTAGGACTGACATATGAGGAGAGACTGGAGCGACTGGGCCTGTATTCACTGGAGTTTAGAAGAATGAGAGGGAATCTCATAGAAACACAAAAAATTCTGATGGGACTGGACAGGTTAGATGCAGGAAGAATGTTCCCGATGTTGGGGGAGTCCAAAACCAGGAGTCACAGTCTAAGGATAAGGGGAAGGCCATTTAGGACCGAGATGAGGAGAAACTTCTTCACTCAGAGAGTTGTTAACCTGTGGAATTCTCTTCCGCAGAGAGTTGTTGATGCCAGTTCGTTAGATATATTCAAGAGGGAGTTGGATATGGCCATTATGGCTAAAGGGATCAAGGGGTATAGGGAGAAAGCAGGAAAGGGGTACTGAGGTGAATGATCAGCCATGATCTTATTGAATGGTGGTGCAGGCTCGAAGGGCCAAATGGCCTACTCCTGCACCTATTTTCTATGTTTCTATGTTTTCTATGCTTCTAAACAACAACTTGCATTTATATAGCGCCTTTGACTAAGGAAAACGTCCCAAGTAGCTTTACAGGGTTGTTATTGAACAAAATCTGACACCAAGCTACATAAGGAGACAGGTAACCAAAAGTAGGCTGTAAGGAGCATCTTAAAAGTAGAGAGTGGCAGAAAGGTTTAGGAAGGGTATAGCAGAGCTTAGTGTTGAGGCAGCTGAAGGCACGACCGCCAATAGTGGAGTGATGTAAATCGGGGATGCGTACAAAGCTAGAATTGGAGGAGCGCAGAGGTCTCGGGGGTTGTAGGTCTGAGGGAGGTTACAGAGATAGGGAGGGGTGAGGTCGTGGAGGGATTTGAAAACAAGGATGAGAATTTTAAAATCCAAGTGTTGCACCAATGTAGTTCAGCGAGCACAAGAGTAATGGATGAACAGGTGTTGTGTGAGTTAGGCTACGAGCACCAGAGTTTTGGATGAGTTTGAGTTTATGGAGGGTGCAAGGTGAGAGCCCGGCCAGAAAAGCATTGCAATAGGCAAGTTTAGAGGTAACAAAGGCATGGATGAGGGTTTCACCAGCAGATGAGCTGAGGCAGGGGTGGGAGCACCCTTTTATGGAAGCAGAGGGCAGCTGAGGGAGTTGCTTTCTGATAGAATGAAATGGCATAGAGATGGTGATGCAGGATAGTTGGGGAAATAAGGAGTGACCTCGGAATTTCTAGTTTTTTTTTTTAAAAAGAAAATGGTCCAGCTGTGATTGACTTGTTATAAAGGAGGAAGACTAGGTGCTGAATAAAAATGGTTTTCTTTTACATTTTCTTCCAAGATAGGAGATATAGTGATGAACTGATAAACTGCCCTAACTGGTCGTATATTACTCTACTCTTGATGGGTTTTTTCCCAACTTATTTTTTTATAATTAATTTTTTTTTTTAATGTGATAGGCATAAAGGTATTCCCAACAGCCTTCGTGTGAAAACTGAAATGTTAGTGCGTCTTCAATACCGCTCTATAAATCAGAACAAGAAAGATGAGCATGAAGGAGTAGCCATTCCAGGTAATAAATCACAAGCTAATACAATTCTCCAATATGTCAGAATATGATTAATTTATGTCAGCAATTTTTTCTTGTAGGCTTTTTACCCCTCTCGGTCTTTTCACTCTCCAACTAAAATAGAAAAGTTAATGAAAAATAGTAATTGCACATAGAACCATTCCATTGCTTGTGTTCAGTTCCACAGAAGGCAGTCTTGATGAACTGAGCATTCTTTACATTCAACCTCAGAGAAATCCAGGAGCAATTCACATCAGTCTCATTAAATGCAGGAAGGGTCAGCATTTCTTTCCATTTATTGCAAGAGCAATAGCCAGCATGGGAAATATTTCTAGCCACAGTACTGCTGTGTTTAACACTCAACAGGTTAATTTTGCATCAATCTGTTCATCCATCAATTTCACCAGTATAATAAAATTACCAACATCTAGATTATCGAAGAGACTGTCGACACTGGTAGTAACCTCCCCTTCCCCTTGTGAAGACAACCATATAATAAAATGTCAGCCGTGGCTCAGTGGGTAGCACTCTCCCCTCTCAGTCAGAAGGTTACGGGTTCAAGTCCCACTCCTATGATTTGAGAACGCAATCTTGGCTGGCACCCCAGTGCAGTACTGAGAGAGAGAGAAGGGGAATGAGAAATCGAAAGGGTGTGAGAGCAAGAGAGAGAAAGGGTGAGAGAGAGAAATGGAGCAAGCAAGACAGGAATGGAACGGAAGGAATAAGCACAACATTAGAATTTATTTCCCATATGAGGAGAGTAACTTAGTTATATAGTCAGTGGAATGGCCTATATTAGTTAATTATCAGACTAATGTATTGTAAATACACAACAGGATACTCTCAAATATGTTAGTCAATTGCAGCTGTGGTGATACTGTCACTGCCATCCCATCGAGTAATCAGTCATTGGAACAAGTTTTGCTAAATTAAGTTTCTAACGTTGTATCAGTGTTATCCAAAAACATTCTCCTGTCAACAATAATACAATTCACAGGTTTGGTTCTGAAACAATGATAAGTGGAAATGTAAATCTCAAATATTCGGCCCAGGTACAAGAATCTTCACAAAAACAGGTAATTATTTGTTTATATCTTTTTTTCTTATGCTTTATAAAATAAGGCATGGCAGTTCAAAGTTTTAACCCATCTGTTGCTTAACCAAGCTTTTTGAATTTCTTGAACAGAGAGGGTAGATAAGGGTAATGCAATACACATTATATATTTGGATTTCCCAAGGTACCTCATCATTGATTTATGACTAAGGTCAGAACATGTGGAGTCACGGACGAGTAACAAAATGGATAGCAAGCTGGCTACAAAACAGAAAACAGAGAGTAGGGGTTAAAGGCGGTTACTCAGATTGGCAAATGGTGGGAAGTGGTGTTCAACAAGGATTGGTGCTGAGACCACTCTTTACAGAAATGATTTGGAGTCAGGAATGGGCAATACAATTTCAAAAGTTGCGGATGACAGCAAATTAGGGGATTTTAGGTAATACAGAGGAGGACTGCGACAAACTACAGGAAGATATTAATGAACTTGTACAATGGGTGTGCAATTGGCAAATGAACATTGTTATATATGTAAACTTGTATATACTCTGTACAGCCACCAGAGGGCTCATTCCCTGGAGTCCCAAGGGATCCCATAATCCCTTGGGAGCACAGGTACTTAAGGAAGCCTCGAGAGACCTGCAATAAAAGACTAAGGTCACACTTTAGTTTGAGCTCACAGTGTCCAGTCAGACTCTTTCTTCATACATAACAACTGGCGATGAGATACAGAAACGAACCCAATGATGCAGAGAACAGTGGGAATCCAGGAGAAATTCTCGGAGGGAAATGAGTGGGTAACCTTTGTGGAGCGACTCGACCAATACTTCATGGCCAACGAGCTGGAAGGAGAAGCAAACGCTGCCAAACGAAGGGTAATTCTCCTCGCCGTCAGCAGGGCACCAACATATGGCCTCATGAAAAATCTGCTTGCTCCAGTGAAACCCACAGAGAGATCGTACGATGATTTGTGCACACTGGTCCGGGAGCATTTGAACCCGAAGGAAAGCGTTCTGGTGGCGAGGTACCGGTTCTATATCTACAAAAGGTCTGAAGGCCAGGAAGTGGCGAGTTATGTTGCCGAGCTAAGTTGCCTTGCAGGACAATTCTAATATGAAGGACATTTGGAGCACATGCTCAGAGACTTTTTCGTGCTTGGCATTGGCCACGAAATGATACTTCACAAACTTTTGACTGTAGAGACCCCAACCTTGAGTAAGGCCATAGCAAAAGCCCAGGTGTTTATTGACACCAGTGACAATACTAAGCAAATCTCTCAGCACATGAATGCTGTTACAAGTATTGTGAAGTGATGTTATTTTCAAATCGCAATGTACAGGGCAGGCCCCACTTGCCTGCAGCTGCATGTCCACAGATGTCTCAGAGTCCAGCATCAAGGGTGATGAATGCAAGGCCATTAACACCTTGTTGGCGCTGAGGGGTACATTTGCAAGGACTGTGGAACAATGGGACACCTCCAACGTATGTGCAGACGAGCTGGAAATCCTGTTAGTCCTGCAAGCCACCATGTTGCAGAGGATGACAGATCCACGGCGGAACACGATGAACCAGAGCCTCAGACCGAGGTGGCAGATGTATATGGGGTGCACACATTTACCACAAAGTGTCCCCCGATAATGCTGAATGTTGAACTAAATGGACTCCCAGTGTCAATGGAGCTGGACATGGGCGCGAGCCAGTCCACCATGAGCAAAAAGACGTTCAATAAATTGTGGTGCAGTATGGCCTTAAGGCCAGTCTTGACTCCCATTCGCATGAAACTAAGAACTTATACAAAGGAACTGATTCCCGTAATCGGCAGTGCTACTGTAAAGGTCTCCTACGATGGAGCGATGCACTAGCTACCACTCTGGATGGTACCGGGCGATGATCCCACGCTGCTCGGCAGGAGCTGGCTGGAAAAGATAACCTGGAACTGGGATGATGTCCGAGCGCTATCGCCTACAGACGAGACTTTGTGTGCCCAGGTCTTAAACAAGTTCCCTTCGCTGTTCAAACCAGGCATCGGGAAATTCCAAGGAACAAAAGTGCAGATCCACATAATTCTGGGGGCGTGACCCATTCATCACAAGGCAAGAGCATACCGTACATGATGAGAGAAAGCGTAGAGATCGAGCTCGACTGGCTGCAAATAGAGGGCATTATTTCCCCGATCGAATTCAATGAGTGGGCCAGACCGATCGTTCCAGTCCTCAAGGGAGACGGCACTGTCAGAATCTGTGGTGATTACAAAGTAACTATCAATTGTTTCTCCCTGCAGGACCAATACCCATTACCAAAAGCCGACTACCTCTTTGCAATGCTGGCGGGAGGGAAGATGTTCACGAAGCTGGACTTGACCTCAGCCTACTTGACGAAGGAGCTGGAGGAATCATCGAAGGGCTTCACCTGCATCAACACGCACAAAGTTCGCTTCATTAATAACAGATGCCCGTTTGGAATTCAGTCAGTCGCGGCGATTTTCCAGAGAAACATGGAAAGCTGACTGAAGTCAGTCCCGTGCACGGTGGTCTTCCAGGACGACATCTTGGTTACAGGTCAGGACACAGTCGAGCATCTGCAGAACCTGGAGGAGGTTCTTAGTCGACTCAACCGCGTGGGGCTCAGGTTAAAACACTCGAAGTGCTTTTTCCTAGCGCCTGAAGTGAAGTTTCTGGAGAGGAGGATCGTGGTGGATGGCATCAGGCCCACCAATTCAAAGACGGAGGCAATCGAGAACGCACCAAGGCCACTGAACGTGACGGAGCTGCGGTCGTTTCTAGGACTCCTGGACTACTTTGGTAACTTCTTACCGGGTCTCAGCACAGTGTTAGAACCACAGCACGCCTTACTGCATAAAGGGGATGAATGCGTACAGGGAAAATGCCAAGAAAATGCCTTTGTAAAAGCGAAAAAATTGTTATGCTCAAACAAATTGCTTGTGTTGTATGATCCATGTAAGCGTTTGGTACTAGCATGTGATGCGCCGTCGTATGGCGTCGAGTGTGTATTGCAACAAGCTAATGATTTTGGGAAATTGCAACTGGTTGCTTATGCATCCAAAAGTCTGTCCAAGGCTGAGAGCGCCTAGAGCATGATTGAAAAAGAAGCGTTAGCGTGTGTCAATAGGGTAAAGAAAATGCATCAATACCTGTTTGGGCTAAAATTCGAATTGAAAACTGACCATAACCCACTTATATCCCTGTTTTCCGAGAGTAAGGGGATAAATACTAATACATCGGCCCGCATCCAGAGACGGGCGCTCACGTTGTCCATATACAACTACACAATCCGCCACAGACCAGGCACAGAAAACTATGCCGATGCTCTCAGTAGACTACCATTGCCCACCACGGGGGTGGAAATGGCGCAGGCCGCAGATTTAATCATGGTCATGGTAGCATTTGAGAGTGAGCAATCACCGGTCACAGCCCGACAGATTAGAACCTGGATGAGTCAGAACCCCTTACTGTCCCTAGTTAAAAACTGTATGCTTCACGGGAGCTGGTCCAGTGTCCCAGTGAAAATGCAGGAAGAGATAAAGCCATACCAGCGGCGTAAAGATGAAATATCTTTACAGGCAGACTGCTTTCTGTGGGGCAATCGGGTAGTGGTCCCCAAGAGACACCTTCATCAGTGACCTCCACAGTACCCACCCAGGCATCGTAATGATGAAAGCGATAGCCAGATCCCACGTGTGGTGGCCCGGTATCGATGCGGACTTAGAGTCCTGCGTGCACAGATGTAACACATGCTCGCAGTTAAGCAATGCATCCAGGGAGGCGCCACTAAGTTTATGCTCTTGACCCTCCAAACCATGATCTAGGGTCCATGTCGACTATGCAGGCCCGTTCTTGGGTAAAATGTTCCTTGTGGTTGTAGCTGCATACCCCAAATGGATTGAATGTGAGATAATGTCGGCAAGCATGTCCGCTGCCACCACTGAAAGCCTACGGGCCATGTTTGCCACGCACGGCCTGCCCGATGTCCTTGTGAGAGACAATGGGCCATGTTTTACCCAGTGCTGAGTTCAAAGAATTCATGACCCGCAACGTGATCAAACATGTCACATCTGCCTCATTTAAACCACCATCCAATGGTCAGGCAGAGAGAACAGTGCAAACAATCAAGCATGGCCTGAAGAGGGCAACTGAAGGCTCACTGCAGACTCGACTATCCCGAGTCCTGTTTAGCTACCGCACGAGACCCCACTCGCTCACTGGGATCCCACCTGCTGAACTGCTCATGAAAAGGGCACTTAAGACAAGGCTCACCCTGATCTACATGAACAGGTAGAGAGCAGGCGGCTTAAACAAAGTACATATCATGATAGCGCAAATGTGTCATGCGAGATTGAAATCAATGATCCTGTATTTGTATTTAATTATGGACAAGGTCCCAAGTGGCTTCCCAGCACTGTTGTGGCCAAAGAGGGGAGCAGGGTGTTTTGGGTCAAACTTTCAAGTGGACTCATTCACCAGAAACACTTGACCAAATCAAACTCAGATTCATGGACTATCTGGAGCAACCCACTTTGGACCCTACCTTCTTTGACCCCCCAACACACACACCAGTGGCAACCGACACCGCGGTTGGCCATGAAGCAGAACCCATCATCCACAGCAGCCCAGCAGGACTCACCACACCAGGCAACTCAGCAAGGCCAGCTGTACAGCAGCCCAGCGAGGGCCCAACAGACGATTCACCAGTATCAGCATTTTCCCCGAGACGATCAACCAGGGCAACAAGGGCCCCAGATCGACTCACCTTGTAAATAGTTACACTGTTGACTTTGGGAGGGGGGGGGGGGAGAGGTCGGGGGGGGGGGAGTGTTGTTATATATGCAAACTTGTATATAC
The DNA here is from genome assembly GCF_044704955.1 of Pristiophorus japonicus. Classification (NCBI taxonomy): domain Eukaryota; kingdom Metazoa; phylum Chordata; class Chondrichthyes; family Pristiophoridae; genus Pristiophorus; species Pristiophorus japonicus. The sequence continues at coordinate 185,883,431 of NC_091987.1, read as the reverse complement.
CCTGTACAGCCACCAGAGGGCTCATCCCTTGGAGTCCCAAGGGATCCCATAATCCCTTGGGAACACAGGTACTTAAGGAGGCCTCACAGGTTAGAGATGCATTCTGGAGACCTGCAATAAAAGACTACGATCACACTTTACTTTGAGCTCACAGTATCCAGTCAGACTCTTTCTTCATACATAACAAACATTAATATAAATAAACATGAGATAATACATTTTGGTAGGAAGAATATGGAGGTCACATATTCCTTGGAAAACAAATGTCTAAATGGGGTCGAGGAACAGAGCGATCTGGAGGTACAGAGACACAAATCACTAAAAGTAGCGACGTTGGTTAATAAGGTTGTATAAAAAGCAAATAAAGCACTGGGGTTCATATTGAGAGTGATAGAATTGAAAAGCAGAGAAGTTATATTAAACTTGTATAGAACCTTGGTTACACCACACTGGAGTACTGTGAACAATTCTGTTTTCCATATTATAAAAGGACATAGAGACACTATAGAAATGGCAAGAGAGATTTACTAGAATGATACTATACCCATCAGGAAAGATTGAACAGGCTGAGGCACTTTTTTCTTCAAAAAAAAAAGACTGAGGGATGACCTGACAGAGGTCTTTAAGATTATGAAAAAGTTTGACAGGGTACAGAGAGAGATGTTTCCACATGCGGCTGAGACCAGAACTAGGGACCATAAATCTAAAATAGTCACTAATAATTCCAATCGGGAATTCAGGAGAAACTTCTTCCCAGAGAGTAGTTAGAATGTGGAACTTGCTACCACAAGGGATAGTTGAGGCGACTAGCATAAGTGCAACCAAGGGGAAGCTAGATAAGCACAAGGGAGAAATGAATAGAAGGATATATTGATGGGGTTAGATGAAGGCGGCTTGTGTGGAGCATAAACACTGGCATGGATTAATTGGGCCGAATGGCCCTTTTCTATGCTGTAAATATTTTATAATATTTTGTAAGTTTAGGGTATGTCCTGGACATTCTCCCAGGTACAGTGGTGCCAGTTACTTACTCAGTGGTCTGAGCGTCATATATTTAGGGTATGCCTGCATTATCCAATATATAACTATATGACAGCTTAACTAAGTTGCTTCTCCCAACTTTTGAAAAGGTGGACTGAGTAAATACTTGGTGAAACAAGGCCAGATATCAATCATTAAGCTGCTTTATTTAATAGCCAGCAAATATATAGTCCTACAGTGAATGCAAATTCCACTTAATTAACTTAATTACATTTCTCTCCTCGAAATAATGGGCAATAAATAATAAATCAAGTGCTCTGTCCCTTTTATAGACTTTACTTACTTGATTTAGGCACTGCCTTTCTTTCAGACATCTTTTAATTGCAAAATCTGACCTCCACCTTCAGGCAAGGGTGTGTTTTACAGTCCTCTGTCCAAACACTGCTCTAATGTATTTTTTTTCTTAATTCTGACCCCAGGAAGCAGAAGAACACCTTCCCAAGCAGATCGGTCAATCAAACTGACTGCCCTCTCTCCCAGCTGTACATCTTCCATTAGACACCTTCCCAACTTTATAACAGTGACTGCAATCCACAAAGTACTTCAGTGGCTGAAAGGCGCTTTGGGATATTCAGTGGTCCGGAAAGGCCTCATGTAAATGCAAGTCTTTCTTTCTTTTCCTGGCATGTGTGCATTGCCCTCACCACCAGAGATGAGAAGAATGGCTTGTCCAACTTTAACACACATTTCCTCCTGCCTGCAATCGGCAGCCTCTCTGTTAAAACTTGTGCAAATTCACTTAGTTTGAAAACATAACCCAATCCCGTAATCCTTTCCATGAAAAGCAAAGATCAGATATCTGAATACATGACGCTATATTTCTCCTTCAGATGTGAATGGATATTATTTTGGAGTTCCAGCACTCAAGGTTTAGCTTCTCTCAAAGACAAACGTCTATGTGTTTTAAAAGCACTCCTTTACTGTATTTTTTCTATGTTGAACAACTGCACAACCTGCCCTCTTGTATGGCTCAGAGACATGGACCATGTATAGTAGACAGCTCAAGTCGCTGGAGAAATACTATCAACGATGTCTCTGCAAGATCCTGCAAATCCCCTGGGAGGACAGATACACTAACGTTAGCGTCCTCGACCAGGCCAACATCCCCAGCATTGAAGCATTGACCACACTTGATCAGCTCCGCTGGGCAGACCACATTGTTCGCATGCCAGACACGAGACACCCAAAGCAAGCGCTCGACTCGGAACTCTTTCTCGGCAAATGAGCCAAAGGTGTGCAGAAGAAACATTACAAGGACATCCTCAAAGCCTCCCTGATAAAGTGCAACATCCCCACCGGCATCTGGGAGTCCCTGGCATAAGACTGCCCTAAGTGGAGGAAGTGCATCCGAGAGGGCGCTGAGCACCTCGAGTTTTGTCGCCGAGAACATGCAGAGAGCAAGCGCAGGCAGCGGAAAGAGCGTTCAGCTTTTTTCAGTCATAAATACAGGAAAGGCAACACAAACATGGACAGTTAGAATCAATTATCATTGTAGGTATAAAGACATAGACCTCAGTGTACTTACCAGAAGGAGAAAATGTGCTGTGTGTGAGCATGAAAGATGGACAAAACATTTCTCAGGAATAATTTGCTCCTTTGGTCATTCAAGAAATCAGAGATATTAGTGCTGCAGAAATCATATAATTTGCTCATTTGCCGTCCAGTGTCCACATCCAAAACAAAGTCAGAAACACCATGGGCCAGATTAAGAGTACATTTTTTTTTACTCTGCTCCAGTCTTCGGTGTGCACTCTCCCCCAGTGGCCGTTGTTATTTCACAACAGCCATTCTCACGGCCCCTGAGAGCAACTGATAAGTAGTGCCATAATATGGGCTGTTTAACGGCCTGGTCCCATTAGCAATAGAATTAATGCTGCCCAAACTCATTTCACTTTGGATGGTTACAATCGCAGCGCAGAATGTTTTCAGCTCAGCAGCCTGAATCTGGGACAATGTTGTGCTGGAATAATAACATGCAATAGAATGTGAGGCAGCTCCATTTTGTCTAATTGTAATTGCATCGAATATAGAACATTTAACATAGTAGTAACAGTGAAACAATGACCTCAGGGCAGAGCGACCATGTGGGTGTCATTGTGAATGTGCCCAATGCTTTGAGAGATTTTCAGTCAACCAACTTGCATGTAAAGTACAAGAAGACATGAATCCAAACATTTTAACTATTAACTATTAGATTTCCCAGTTGCCCCAAGAGTTCAGCAAGTCTATCCTGTGGGTAGCTGAACGACAAAGAGCAAAGTTCACGATTGATTCTCCAGACTGTGGTGAGTTACTCAATCGGTTGAAATTTGTGATGTTTGAAGCTGCCTCAGTCCCTAAGTTGAAGAGGAGAAAAATTAAGTACAATTGGCTTTTGTGGCTATCAAAAGAGGACCGGATTGGGCTCAATCTGCTGCTAGCTGAATGGCAGAGCAGGCCGAGGGGCTGATTGGCTTATTCCCGTTCCAATGTTTTGATGAGCTATTCCTCCATGTAAAAATAATTTTGTTACTTTGTCAACACTGTTGAGGCTCACAAAGAAGAAATGGGGCATCAGACGGTGACCAGAATTCACAGACACAGTCACACCCCAGCTACGAATCAATGTTTTCAGGAGATAGAAGAGAAACTGGAAAGTAGTAAATCTTTTTGGGAAGGGACAGAAGCATAAGCATCAGTTTAAGGTACACTGTTTAAAATGAGAAAAAAGTTGCAAGTTTGTGACAAAAATGATGCACTATTTTTGATTTAGTGACTGTGTCAAGTGCGTAAACAATTTAAACCAACAACAGTTCAGATTCCTGTACCAAGTCTACATCAATCCAATGCTGTAACTTTCAATTATAAACAAATTCAATTTTAAACAATGCTGGGTGATTGGTTTAGTTTCTTTGTATCTGACAGTTCTTACCTTTAAATTTGATTGGTGGGATATTTAAAATCAAGTCATCCCAGTCACTCTCTTCCCACATATAAAAAGGTTGTTTCTGTCCCAATCAGATATACCCATCACAAACACTCTTTGGACATCTATCCTATGAAGAAAGATTGAGCTTACACTCATTGGAGTTTAGAAGAACGAGAGATGATCTTATTGAAACGTGCAAGATTCTGAGGGGGCTTGACAGGGTACACGAAGAGAGGATGTTTCCCCTCTTAGGCAATCTAGAACCAGGGGGCATAGTTTTAGAATAAGGGGCCGTCCATTTGAAGCAGAGATGAGAAGGAACTTCTTCTCTCAGAGGGTTGTGAATCTTTGGAATTCTCTACCCCAGAGAGCTGTGGAGGTTGGGTCATTGAATATATTTAAAGATGGAGATAGACAGATTTTTGAACGATAAAGGAGTCAAGGGTTATGAGGAACGGGCAGGGAAGTGGAGTTGAGGCCAAGATCAGATCAGCCATGATCTTATTGAATGGCGGAGCAGGCTCGGGGGCCAAATGGCTTACTCCTTCTCCTATTTCTTATGTTCTTATGTTGTTCTAAGTACCCCACCTCTGGCCTACCAGATGGACATGGGGGTCGGGGTGGGGGGGGGGGTTAAATGGAGAATAACATTATATTTTATTGCGCTGTGATACTCTGTTTACATTTCATGGAGTTCAATGTATTTGTTTACCTCCCAAGTAAACAGGTTGTAGCTTTTCACATACAACTGTTTCACAACTTTAAGAGTGAAGAAAAAGACAACAAATAAAATGTGTTATATATGTGGACTTGTATTTACTCTGTACAGCCACCAGAGGGTTCATTCCCCGGAGTCCCAAGGGATCCCATAATCCCTTGGGAGCACAGGTATTTAAGGAGGCTTCACAGGTTGGAGAGGCACTCTGGAGACCTGCAATAAAAGATTAAGGTCACACTTTACTTTGCGCTCACAGTGTTCAGTCTGACTCTTTCTCCATACATAGCAAAATGGACACGGAGGTTGAATTTTACAAGTTCAGAGGATTTTATGGCATTGAGATAAAAAATGAAGGACAACTACAGAATTAGTAAGTCCTTTCATATATTATTCAGCTCTTAAAGTACTTCAACACATTTCATAACTCAAGTTAGGTTACTTCCATTTCACGCTTTTGGGCATTATTTTTGAACGGTGACTTGGATCAGAGCCAGCTTCAATGAGGGAATATTTCAGGTCAGTTTCAGATTTTAATTCGGAAAAATATGAAGTTGGTTCAGACATCTGGTTATGTCCCTTAAATGGAAAGGGAAAAATGCCTTTCATGCTTGTATAGTTTGGCAGGTTGTGCTCCTTTATCGGCAAAAAGTTCCTTCAAGATGGGAATCAGTTTTTGAAATGGAACAGTGTCTACAAAAGGTATGGGCTCTTCCTTTCTCCAGGGTGTATTCTGGAGTGTGCATCTAGTCCCTTCTGATTGATTGAGAAGGTCACAGGGGAGAGACAGGGAAGATGCCTGGCTGTCTGGTGGAAAAGACGACATGACTCAGTTATACTTACAGTCTGTCCCGATTCAAGAAACACCTTTGCAACAAGGTCAAAATTTGTTTTTTCAATTTATGCAGAAAACACCATTACAAAAGATAAAATCTCCCAACAGTTGACCAAAACTATGGCACAAAGCAATCAAAATTAAAACAAGGTTCTGCAAAACCTGATAACCAGACTGATTCCAGAAATTATGCATTGGTGCAATTTCACTGTTTAAACAGCTGGGGTTTACAAATCCTCTTTATAGGCCAGCTGAGAGCTTGGATTAAATCTACATGGTGCATCCTCGCTTCATCTTCCTCAATGTCAGGCACCTGCAGACTGGGTTTCGCAGAATCTCCTTCCATCTTTGTCAACCCCAGAGTCACTTATGGCTGATCTGTGAACCATCACAGATGCAAGATTCTGTAGATTCTGCAACTGGCACACCACTAAACACTATGGAATACAAATCCATCTGGACTAGTCATGACTTTGCCGCAGTTAAGCAACAGGGATGAAAACTGGTTCATATGCAACCAGTGGTGTCAGCTTTTAAGCAATTCCTGATTTTCATGGATGTAGAGACAATGGAATTATCCTTGGTTCTACTGTTTAATATCTGAATTTTTCTCCCTCACCCCTCCCCCCACACACACAAATGTTTTTCACCAGTTTTCCCGTCACTCACACCATTTAGCTCCACAATACACCTCGCTATGATCATCCTCCACCAACTGAAAGGGGTTGCAAAGATCACTGATTTCCCCACCCCCTGCCCCACCACTGCCCATCGCCTAGCTCAATTTTTCAGGTGTGATTGAAGGAGAAGCATGTTCGATCATTTAGTTTCCCCCACCCTTGTGGCAATCGGAGAGAGAGTGCATCAGCTTTGGACATTCAGCAGCCCAGACCAATTCTGAACATATTTAAGCACTAAGTGATGACAGACGAGCCTTCATCAGATCACCTAGAATTTTAAATCAATCACCTCTGCGGTTTGAAAACTGATCTGGTCACAGTGAAAAATATTTTTATGTTGAATCTGTTCAGTACTCTGAAAAATATTGGATATTGAATTTAAAAGCATAACATTGGTGTGTAAAATAGTGAAGAGATACACACATATAATAGCATCTTATTTGAGTTAACCACTTCAAGATGTTCTCCCAGGTAGACGTAAAAGATCGCATGGCACCATTTGAAGAGCAGGGGAGTCATAGCCACTATTTACCTCTCAACCAACAACACAGAAACTGATGATCCGGTCATTATTTCATTGCTGTCTGTGGGATCTTACTTGGCTGCAACATTTTCCTACATTATAACAGTGATTACACTTCAAAAGTAATTAATTGGCTGTAAAGTGTTTTAGGATGTTGTGAGGTCAGGAAAGGTGCTATATCAATGCAAGTCCTTTCTTTCTGATGTGACAGGCATCCTGTGCCACTCACATCCCATCAACAGCGATGGAGATGAATGGTCAGTTAGGGTTTGTTTTTGATGGACTTGATTGGAAGAAACCTTTAAAAATGCAATAAATTGGTTAATAATCTTACCTGAATTGCCCGAACGGTCAGCTGGGACCTAAGTACACCCTCTACAACAACGTCTCAGAAGCAACAGCACTATTTTACTGAGCCAGGTTTACACACAAGCCCTTCTCACATATCTCAAAAGTCGACTTAATGGGGCCAATTTTGGCCATAACTTGCTCCAATTTTTTTGGAGTAAGTTGGTTTTTCTGGCATAAGTTAAAAAACTTCATTTTCCCCAATAATCTTGCTCCAGAGTAACTCAGTTTGGTACGATTTTTTTTAGTTGAGTTTTTTTTTAAAAAGGGGGCGTTCCCAGACACTTATGCTAGTTTTGGCCATTTACGTCACTTTGGCCAACTAAAACTTACTCCAAATCGACTTACGTCAGCGTATGTGGCCAGCTCTGAAAAACATTGCGGGTATTTAAGAATTCAGCGTAGGTTAATACATTTAAAGCACCACAGTCCCGAGCTTCACACCATTTATTCTGATCGATCTTTCTTGGGTCCAAAGTGGATAATCTCAGCCAGGGAAACACCCTTTCAACATCTATTTAATCAACTTAGCTTATAGTTTTTTTAACTCATTACTTGATCTAGTTTCATTATAAGTAGATTATATGAAATATTTAAATATGTAACATGAACCATTACAAGTATTGAAGACAAAAAACCAGAACCTCCTTCCTCTCTCTGTACCGAATTCCCACTTACCAAATTCCCAACTTTTGCACTCGTTTCTGACAACTCTGAGCGACCCTGAATAAATACTGCAGGATATTCCCCACTACCAAGCGAACATCGCAGTATCCCTTTGGCCAGGGATAGGGGCTGCGAGCATCGGGTCCTGCTCACAGTCTGCAGGACATGCTGGGAGGGCAAGGAGCATGCGCGCAGACTCCACTGCGCATGCAGACAGTTGCCGGCAGTGTTTTCTGCGCTGGGCTGTTGCTCCGCCCCCCACTGCACTATGTACGCCACGCTGGGACACTGGAGACTTGGCAGAGTGGGCAGGATGGGGCCACTTTTTTTCGGCGCCGTTTCCAGCACGCAAAGCCGGCACTTTTAGGGTAAGTGCGCCGAAAAAAGGGGTTGGGGAAAATTGGGCCGAATGAACTTAAGTAGATCACATGGCATTGTTCTGTGCCTGATCTCAAGGGATGGAAGAAAGATAAAGCAGAACAACTAACGTGCATTTATATAGAGCCTTTCGCATAGTGAAACATCCCAAGGCACTTTACAGGAGTGTAATCAGAAAACATTGAGACAAAAATGTTTTTTTTACCCCCAAAGAGTTAAGCATTTTATTTCTGATTCAATCATCCAATTCATGAATTATTCAAGGTTATTAGACTGGCATTGATCTCAATTTAATATATTACTACTCGGTTTATCAATATAATCATGAAGGAATGTCTTCTCACAGGTGAGGAAGCACTATCACATGGATAACACTACTACAATACTATGTCCTAATGTTTCTACTGAAATTTGTGCTGCACTCATGGTCGAGTGTCAGCTGTGGCTCAGTGGATAGCACACTTATCTTCTGAGTCAGAAGGTTGTGAGTTCAAGTCTCACTCCAGGGACTTGAGCATATAAATCTAGGTTGACACTCCAGTGAAGTGCTCCATTGTCAGAGGTACTGGGGCTGAAATTCAGGGTCTCGGTAAGATCTGTTTGTGGCGGCCATGTGGCGGAATCCCGTGGCCGCTGTTTTGCGGTCAACAGGATACTCCGACCCAAATTCAGGTCCGGGATTTTTCAGCCTGTCCCCACTTCCACCCTGCTGCTGCTGACCGCCAAAAGCGCTCATCTCCATTTTATTCCAACCCAAATTCAGCGAAAGAAAACCCACGAGCCAATGGACGGTGCCCTCAACAGCTTTTTCTGTCGGGATACCTTGTCTCCTCTCCCTCGGCCCTGGCATTGCGGCGGACATTAAAGGGGAGGGTCGAATACTGCGGCTACCATATAATTCTTTTTGCTAACCGACTTCCATGTCGGTGGGACTATTGTGCTCCCGGGTTCGGCCGAAATTAAAAAATGCCCGATTCTGTCCCCTTTAATGGAGGGGAGAGTGTGACAGCGGCAGAGTCCTGATCCCACCCCTCAGCCTCAGCTAGCGCCGCACTTCAATCCCCTTTATAACCGACTTCTGGTCCAACGTAAAAAAATCTTTAAAGACCTGAAAATGGATTGGACGACCACCTCCACGCACCCAGCAGTAAAACCAGATAAGAAATCACAGGAGCGCCAGCTTTATGGTGCTCCTGAATTTTGGCCCCGCTGTCCTTCGGAAGAGACGTTAAACCGTGACTCCGTCTGCTCTCTCAGGTCGACATAAAAGATCCCATGGTGCTATTTCGAAGAAGAGGCAGGGGTAATCCCGTGTCCTGGCCAATATTATCCCTCAAATCAACATAATAAAAACAGATGATCTGGTCATTATCACATTGCTGTCTGTGGGAGCTTGTTATGCACAAATTGGCTGCTGCGTTTCCCACATTACAACACTCCAAAAGTACTTCATTGGTACTTTGGGGTGTCCGGTGATCGTGAAAGGCACGATATAAATGCAAGTTTTTCTTTACTTTTCCATCTGTGACATTCCTTAGCAAGTTTGTAAGCAGGTTGCCATCAAGAGTACATGTTTGAGTAACTGTTTTTTGCAGATTAAACATCAAAGTCACCATTTGACAGATGGAGCTTTCCATTTCCTCAACAACATTTGTTGAACCTCTCTCTCGCTGCACCCACTTCCCCCCCACCTCCCACCCCCCACCACACCCATACACTCGCCCCTCAAAAGCAGTCTATTGTGTCAACAGTTAATTAGCCCTGCAGATTCAGTCTGCACCACATATCCAGTTCAACAGTGACTGCAATGGTGAATTAACACAGATTTCAAATGGCCAATATATTCAAAAAATGTTGACCTATCTTGCCCACACATTTAGTGAGTTCAGCATCATTGTGCAGTTGTTTCAGCTCATCTGCTCAACAAATGACACAGGCTTCAAGCTGCAAGAATCTGCAATGGAGCAAATATACTGTCATCGCACGAGTGGATGTATGGTCACATTCCACTAGTAGTGCAATTAATGTACCGTGTGTGTTTGCCATCTTCAAAGATGGGAGGAAAAGCAATGAGTGAGGAGGACACAAAAAATCTGCAAAAGGACATAGACAGGCTAAGCGAGTGGGCAAAAAACTGGCAGATGGAGTATAATGTTGGAAAGTGTGAAGTCATGCACTTTGGCAGGAAAAATCAAAGAGCAAGTTATTATTTAAATGGAGAAAGATTGCAAAGTGCCGCAGTACAGCAGGACCTGGGGGTACTTGTGCATGAAACACAAAAGGATAGTATGCAGGTACAGCAAGTGATCAGGAAGGCCAATGGTATCTTCGGAATGGAGTATAAGAGCAGGGAAGTCGTGCTACAGCTACATAAGGTATTGGTGAGGCCACACCTGCAATACTGCGTGCAGTTTTGGTTTCCATATTTACAAAAGAATATACTTGCTTTGGAGGCAGTTCAGAGAAGATTTACTAAGTTGATTCCGGGGATGAGGGGGTTGACTTACGAGGAAAGGTTGAGTAGGTTGGGCCTCTACTCATTGGAATTCAGAAGACTGAGAGGTGATCTTATCGAAACATATAAGATTATGAGGGGGCTTGACAAGGTGGATGCAGAGTGGATGTTTCCACTAATGGGGGAGACTAGAACTAGAGGGCATGATCTTAGAAGAAGGGGCCGCCCGTTTAAAACAAAGATGAGGAGAAATTTCTTCTCTGAGGGTTGTAAATCTGTGGAATTCGCTGCCTCAGAGCTGTGGAAAGTGGGACATTGAATAAATTTAAGACAAAAATAGGCAGTTTCTCAAACGATAAGAGGATAAGGGGTTATGGGGAGTGGGCGGGGAAGTGAAGCTGAGTCCATGATTAGATCAGCCATGATCTTATTGAATGGCGGAGCAGGCTCGAGGGGCCAAATGGCCTACTCCTGTTTCGATTTCTTATGTTCTTATGTTCCCAATTAAAGGCTGTGGGATGTTGATCTTGTATCTGTCCTTGATGACTAGAAGCGATAAATATATTCAATTTTTAGTCCACAAAACACACCTATGGATTTGAGTGCCATTCCACAGCAAATATTAACATTCAACCACCTGGCGCGCAATGCAGAGCTAGCAGTCCAACTCGGGTCTTCTATTCTCACAATGTTTTGATGATTGTGCATATTGGAGTAGAAATTCTGACATCCCGGTCCCGTACGAAGTTTCTACGGACCCGGGAAGGCATCGGAAAAGCCGGGTTTCATCGTGCAATGCGCATGCGCTGAAAACGGACTTTTCCGATCAGATCCTCGACAGATCGGGAGCGAGGACATTTTTATGGGCAAGACTGCAGAATTTCTGCTTGTCTTGCCCGGCAAATGTCCTCAAAAATCTTCCGCCTGAAAAAGCTGCCGCATAGCCTACTTTTACAGGCGCAAGTGTTTTAACACACACAAACACAATAAAATTAAATAAAATAAACATATTGTATTGTTAAAAACTCTGCCCACTAAGATAAGTTTATTTTTAACCCGAATTACAAAACATTAAAACAAATCGGAAATATATTGTTTTTTTCTGAGGCATTTATTAACTTTAATTTCAATTAATTTTAATTATGTGAGGTCTGTTTTTTTATTTTTTATTAGTGTGTTTCTTTTCCCCATTAAGAGCACTGAGAACTAATAGTTATGCAAGTCTAAGTGCTATCAATGAGAGCCTGTGAACTACCTCCCTGATTGGCTGAGCATTCACACGTGACTGCATCTTCTGCGTTGGAACTCTCTGGGCGGGAGCACGCTTCACAGCACGGGAGGAGAAGGCCTCCCCATCGGAATTCAGGGCACCTCCTAGACCACCAGGTACTTTCGTAAAAAATCTCCATCAAGGAGGCAATTGCCTGCGGGAAGACCCCCAAAGGAATTTCTGCCCCATTATGTTCCTGGTGTAGGACTTGACTGAAGAGGTTGACTTATGAAGAAAGGTTGAGCAGGTTAGGCCTATACTCATTGGAGCTTAGGAGAATGAGAGGTGATCTTATTGAAACAGATACCGAGGGGGCCCGACAAGGTCGATGCAGAGAGGATGTTTCCACTCGTGGGGGAATCTGGAACGAGGGAGCATAGTTTAAGAATAAGGAGTCGCCCATTTAGAACTGAGAGGAGGAGGAATTTCTTCTCTCAGAGGGTCATAAATCTGTGGAATTTTCTGCCCCAGAGAGCTGCTGAGGCTGGGTCATTGAATATATTTGTTGGAGCGGGACAGATTTTTGAATGATAAGGGAGTCAAGGATTATGGGGAGTGGGCAGGAAAGTGGAGCTGAGCCCAAGATCAGATCAGCCATGAACTTATCAAATGGCAGAGCAGGCTCGAAGGGCCCAATGGCCTACTCCTGCTCCTATTTGTTATGTTCTTATGACGTCTTCTAACAAATGTAAGGCAGCTAATTTTTCACATTTCAGGAAAGTAACCAGAAATCGCATTTCCCACCCATTCCAGCTGCCATGGCTGTACACATCACTTGCTTTCAATATTTCAGCTCTGCATTCAGGACTTGAACTCTGCGACTGCACATATATTTTTTAATCATGTGGATTAATTTCTACTAAGTTAAATGTTAAATAGCATGCTAGTAGTATACGTGACAGCACAAGCCCAGTGCTTATGATAAATAGATCGGATGCCTTCTTAATGAATTATAATGTTTTCTCAGATTTGGATGAGACTTCTGCTTTATTGAGCCATCTTTCATTAAATACAACCCAAGGGCTGCCCCTGGAAAAAAATAATTCTGGACAGGTCTCTCTGTCATATAAATGCAAATTAAGCTGCATTGGAACTTGGAAACAACAGCAAAAAAGGTATTGAAGTGCTGAGGGCAAATCTGATGCGAAAGACAATTTAGTCCCTTTCTCTGCTTCCTCCTGATATTTCATTAAATCCCACATCATTTCTCATTCGTTACTATTGGTTCAAAGATGTTGATTTATGTTTTACTCTGAAGCATGTTACAGGTACAACGTCTCAAATCCGGCTGTCCGAAAATCAGAATTGTCCTAAAACCGGACATTTTGGAGAAAGTCCAATTGGATAATCAGTAAGATAAAATCCAGAATTATTGTCCAAAAACCGGCAGGCCGGACTAGTTATCGGCTTTGCCGCTATGTTTTAAATGACATGCGATCTGTCCGAGCCTCACCAAATGACCCTCGACCTGGCCCGACCCGACCTGACCTACGCCATCATTAGTACTGATTTTCTTATCCGAAATCCGGAAAAATCCAAAAACCGGCACGGTCTCGATCCCGAGGTTGCCGGATTTTAGATGATGTACCTGTACTTACTTTCCCAACTCTTGTTCCATTTTAGTCCTTCTCGCTGCCCATTTATTGATCAGCATATTCCTTGGCTTTTCAGGTTTCTTTTTTGAAGTCTACATTCTGACCAAGACCATTCTTTCCCCCCTCACCCCAATCCACCTCCTCCCCATGTTGCTGTCAACCCATAACTTCACACAAACGATCAATCAAAACTAGATGTAGATGAACAGAATTCAGATCATCAGCTTTAAGTGAGCCACTTCACAAGTACTCACTAAGATCAGTTACCCGGATAAAAGGCCAAGAATCCAACTTGCTTTTTGAAGATTTAAAAAAAAAAGCATAATCCCTGAATGTGCAGTCGGGGGTTTCCCGCGGGGAAAAGCCTCAGGTCCGCAAATAAAATGCCCGCCTACCTGGTGGTCCGGGAGGTACGGTGATTCGCGCTCCTGGGCCTCTCCAGGTACTCATGGGTATCTCGTACATGCCCGTAGGGGCCCCAAATTATGGCCCATGATTAAACAAGATTATACCATGTGTGGGTGAGCTGACTCGGCCTGACTTCACAAACAACACATGTCGAAGAGTACTGACTGAAGGAAGTGTTTTGAGATGAATGGTCACCTTTCTGCTCAAACTCTATCAATTCCTGGCTGAGGCAGGGTTCAGGCTAACGGGTATGGTTTTAAAAATCCTTTAATACTTAAAGATTCTTCAGTTTTTAATTACAAGATGACTCATTAAACTGAGGAGCTTCTGGGATGATGAAATGTAGAGTCATGCCTTTGAAATAGCAGCCGCTGAAAGAAACAACTTCTCGAATTACCAGCTACATACCAAGCCACTTTAGCTTCAAATGACTACTTCACAAGCACACACTGCTTGTGTATATATTTTGTAAACATCTTGTAAGATCTCTGTTGGGGGAGTAACACTAAAAGTTGAAATGCAAAACCTGGGATGGGGGGATTATCCTATCAGGAGAGAATGAGTAGACTAGGCCTAAATTCTCTAGAGTTTAGAAGAATGAGAGGTGATTTCATTGAAATATACACAATTCTTACAGAGCTTGACAGGGTAGATAATAAGAACATAAGAACATAAGAATTAGGAACAGGAGTAGGCCATCTAGCCCCTCGAGCCTGCTCCGCCATTCAATAAGATCATGGCTGATCTGGCCGTGGACTCAGCTCCACTTACCCGCCCGCTCCCCATAACCCTTAATTCCCTTATTGGTTAAAAATTTATCTATCTGTGACTTGAATACATTCAATGAGCTAGCCTCAACTGCTTCCTTGGGCAGAGAATTCCACAGGTTCACAACCCTCTGGGAGAAGAAATTCCTTCTCAACTCGGTTTTAAATTGGCTCCCCCGTATTTTGAGGCTGTGCCCCCTAGTTCTAGTCTCCCCGACCAGTGGAAACAACCTCTCCGCCTCTATCTTGTCTATCCCTTTCATTATTTTAAATGTTTCTAAAAGATCACCCCTCCATCTGCCAAACCTTAGCCCATTCGCTTAACCTATCTAAATCTCTTTGCAGCCTCTCTGTGTCCTCTACACAACCCGCTTTCCCACTAATCTTTGTGTTATCTGAAAATTTTGTTACACTACACTCTGTTCCCTCTTCCAGGTCATCTATGTATATTGTAAACAGTTGTGTTCCCAGCACCGATCCCTGTGGCATACCGCTAACCACCGATTTCCAACCCGAAAAGGACCCATTTATCCCGACTCTCTGCTTTCTGTTCGCCAGCCAATTCTCTAGATGCAGTGAAGGAGGATGCTTCCTCTGGCTGGAGAGTCTAGAACCAGGGGTTAGTGTCTCAGAATAAGGAGTTGGCCATTTAGGACTGAGATGAGGAGAAACTTCTTCACTCAGATGGTGGTGAATCTTTGGAATTCTCTACCCCAGTGGGCTGTGGAGGCTCAGTCTTTGAGGATATTCAAGACCGAGATTGATAGATTTGGGGATATAAAGGGAATCAAGAGATATGATAAGGGGTATAGTGCAGGAATATGGAGTTGAGGTAGAAGATCAGCCATGATCTTATTGAATAGCGTAGTGGGCTCGAGGGGCCAAATGGCTTACTTCTGCTCCTAATTTGTATGTTCTTAAAAAATCTCAACTCTACTGTCACAGTAACCTCTCAGTTCCTAACATTGCAACAATTCAACTCATTGTATTTATTTCATTACATTTTAAATTCCTTCTTTTATCTAATTCGAAACTCAAGAGTAAGAAGAAGCCAGAGATGCAGCAATTTGCAATGCTGCTGTAGATAATTCTCATCCTGGTCCTTGGGTCCCGTTTCAAATCCTTGGAGAAAATACTTTTCTCGCAATTACACATTTAATATAGCACAAAACAGTTTCAATGAAAGTGACCTGCTCAGCAATTCCTGATCGCAAAAACACTCAGCTTCCGTTAATCAAGATGAACCTGCACCTCTATATAAAGCTGTCAGGCCTATGATTTCTACATGAACCCACACTGGAATGGTGTCTAAACTCGTATTGTTTTGGTGCCTGTGATGGGTATTTTTTCATCTGAGCTTTTAAACTATTTCTTCTGCCCCATTGCTCACTTCAATTGTTGTTTATGGCTCCGCAGAATATCTAAATATTCAGGCATATTTCACACTACAAGCCTTAATTCTAGAGGACCATTTTAAAGAAACATTTTGCTTCAGCAATTTTTTTTCACAATAAATATTTTCAAACATTAAAGCGGAATTATTTAGAAAACAAAGCTGATAAAACTTCCCAAGCTTAAAGGTCACATGGAAAGGCTTCGTTAGCCTGCAACAGCTGAAAATATGGCTGTTCAAATTCTACAGTCACTATCAAATTAACTGGAAGAATAATTAATCAAGCATAAAGTGACTTAATTAGACAAGAATGAAATTACTCAGGGTCCTTACAAAAAGTACAATACTGCAATTTTAGAAAGTGCACGTCAAACTCTCAGCCGGCAAGTCACCTTGAGATCAGGGTTTGGATGGTGTTGAACCCTGGATAAACACAGCATGATCTATTCAAATACTTGAGTGGTGCCATCTGGAGCACCAAGGACAAACACTGCACAGTACTGAGATACAGGGTGGCTCTCACTATCTGCTTCGGAAAGCTCTGTCCAGCATAGAATGGGAAATGGGACATCAAGCACTGAATTTCTTCAGTCACCTTCTCGCTCGACTATAGAAGGTCTGACCACAAATACTAAATCTATATGATTCTAGATTATCAACCAGATCTATTTTGTTGTGATGAATTTGATATATTTGCAATGATATATTCCAGTTCAGACATGTCCCAATACTTGCTTCCATGCTCTCCATAAGCAGACTAAATCCCTTATGACACAAATTGTGCACCATTATGTAACGGTGTCGGAAAGTTAGCATGGCAAGATCTACCTACTTAACCATTAAATCCAAACCATGGTAAACTACATATGAATAGTGCGTGGAGTGACTACAACTTTCTCATGGCACCCAAGGCCAGACCAACGTGTACCAGCTAAACTACTGGGTCAAACTTATTTACAAGTTAAATAATACGCAGAAGCAGAGAGGGAGATGGAGAAGGGAATGGATGGAGAGGAAGGCACAACGAAAGATGCACACAAGAGTACAATAACCAAACAATGTCATTAATTTCCACCCGGGTTTTCAATTGTATGGCATGAATTTGGTGGAAGATCTGCAGAAACTCCATAGAACACTGATTCAGTTGTTTCTCCAGGGTTTCTCTATTTCATCTGATCAGAAGAATCCCTGCAAAACTTCCACCTTTTAGACAATACAAGCCGATTTTAACAGTCAGCAAGTCCAAAATCTTTACAGTTCAGTCCAGGTGGCTCCTGAAGATGTAGTTCTTGGTGGAAGCTTACTGAGAAGTAACTCTTCAGGTACAGTGTTGAATGTGTGAATAAGGAACTGAAGACTCAAATTTTGTGAGTTCTAAGGCATTATTTGTTCGAAGAAACAACTTCTCAATAACCTTTTAGGAAAACAGACACTTGCATGGAAAATCAACCGAGGTTTCTGAACAGTATAATAATCAGTTTTCTTTATGATATTGAACAGCAGTTGGAAAATGTAATCCTGTCTATGTAGTTGAAATAGAGTAAATGTCCCATGTCCTTCAAAACATGATTAGCTGAGGATCAAAAGTTGACTGAAGCATTGACTCAGACACACTGCTGGCAGTAGCTCTGAAGATATTCCAAGGAAGCACGGATGCCATTTTGAGAGCATCAACGTTTTTAAAGTGGAATAAATGTTCCTTGGATCAGGGGTTCTCAACCGGGGGTCCATGGCCTGCTAGTGGTCCGCAAGACGGTTTCAGGTGGTCCGCCATAACTAAACTCCGTTTAAAAAAATATACACCGTCACACAAAGGTGGGACCGAGCTGAGCAAAATGGCACTCCGACCCCGACAGAGACCTCTGTTTGCCCCCTCCCAAATGTCCGTGTGATGACTGCGTCAGCTGCCACTGAGCCCAGGCCCTCGCTCACTGAGAATGGAGGGAGGCGGCGGTCACTGAGCACAGATCCCTCGGCTCGAGCTCTCCGTCCCCCGCTCTCCTCTCGGCAGGTCCCGCTGGACACACGGGCAGAACATTTGCAGTACAACCGGCAGAGCACCGCCGGAACCACCCACGTGTCCAGCTGATTCGACAACAGCGACCGACTGCACACTTAACTTATTCTGCAAAATAGCGGGAATTCCCGGTTAGCCGATAGATTTTAGCAAGAGTGTTTACTTACATTAGAATTTTTATTTTGCAATAGACTTATCATTTTGACTTTCTAAAAATGTAAACCACAGACATGTTTTCTTAGACAAATATTAAAAAAATAAAGTCAAGCAACAAATACAAGGACATAATTGTTCTGATCAGTTTATGCTCACCAGTGTTTATCATTTTGTCATGTTTGTTTTAAATAATTTTGTTGCATATTTAATGTACTATCACACATTACTTTATTTTTGAAGGAAACCAGATGGCACAGCCCAGTAAAGTTAACATTTTGGGGTTCCAAGGGTGCTGGCTGCCCTTTGGGGCCTAACCTCATTCATTCTCCACCTGCGAGCCTATACCTTGAGCATTAGTCATGTTTCTCTAGCAAGGAGGGGGATCACAGGCAGACCATATTGTTCATACCTAATTTTGGCCTCCAGCAACCTTACAGAATTGTCCTGGAGTTGCCATTTGAGAGAAAATAATTATATGGGCTTTTTTTTATCCAGTTTCGTTGCACACTTTTATTTGTTAGTTTTGAAAGCACTGGAGATAGCGGGGGGAGGAAATGAATGTTTGATTGATAATCAAGCAGAGAACCGGGACCGACTGATGTGCCAGGATGTAGGATTCACAAAATTCTGGGACCCTTACTCAATGGACATATGACCAGAAATTAAAACAAAACTGTGTTGGACTTTTGGAAGAGAAATGTGGACAGAAATATCTCACTATTAGGCACCTTTGGACTAAACTCGGGCCTTTTAAATTGTGTTGGGACATTTTAAATTGTATGCTGGGTCTGCATAGGGAAATAGGATCCTTATAGGGCTGCTAACCCAGCGAGGAGGCAGGCCCCAGGGAGACATTAGCAGTCAAACAAAAGCCCACTTACCAGGGACCCAGATACATACATATTTTTATAGTTCTTAAAACGGCTATACAGGAAAACCCTGGCATCAGCAAAACACACAATGGACAGTATCAAGACCTGATTGCATTCTAACAGCACCATTCGAAAACCCCATCAACACCTTTGGGAATCTTGTATCATGCTAATGCTCAATCAGTCCACCAAAATTCTCACAAAGGAATCACATTAGAGTTGATCAGCTTGCCAAAATCTCACAAAAGCAGTCATCAAAAATAAATTGTGCACCCGCGTTTTGGCGCGAAAGCTTAAGCAGCCTCTCAGGTATAACTGGGGGCCTTTCTGGTAGGTTGGGGGGTAACCTTTGGGCTGAGGAAACACTTTTGAAGAAAGGTACCCGAGAACACTCTGGAAAAGCATTTGGACTCTGGGCTCTTTGACTCTGGCTTTGAAACATCTAACTTGCCACACAAGGTTACAGCAACGTAACAAGAAGGACCTAACAAGAAGCCTCGGAAAAAACCAACAATCATCCAGCGCTGACTCAAGGAAAAAACTTATTTACCATCAAAACCAGTGCTAATATCGAAGACACCGCAACCAGCCAAAGAATCCACAAGATTGAGGAGAGAGAAAGCAGTGTGCAACTGGTCTAAACTGTGGAGAAATCCTTTGGTGAGCATAGTCCCTGCAATTTCAGAGCCTAACTTAGTTAGTGTAGTGGTGGGAGGTGGGTTTTTTTTTCACTGCATAACCTCTGTACCCGTTGTGTATACGTTTTCCCCCTTTTTCTGTACATTTTGTTATATGCTATTAAGTTAATTAGTGTGGTGTGCTATTTTCTAAATAAAATATTTGTTCTTGCACAAAACAGTTGTCTGTCTACATCTATCACATCCCCTAAATAATTCCAAACCCTAGAACCAGGGAGTGGGACGATTCGATCCGTCAAGGTCAGAAAAGGCTGACAAACCCACCACTCCCTACAAGGTACAGTCGGTGAGGGAGTCGGGCATTGTGGGAAAAGTGAGAGACTGGGGTTCATTGAGGAAAAGATGAATTAGGATGGTTGTGCGGACGTATTTTCTGCACTAATAGGATAGCACATGGTGAGTGGGAACAGCACAGAGAGAATTTTTATACAGAAAAAATACTTGTGTTGTGTTACAAGGAGGTCTGTGGAATTTCTCTAACAGGGGACAGGGGCATTAGAAGCAAAAAGGTTAAGAACCCCAGTTTTCGATCCATGATTTCTGTAACACTTGCTATTGGTAAAATGAAGCCAAAGAAACAACAAAACTTCTTCTCAACTTTCTAGAGGGTATTATAAAAAATAAACCAATACCTGGGAGAGTTTGAAGGCAACAATCTCATCTTGGGATTCAGATGACTGTTATAAATCACTTGAACATTGTTGTTTCGGCTTGCAATGGAACCTGAACCCATTGAGATTACTGCCTTGTATTCACTCCAAGGTATCCATTATTCACAATGTTAAGATGTTTTCACTTTCAGTTCTACCATGTACAATTGAAATATTACTCCCAGACAATTCTTGTCGAAATAAAATATTTTCAGTCCCAGCACCAATATTTGGAAGACCAATCACCACACTTATGAAGCCTCACTACTCTGCTCCTGATATCTGGCTCCCACGATATTATGATGAATTTCAGCAACTTATACATTTCATTGTATGTTGTGGAACCTCTAGAATGTGCATTTCTTTATTTTGGTAGGTTGGTAAGCAGAGGGAGAGAGAAAGAAACAATATTTAGACAATATACAAAAGCTGAATGCTGAGGATGCCGGAATCTGAAATAAAAACAGAAAATGCTGGAACTACTCAGCAGGTCAGACAGCATCTGCGGAGAGAGAAAACGAATTAATGTTTCAGGTCAACGAACCTTCGAAGGGTCATCGAGTTGAAATGTTAACTCTGTTTATCTCTCCATAGATGCTGCCTGACCTGTTGAGTATTTCCAAAATTTTCTGTTAATAATTAAACATTATCTGGCTGCTTTTTTTTCCAAAATCAATCACGAGCCTCAAAACAGCACCATCGGGAGTTATGTCACTGCAATATTTCTGATATGTCGGCATTTATCCACGTTTCTGGGAGTCTTTTGAAAAAAAAAATGATTTATCACATTGAAGTGTTATAAATTACAGACTTTCAATTGGGTCCCACAGTGCCTCATTATTGAGCTCTCAGCAAATATTATAGGTTAATCACAGAGGATCATGAACCATTTCTCTAATGTGGTATGACAGCAAGGCAGCCACTGATTTTACCTTTACTGAGGAAGAGTCAGTATCCTTCCTCACGTGTCCCCCAAGAATTTGTACCATAACTGATTCTACAATCTTACGTGAAATAGCAGGACTCACTCCATTTTGGGAGTCTTTGAAAATAATGCACTGGTCACAATAGTTTGACAGATTTTTTAATTTACTCCTCAATGTGGGAAATGTTACCATCAGCTACAAAGTGAACTTAAGAGAATTGAAGTGGTCTCGTTGGAAATATCTGAAACTTGAAAATCAGGCCAGATATATGCATGGGAAGGGAATAGAAAGGAAGGGAAAGATTGTAGATTTTCACCCAACACATTCTTTAAAAACTGACAACTGCAAATTTTCAGTCATTTATTTCTTCCCTTCTCCCACCCACTGATTCTTTAGAGCGTTTGATACCATTTTACTGCTTTCTACAGACCAATTAATAGGATTGAAGAAGTAAATGCAGCATAATTTTGTAAATCCTTCAAGCAACCACATGACAAGCATTTTTCACCAAACAACAGGACATGTCCAGGGAATTACAGACCAGTCAGTTTAACATCAGTGGGAGGAAAAATAATGGAATCCCTACTAAAGTAGAGAATAGAAGAACATCTAGAAATGAAAAGTATCATGTATCCTACATGGCTACTGTTTGTACTATAAAAAGGTGTGCCACCAGAGGGCACAGCAGTGGGAGACTTATAGGTTACCTGTACAGGTGTGCCTGGCCTAGTATAAAAGGCAGGCCACCAGGTGTGATCCTCACTCTGGAGTTATCAATAAAGGACTAAGGTCACTACAGTTCAAGTACAACACACTGCCTCGTGGAGTCATTATTAGGGCATCTAAGGACATAACAATTGGCAACAAGATTACGGAACTTCACGCAAAAATGGCGACCCTTGGTACATTGCAGCAGTTCGCCGATGGTGATGATTGGGCAGCCTTTGTGGAGAGGCTCGACCATTTCTTCACAGCAAACGACCTGGCAGGAGACAACCCGGTCATACTGGCTGGCAAGTGCAGAGGTATCCTGCTAACCAGTTGTGGGCCCACCGTCTATGGCCTCGTCAGGGACTTGCTGGCACTAGCGAAGACAACGACCAAGACGTACGATGAGCTCGTAAAATTGATCCGCGAGCAACTCAAGCCCAAGGAGAGCATCCTCACAGCTAGACACAGGTTCTATACCCAACGACGGTCCGAAGGCCAGGAAATCGTGAAATATGCCGCAGACCTCAGGAGGCTGGCGGCACCGTGTGATTTCGGCGACCACCTCAACGAAGTGCTGTGGGACATTTTTGTCAATGAAATCGGCCAAGAGGGCCTTCTTCATAAGCTACTGTCGGCAGATACCACAGTCACACGGCAGGCGGCCATTTCTGTGAGCCAGGCATTCATGACCTCGACCTGCGGCTCTAGGCAGATGACTCATCCTCAGGACTCAAACACTGCAAGTACTGTGCACAGATTGGCGCCTTTTAGAGGCTGGAATGTAGAATGCGAACCCTCTCAGGGAAGAGAGAACAGGCCCTCCGAGTCCCTTAACTCAGAGTCTGTCGAGGGGGGCTAATCAAGTAGCTCCATGCTGGCATTGTGGAGGGAATCACAGGGCTGAACAGTGCCGCTTTAAAGACTATGTGTGCAAGAGCTGCAGCGCAAAGGGCTACCTCCAGTGAATGTGTGAGAGAAATATGACTCACTGTGTCGATGAAGAGTTTGCAGATCACCATGAATCCAGCGCGGATTATGAAATGATAGGCAGAGAGGCAGTTTAGCCCCACAACGAGGTATATAGCATATTTACCTGCACCACTGAGTGTTCCCCGTTGAGGATGGAAGTCGAGATAGATGGCATTCCAGACTTCATGGAAGTGGACACGGGGGCGAGCCAGTCAGTAATGAATCAAGAAGCCTTTGAGAGGCTGTGGGACAATCACCCAAGTTGGTCCTTGTTCAGGCAAAGCTGCTCACCAACACTAATGAACTTATCCCAGTCGTTGGTAGTGCGAATGTAAAGGTACTCCATGATGGCATGGTGCACAAGTTACCTCTGTGGATTGTTGCAGATGATGGACCAACACTACTCGGAACAAGGTGGATGGACCCATTGGAAGTGGGAAGACTTCACTCCTCCAGCGATCGACGTCCTCCGCACTCGGAGGCACAGCAAACCCTCAGTTGAGGGTGGAACCGGCACCAGAGAGCAGACCAGCACAGCACCCGAGGCACAGACCACTCAGCACGACTGCGTGGAGATGATTCAGCTGAGACGACCCGAATGCACCTTCCAGGCTCCAGTGGCAGGACTCCAGAGGGAGAAAATCGGATCCAAATGCGACTTCCCAGCTTAGGTGGCAGAACCCGGGGAGAAGAAGATCGCCGCAGTCAACATCGTGGATGGAGGAAAGATGGCACCCAAACCACGAGGTGATGCGCTGAAGGAAAAGATGGCCACGGCCAGACCACAAGGTGCAGCGCTGATGGTGCAACAAGTGGCACCAAACGGAGAAGATGATTGGGGTAACGAAAGCAAGGCTCTCTTAAAGGAGGCCTGCAACCCACTACAATTAAAGGGATAGATCCACACACTCAAGCAATGTAATAGCAACTGTACGTCAGAGATAAAATGTGTAACTGATGATCAGAGCTGTGTACATGTAATAAGCAAGAAAAGTCGCGCGATCGCGATTGGAGCTACAGAGTATTCACAATAAGTAATTAAAAGTTGTGCGATGTAGGATTTCAACTGCATGCAGCCAATGCAGCATGCAGACACCCATTGGGAGCACACAAGTCCAGCGAGTTACTCAATGCTGTAGCCTGCGTCCCTGGGACCAGAGTTATGCACCATGGATTGTGGCCACAAGCAGCCAATACACAAGAGCTGCAGAGCAAGCGATCTTTGGAGGGCAACGGCACCGGTATCGATACCCTGCCCCTGATCGGCTCCACCTCTCAGGCACCCGATGGCAACAAAGGCCACAAGCCTGAAAGAGCAAACTGTGCTAAAGCGCAGTCCCCCAGGCCCCATCGCCACCAAGGCCATACCCGTAAACGAAGGGTCACCCACTACAGTCCTCCCAAAGGGGACTGGGACCAGGCAGGATCCCAAACCAAACAACGCTCAGGCTAGCGAGTCAACAATTCCCTGTGCACTGCTAGACGACAGCTCCTCAGGGAGCAGCAGCGACCCAGGGTGCAAAGAAAGAACAGGGAGGTCACAGGCATCTGTGAACCTGCCCGTTGCGAGGAACCATGGCAACAACCACAAGAGCAGGCAACTTGAGCCAACCGGGTTCCCACTGCCAGCACTGGGCATCGCGCTGCCACCAGACTGCAGGGACACCATCCAGCAGTTCTGGAACTAGTTTCTCCTTATGCACCGGTCACCGCATCGATAACATATCTCACCAGTGTAATGTACTTGTCTCACAACTGAACCATAAATGCAATGCAAACTTGTTTTTCTGAACTTGAATGTATATGACTGCAATGAGCCCCCGGCATAATCTATATGTGGGGGCGGAGGAGGGAGAATGGAGTGGTCAGACACACACACACACAAACAGCAACCACCAGCACTCCACTGCACCAACTACTCACCCAAGAATGAAAAGACCCGCAAAGGATCAACCAGATAAAGCTAAGCCCAGAGCACAGTCAATGCAGAGACGATTTGCACTAAAGGCTTGGGAGAGAGTGATGTCATGTATCCTACATGGCTACTGTTTGTATTATCAAAAGGTGTGCCACCAGAGGACACAGCAGTGGGAGACTTGTAGGTTACCTGTACAGGTGTGCCTGGCCTAGTATAAAAGGCAGGCCACCAGGTGTGATCCTCCCTCTGGAGTTAACAATAAAGGACTAAGGTCACTGCAGTTCAAGTATAACACATTGCCTCCTGGAGTCATTATTAGAGCATCTAAGAACATAACAAAAAGTATAATAATAAATGGATTTCAAAAGGGAAAGTCTTGCTTGACCAACTTTATTGTATTTTTTGAAGAGGTAACAGAGAGAGTAGACAAGGGCAATGCAGTAGATGTAATTTATCCAGATTTTCAAAAAGTCTTCGATAAAGTACCCCATTAGACTAATGAACAAGGTTAGAGAATGCGGAGTCAGGGGCCAAGTAGCAGAATGGATTGCAAGCTGGCTTCAAGGCAGAAAGCAGAGAGCGGGAGTAAAGGGCGGAAGGTGGGTAGTGGTGTTCCACAAGGATCATCAGAGGTAGTCCCTCGAAATCGAGGAAGACTTGCTTCCACTCTAAAAGTGAGTTCTCAGGTGACTGTACAGTCCAATATGGGTATTACAGTTTCTGTCACAGGTGGGACAAATAATCATTGAAGGAAAGGGTGGTAGGGGAGTCTGGTTTGCCGCACGCTCCTTCCGTTGCCTGTGCTTGTTTTTTGCATACTCTCAGCGACGAGACTCGAGGTGTTCAGCACCCTCCCGGACGCTCTTCCTCCACTTATGGCGATCTTTGGCCAGGGATACCCAGGTGTCGGTGGGGATGTTGCACTTTATCAAGGAGGCTTTGAGGTTGTCCTTGAAATATTTCCTCTGCCCACCTGGGGCTCACTTGCCATGTAGGAGTTCCGAGTAGAGCGCTTGCTTTGAGAGTCTTGTGTCGGCCATACAAGCTGGTCGAGTGTAGTCAGTACTTTGATGTTGGGGATGTTGGCTTGATCGAGAACATTGACGTTGGTGTACCTATCCTCCCAGGGGATTTGCAGGATCTTGCGGAGACACTGTTGCTGGTATTTCTCCAGTGATTTGAGGTGTCTACTGTTTATGGTCCACGTCTCTGAGCCAAACATGAGGGCGGATATCACTACAGCCCTATAGACCATAAAGTTTGTGCCAGATTTGAGGGCCTGATCTTCGAACACTCTCTTCCTCAGGCGGCCGAAGGCTGCGCTGGTGCACTGGAGGCGGTGTTGAACCTCTTCATCGATGTCTGCCCTTGCTGATAATAGGCTCCCAAGGTATGAAAGGTGGTCCACATTGTCCAGGGCAATGCCGTGGATCTTGATGACTGGGGGGCGGTGCTGTGTGGCGAGGTCAGGTTGGTGGAGGACCTTTGTCTTACGGATGTTTAGTGTACTGCCTATGCTTTTGTACGCCTCGGTGAAGATGTTGACGATGGCTTGGAGTTCAGCCTCTGAATATGCACAGATGCAAGATCTCTCCCTCTTTCAACCTCCACAAGGGTCAATGCTGGGATGACTGCTGTTCATAATTTACATTAACGATTTAGATTTTGGAATCAAAAACACAATCTGCAGATGATATCAAATTGGGTCTGATAGTCAGTACTGAGGAGGACTGCAATAAATTACAGGAGGACATTAATAAGCTTGCAGAATGGACAAGTAATTGGCAAATGAAGTTTAACACAGATAAATGCGAGGTAGTACATTTTGGTACAAATAATAGGGATGTCACTTATTACTTGGAGGGTGCCAGTCTAGGTGGGGTTGAAGAACAAATACACCAATCACTAAAAGTTGCACCGCAGGTTAGCAAGGTCATAAAAAGCTGTCAAGCCCGTATGGTGGCTGGTGTGCTACGGCCACCACACATTAAAAAAATCCACGCACAGGCATCTTCCACCCTTCAACTTATTAGGTCCTTCAATGAAACACCTGTGAACTCATCTCTTTTTGGCGTGGAAGCAAGTCATCCTCGATACGAGGGACCGCTTATGATGATGATGAGAAAAGCAAACCAAGCACTAGGGTTTATTTTTAAGAGGGATAAAATTGAAAAATATGGAAGTTATGCTAAACCTGTATTGAACCTTGTTTGGACCACACTTACAGTACTGTGTGCAGTTCTGGTCGCCATATTGTCAAAAGGATATATAGAAGCACTGGAGAGGGTGCAGAGAAGATTTACAAGGAAGATACCAGAAATGCAAAGGTATATATATCAGAAAGGATGAACGAGCTGGGTATCTTTTCTCTTGAAAAAAGGCTAAGGGGTGACCTAATAGAGACCTTTAACATTGTGAAAAGTTTTGATGGAGTGGATACAGAGAGAATGTTTCCACTTGTGGGGAAGAGCGTAATTAGAGGACATCAATATAAGATAGTCACCAAGAAATCCGATGGGGAATTCAGAAGAGAACTCTTTACCCAAAGAGTGATAAATTTAGATGAGGAAAGACAGGAGGAGGCTTGGGCCGATTGGCCGGTTTGTGTGCTGTATATTCAATGTAATCCTATGTAGGACATTTTAGTTTGGTCCATTATTGTGCAGAAATCTATATAATATGTTTAAAGATATGTAAAAGCCTTAGGTCTAGTTTTCATTTAGTCCATCACATTCGGGTGTCACGCTTATAAAAGATAAGCTAAAATTTTCACCATAAAATATCAAATAATAGCTGCAGTAGGCCACAACGTACCTATCAGTATTGTCATAAGTGAGGAGAAACACTACCAAGATGGTCAAAAAATAATCAATCAAAAAACTATCAGGATTCAGCGAACAGCTGCCAAAACCAGCAGTGGTAGATCCAATTAAATCGCTCCAAACACCTTTTAAAAGTCATCAATAAACTGAGAAATTTAGCCCTGGAAATAAGGCTTAATAGAGGTAGAAAAAATTAACGGTGAACAAAGAAATGATCAAACTTCATTGCAGCTGATTTTGGTATTTTTTCTGGTGGCCTGTGCCGATCAGAGAGACCTGGAGCTCAAGTTTATGCAGCTTTCTCAGCCTGTCTGATCTACCCAGGCCTCAGTTTCTACAACAGCATAACCTTTAACTTAATGAATGGAACGGTTTGCGAGATATGCCACCAACTTAGAAAATGACCCCTTCTGGACTGATCACAATTTCAAAAATTAATTGATGCAGATATGTTCCTAAAATCCTCAAAATATACATTGTTTTTTAAGGTTCATCTCTTGCAACTTGTACTGCATTGAAAGGAAAAAATCAGATTGGTGTTTGGACCAGAAGTGAATGGCCTCTACATCCAGAATGGTTGCTCCTTTTCTCAGCAAAGCTGATTAATAACACCATGCGCCAATTCAAACTGGACAGTAGAACAATGTTTTTTTTTTCATGAATAATGGAAATTGAGCAACAGGAGGTTTGAGATGGTTTTGTCACAAGGGCAGTCCGCGGGCTTATGCATTTTGGAGAGATAGCACGTAGGTTTGAATCAAAAGCTCTGCATGCGAAGAACATAAGAAATAGGGGCAGGAGTCGGCCATTTGGCCCCTCAAGCCTGCTCTGCCATTCAATAAGATCATGGCTGATCTGATCTTGGCCTCAACTCCACTCCCCATAATCCTTGACACCCCTTATGTTCTTGTGTAAAGCCAATGTGATTTAACATTTGAGTTGAATGGATGCAGTGAGGAAAGGAACAAATATATCTATATATTTAAGTGTTGGGTCAAAGATGCAAGATTATTGTTAACAGTGCGCTTGTTAATAAATAATTTGCATCATAGTTATGCAATGCTGTCAGAATAAATGTCATGGTTTCCATGCTATCCACCAAGGTGCGGAATTGTCTTCACCACAGTGCAGATTTCCTAATTCTAAAGCATGAAGCTGAAATCTGCATCCAAGCTTACAGGAACTAACCAGTGCATGGCTTTCTGGCAAAAGGTTTTCAAATAGATAATTCGCAGCATGTAATCAAAATCAAAATCATTGCTGTACAGGAGGAGCTGCAGTCTCAGTTGCTGGTAATTATACAGATATCTGAGACTACAGAACACCATGCCCTCAATGTGTAAAACCTGTAATTCAATTTGACACAGGTCATAAAGCATTGCCATCATCTGCTGGAAGATGCCGTTGTGACCAGCCAGCTTGGAATGCAGCCTAGATCACAGCACTTGTCACAAATCATTCGTCTTTCATTCGCCAAGTAAATTAGAGTGCAAGGCTGCAAGGCCTTGTACAATTTCCATGAGAGACGAGAATGAACCACTATTCATCAGAGCTGGGTGAATGTTACGCTAAAGCCGAGATTAACTGAAAAAGATTGGGTTTTCAGTTTTAAAAAAAATCTTGATTAGAATAGTCCTGTGGGACTCAGCTCTGTCGTGTAATAAATGATACACTTCGATAACTGGTGTTACGGTTGGTGTTTCTGGAAATGTTCCCACTCTTCCTCCCCGTCCCCCATCAGCCAACCAAAAGTAGACCCGTGAATTCATACATAAAGTGGTCCCTTGTGCACCCTCTTAGAAAATCTTTCACACAATTTGGGAATAAATGGGTTTGAAAAATCAAAAGCAACTGCAGCCAAAATGATTTTTATGAAAGCACAGTTTTTAAATCAATACTGGCTAGTTCTCTTTTAGTTAAGTGGTTGAGTGTAGTATAAAGTATAGAAGTATCAATCGCATCAAGTGAAAAGATCACTCAAAATAACATTTATGACTTGTGGATGACAACTTAAAAGAGGTCGAGCTAAATGTCCACAAAAAAACAAGTTGCTGTTATTTACTACTTATAAGCAGTGTAGGATTATGAGAAAATTTTCAGTTAAATGTAGATACAGCCATCTTAGTATAAGATTGTTTCTCTCAATTCCCTGCACTGTCCTTTTGTAACTGGACCAGGCTTTTGGCCCATTGAGTATGTGTTGGCTCTTCACCTCAGCAATCTAAAACTAATCCCACTGCCCTGTATCTTCTTTGCTTGAAAAGTTGATCTGCTCATCCTCAAAGATATAGTGGTGTCTGGCTCAATTGCTCCCTGCGATGAAGCATTATGATGGGGAATAAGGAAATGGCAGAGAACTTAAACAAATATTTTGTGTCTGTCTTCACAGAAGAAGAGGCAAACAAACCTCCCGGAGATAGTCGAGAACAAAGGGTCTAGCGAGAATGAGGAACTGAAAGAAATTAGTATTAGTAAAAAAAGTAGTACCAGAGAAATTAATGGAACTGAAAGCCGATAAATCCCCTGGACCTCATGGACTATATCCTAGGATTTTGAAAGAGGTGGCTATAGAGATAGCGGATGCACTTGTTGTCATCTTCCAAAATTCCATAGATTCTAGAACCGTTCCTGCAGATTGGAAGGTAGCAAATGTAACCCCGCTATTTAAGAAAGGAGGGAGAGAGAAAACGGGGAACTATAGACCAGTTAGCCTGACTTCAGTAGTAGGGAAAATGATAGAATCTATTATAAAGGACGTGGTAACAGGGCACTTAGAAAATAATAATAGGGTTGGGCAGAGTTAACACGGAATAATGAAAGGGAAATCATGTTTAACAAATCTGTTAAGAGTTTTTTGAGGTTGTAACTAGTAGAATAGATAAAGGGCAACCAGTGGATGTGGTGTATTTGGATTTTTAGAAGGCATTCAATAAGGTGCCACACAAGAGGTTATTAAACATAATTAGGGCTCATGGGATTGGGGATAATTTACTAGCATGTACTGAGGATTGGTTAACGGACAGAATAAGCGGGTCATTTTCGGGTTGGCGGGTTGTAACTAGTAGGGTGCCACAAGGATCGGTGTTTGGGCCTCAGCTATTCACAATCTATATCAATGACTTAGATAGGGGACCAAATGTAAAAATCCAAGTTTACTTCTGATAGAAAGCTAGATGGGAATGTAAGTTGTGAGGAGGATGCAATGGAGCTTCAAAGGGATATAGACAGGCTAAGTGAGTGGGCAAGAACAAGGCCAATGGAATATAATGTGGTGAAATGTGAAGTTATCCACTTTGGTAGGAAAAATAGAAAAGCAATATATTTTTTAAAAGGTAAGAGATTGGGAAATGTTGGTGTTCAGAGGGACCTGGCTGTCTGCAATCACGAATCACTGAAAGATAACCTGCAGGTAAAGCAAGCAATTACGAAAGCAAATGGTGTGTTGGCCTTTATTACAAGTGCATTTGAGAACAAGATGTATTACTGCAATTATATAGGGCCTGGTGAGACCACATCTGGAGTATTGTGTACAGTTTTGGTCTCCTTACCTAAGGAAGGATATACTTGCCATAGAGGGAGTGCAATGAAGGTTCACCAGACAGATTCCTGGGAAGGGGGGATTGTCCTATGAGGAGAGATTGAGTATTAAGCATATATTCTCTCGTGTTTAGAAGAAAGAGAGGTGATCTCATTGAAATATACAAAATTCTTACAGGGATTGACAGGGTAGATGCAGGGAGGATGTTTCCTCTGGCTGGGGAATCCAGAACCAGGGTTCATAGTCTCAGAATAAGGGGTTGGCCATTTAAGACTGAGACAAGGAGAAATTCCTTCACTCAGAGGTGGTGAATCTTTGGAATTCTTGAGCCATAGGGCTGTGGAGGCTCAGTCGTTGAATATATTCAATACAGAGATTGATAGATTTTTGGATATTAATGGAATCAAGGGATATGAGGATAGTGCAGGAAAGTGGAGTTGAGGTGGAAGATCAGTCATGATCTCATTGAACGGTGGAGCAGGTTCGAGGGACCGACTGGCCTACTCCTGCTCCTATATCTTATGTTCTTATCAAGTCAGACTAGACATATGGACTGCAATAGTCATTCACGGTCATATACCTAGGTAAAAGGAATAAAAATGCCAGTTCCAGAAATATGATAGAAAATCAGAAGTAAGTCAGGAGACTCCAGACGGATTTACAGTTTGGGCCGAACACTCCTTCACAACTTCACACACAATAGATGGGCACATGGTAGCATCAATAAAATGGACAGGAAGGAAAACTGATTGGAACAAATAAATAGATAATCCAAGCACAGATTTTCCTGGGGACTTGCACTGTCATAATGGTGGATCTAGGTCATAAGGACCCTTGAAAATAAGGAGTAATTGACTTACGCCATTAATTATGCCATCTATATTTTCCTGGGACTTTTGTGCAGCTCTGATATTAGCCTCCCCCAAAAACAGTTGGAGGGTAATTATCATAGCACTGCCAGCCATTAAAATCAATGGTGATTTTCCTGGATTAAGCCAATTTTCACACTGACCCCACTTAGACTTCAAACTAATGATGTGATTGATCACTCCAAGACCGGGCTTAAACTCCCAATTATTACAAATGTATTTCTGTCGCAAATAGTTAAGAACTGGTGAGTATCCACTTCTTGCACCAACGATTATCAATTTTAACATTGCCTTACTATATGTCCAGGGCACAATCAATTCAGGAGATTGGTTTCAGCAGGACATGACCCCTTCTCTCTTTTCCAACAATTCTTAACATCACTAAAGTCACCAACAATGAATATATATTTTTTTTAATAACTCTAATTTGGTTGTTAATCTCTATTCCCTTCAATCAGTTATGAGTAAAGTGATGCACACATACTTGTTTCTGGTTGTAGCGGAGATTACCTCTTCACAGAAGGCAGGTACTGCATGGAATTCAGGGTCAGAGTGATCTCCTGGACTAGTTTCGAACACTTAGATGGGTCGGAGAGAAATTTTCCCATTTTTTTCCCCCAAATTGGCCTGGGATTTTTAATCTGGTTTTTCCCCTCTCCCAGGAGATCACATGGTTTCGGCTGGGGTGGCGAGTATATATTGTGATACACAAGGTATCTCAATTGCATGGGACAGGCTGGATGGACCAGAGGGTCTTTACCTGTCCAGCATTGTTTGTAAACATATTTCAAGTCTGTCTACTCGCAATGAAAACAGATTGTCATTATGTGAATTTTTGCTGGCTGCTAAGATTTGCGATCTTCAGTCTCATTCAAAACCCGAACTTTTCACTAAGTTTAAAAACTCAAGGTCAGCTTGCTTAGCTCACTTTATCCCCTCATAATCCAGGAAAATAAAAGTCAGTAATAAATTTATTCCTCAAGTGTTAATTTACAATCTAACGACTTGGAGTGGCCTGACTTCATTGATCATACAAGAGCAGTGAAACTGACAGAAATTTCAAAACTCACAAAGGGACTTGACAGCTCAAAACAATGGTAAACAATTTTTTGAAGAAAGAAAGACTTGCATTTATAAATTGCTTTCACGACCACTGGGTGCCTCAAAGCGCTTTACAGCCAATGAAGTACTTTTGGAGTGTAGTCACTTTCCTGGGGCTCCAGTTGGTAAATATGCCCGATTCAGCCTTGTGCTCGCCGCCGTCTATTCGAATTAAAAAAACATCAGCAAAAATTTGCAGTAAGTTTGCAATGGAGCGATCGGAGCCCGGGTTGGCGAGATTTTCGGTGTATGTCGCCAATCTTACTGTCGTGGGAAAACCTGGGCTGATGCCCTTCGCTTTCAAAAGGAAATATGGATAAGTACCTGAAGGAAAAGAATTGCGGGGCTATGGGGAAAGGGCAAGGGAGTGGGACGAGCTGAAGTGCTCTTGCAGAGAGCCGGCACGGGCTCGACAGGCCGAATGGTCTCCTTCTGTGCTGTAACCATTCTATGATTCTATGATCAGTTGACTTTGAGGTGATCGTCAGATGTTGTGAAATAGCATTTTGGACAACTGGAAAATAGAACAGTGAAGAACTTGAGGACAAGAAATAAACAAACTGGTGAATAGCAAAGGCACTGAGATACCCCGTGTGGGGAGGAGACATTGAAAACACAGTAAGCTTGTGGATCAGGTCGAAAATAAAAATAGAAAATACTGAGTCTCAACAAGAGCAAAAACTGGCCAATGGCTGGAGGAGGGTGTGTGGGTGTCAGACGAGACCCCTGTGTGAGTGTAGTGTTGTGACAAAGGATCTCTGAGCTGGAGACAGGATCAGCTTGCTCGCTCCATTGCTGATTTTCTCACATGAAGCAGGAGTATTTTTTTTAACCACACTGGTCTATGTACATTTCAACTTCTCTTTAGAGGCATTAGTATAAAACAAGTGAGATCTGTGTCCTGAACAAGTATAAGACTTGTGCCCAGAGGCAGCAAAAGACACACTAGCAATAAATCTGGAATAAGAAGCTAGTGTCAGTAATGGTGACCATGAAGCTATCAGATTGTTAGGGAAAACATAGAAACATAGAAAATAGGTGCAGGAGTAGGCCATTCGGCCATTAGAGCCTGCACCACCATGCAATATGATCATGGCTGACCATGCACTTCAGTTCCCCATTCCCGCTTTCTCTCCATATCCCTTGATCCCTTTAGCCGTAAGGGTCACATCTAATTCCCTTTTGAATATATCTAACAAACTGGCCTCAACAACTTTCTGTTGTAGAGAATTCCACATGCTCACAACTCTCTGAGTGAAGTTTATAAAAATCCATCTGCTTCACTGATGCTCTTTAGTGAAGGAAATCTGCTGTCCTTACCCAGTCTGGCCTATATGGACTCCAGACCCACAGCATTATGGTTGACTCTTAACTGGCTGCTGAATTGACCTTCTCAAGGATATCCTCTGAATAAATTAAAAAAAACACTTCACAAGGAACTCTGTATTATTGAGGATTTAAACTTTCCAAGCATAAGGAATTCAATGGGCAATATTTGCTATTTGAGCTCAGAGAGATTGTCTTTTCTTCCTCGTTGTGTAATTAAAATATGTTTCTGGAACTGGGGAAAGAAAGATGTGTGACCATCAGCAGGTGGCATTCAGTGCTCAACATTTAAAAGAAACGTGCCACAATAAACGGAAATGTCTTGCTTTAGAAATGTGGACTACAACTTTTTCGTCTCACAATCAATAACTTATTTAAACCTAGGTGCCTCATCATTGTTTACTTTGCTATAGGTTGCTCAATGATATTTCTTCAATCACCTTGTGCAGGCTATTACTAGATAACAGCTTTTGCAGCCTTAATCTCTGTGTCTGCACTGTAATTGAATTTCCAACTTCAAAAACATGCAACTAATTGTTGATGGAGTACCAGGCTTCAACAGTAACATGAGCAAAAATACACCTTCACACCCAATGCAGATCAAAAAAACTGTAAATTCTGAGTTTTTGGTACAGTTTTTGGTCATGTTTTATTAACCTCATCACAAATTTATCATCAGCTTGAATTCACTAATCTACTGTTCAGTCTCTTGGCTGAACTGGAAAAATAATTATTTTCCTGCTTGCCAGCATTTTTTTTTAAAAAGAGCTCCCAAACATATGCACCCTCACACCTGCTAATCTGAGCATCTTCTACTTTGCATGAACAGAATGGTCTATTTGGAAAAGGGTGGGAAGAAGCAGTTGAATGGCCACACAGCCAGGGGTTCAAGTCCTTGAAGTTGCCCTAACTTGGGTTTGCATGGAAGCACATTTCTTCAACTGGGCAGCAGGATGGAGTAGCTAAGGATAACAAGATATTCTATCTCAGGGGGAATGAAAAAAACATACCTCAGATTTCTTGGCCACATGAATGGAGTAGGAATGAGTTTATATCCTGCTAATACAAGAGTATGTTAAACCAATAAGATAATAGAAGGCTCAAGATTTTGTGAAACTATGAACAAAGCTGAAGTTATGAATGCAATCTGAAACCCAGGATTGGATTACTGATCTGAAATTCGCTTCGAGGTAGCCTTTACAGTTGACATTCCATACAGGGTGCAGAATTTTGATCTCATATTCCGTTTTCTTGCTGTTATAAAGCAAACTCTTTGATGGATGGAGGCTTTGGCTTGCGATTTGAAGATTTAGTTCAGCACAATGTAAGCACAAAGAAGATTGACAATGTTAGGGCACAGGGCGTTGAGCTAGAGTGGATTACCTCACAAGATGTGCAGTGGCAGATTGCAGCAAGATTCATCATCAGGTTATATAGGACTGCAAAAATAACATTATTTCACAAAAGGAAAGGCTTGACTAGAAATGCATCAAGTTGCTTGATAAGCTCAAGCTCAATTTTATTTATAAAAACACATTTTTATATTTGTCCTGATAATTTTGACTTACATACCGATAATACTAGAACTGCTTTATGACATTGCCTGTCACTTTTCGATTAGTAAACCATGGTCAGCTGTCATCTTGAAAATGTTCATAATCAGGAATATCAAATCACATTCAAAGCTCCTTAGCAGCTCAAACTGCAACATGCAGCGATACTGTCCTCAGTGACAAAACCATAAAAGGGAAAAGAACAAAATCAGTGCAACAATCAATCAACTCTCGTTTCTCCCCCACCCCCACCCAAATGTGGATACGCTCAACAAACTTGCAGAGAAAGAGGTTAATGCTATTCCAGATCATTCCTTCAATAAGGAATGGAATGGAATATGATCAGGATAAACATAGATGGTCAATTATGCCATTCGATACAATTATCCCTGGGTTGCTGCGACGGGGAGAACATGACCATTTGTGGGAGGGAGGTAGCTATGGTTGATTTGTCGTTGGGCTGGAGTTAGATAAGAGAGTCTTTGAGTTACTTTTGCAGATGAGGGGAATATTAAAATCAACTAGTGGCTAAAAACAACCTACAATAGTGCCAAAATGTTTATTTGATAGATAAAGATTAGTTCAATTTCCAAACAATGGAGAATTAATTCTTAATGGGACAGTGACGAGGGGACGGGGGCCATTGAACACAAAAAGATTCTCCATCTACAGTCCTGAAGTTCATTTCAGGATCTCTTATAGCAAGAGTTAGATCAAAAGAAATGCATACACAAAGTAAATAGGTGAAAGGACAAAGAGATGGAAAGACAAATATTCCAACATTTCTTTCTTCTATTACTGTACTCCAATTTTACTCTTGGCTAAATTAAGTCTTCTCTCATTTGTTTTTTCCATACTAATGTGTGCTGAGGGCAGGCTCTAAACCTGCTATTGGACATCTTCAGACAGTGAGTGCTTTAGTGATATTAGCTCTCTGCACCCACCTCCGCCCCGCCTGATTTCCACCTCTACCCTCTGGGGAAGCATCCTTCTCCCAGTCTATGAGTTCACCATAATGCAGGGAATTTGCAAGCCATCACAAAGCTTCATAATCTCTTAGGTTGCATCTGTTTGAACAGTTCTTCTGACAATCATGGATTGGATTCGAGTATGGCTTAATCCATATACTTTAGCGTGCATCACGTTTGAGGCTCAGAACACCTTTTGCGTTCCCTCTTATCTTAGTCAACATGTGCCATTAACAGATTTACAAACTCTGCCCTCTGAACGCCTTTCATTGTTTCAAATTAGAAAACTGTTAATTAAATGGCAGAAATCAATCAACACTATCTTGAACATTGTAGCTTCTGTGGGAACAGATTAATCGTCATAAACCACCTTGTTACATTTCAGATAGAAACCACTTAACCTTCATATCTCCTTCCCAATGGAAATTGATAATTCATCTTTGCATAAAGGGTTAAGCAGTGAAGTACTTTGCAGCACAGGCATGAGGCAGCCTTCAAAGCTCTTTGTGTTACCTCACGCACCCAGGGGCTGAAATTACCCCTATCTACAAAGCTTCTGGCCACCTGAAAGTGGGAGGGCCGCTGCAAACTCTGCAGTCACTTTAGTGGCAAACACTGTGACACCAGGGAGGGTCTTGGCCGGGCTAGCGGCCTGGCACCCAAGAGGGGGTCCAGGTTGCCATAATTGTCGGCCTGACCTGGCAGTCGCTGGTAGCGCCACCTCCCCTTAAGGTCGGCCAAGACGCCAAGCCACAGAGAGCGCACCGGCAGCAAAAGCTGTCGGAGGCACTGACCAGCGGCGTCGCCACTCCCACGGGGCAATTCCGGGAAAGGATCAATTTTCCAAGGGACAATTTCGGGAAGGATTCTCCGCCAGTTGGTACGGGGTCAGCGCGTGCACGCCTTGGCAGGAAAACGAGCAGAGCGGTCCCGGACACCACTCCAAACCGGAGGAAAGGCAATTTAAAACATGGCGGCCACTTCCGCGGAGACTCGGCCACCATTTTGTACCAACTCATGGCTGTGGCTTTCAGGTGGCCAGAGGCCTTATAGATAGAGGTAATTTTGGCCTCTCAGTCTTTATGTTTGGCTCTAAGCAATCAGGCAACTTGACCTTGGTGAAGGATCCAACAGAACCTGTCCTCACCCAGCAGTCACATATCCACAGCTTCGAGCAGGGAACACTGGATATGCAACAGGATTAGGAACCGTGGCTGATTTCCCCCTCTATGACCTGGGGATCGATGCTGGGGATGTTGGCCTGGTCGAGCACGCTAACGATGGTGCATTTGTCCTCCCAGGGGATTTGCAGGATCTTGCGAAGCACCTCGAGTCTCATCGCCGAGAGCATGCAGAAGCCAATCGCAGGCAGCAGAAGGAGCGTGCGGCAAACCAGTCCCACTCACCCTTTCCTTCATCGACTGTCTGTCCCACCTATGACTGAGACTGTAATTCCTGTATTGAACTGTTCAGTCACCTAAGAATTCATTTTTGGGTGGAAGCAAGTCTTCCTCGATTTCGAGGGACTGCCTATGATGATGATGATTTGGAACAACAACATTTAATTTTAGCATAAGAAGGGGGCTATACCAACTATGCTTATGCAAATTCTTTTGTTTTTGTCCATTATGGCGGAGAGGCGCTGTTGGCGCGGATATATGACCTCATCTCTCTCATCTGGAGGGAGGAGAGCATGCCGGGAGATCTGAGAGATGCAGTGATTGTGACCATTTTTTAAAAAGGGGGACAAGTCCGACAACGGCAACTACAGGGGAATCTCCCTGCTTTCAGCCACTGGGAAAGTTGTCGCTCGAGTTCTCCTCAATCGTCTTCTCCCTGTGGCCGAGGAGCTCCTCCCAGAATCACAATGCAGATTTTGTCCCCTACGGGGCACAACAGACATGATCTTTGCAGCGCACCAGTTGCAGAAAAAATGCAGGGAGCAGCCCCAGCCCTTATACATGGCCTTTTTCGATCTTACAATGCCTTTGACACTGTCAACCTTGAGGGTCTATGGAGTGTCCTCCTCCGTTTCGGATGCCCCCACAGGTTTGTCAACATCCTTCGCCTACTTCATGATGATATGCAGGCTGTGATCCTTACCAGTGGATCCATTACAGATCCAATCCGCGTCCGGACCGGGGTCAAACAGGGCTACGTTATCGCTCCAACACTCTTCTCAATCTTCCTCGCCTCCATGCTTCACCTCACAATCAACAAGCTCCCCGCTGGAGTGGAACTAAACTACAGAACCAGTGGGAAGTCGTTTAACCTACGCCGCCTCCAGGCCAGATCCAAGAGCACCCCAACCTCTGTCGTTGAGCTACAGTATGTGGATGACGCCTGCGTCTGTGCACATTCAGAGGCTGAACTCCAGGATATAGTCAATGTATTCACTGAAGCATATGAAAGCATGGGCCTTACACTTAACATCCGTAAGACAAAGGTCCTCCACCAGCCTGTCACCGCCGCACAGCACTGCCCTCCAATCATCCAGATCCACCGCGCGGCCCTGGACAACATGGATCATTTCCCACATCTTGGGAGCTTCTTATCAACAAAGGCAGACTTTGATGCGGAGATTCAGCATCGCCTCCAGTGCAGCCTTCGGCCATCTGAGGAAAAGAGTGTTTGAAGACCAGGCCCTCAAATCTACCACCAAACTCATGGTCTACAGGGCTGTAGTAATACCCGCCCTCTTGTATGGATCTGAGGCATGGACAATGTATAGAAGGCACCTCAAGTCGCTGGAGATATATCACCAACAATATCTCTGCAAGATCCTGCTAATCTCCTGGGAGGACAGGCGCACCAACATCAGTGTCCTCGACCAGGCTAACAACCCCAGTATTGAAGCACTGACCACACTCGATCAGCTTCGCTGGGCAGGCCACATAGTACGCATGCCAGAAACGAGACTCCCTAAGCAAATACTTCAAGGTAAACAAGCCAAAGGAGGACAGCGGAAACGTTATAAGGACACCCTCAAAGCCTCGCTGGTAAAGTGCGACATCACCACTGACACCTGGGAGACTCTGGCCGCAGACCGCCCGAGGTGGAGAAAGTCCATCCGGGAGGGCGTTGAGCTCTTTGAGTCTCAACGCAAAGAGCATGAAGAGGCCAAGCGCAGGCAGCGGAAGGAGCACCCGGCAAACCAGCCCCACCGACCCCTTCCCTCGACGAATGTCTGTCCCACCTGTAACAGGGTCTGTGGCTCTCGTATCAGACTGTTCAGCCATCAAAGAACTCACTTTGGGAGTGGAAGCAAGTCCTCCTCGATTCCGAGGGACTGCCTATGATGATGATGATGCTGCTTATGCAACTTCTTTTGTTTTTGTCCATTTCTTCCCAAAGCTGTTCCCATGGCAACCCGCACAAAGAAGAAATACGTTAGCACAGACGAGGGATTTCACCACAGCCGATCGTGTTAGCCCCCAAGCTATGAGGAAGAGTGGGAAATGGATTTTATAATGTAATTGTTGGCAACTTGCAAAATTACAAGTGCCTATAATAGTAACATTCAAATCACTAATTGGTTTTTATATTCTCATGGCGTGATGTTGCTATGCTGCCAGTGACTGGCCAAAACTGATTAACAAAACTCATCAAAGAGACCTGCCAAATGGAATTTTTCCGCATCTCTGACCGAGGGAAACCTGCAAACTTGAAGTTCTACGAAAAGAAAAGACTACGGATGGTGAAAATCTGAAATTAAAACAAAAAAATGCTGGAAATACTAAATTTGAAGTTCTGCTGAGCTACCCAGTTAATTAGTATGACTGCACCATTTCAAATTACTTGCATATTGACTTGCCTCCACCTGTGTAACACAGCATCACATTAAGTATTGATTGTTAGTTGTTCTCATTTATTTTCAAGTTCAAATTGGAGAGAAAAGATCAAATCCATGAAAAATAGCATTAGCATAAAAGTAACTGCTGCTCATGGACAACATGAAGAATTCAGCAAGTTCGCTTATACATTCATTTGTAAATTGTTTGGGGTACGATGAACAGCAATTAGATCAGATGATCATGTTTGGATTCAATGATGATAATCATGCATTTACAAAATTTTGCATCGCTCACCAGCTGAGCTTCTAAATCTTCACATTTCTTGACTTGGATAGCAGCAGGGCTTGATAACCCCAACTAGGCTGACAGTCCATTGCAATATTAAGGGTCTGCTGGATTGCCAGAAGTGCCACTGTACAGCTGAGGTGTTAGTGTTTTTGGAAGCGACTATATGTGAAGCACTTGGAGACATCGAGCGAAGGTGCTATATATATATAAAGGCAGCATTTATTTTTAACACTACAAGAACTGTAGCCATTTCACTCCCTTCCGCTTCTTCCCCGAACCCAAGGAGAGTGACCCAACAGCAAAAGAACTGAAGTAACTTGGCCTTGATCCTAAGAAAATGGTGCGTGCAAAATCCATCCCATTCCCGATCTGGAGAGATTCCCACTGGATCTGAAAATCATGCCCATTTTTGTCTCTCCCATTTTCCTTTTAAAAATGGGTCACATTGTGTGTTTTGTGGACTACGATCCATGGAAGTAGGGGTACCAATCCTCCAGGATTACCCTCAAGTCTCTCGGAATTGAAGAGTAGTCTCTAGGCTACGGCTGCGAGCAG
This sequence comes from Pristiophorus japonicus, assembly GCF_044704955.1. Taxonomy (NCBI): domain Eukaryota; kingdom Metazoa; phylum Chordata; class Chondrichthyes; family Pristiophoridae; genus Pristiophorus; species Pristiophorus japonicus. Next base: position 185,841,718 of record NC_091987.1, on the reverse strand, counting down.
CCCTGGAGAGAAAATACTCGAGGGCATAACAAAAGCGGAGTGTGTTTTTTTCCATTTTCTTTGAACGCTTTTGTTTATTCGTTATAATAAATATTTGAGATACGAAGGAAGACTGTTTGATTGGGCAGGGCAGTTGGAGGCCAGAGGCTATGTGATGAAAGGTCCAGGAATACGTGCAACCAGAGTTGATATCCTGAGCCACATTATGGTGAGGAGTTAACCACTGCATGGTGCACACAGGAAGGCTGCCGTTATGGCTGGTGAAGGGGGACTCTTAAAGGCCCACTTTTGTGACATGATGTTGCAGCCTGGGAAAGTTGTTTAGAAAGTGGACAAGCCAGTAATGTAGGTGCAGGATGGGTAAAAACCAGATGTCAAGTTGCATCTGCACAGCAACAACTAAGCCAAACCAATCAGATGGCAGTCCATCTGCAAGAGAATGTGTTAGCAGGTTTAGTAGACTTAGACATAGAATAACAGGATGCTGACATTAAGAATAGATGCGTGTGGTTAAGTCAAGGTGCGCTTTCTAAATGTCACGGAGAGTCTGGGGTCAGTTCTTGGAACTGATGACACATAACAGATTGCGGTTTTTGGCTTTAAATAATGTAAGCTGGCAGCCAGGCGGTGAGTCGCAGTTTTGGTTTTTCTTAACTGCTGTTCTCCCCTCGGCCAAGGTATTCTCAATAAACATATTTGTTCTTTACAGACTTGTGTTGAGCATGTATTTTGGTTCCACAACAGCCGGGCAGGAAAATGCTGCGCAGCTGACTGGGATTCAATGACCGATCAGAATGGTAAGCACATCTGTCCAGTGAATTAGCCTTGCAGTTGGTTACATTTCCATATTTAGGACTGAAATGGCACCAATGTGTATTATCCAACCAACCCCAAAAATATATCCAGGGCACACAAGATAATATTAGCAGTGCATGAGCAATAGGGCATTGGCAGCTGCAGGGAAAAGTATAAATCAAAAACTGATGTATTCTTCATGGACAAGTGCAACTGAGGTTTTGGAGAACGGTCTTGATAGAATCAGCAGTTTTTATGTTGTATTATGAAGCACACTGATTGGCTATTCTCCAAGAACCATCCCAAATGGCGTTGACAAATTGAAGGAGCATAACTATGCAGATTCATACTTGATCTGTGATTTGATTAATGTCCAAAAACAACAGCAACAAAAAATCCCTAACAGCCCACATGTGCTGCCTGACCAGAGAAGTTTATCATGTGTGGCAATTGGTTAACAACATGGCATAATAATTTCCAATATAATGACAGATTTTGGTCTCTTTTAGAACATTGCTAACTGCACTGCAAAATTTTTACACCATACTAGTTTGCAGTTATCAAAGGCTCCCCATGGAGCTGCATAATATGCACACCTGCATACAAACAAGCAGCTTACATTGCATGGCCTTTTCTCCTGTCAAAGTCCAGACTGGGTACAATTTTGAACATGGGAATTTAGGAAATCTTCAAATGATCAGCTGTAACTTTTCACAAAGATTTATTGCACACTCTTATTTTTTTGTTCAGTTGACAACCGAGATAACTAAACAGAAAAATGAGGCATGGATTAACAAAGCCAGTACTATACACATTCCTGTTCTTGTGTATTAAATGGGAACATGGAATGCATTTTACAACAGTCAAGGTGCTCCAACAGGAACATCACATTAATGGCCCAGAAATTGTGGCCTCGCCGGGTCTGTACTATGTGCGCACGCACCTGGTGAAGCCTCGCAAAAGCCGATTCTCGGTGCACGGTGCGCATGCGCCGAGAACCGGCTTTGCCGATGTGTCCAGATTTCTCCATACAGATTCTACGCATCCCTGGGAGAAGGACATCCACGCGGGGGAGATTGGGCTATTTGCCCAACTTATGCAAAGGTTACACAGGCAGATCGGGAATGGGTGACCAGCAGGAAGAGCAGTGGAAGGAAGGTCTTGCGGGGGTCCCCTGCGATCATCTCCCTCCAAAACAGATACACCGCCTTGGGTGCTGTTGGGGGAGATGGCTCATCAGGGGAAGGCAGCAGCAGCCATGTTCATGGCACCATGGGTGGCTCTGCTGCACAGGAGGGCAGGAAAAAGAGTGGGAGAGCTATAGTGATAGAGGATTCTATTGTAAGGGGAATAGACAGACGTTTCTGCGGCCGCAAACGAGACTCCAGGATGGTATGTTGCTTCCCTGGTGCAAGGGTCAAGGATGTCTCGGAGCTGCTGCAGGGCATTCTGGAGGGGGAGGGTGAAAAGCCAGCTGTCATGTGGCATATAGGTACCAACGATATAGGTAAAAAACAGGATGAGGTCCTGCAAGCTGAATTTAGGGAGCTAGGAGATAAATTAAAAAGTAGGACCTCAAAGATAGTAATCTCAGGATTGCTACCAATGCCACGTGCTAGTCCGAGTAGGAATAGCAGGATAGTTCAGATGAATATGTGGCTTAAGGAATGGTGCAAGGGGGAGGGATTAAAATTTCTGGGGACATTGGAATCGGTTCTGGGGGAGGTGGGACCAGTACAAACCGGACAGTGTGCATCTGGGCAGGACCGGTACTAATGTCCAAGGCGGAGTGTTTGCTAGTGCTGTTGTGGAGGGTTTAAACTAATATGGAAGGGGGATGGGAATCTACGCAGGGAGGCAGAGTAAAGTACAAAGGGGGCAGAAGCAAAAGGTAGGAAGGAGAAAAACAACAGTGGAGGGCAGAGAAATCAAGGGAAAAAATCAAAAAGGGCCACATTACAACATAATTCTAAAAGGACAAAGAGTGTTAAAAAAAACAAGCCTGAAGGGCTCTGAGTCTCAATGTGAGGAGCATTCGTTATAAGATGGATGAATTAACTGCGCAGATAGTTGTTATTGGGATGTAATTGGGATTGAGACATGGCTCCAGGGTAAATAAGGCTGGGAACTCAACATCCAGGGGCATTCAATATTCAGGAAGGATAGACAGGAAGGAAAATGAGGTGGGGTAGCTTTACTGGTTAAAGAGGTGATTAATGCAATAGTAAGGAAGGACATTAGCTTGGATGATGTGGAATCTATATGGCTAGAGCTGCGAAACACCAAAGGGCAGAAAACATTCGTGGGAGTTTTGAACAGACCACCAAACTGTAGTAGGGAGGTTGTGGATGGCATCAAGCGGGAAATTAGGGATGCGTGCAATAAAGGTACAGCAGTAAACATGGGTGACTTTAATCTACATATAGATTGGGTTAACCAAACTGGCAGCAGTACTGTGGAGGAGAGTTTCCTGGAGTGTATAAGGGATGGTTTTCTAGACCAATATGTCGAGGAACCAACTAGAGAGCAGGCCATCCTAGACTGGGTCTTGTGTAAAGTGAGAGAGGATTAATTATCAAACTGGTCATGCGAGGCCCCTTGGGGAAGAGTGACCATAATATGGTAGAATTCTTTATTAAGATGGAGAGTGACACAGTTAATTCAGAGACTAGGGTCTTGAACTTAAAGAAAGGTAACTTCCATGGTATGAGACGTGAATTGGCTAGGATAGAGTGGTTAATGATACTTAAAGGGCTGATGGTGGATTGGCAATGGCAGACATTTAAAGATCACATGGATGAACTACAACAATTGTACATCCTTGTCTAGTGTAAAAATAAAAAGGGGAAGGTGGCTCAACTGTGGCTAACAAGGGAAATTAGGGATAGTGTTAAATCCAAGGAAGAGGCATATAAATTGTCCAGAAAAATCAGCAAACCTGAAGACTGGGAGAAATTTAGAAACCAGCAGAGGAGGACTAAGGGTTTAATTAGGAGGGGGAAAATAGAGTATGAGAGTAAGCTTGCAGGAAACATAAAAACTGACTGCAAAAGCTACTATAGATATGTGAAGAGAAAAAGATTAGTGAAGACGAATGTAGGTCTCTTGCCGCAGAATCAGGTGAATTCATAATAGGGAAAAAGAAAATGGCAGAACAATTGAACAAATACTTTGGTTCTGTTGTCACTAAGGAAGACACGAATAACCTTCCAAAAATAATAGGGGACCGAGGGTCTAGTGAGAAGGAGGAACTGAAGGAAATCCTTATTAGTCAGGAAATTGTGTTCGGGAAATTGATGGGATTGAAGGCCGATAAATCCCCAGAGCCTGATAGTCTGCATCCCAGAGTACTTAAGGAAGTGGCCCCAGAAATAGTGGATGCATTGGTGGTCATTTTCCAACATTCTATAGACTCTGAATCAGTTCTTATGGATTGGAGCTCATGTAACCCCACTTTTTAAAAAAGGAGGGAGTGAAAAAACAGGGAATTATAGACCGGTTAGCCTGACATTGGTAGTGGGAAAAATGTTGGAATCAATTATTAAAGATGTAATAGCAGCGCATTGGAAAGCAGTGACAGGATCGGTCCAAGTCAGCATGGATTTATGAAAGGGAAATCATGCTTGAAAAATCTTCTAGAATTTTTTGAGGATGTAACTAGAAGAGCGGACAAGGGAGAACCAGTGGATGTGGTGTATTTGGACTTTCAAAAGGCTTTTGACAAGGTCCTACACAATAGATTGGTGTGCAAAATTAAAGCATATGGTATTGGGGGTAATGTATTGACGTGGATAGAGAACTAGTTGGCCGACAGGAAGCAAAGAGTAGGAATAAACGGGTCCTTTTCAGAATAGCAGGCAGTGACTAGTGGGGTACCGCAAGGTTCAGTGCTGGGACCCCAGCTATTTACAATATACATTTATGATTTAGATGAAGGAATTAAATGTAATATCTCCAAGTTTTCAGATGACACTAAGCTGGGTGGCAGTGTGAGCTGTGTGGAGGATGCTAAGAGGCTGCAGGGTGACTTGGACAGGTTAGATGAGTGGGCAAATGCATGGCAGATGCAGTATAATGTAGATAAATGTGAGGTTATCCACTTTGGTGACAAAAACAGGAAGGCAGAATATTTTCTGAATGGTGACAGATTAGGAAAAGGGGAGGTGCAACGAGACCTGGGTGTTATGGTACATCAGTCATTGAAAGTTGGCATGCTGGTACAGCAGGCGGTGAAGGCGGCAAATGGCATGTTGGCCTTCATAGCGAGAGGATTTTAGTATAGGAGCAGGGAGGTCTTGCTGCAGTTGTACAAGGCCTTGGTGAGGCCACACCTTGAATATTGTGTACAGTTTTGGTCCCCTAATCTGAGGAAGGACATTCTTGCTATTGAGGGAATGCAGCAAAGGTTCACTAGACTGATTTCCGGGATGGCAGGTCTGAAATATGAAGAAAGACTGGATCGACTAATCTTATATTCACTGGAATTTAGAAGAATGAGAGGGGATCTCATAGAAACATATAAAACTCTGACGGGATTGGACAGGTTAGATGTAGGAAGAATGTTCCCGATGTTGGGGAAGTCCAGAAGCAGGGGTCACAGTCTAAGGATAAGGGGTAAGCCATTTAGGACCGAGATGAGGAGAAACTTCTTCACTCAGAGAATTGCGAATCTGTGGAATTCTCTACCACAGAAAATTGTTGAGGCCAGTTTGTTAGATATATTCAAAAAGGAGTTAGATGTGACCCTTATGGCAAAAAGGATCAAGGGGTATGGAGAGAAGGCAGGAATGAGGTACTGAAGTTGCATGATCAGCCATGATTATATTGAATGGTGGTGCAGGCACGAAGGGCCAAATGGCCTACTCCTGCACCTATTTTCTATGTTTCTATATTTCATGCCCGGCGAATGTCCTTCAAACTTTTACACCTGGAAAAGCAGGCGTAAAGTCTACTTTTACCAGCGTAACACTTTTAAAACATAAAACCCCTATCCATTAAGGTAAGTTTATTTTAACCCTATTAAAACACAGTAAAAAAAATCCAAAAAATATTTTTTTCTGAAACATTTAATTACATTTAATTTGAATTAATTTTAAATATGTGTTGTGTTTTATTTATTCATTATGCTGTGTTTCGATAATTTACGGGGTTTTCTCATTGATAGTAATGGGAGTCCATAAAAACAGAGCTCCCATTTTGATCAAAAAATGCTGCAGTGATTGGTCCAGGACCATGTGACTCCAGCTCATACTTATGTACATACATACGTGAAAGACATCTCCCCGTGCACTGTGCAGCGAATCTAGGCCTCTGACCGGGATCTTACGTTTCTCCGGGACCACCAGGTACTTTCGTAGATTTTTTTTGGGTCAGAGGCGTTCGTACGAAGGAAGCCTCTGACCGCAATTTCTGGGCCAATATAACCAAGGACTCGATTTTCCCAGCTTTGCTCCTGCCAGCAGCACAGATCGGAAAACCAAAAGCTTGCTGCATGTAATTCCCCAACCAATTATATAAATTGTCGTAAAGGCCAAACTCCTGATGTATGCTCCCAGCAGGCCAGGCTCCCACACAGGAACAGCCCCTCCAGTGAACAACCACTCTCAACTTAGATAACTAAAGTAAGGTTTGGGGCAAAGACTCCAGCATCCTGCACAAATCCCCTTTCTTCTCACATAAGAGCATAAGAAATAGGAGCAGGAGTCGGTTATTTGGCCCCTCAAGCCTGCTCCGCCATTTAATATCGTGGCTGATCTGATCTTGGGCTCAGCTCCACTTCCCTGCCTGCTCCCCATAACCCTTGACTCTCTTATTGTTCAAAAATCTGTCTATCTCCATCTTAAATATATTCAATGACCCAGCCTCCACAGCTCTTTGGAGTAGAGAATTCCATCGGTTTACAACACTCAGAAGAAATTCCTCCTCATCTCAGTTCTAAATAGGCGACCCTTCATTCTAGATTCCATCACGAGAGGAAACATCCTCTCTGCATCTACCTTGTCGAGCCCCTTAGTATCATATGTTTCAATAAGATCACCTCTTATTCTTCTGGACTCCAATGACTTTGAAATCTCCTTCCTTCTGTTTCTAAATCTATTATCGGTGTCAAATAATAATCTGGTCCTTCTATGTAATCATAGCAGAAGTGCACAGCATGATAATCAAACTAAACCATCTTTGAAGGGAGCCATAGAGATGAAACTTGTGAACTGTAACTCCCAATTCAAAATCATGAGGGGTCTATCTAGACAGAGTCGATAGAGAGAAACTATTCCCATTGGCGGAAGGGTCGCGAACCAGAGGACACACATTCAAGGTGGTTGGCAGAAGAACCAAAGGCGACATGAGGAAGAACATTTTTATGCAGCAAGTGGTTAGGATCTGGAATGCATCTGCCTGCAGATTTAATTATGGCTTTCAAAAGTGAATTGGCGGAGTACCTGAAGGAAAACAAGTTTGCAGGGCTAAGGGGGAAGGCCAGGGGAGTGGGACTAGCTGAAGTGCTCTTGCAGAGAGCCGGCACGGACTCGACGGGCCGAATGGCCTCCTTCTGTGCTGTAACCATTCTATTCTATAATTCTATTTCAGAATATCAAAATATACCCTGGAGACAGGTTGGCAGCAAACATCCACATACTGAACTTTCTGTGGCATCTTGCACCAATCTGGTCCAGGGAGATGTTAGTTCTCCGGGTTTTATGAAATGAATTTGGGCAGTTCCCAGTCGCCAGGTGTCACGTCATACAAGTAGCCCGAATGTGGCAGCAAAGTGACAATCTTACACAGAGCTGAAAGGATTGTTGGCAAGGGGAATGCATCCATCACACTGGTGCAGCAGGGGTTGCTATTTTGAGACTGGAGCTGAAGCTCATGTTGCACCAGAGGAGGTTTCTTGCCCATGCTACACTTGGCCAGGCAAGGATTTACCAACATTGAGTGGCCCAAATAGGAGAGTGTTCCATTTCTCAGTGCAAACATTCCTCATTTTAATGAGCAGAAAAGCTCACTAAAAAGAACAAAAAGTTGCTCATTTTCTGGCAGTGTATCCTTTGTGTGTACTGGCTCTTTGATGAAATGAGCTTGTGCATAAGAGACAACTGCATAAAATAATTGAAGATCCCACAAACTTTCACATTTCTAAATGCAACTCTTGCAAACTTTACTCACCAGCTACACTTAGAACTATTAGCTTCTGTGTTCATTAAGTTTCTTGTTGACAGTACAATTTACTGTTCTGTACTGCAGTCACTGAGAGGTAGCTTACAAACTTATCGATTACTCTCTGTTATCTCAGTAAGTAGTTCACGCAGGGTGGCAAGGAGAGTGGAAGAAACCTATGAGTTTAACCTTTTGCTCTTCCCCAACACTGTAACCACCCTATGTAGCGATTAACAGTTATCTCATCTGTTCCCTGTCCCCTCTCCTTTCAATTTAGAAAGCAGAAGACGGAATATTTAGTCTCAGGATAAAGTCAGAGGCCAAATTTCCATTTTCTCTCATTGGTTGCAAACCCGAGCAATATACAAGTCTCTGTCCAAAATTAATGGGGAGTTGGTGGAGCTACAGGAAGACTAGTACATTCACAATATGCAAAAGAATGGATTGAATAGGAAACAGACACAAAGAATAGAGAAAGAGGAGAGAACGGAAGTTAGGGTTTTACAATAATTTATTCGGGGATTTTTCAGAAGTAATTAAAATTACTCTTCCAAACACCCCAACAGTAACTGTTAGAAAGCAGCTTTTGACCTTGTCCACAGTTGGTTGATGAACATAAGCAGTTTTATCCACAAGATGACGATGGAGTTGGGAGAGAGACTGGGGAGTGGCTTTACAGAGCTACCTAATGGCCAAAGACTCGATTACATTTTGACAGTTGACATTGCAAAATTGAATAGGAAATATTAACACAGGAATCGACCTCGATAAATGTTGACAGATAAGCATGAGTAAAAATGATAATGTGAAGCACACACCCTTCACAAGATTTTTAGTATGCAGATTAGGCAATTTGTGAGCCTCTTGGCGTGAAAGTAAAATGCATCCAAGAATGGCTGGCCAAAGCCAATAGAATTTCTTGGACAGAGGTAATATTTAACAGCTAGCATTAACAGTCTGGCAAGATTTATAATTCGATCATTTTCTTCAGATTATGAATGCAAACCTTAAGAATTCAATTTTACAATTCGCATGGCAGTCAATTTGAGAAACTGATAAGCTATCCAATTAAGACTTTTTAAAATTAATTTTAATTGTAGCTTTTTAAAAAATGGGGTAGAAGGGGGAACAAATTAACAACAGCGGAGAATCAAAAGAGAGTCAAGGCATCTCGCTATTGTTTTCCAACATTAGTGTGAGGACAGGAGTTTATTTTGGGGAGTGGGCAGAACAGCAAAAATATTTTAGCTACACGAAGAAGAATAATCGAGGTAAAGTTTGAGAACTGTAGCAAGGCAGACATCGGGGTGAATTTCGCAAGGGGTCAGCAAGGCACGATCAGTGGCGGTTTGGATGGGAACATTTTTTTTCGACAGTGGGTCGGGACCACGCTGTCAAACTGCCGCCACATGCCTTTCCCAAATGCTGGGTCCGTCAGGGCTGAGCACGCCTGACATGTAGTGTGAGTGAGGCAACTCAGGTCATTATGACCTTGTTGACAGAAGATTAAGGACTACTTTCAGCTCACCATCAGTGTTTGTCAGGTCGCCCACAGAGTCCATGCTGCTCAGGGATTATGTCAGGTAAGCAGGGTGGGAACTGAATGGCCATGGAATCATCTCATTACATCACAGCTACAAATATGCTATAAAAGCTCCCACCTCCCAGCTGTTCGCTTTCCAAGCTCAGAAGCTGTCGCTTACTGCATTTGGAAGGTTGCAACTGTTTGGAGCAATCTCTCTATCCAATGTCACCTCATTGGAACAACCTCTCTCAACATTGACAATTTGCTTCTGTCATCTCACCTGTCATCTATGACATCAGTATTGGTGCCCTTGAAACCATCTCACTGTGGTCCTCAGAACCCCACCATGATAATCCCCAACACCAGCAGCACCAACAACACCACCAACCTTTTCCGCAATCAGCTGATGCTGCACAGGACACAGGGCATCAGCACCCGACCACATTGCTGCCTGGGATGCCAGGGATGGCCTCACCACGGCCAGATTTACTTCACTTGACGCTGTATATCCTGGCTGCCACATGATGCACCAGGTTGGCACCACCCCACACCAGCTCCATAAAGCATCCCTCAATACCCAAGCCATTCCTTTCACATTCATCGCCATTGCGGGGTGTACCGTTATGTCTCAGCATTCTCTGCAACTCACTAAGCCACTTCCAAATGTGCAAACAAATCTGACCAAGAATGCAAAGTGTTGAAAATAAAGGTTTCAATGTTTGACACCATATTAACACAAATGTTGCATGAACATTGGCTAAAACACCCAAATGCCTACCCTTGGTATGATTGGACGAGGATGAGGGCGAGAGCGAGGGGTGGCTAGTGAAATGGTGAAGTGATAATATAGCTAGAGAGGGATGAGTGGAGGTGCAAGGTAAGTTGCTGTGAGTAAGAAGGTGCAGGAGTAGGGTAGGGAAGGCAGAGTGATGGAGAGGTGATGAGTGGCACAGCGGGATGAGGTTGAGTGTGGCTTTGCAGTAAGGTTGTGTGATCTACTGAGATCATTGAAAGGTTTGCGCCACTGCAGTCAGGTCCTCCTGATGACATCGCTGCTTGTGTAATGTGCAACCAGGCTGTATTGGTCTCTTCCACCCATTGGAAGGGAAGAATAAACATATGGAGGAAATCATGAGCGAGCCTGGGTGCAGCCATGCAGTTTGTGCAGTGCTTGCAGCATCTTAATGCTGTAGAACACTGACAACACAACTGTCAAATTTCATTTGGGTATGGTCCCTTTAAAGAAACTGGCCGATGACGAGTCATAAATGATGTCATCAGACCTGCTTCCTTCAATTGGCGGGCTTAGCAAGCCCAATCAGGGGGAAATGATTTTGGACAGCGGGATGGAGCCACCAGCGAGGCCGGGACCCGCCATCGACATCGCCCGCTGAGTTTGATAAAATCCAGCCCATAAAGTTTGCACACTACAAGGTTTGATGGGAATTAAGATAAAACAAGTTGCCAAAACCCAGCTAGGTGATGGATTGAAATTGGCTGATAAGGCACTTTACAAATTAGCTGCAAACTCAATTATCTTTGTGTTATGTTCCCTTCCAGCATAAAAAATATTAAATATGTGCACATTGGTGAAGTGTATACCAAACAACTCTAACAACAAGTGCGTTGTTATGTGGTCATTGGGGGTTACCGGATTATTATTCCAGCATTTTACAAATATTGGGGGAGCAATCGAGTTATGGTTGACAATTTCTGTTCGACAAGGGTATTAAGGATTATGGTACTAAGGAGGGTAGATGGTGTTAAGATCTAGATCAGCCATGATATAAATGAATGGTGGATCAGGCTGGAGGGGCTGAATGGCCTGCACCTGTTCCTATGACTGCGTATTCAAATTGCACAAGTTCAGAAAATTGGTCTGCACCAATACCGAACTTGGAAGAGCAAATCACAAGGTCAGAGACATTTCCCCAGGGTGGTTCAGCCCAGTGTTGTGTTGTGTCCTGACATCAGATTCAGGCTGCATTAACATTAGAGCTATTATAAGGGTGCCTAATGAAACTGTTTCGCATTGATGCTACAGTTTATCTTGCTCCCTTGGGCAACTCTCTGGAGTGGACATCATTTCACATGCAGCCACAGAGATTGGGCTAGGTTTTCCACGAGATGGCCATCGCCCCGAAAAATGGGCCTTGTTCCAGCAATGTACGACATCTCAGCCTTAGTGATCGCTGGAACATGGCCCATTTTTTTTAGTGATTTTCCACTCGGCCATAGACCAGCGATATGGAATGGTTGATCTGAAAGTTCGCCGATGTTACGTTCACCCACCGAATGTGGAAGGCAAAAGCTTCTCGAGCAAAGGGCTTCTTCACATGCATGGTTTTTTTTTCCGGCCGACTGGCTTTCCTGTGCTTCGGGAGGTCAGGGGTCATCCACACATGCGCAGAAGACACAGGGAAGGGCAGAGAGAGAGGAGATAGAGAGGAGGAAGCCAGAGAGCAAAGAGAGGAGAGGGAATACTTAATCGACAATCTTGAGCACATTAAAGTTAAAAATAATTGCAAAAATGTCTGCGGAAGGAGATTCGGAGAGAAAAGGGCAAAGCCCTTAAATGAAGAAGCCAATGAGGCCCTAGTTAACGCGATGCATTCCAGGTGGGCCGACTTGACTCGGGCTGTGCATGGGAAACCTCCACCCCGTGTATGCCGAAAAATTTGGCGTGAGATTACCGATGTCGTCTTGTCTGCATCCCATGAGGCGAGGGGGGCAGACCAGTGCCGAAAACGATGGAATAGCTTGGTCAACGCAGCAAGAGTAAGTTGCATTTTATATTTAATATTTTACTGATCCTCCGAATTTCAAAATGGCGTCCGTACTGCCCATTTCCTTTAGTAAAGCCCGGGAAAAGTAACTATTACCCAGCTATGTTCTCGGCGAGCAATCAGCCGGGCCATGTGATGGCGATGTGCTGAAACTTCAAATCGGCCATATGTGGACAATCAGCTCGGCGATCAGCTGGGCGAAGTGAGCCGATACTTGGAGGCATTTTTTTCCGGCGATGTTTCTGGCCTAGTTTCCAATCTTTGCTCAAAATGGGCGATAGAGGTCCATTTTGGGCGATATATGGGCAATATAAAATGGAAAGTCTAGCCCCTAGAGTTTATCCGGGTGAATAATTGTTTACTGATTTTTCTTCAAGGCAGGTGTGGTTCTTCAAATTTTATGTCAAATAATTGACCAATTTGTACTCTTCATATGAGCTGAATTGCGAAAATACTTCAGATGAAAACAATAGCTGGGGTTAAAATTCCCACTTTTTGCAAGTGTCTAATGAGTAATTTCAATTACAATAGGCCTTTCTTATTGATCCTTGTAAAACGAAGCAGCAGTATGTTACTATGTGAACATTTAAGCCCAACTTATAGTTATCAGCACTTGTCTGTGTTTATAATAAAATGAATCATGAATTGAATTACAATTTTGAGAAAGCTCTTTAGCAATTCCTGAATAAAGTGATATTTTAATCAATCTCTACTTCTCAGATAACCCAATTAAATCAGCTGCCTGAAATGTGATCTTCAGTGAAACAGTTATGTGAGGCCATACACATGTTTTTGCAATATCTAACTACCACAGAACTTGGTCATTTATTTAAATCTGCAACAGGAAAATGTCATTAGACTCATCAAACAAAAATCAAGCAGTGCTTTTATATCCTTAATATCCTTATCAAAGGTGTCAACTGATCCTTTAACTTTAGTCAAATTTTACCAGTAAGAAATTTATATAACGCCTTTCATGACCGCTGGATGTCCAAAATGCTTTACAGCCAATGAAGTAGTTTTTGAAGCTCCCACAACAGCAATGTGATAATGACCAGATCATCTGTTTTCGTGATGTTGATTGAGGGATAAATATTGGCCAGTACACCAGGGATAACTCCACTGCTCTTCTTTGAAATAGTGTTCACCTGAGAGAACAGACCGGGCCTCAGTTTAACGTCTCATCCGAAAGACGGCACCTCCAGCAGTAAAGTAATGAATACATGGTAACACATTTCCTCTTTTTTTTGTGTGGTATCTGACATTATCGAGGTGACTCCTGGCATTCCTTTTCTGGTCCCAACCTCTGGTTGTTCCATGGCCATTGGTATTGTATCTCTCATTAGGTACACAAGTTACATTTTTGGATTTTTTTTAAAAGAAAGAAAAACAGACTACAGGTATTTGAAAATGAGTTATGTTTAGTAGTTTTTTTAATGTAAGTTTAAGTGTGTTCAAACTGGTCTCGAATTCTCCTTACAGCCATGTATTGCAATTGCTTAGACAAACAGGTGTCTGTTAAAAAGCCAAGTGTTGAAGATATATTTACACAAGTAATTGGGGACAATAGTTAATTTATCATCCCACCTCAGGCTTCCTCTGGTCATCGAAAAACCCATATTCAAAATCAGCCAGGATGGCTTACTGAGAGCAAGGCAATAAAAGCTCATCAACTGATTCTAAGACGAGGCCAAACAAACATGCAGAAGCTTTGGTCTGTTCCAATGCTGGACTAGCCAAGTGAAGTATTAATCATCCCATTAATCAGGGCAAGGCAGCATAGCTTATTATTTTGATTATTCATGAAAAGGGGTTTTAAGTGTAAGAGAAAATTGGCATTAGGGATATAAGCAAAATAAGGTTTAAAGTGTCAGCTTCTACATCGGATCAGCAAAAGGAGCAAAAGGTCTGTAGCTGACCCCACACATTCTGAAATATTCCAGTACCAAGGATCCAGAGGCCTCTGATTCAACATTGATGTACTAGGACACTAGATAACATTAAGGTGCATCCAGTCCGACAAGATAAGACACCATGGAAGACTCTAAACAGATACTGATAAGATTCTGTGAAAGGACTCTAAACAGACTTTTAGGCGCCATGTATGATCAGCAAATTCTAACCCAATGAGGTCATCCCAGTTAAGAGCCAAGGTTGCCTTGAGATCCTGGTCTGTCGATCCAAAATATTACTGATAAGGTAACCCAATTAGAAATCAAGGGAGGTCATACTAGGGGGCGAAGGGGTCTATGAAATGTATAAATGGTGTATGATTTTGCTATTCAGAGAACATCTCCACTCACAGGCGGCTGTGATGAGAAGTATTCCCAGATGTCCGCAATTAAAGATCGTTATACCTTGCCATCCATCTCCATCTACTAACTTCAAGGGCTGCTACGCGGTTGGGACGAGCGTCGAAGAGAAGCCTTCCCATTTTTCCCCTTCACTAAGGTATGTGAAATGATCTTTGATTCTAACAGTTTCTCTGTATATTCACTCGTGGTCTGTAAAGATAAAGCAGGTTCACCTATTGAAAGGCTGGAGAAGGGCATTTGGTGGTAAATATCCAAACTGAATCTTTGATTTGGCACTGGATTGGTTGTCGGTAGGAGGTCAGCGTGGATTTGTGAAAGGTATTTCATGTCTGACTAATCTGCCTGAATTTTTGGAGGGTCACTAGCATGGTGGATCGGAGTGTATCTTTGGGTGCTGTTTGTGTAGACCTCCGGAAGGCATTTGATAAGGTTCCGCAGATGAGATGAGCAAAAATTAGTATGCATGGAATGGAATGGATTTGGGTTGGCAATTGGTTGGAGAGGTAGGAGTCAGAGAGCAGGGATAAAGGGAATGTTCGGTGATTGACAGAAAGTGGCAAGTGGTGTTCCCCAGGGATCTGTACCAGAGTCTCAGCTTTTCATCATATATTAATGACATGGCTGAAGGAATAGAGAGTTGTGTATCCAATTTTGCAGATGACACGACATTAGAAGACACCCTTAGGTGTGTAGATGGGAGCAGGAAGTTACAAAGGAACATAGACTCAGTAAATTAATGAGTAAAAAGTGGTCATATGGAGTTCAATGTGGAAGTGCAAGGTACCACTTTATACCTGAGAAAGAGAAATCGGAATATTTTCTTAATGGTGAGAGATTAGGGGCTGTGGAAGGGCAAAAGGGATTTGGGTGTCCAGGTACACAAATCACTAAAAGCGAGTGCATAGACACAAAAAGTTATGTAAATTCTAATGGAATGTTGACCTTCATCTCAAGGGTGTGATATTCAAAACTGAGGATGTGATGTTTCAGTTCTGTACAGAACTTGGTCACACCTCATCTTAAGTACTGCATTCGGTTTTGAGCACCAAACCTCAGGAAAGATATTGCCAGAATCACCAGAGCGATACTAGGATTTCAAGGCTTGTAATTCCTTGAATTTAGAAGGTTGTGGGGTGATGCAATCAAGGTAATTAAAATGATAGAGATTTGATAGGGTAGATACAGAGAAACTATTTCCTCTGTGTGGGATTTCCAGAACAAGGGGGCATAATCTTAAAAGTAGACTCCACCATTTAGGAGTGAAATCAAGAACCTCTTCATCACACATACAGTAAGGGAAACTTGGAACTCTCTCCCCCAAAAGGCTGCAGATGCTGGGTCAATTGAAATGTTTAAGACTGAGCTTGATGCATCTTTGTTAGGCAAGGGTATCGAGGGTTAGGGACGAAGGCGGGTAAATCAAGTTGAGTTACAGATCATCCATGATCTAATTAAATGGTGGAACAGGCTCGAGTGGGCTGATTGGTCTCTTCCTGTTCCTAAAGTCTCTGCAATTGTCAATGGTTTCTTTTTCTGAATCTGGTGCAGGAACTTGCTTCATTCTTCCCCCTCCCTTACCTGTGGCATGAAGGCCAAATATATTGTAACCTAATGCAGCCCAGATTGCACATCAAACCCCTACCCCTTTTTGGTTATATTGTTTGTTTCTGTATTAGCCAGCCAGTTTATCAACAAAAGAAATTTGTTGTTCATCTATTTTCACAGAATTACATCAAATTCACAGCACAGAAACAGACCATTCAGGCCAACAGGTCAATGCCGGTATTTATGCCTCCTCCCATCCTATCAACATATCCTTCTATTTCTTCTCCCTCATGTGCTTACTAGCTCTCCTTTAAATGCATCCATGCTATTCACCTCAACCACTCCATGTGGTAGTGAGTTCCACATTCTCACCCCTCTCTGGGCAAAGAAGTTTCGTCTGAATTGCTTATTGGATTTATTCGTGACTATCTTGTATTGATGGCCCCTAGTTTTGGACTCGCCCACAAGTGGAAACAACTTCTCTATGCCTACTCTAGTGAACTCCTCGTAATTTTGAAGACCTCTATCAGGTCACCGCTCAGTCTTTTCTAGTGAAAAGAATCTCAACTGTTCAATTTTCCTCTGAGTTCTGGTGCCAAATTTGCAATTATTTTTTGAACTTTCTCCAGTGCTTCTATATCGAGGCAATGACTAGACTCAAATCAAAATTCTGTTAATACAGACACAGAATAAATTGTGTTTAGATTAAATACTAAAGTAGCTGCTCTAGATGTGAAGTAAGAGTGTAGTTCATCTTTGATGCTGATAAGTTCAATGTAGGATATACTATTTAACTGAACAAGCTGAGAACATCATTCAGCTTGTGGAAGACAACTTTCTCTGAAAACCTCGAACCGAGACAGGCAGATACAATAGATTAACACATGTGAATTATATAGACACAGACAGTGAACAACAAGGCTGCCATTCAAAGGCTCAGGGAATGCTTTAAATCAACTGCTCTCGTCTCGATTCTCGAAGCCCTGACTGAGTAGTGATCCACAACTCACCGCAGCTTTTTTTTTTTAAGATTATGTAATGCTCATCCAGTTGAAATGCATAATCCTTTGTATTTCTGCCATGCCCAGTTAGTTTCTAACGTGTATGTCATATTGTATAACACTTAGTGAGAGATTGAAGTGACCTATCACAGCAATCTCTGCTTATTATAATATTGAATAACTTACACGATCACATTATAAATATCGTGACATTCTCAGCAACAGTTTCTTTACCAGGAATTTTTCAATTCAAATATAACCCAGAGTATGAACGACTCGGGAATATGATGGACTTTGCAACTAAGGTGGCAGTGATACAAGCTACAACAAATAATTTTACAATATTTACGCAATAATAACTTGTTAAACTGGAGGGCAAATAGCAGCTTTGTACCTTGTCTGAGGAAAGAACGGGCATGTTGGAGTCATTTAATTTCTTTCACCTATTTCACGGGCGAGGTGAGGAGGAAGCTTAAGAGCTCTTAGTGTGGATCAGGGAGGGAAGGAGAGGAAGTGACTCAACCACTGCTGCCGAGACTACTTGAAGCACGCACCCCAGACTTTGCAAATCTTTTGCTCCTACCCATCTGGAAAAAGCCCTTAGCAAGCTGATATTTTCTTGACTTGGCATGAATGCAATTCTAAGCCAAGCACCAGTGGCTCAGCCACAGGAACCTTTCACTGACAGCCCGCACAAGATCTTTTGTTGTCTCCAGTCGTCTGGAAAATGTTCTCAGTGAGCTGGTGCCCTAATTTCGCAAGTTATGTGGTTCTGACACAACCCCCGCTGGCTCACGGTGTGTACCGTTTCTTATTTCTGGTCTTCTGGAAAAGATCCACAGGAAGCTGACAACTTCCAAGGTTAGCACGGAAACAATTTCTGGTCAGATGCAGTGGTCCAGTCCTCGCCTTGTGTAACATGAATCCCACTTCTCATTGGGTGCTCAAGCCAAGATAACCTTAGTTTCACTCAATATAAGGAGCACTTGACCTTGGCCAAAAATGAGATAAATTAATTGTTGCACAATCAATGCCATCAGCAGTCGTTGAAGTGAATACTTTCCAAACCAACTTCTGCAAGCTCTTCCTGTTTTTAGCCTTCTGGTAAAGGTATGCAAACGTCACCACCTTCCCGTCGAGATTAAAAAAAAGAAAGACTTGCATTTATATAGCGCCTTTCACGACCACCGGACGTTTCAAAGTGTTTTACAGCCAATGCAGTACTTTTTGGAGAGTAGTCACTGTTGTAATGTAGGAAACACAGCAGCCAATTTGTTCGCAAACTCCCGCAAACAGCAATGTCATAATGACCAGATAATCTGCTTTTGTTGTTATGTTGATGGAGGGATAAATATTGGCCAGGACACCAGCGATAACGCCCCTGCTCTTCTTCAAAATAGTGCCATGGGATCTTTTAAGTCCATCTGACAGGGCAGATGGGGCCTCGGTTTACGTCTCATCGGAAAGACGACACCTCCGACAGTGCAGCACTCCCTCAGCACTGCACTGGAATGGAGTGTCACCCCAGATTTTTTTGTGCTTATGTCCCTGGAGTGAGACTTGAATCTACAACCTTCTGGCTCAGAGGTGAGTGTGCTACCCATTGAGCCATACAAAGTTTCAATGTAATGATTTAAAATTTAAGGGCTGGATTTTCAGCTCATTTGCGCCTCAGTTAGCTCAGCGGTGGGGCATTAAATGCTGTTTTTGGATTTCGCGCTTGGCTGGAGATTCGGGTATTGGTTAGCACCAGTGCAAAAACTTACCGCCCAGCCCTCCATTTTTAGCGTGATGGCGACGTCAATTGTCGTGCAATGCTGCTCTAGCATCCCGGATGGAACTTTCGGCCTTAATGCCTCATTTAACGCTCGCCCCAGGAAACGCCTGAAAATACCAGGCGGTCCCAGGGTGCGGCAAGCGGTATTGGCAGCATTTTTAAATGGAGGGATGAGGATGCTACATCGCAGGTCATATTGACTACAACGGTTGCACACATAACATTGAGTGAAGCTCCGACTTGCATTTATATAGCGCCTTTCACGATCACCAGACATTTCAAAGCATTTTTACAGCCAATGTATCAACCATTACAGTGCCCTCACAATTTCAGTGAGAGAATTTAAAGGGGCATTACTATTTCTCCAGTGTATCATGCTCCATGCAATTGCCAGGCGGTGTCAAGCTAGAAGATAGGCTCCTGGCCATGTTGACCGATGAATGATGAGAGGCCGAAGATGTCCGGGGAGGACGGCTTACCCCCCACGGATTTACAGGCACCAACGCTCAGACCTCAAGCTCTCTGAGGAGCAGTGTGTGAGAAGGCTGCGTTTCCGAAAGGAAGTGCTGACAGAGATATGCCATCTCCTACAGGCAGACCCATGCCTGCACCGCTCTGGAGGCAGCCTTCAATACTCCCCTCATTGTGGTGTGCTGCATGTTGCACAGCTTGGCCATCATGAGGGGCCAGGTATTACCAGTGGGGAGGAGGAGGACGACGAAGAGGAGTCTGGCATGGCCCCCATTGGATAGCGACACCATCCAATGGGGGAGGCAGCGTAGAGATGCTGACGGACCAACACTCGCACGTCGCCAGCTCGTAATTGACTGGTTCTCCTAACTGGAGGAAACTGCGAGATGGAGCTAATACTGGACACGCTATGTGTCCCCATAAAGGCACATCTCCGGTGAACGTTGGAATGATGCAAAACACCAATGGCAAATCATGAGTCATAAATTTTACTGCAACAAAGTCATAAAAACACCCCCTACCAAAATAAAATCATACAATATACAACGTTATGTTGCAGCACAGTAAACAACAATGAAACTTCTTTACTGTCGCAAGTTCCGGCTTGGGCGCACAAAGTCCGTTGTATAACGCCTGACTTAACGACAACACTCTTGCAACTTTCATTTTCACCAAAACTTGCAGTCGAAGGCGCAAACTATTTTCAGGCGCTAACTTTAACGCCCTGCTGTGATTAATACCCCAAAATCCAAAAAGCCCAAAATCCAGCCCGAAATGTTTAAATAGAATCAGATAATGAAGCAGTTCTGAATCAGAATAGCTTGAAAGGTTCTCTTCAAAACCAGTATGTTTAACCTGTAAAGTGCAGATCCTTACTGTAAAACGGTGATGGAGCATTCAATTCAATAGGGCATCATGTGTGTTTGACTTTCTAAATATTCCGTAGATGTGGTACCAGATGTTTGGCATCAGACCAAAGGTACAATTAGGAATCAATTGCTGGCCGTGTAGCACCGAGATGACATTGCAACAGCATAAATATAGTCTGTTCTATGAATTGTAGTTTTTTCAGTGATAAATTTGCAATCAAGATATGGGATGTCTCTGCTTGGACAATACAATTGTTATCTCCATCAAGCACTGCGAGGTCAGCTGTAGTATGGATTGGAGGAAGGCTAAAGCTTCATCTAATCTGCCTCAAAAATACTCCTGGAGCCCAACCACTTTAGTAATAGGTTCCACTTCCCATACCAGACAGCCACAGGGCCTCCGAGTAGGATCATCAATTCAGCATCGCAGAATGCAAAGTATGGGCTATTTAGTGCTGTAAACTTGCATTAAAAGCTTAGTCATGTTTACTCCAAATGCATTTTCCCAAAGAGCCTTAAGATCAGAAGCAGCAGACGTCCAGCGTATCAGCTTGGTTACCAAGTTATTCTGGGTTTCAGTCAAAATAGTTGCAAATTTGAAATTCTTTGTTGGAAAAAAAAAAGACATCTGGAATATACACAAAAATTTAATTATGAATTTTGCTATTACATTATTAAAACAATAATGTTTTCTGGCTTCTTGTATATCCCAGGTAGGTTTATTGCAAGGTTTTTTTTGAGGGTATGAATCTCCATAGCTTCTCCTTTTCCCCAGCTGGCCCAGTTATCGTCTGCGCTGTCAGGTGAAGACAGGATCAGGTTCTTCTGTGGTGTTCCACCACCAGTGTTGAATGCTCCAATACTTGTTGTCTAAGTTCACAACTGAATAGCCACTTGGCAAAAATGGTGGTGTTATCAGCAAGCATCCCGAGAACCATACTCCAAACACGAGTCATCACCAAATACCCCTGGAAGCATACTCCATTTGAGTGACTTCCAGAAGAGGTGGGGAGAATATTGGAACAATGAATCAGCAAAGAGAATCAATAAATAAGTACAGTCATAGAATCATAGAAGTTTACAGCATGGAAGGAGGTCATTTCGGCCCATCATGTCTGTGCCAGCCAACAAGAGGCTATCCAACCCAATGCCACTTTCAGCTCTAGGTCCACAACTCTGCAGGTTACGGCACTTCAGGTGCACATCCAAGTACTTTTTAAATGTGGTGAGAGTTTCTGCCTCTACCACCCTTTCAGGCAGTGAGTTCCAGAACCCCACAACCCTCTGTGTTTAGAAATTTCCCCTCAAATCCCCTCTAAACCTTCTACCAATTACTTGAAATTTATGCCCCCTGTTGTTGACCCCTCTGCTAAGGGAAATAGGCCCTTTCTATCCACTATATCTAGGCCCCTCATAATTTTATACACCTCAATGTGGCCTCCCCTCAGCCTCCTCTGTTCCAATGAAAACAAATCCCGCCTATCTAATCTGTCCTCATAGCTTAGATTAGAGATTAATGTGCAAAGTTAAAGCACATGGGATTGGGAGTTAGTGTGCTGACATGGATTGAGAACTGGTTGTCAGACAGGAAGCAAAGAGTAGGAGTAAATGGGGACTTTTCAGAATGGCAGGCAGTGACTAGTGGGGTACCGCAAGGTTCTGTGCTGGGGCCCCAGCTGTTTACACTGTACATTAATGATTTAGACGAGGGGATTAAATGTAGTATCTCCAAATTTGCGGATGACACTAAGTTGGGTGGCAGTGTGAGCTGCAAGGAGGATTCTATGAGGCTGCAGAGCGACTTGGATAGGTTAGGTGAGTGGGCAAATGCATGGCAGATGAAGTATAATGTGGATAAATGTGAGGTTATCCACTTTGGTGGTAAAAACAGAGAGACAGACTATTATCTGAATGGTGACAGATTAGGAAAAGGGGAGGTGCAAAGAGACCTGGGTGTCATGGTACATCAGTCATTGAAGGTTGGCATGCAGGTACAGCAGGCGGTTAAGAAAGCAAATGGCATGTTGGCCTTCATAGCGAGGGGATTTGAGTACAAGGGCAGGGAGGTGTGCTACAATTGTACAGGGCCTTGGTGAGGCCACACCTGGAGTATTGTGTACAGTTTTAGTCTCCTAACCTGAGGAAGGACATTCTTGCTATTGAGGGAGTGCAGCGAAGGTTCACCAGACTGATTCCCGGGATGGCGGGACTGACCTATCAAGAAAGACTGGATCAACTGGGCTTGTATTCACTGGAGTTCAGAAGAATGAGAGGGGACCTCATAGAAACGTTTAAAATTCTGACAGGGTTAGACAGGTTAGATGCAGGAAGAATGTTCCTAATGTTGGGGAAGTCCAGAACCAGGGGACACAGTCTAAGGATAAGGGGGAAGCCATTTAGGACCGAGATGAGGAGGAATTTCTTCACCCAGAGAGTGGAATTCTCTACCACAGAAAGTTGTTGAGGCCAATTCACTAAATATATTCAAAAAGGAGTTAGATGAAGTCCTTACTACTAGGGGAATCAAGGGTATGGTAAGGAAGCAGGAATGGGGTACTGAAGTTGCATGTTCAGCCATGAACTCATTGAATGGCGGTGCAGGCTAGAAGGGCCGAATGGCCTACTCCTGCACCTATTTTCTATGTTTCTATGTTTCCACTCCCGGCAACATCCTCATAAATCTCCTCTGTACCCTCTCCAGTGCAATCACATTCTTCCTGTAATGCGGTGACTAGAACTGCACGCAGTACTCCAGTGTTTTATACAATTCAAGCATAACCCCCCTGCGCTTGTATTCTATGCCTCGGCTAATAAAGGTAAGCATTCCGTATGCCTCTTAACCACCTTATCCACCTGGCCTGTTACTTTCAGGGATCTGTGGACATGCACTTTAAGGTCCCTTTGTTCCTCTACACTTCTTAGTATCCCACCATTTAATGTGCATTCCATTTCCTTGTTAGCCTTCCCAAAATGCATTACCTCACATTTCTCTGGATTAAATTCCATTTGCCACTGTTCTGCCCACCTGATTGATATCTTCCTGCAGTCCGCAGCTTTCTTCTTCATTATCAACCATTCAGCAGATTGTCAAGTGTTTTCT
Organism: Pristiophorus japonicus; assembly: GCF_044704955.1. Classification (NCBI taxonomy): domain Eukaryota; kingdom Metazoa; phylum Chordata; class Chondrichthyes; family Pristiophoridae; genus Pristiophorus; species Pristiophorus japonicus. Next base: position 185,818,376 of record NC_091987.1, on the reverse strand, counting down.
AGCCCATTTTTATATAAAGGGGTCTTTGCTTCAGCAGAGGTTTCATGTTAAATTACCTGACAGCCACAAGGATCAGATTATAATAAGGATTCACTGAAATTAAATTTAACCAAATTCTACACACAGCTAATTTGATTCCATTCAAGTTGAAAACAATATAAATAACCAGTGGAGGTGTAAATTCTGTTTTGTTTTTCATTTTTAAATTAATCACATTCTTTTCAGGCAAACACTATTGGATTTTCTGGGGGAAACTCCCAATTGCAAACTATCTGTGTAAAAGTAAATCTATCATTTTAATGCTATTAGGAGAAGACCAATCTTAACCAGGCAGAGAGGAGATTATGCTCTCTTGGCCGGGTTTTAGTTTGAAGTAAGTTGAACATCGTGATACTGAAAGGATAATCAGACCTGTGATATTAATGAATGGGTAAACCTACCATTGGGCAAGATGGAGCCATGTTGCACTTTAAATGTTATCCAATTTGAGAAAATCTGTATATTTATCACACAAGCAATTGGAAGAGCCAGGTAAGAAGAATAAAAGGTCTAAACAGATACAGAGATATTTGAATTTGGAGATCTTTTGAGATAGACAATCACTTTTACCAGATGCAAAACCAACTAGGATGTTTCCACTTGTGGGGAGGAGCATAACTAGAGGCCATCAATATAAGAGTCACCAAGAAATCCAATCTGGAATTCAGAAGAAACTTCTTTACCCAAAGAGTGGTGAGAATGTGGTTGAAGCGAAAAGTATAGAAGCATTTAAGATGAGGCTAGACAAGCATATGAGGGAGAAGTGAAGAGAAAAAGACTTGGATTTATATTGCGCCTTTCATGACCATCGCAAGGCGCTTTACAGCCAATGAAGTACTTTTGAAGTGTAGTCACTGTTGTAATGTGGGAAACACTGCAGCCAACTTGCGCACAGCAAAACTCCCACGAACAGCAATGTGATAATGACCAGATAATCTGTTTTTGTTATGTTGACTGAGAGATAAATATTGGCCAGGACACAAGGGATAACTACCCTGCTCTTCATAGAAATAGTGCCGTGGGATCTTTTACGTCCACCTGAGGGGGTAGAAGGGGGGCCTTGATTTTACATCGCATCTGAAAGATGCACCTCGAACAATGCAGCACTCCTGAAGCACTGCAGGAGTGTCAGCCCATATTTATATGCTCAAGTTCCTGGAGTGGGACTTGAACCCACAACCTTCTGACTCAGAAGCAAATGTGCTACCCTCTGAGCCACAGCTGACAAGAGAGGGTTATACTGGTAGTTTTCGATGAGGAAAGATGGGAGAAGGCTCGAGTGGAACATAAACGGCATGGACTGTGGCCGAATGGCCTGTTTCTGTGCCATATATCCGATATAATTTATAATAAGCTTTGTTCCAAATTTGTATATTACAGCTGTCATGTATTCAACCAGCATTGTAACCCATGTATAAACTGACCTAAGTTGTACACCGTGAGAACACTGACCACTAGGTGGGAGACACTCCTAACCTGGACCTTCAGGTATAAAAGGGGAAGCTCCACCCACCTTCATCACTTGAGTGCTAAGGAATAAAGGACAGGTCACAGACTGACCTCTCAAGCATGGGCCTCGTGTGCATTTATACTGTGTCGTAAGGACGTATCAATGGCGACAAGAAACTGGGATTTAAACCACGCGAGCATGGCCACTAGCAGAACAGACGAGAGGTACTGTGTTAAGGAATGGTTGGGACAGAGATTCAACATTGTTAAAGCAGCACACAGTTCTCCAGGCAGACAAGGGCAGTCAGGCATGCCCCAACATGTAGTCGAACCCAGAGGGGGAGTTCGATAGAGACAATGGCAAGCTGAACAGCGATTCACGCAATTGCAAGGGACAATGTGGCCAGTAATGGGGCCATCAACACCTGTTAATGGTGCACTCAAGGACAATAACAGGGGCAGTCAGGGACGATCGACTGGCAAGGGACCTTTTGTTTCAAACCGCAACTCATGCTGGAGGCGTGGAGGCATACATTCATCCGGAGTTTGCAGAGATGAGCAAAATACCTGCAGAAATTGCTGAAATGGACACTGGGGGAAATCGCTGGAAGCTGAAGTTCAGCGAGTTCATGTGGAGCACGTATACAGTTCATACACCAGGACGCCACCGATAATGATGAAAGTGCTCCTCAATGGCATCCCAGTATCAATGGAGTTAGACACGGGTGCCAGCCAGTCCCTGATGGATATCAAACAGTTCGAAAAGTTGTGGGCATCCAAGGCCAGGAGGCCAAAATTATCGCAATTGACGCACAGCTACGGACATACACAAAGCAGATCATTCCGGTGCTAGGCAGCGCCATGGTAGTCGTGACCCACAAAGATTCAGAGAACAGGTTGCCACTCTGGATTGTCCCAGGGGACGGTCCCGCACTACTGGGGAGGAGTTGGCTTGCTGTCATGAACTGGAAATGGGGCGATGTCAATGCAATTTCCTCTGTGGAGCGAGTATCATGCTCACAGGTCCTGGACAAATTTGACTCATTATTTCAACCCAGCATTGGCACATTCATGGGGGCCAAGGTAGTGATTCACATAAACCCGGACGCCAGACCAGTACACCACAAGGCCAGAGCGGTGCCGTACGTGAGGCGGGAAAAGATAGAAGGCGAATTGGACCGCCTGTTGAGGGAAGGCATCATCTCGCCAGTCGAATTCAGTGACTGGGCGAGCCCGATTGTGCCGGTGCTCAAGGCGGATGGGTCGGTCAGGATATGTGGCGATTACAAGGACACCATCAATCGGGTGTCACTCCAAGACCAGTACCTGCTGCCGAGAGCGGAGGACCTCTTTGCGACGCTATCCGGTGGCAAACTTTTTTCAAAATTGGACCTGACCTCAGCTTACATGACCCAGGAGCTGGCGAGTGAGTCGAAGAAGCTGACCACCATCACGACACACAAGGGGTTATTTGAGTACAACAGATGTCCGTTCGGGATTCGCTCGGCCGCCGCGATCTTCCAACGAAATATGGAAAGCCTCCTCAAGTCGATTCCAGGGACGGTGGTTTTTCAGGACGACATCCTCATTACGGGTTACAATACTGAAGAACACCTCCACAACCTGGAGGAGGTGCTACGCAGACTGGACCGGGTAGGTCTGTGACTGAAAAAGGCGAAATGTGTCTTCCTAGTTCCAGAGGTAGAATTCCTGGGGATGAGGGTAGCAGCAGACGGGATCAGCCCTACTGCATCCAAGACGGAAACGATCCAGAGAGCACCCAGACCCCGTAACACGACGGAGCTGCGTTCGTTCCTGGGGCTCCTGAACTATTTTGGTAACTTTCTTCCCAAATTGAGCACGCTGCTAGAGCTGCTACACGTGCTCCTACGCAAAGGTCGCGAATGGGTCTGGGGGGACAGCCAGGAAAGGGCTTTTAATAGAGCACGCAATTTGTTATGTTCCAACAATCTGTTAACGCTATATGACCCATGTAAGAAACTTGTGTTAACGTGCGATGCATCGTCCTATGGTGTCAGGTATGTGTTGCAGCATGTCAATGCCAAGGGTCAGTTACAGCCAGTAGCTTATGCCTCCAGGAGTCTGTCCCAGGCAGAAAGGGGCTACGGGATGGTAGAAAAGGAGGCACTCGCATGTGTATATGCGGTAAAGAAAATGCACCAGTACCTGTTTGGCAGGAAATTTGAGCTGGAGACAGATCACAAACCCCTAACGTCCCTTTTGGCCGACAACAAGGCCATAAATGCAAACGCATCGGCCCGCATACAGAGGTGGGCACTCACGTTAGCTGCCTATGACTACACAATTCGGCACAGACCGGGCACCGAAAACTGCGCCAATGCACTCAGCAAGCTTCCACTAGCCACCACTGAGGGGGCTACCGAGCATGGTGCTGAGATGGTCATGGCTGTTGAAGCTTTTGGAAGCGAAGGCTCACCCGTGACAGCTCATCAGATTAAAGTCTGGACAAATAGAGACCCGCTATTGTCTCTAGTCAAGAAATGTGTCCTGAATGGGGACCGGGCAGCCACGTACAGGGCATGCCCTGAGAAATTTAAACCATTTCACAGGCGCAAGGATGAACTCTCGATTCAGGCCGATTCCCTACTGTGGGGAAACCGCGTAGTCATGCCCCAGATGGGCAGAGAGGTGTTCATCAGAGAACTCCACAATGGGCACCCGGGCATTGTCACGATGAAGGCAATTGCCAGGTCACACGTTTGGTGGCCAGGGATAGATGCAGATCTGGAACTTTGTGTTCGCAGGTGCAACACGTGTGCCCAGCTGGGCCATGCGCCCAGGGAAGCCCCCCTTAGCCCCTGGCCATGGCCCGCCAAGCCTTGGTCATGCATCCATGTGGACTACGCAGGTCCTTTCATGGGGAAAATGTTTTTGGTTGTAGTAAACGCCTACTCCAAATGGATCGAGTGTGACATTTTTAATTCAAGCACATCCTCTGCCACGGTAGAAAGTCTACGGGCAATGTTCGCCGCCCACGGTCTACCGGACATCTTGGTCAGCGACAATGGCTCGTGCTTCACAAGCACTGAATTCCAGGACTTCATGGCAGGCAATGGAATTAACCATGTTAGAACGGCACCGTTCAAGCCGGCCTCAAACGGCCAGGCAGAACGAGCAGTGCAGATAATCAAACAGGGGATGCTCAGATTCCAAGGGGGTTCCCTACAAACCCGCTTATCACGCCTCCTGTTGGCCTATAGATCCCGACCACACTCGCTCACAGGGGTTCCACCCGCAGAGTTACTAATGAAAAGGACGCTCAAAACCCGATTATCCCTTATACACCCCACCATGAAAGAAATTGTCGAGAGCAGGCGCCAGTCACAATATCACTACCATGACAGGAATGCGAGGGCGCGATGTATTGATGTAAATGATCCAGTTTTTGTCCTCAACTACGCTGCAGAGCCCAAATGACTCGCAAGCACTGTGATTGCCAAAGAGGGAAATAAGATTCTGGTAGTTAAACTTACCAATGGACAAATCTGCCGCAAACATGTGGATCAAACAAAAAGGAGGTTCAGCAACCCATCGAAGAAGCAGAGGAAGAACACGATATAGAGTTCACTCCACCACAGGTGACCGAACACCGGAACCAAAGGGAGGAGAGCCCAGTCACTGTGGGCAGTCCGGACAAACCTGAGGCACTGCAAACAGCAGACACTCAGGCCAGCGCCCAACAACCGGAGCCCCAACTCAGGCACTCTACAAGGGAGCGTAAACCACCAGAGAGACTCAACCTGTGATCCCATAAGACTTTGGGGGGGGAGGTGATGTCATGTATTCAACCAGCATTGTAACCCATGTATAAACTGACCTAAGTTGTACACCGTGAGAACACTGACCACTAGGTGGGAGACACTCCTAACCTGGACCTTCAGGTATAAAAGGGGAAGCTCCACCCACCTTCATCACTTGAGTACAAAGGAATAAAGGACAGGTCACAGACTGACCTTCTCTCAAGCATGGGCCTCGTGTGCATTTATACTGTGTAGTAAGGACGTATCAACAGCAGTCCATTGTACATCGATATTATATACACAATCAAGCTTTGAGATTCCCTCTCTAGTATAAATGGAAAGAAACCCAATATAACCTCTCTTCAAATTACACAATTTGCTCACATGAGATGGCCGTATGCCATCAGTCAACTCATTCCTTGGAGGAATGAAGGAAAGGAGGGAGCAAGAACAGAACACACACTAATGGATAACTAAAAACAGCAAATTTGTATCAGAAGTTCCACGTCAGTAATTCACCTGGAGCATTAAATGGCATTGATAAATCACTTGAGCTTCTTTCTTGTGGTGTATAAGGTAATTTCAATCCTCGGTGTGTTACTACCTTGTAGCAGTGTGTTTGTGCATTTTTGTGTACATGCACATGCATTCATTTTCTTGGTTAATTGGACAATAAATTTGCAGTAAAGTTACAATCTTTCATGCTTCAATTCGAAGGAGAGCACCCAGCACGCTATCTAGACAGTGTTTCTGTTGGCATAATAAGGTAAATGAAATCACTCCATAAAAATAGACACATTCAGCAGTGGTTTCACGACAGTATCTGATCCTGAAGTTCAGAGGAGAGTTGGAAATGACTTAAGCTTTGGTGTCACAGTTCCTGGTGCCATATGAACTTTGCAATCACTCCCAGGCAGATGTTATTCTCTATTTCCAACCAAGATTTTTTGAAGGAATAATTGTCATGAAAAAACATACAATTCTATAGACATAGCAAGGGATAAATCAACCTTGCGGTGATATAAAGGTCAGCAAGCAATTACAACCCAATATAATGGTGTAAAATACAAACCCTAGTCAAGATCGCACATGCTGAATTCTTTGCTTTGTAGTGGATAAAAAGCCAATTGCAATTTCTCATTAAAACTACTGGGATCCTTAAAAGAAATGATGCTGATGCAGGGAAGGGTTAAATGATACTAAATGCCGAAAGTTGGCAGTGACCAAATTGCAGTGGCCTTTCGCAGCCTTCAGGTAACTAGCTGGAAATGATGGTCCCAGTGGAGAAATGAAATCCAGATGGGTTGTGCAAAGGAGGCAGATGATGCGCTCCACCAGATTACCACCCAGGCGTTGAAAACTGATATCTATCCCAGCGACTCCGAAAAAGTTTGCAAGAAGATTTTCTGGCTGGAATAACTTTTCAGAAGGTAACAGAATGAGGAAGACAGGGTTTCTCAGTAGGCAGACAGTTATAAATACAAAACGATGTAACAGATCCCTCTTGGGAGTTTATCCCATATCAAGTCATTTCCACTGCAAGGACACAAAAGTTTCTACAATTTCTTCCCCAAATAAAAATAAGACTGTGAAATGAAGAAATAAAATGTAGGCACTGGATTTATCTGGAAGCATCAGATTTATTTAATCCATATTCTGCTTAGTTATTAGAAAATTGGCCTCACACTCAGGCTGGAAATCTCTAATAATTTAAGCTTTGGTAATGGTGCTCCTTTTACCAACTGCAAATATTGAACAAGTCAAAGGCTTCATCTAATTTCAGAACACATAATTCCCTCTTTAAGGAATGTGTATTTTGTCAAAAGCACAATACTGCAAATGCTGTTTCCAGCATAGATCTCAGGAAGCAGGGAGAGCAGTGGCTCGAGGAACACGGACTACCATGACGATATCTGTGATCAAGGGTAGATCTGAAACAGTGTGGAATTTAAGCTGTGGAATCTAGGTGTAAGAAGTTGGAGACAGTTGCTGAGCAAAGACCTGTGGCTTTGAAAGTGAGTTTTGGCAGACACCTGATCAAATACAAGAGGGGAATTAGAAAGCAGTGTAGGTGAACAAGGTAAAAGAGAAAAGCAGAAATCCAGTCGGAGATAAGAGAACGTTTTCAGAATGGGTGTTCCTGGAAAATAATTTTGTCGGTTTGTCGGATTCTTGTAGGTTTAAGCAGAGACAAACAAGCAAGCCAGCTTAGTTAATTGGACAGCTAGTAAAAACTGGTTCCCTAAACAGGCCAGTGAGTCAGCCAGGAACAGGATAAAAAGAGGGGGCTTGGTGCAGACTTGCTAAGGTAAGGGTTTGGTAAGTGGGAGAGTTTGGGCAAGTGGGAGCGGGAGGTGTTGCTTTGTTTTGTTTTCCCCACCAGTGCTGACTCCCGACCTGGGAGGAAACGAAAACAAAGTGTGACGTCATAGTAAGAGATTCAGGGACATCGGATCGGCCTATAAAGGCTAGCTGGTGCAGCTGCAGCAGGGAGTGAAGGCAAAAAAGTAGAAAGAATCGAAAGGTGATGTCACAGCCAAGGGGGTAAGTGATTGGCTGGTGATTGGCGAGTAGTATTTGCTTTTTCTTTTCTTTATCAGTAAGTAACCTTCAGCATTATTGTTGCCAAGTTAAGTTAATCTAGGGGTTAAGTCATGGCAGGAGAGCTTGGACACGTGTTATGCTCCTCCTGTACGATGTGGGAAGTCAAGGACACTTCCAGTGTCCCTGCCGACTACATATGCGGAAAGTGTATCCGGCTGCAGCTCTTGACAGGCCGCATTGTGGCACTGGAGCTGCGGGTGGATTCACTCTGGAGCATCCATGATGCTGAGAATGACGTGAATAGCACGTTTAGTGAGTTGGTCTTACTGCAGGTAAAGGTTAGACAGCCAGATAGGGGATGGGTGACCAACAGGAAGAGCAGTGGAAGGAAGGTAGTGCAGGGGTCCCCTGTGGTCACCCCCCTGCAAAACAGATACACCGCTTTGGGTACTGTTGAGGGGGATGACTCATCAGGGGAGGGCAGCAGCAGCCAAGTCCATGGCACCGTGGGTGGCTCTGCTGCACAGGAGGGCAGGAAAAAGAGTGGGAGAGCTATAATGATAGGGGATTCTATTGTAAGGGGAATAGATAGACATTTTTGCGGCCGCAACTGAGACTCCAGGATGGTATGTTGCCTCCCTGGTGCAAGGGTTAAGGATGTCTCGGAGCGGGTGCAGGACATTTTGAAAAGGGAGGATAAACAGCCAGTTGTCATGGTGCATATAGGTAACAACGATATAGGTAAAAAATGGGATGAGGTCTGACAAGATGAATTTCGGGAGCTAGGAGCTAAATTAAAAAGTAGGACCTCAAAAGTACTAATCTCAGGATTGCTCCCAGTGACACGTGCTAGTTAGAGTAGGAATCGCAGGATAGCTCAGATGAATACGTAGCTTGATGAGTGGTGCAGAAGGGAGGAATTCAAATTCCTGGGACATTGGAACCGGTTCTGGGGAAGGTGGGATCAGTACAAACTGGACGGTCTGCACCTGGGCAGGACCGGAACCAATATCCTAGGGGGAGTGTTTGCTAGTGCTGTTGGGGAGGGATTAAACTAATATGGCAGAGGGATGGGAACCTATGCAGGAAGTCAGAGGGAAGTAGAATGGGGGCAGAAGCAAAAGATAGAAAGAAGAAAAGTAAAAGTGGAGGGCAGAGAAACCCAAGGCAAAAAGCAAAAAGGACCACATTACAGTAAAATCCTAAAGGGGCAAAGGGTATTAAAAAGACAAGCATGAAGGCTCTGTGCCTGAATGCGAGGAGTATTCGGAATAAGGTGGACGAATTAACTGCACAGATAGCAGTTAACGGATATGATGTAATTGGCATCACGGAGACATGACTCCAGGGTGACCAAGGTTGGGAACTCAACATCCAGGGGTATTCAACATTTAGGAAGGATAGACAGAAAGGAAAAGGAGGTGGGGTGGCGTTGCTGATTAAAGAGGAAATTAATGCAATAGTAAGGAAGGATATTAGCTTGGATGATGTGGAATCGGTATGGGTGGAGCTACGGAACACCAAAGGGCAGAAAACGCTAGTGGGAGTTGTGTACAGATCACCAAGCAGTAATAATGAGGATGGGGACAGCATCAAACAGGAAATTAGGGATGCGTGCAATAAAGGTACGGCAGTTATCATGGGCGACTTTAATCTACATATTGACTGGGCTAACCAAACTGATAGCAATGCGGTGGAGGAGGATTTCCTGGAATGTATTAGGGATGGTTTTCTAGACCAATATGTCGAGGAACCAACTAAAGGGCTGGCCATCCTAGACTGGGTGATGCGTAATGAGAAAGGACTAATTAACAATCTTGTTGTGCGAGGCCCCTTGGGGAAGAGTGACCATAATATGGTAGAATTCTTTATTAAGATGGAGAGTGGCACAGTTAATTCAGAGACTAAAATTCTGAACTTAGGGAAAAGTAACTTTGATGGTATGAGACGTGAATTGGCTAGAATAGACTGGCGAATGATACTTAAAGGGTTGATGGTAGATAGGCAATGGCAAACATTTAGAGATCACATGGATGAACTTCAACAATTGTACATCCCTCCCTGGAGTAAAACTAAAACAGGGAAGGTGGCTCAACCGTGGCTAACAAGGGAAATTAAGGATAGTGTTAAATCCAAGGACGAGACATATAAATTGGCCAGAAAAAGCAGCAAACCTGAGGACTGGGTGAATTTTGTAATACAGCAGAGGAGGACAAAGGTTTTAATTAGGAGGGGGAAATAGAGTATGAGAAAAAGCTTGCTGGGAACATAAAAACTGACTGCAAAAGCTTCTATAGATATGTGAAGAGAAAAAGATTAGTGGAAACAAACGTAGGTCCCTTGCAGTCAGATTCAGGTGAATTTATAATGGGGAACAAAGAAATGGCGGACCAGTTAAACAAGTGCTTTGATTCTGTTTTCACGAAGGAAGACACAAATAACCTTCCGGAAATACTCGGGGACCGAGGGTCTAGTGAGAAGGAGGAACTGAAGGATATCCTTTTAAAGCGGGAAATTGTGTTCGGAAAATTGATGGGATTGAAGGCCGATAAATCCCCGGGGCCTGATAGTCTGCATCCCAGAGTATTAAGGAAGTGGCCAGAGAATCGTGGATGCACTGGTGATCATTTTCCTACAGTCTATTGACTCTGGATCAGTTCCTACGGACTGGAGGGCAGCTAATGTAACACCATGGTTTAAAAAAGGAGGGACAGAGAAAATGGGTAATTATAGACCCGTTAGCCTGACATCAGTAGTGGGGAAAATGTTGGAATCAATTATTAAAGATGAAATAGCAGCACATTTGAAAAGCAGTGACAGGATTGGACCAAGTCAGCATGGATTTATGAAAGGGAAATCATGCTTGACAAATCTTCTGGAATTTTTTGAGGATGTAACTAGTAGAGTGCACAAGGGAGAACCAGTGGATGTGGTGTATTTGGACTTTCAAAAGGCTTTAGACAAGGTCCCACAGAAGAGATTGATGTGCAAAATCAAAGCACATGGTATTGGGGGTAATGTACTGATGTGGATAGAGAACTGGTTGGCAGACAGGAAGCAGAGAGTCGGGATAAACGGGTCCTTTTCAGAATGGCAGGCAGTGACTAGTGGAGTACCGCAGGGCTCGGTGCTGGGACCCCAGCTCTTTACAATATACATTAATGATTTAGATGAAGGAATTGAGTGTAATATCTCCAAGTTTGCAGATGACACTAAACTGGGTGGCGGTGTGAGCTGTGAGGAGGACGCTAAAAGGCTGCAGGGTGGCTTGGACAGGTTAGGTGAGTGGGCAAATGCATGGCAGATGCAGTATAATGTGGATAAATGTGAGGTTATCCATTTTGGTGGCAAAAAACACAAAGGCAGAATATTATCTGAACGGCAACAGGTTAGGAAAGGGGGAGGTACAATGAGACCTGCGTGTCATGGTTCATCTGTCATTGAAAGTTGGCATGCAGGTATAGCAGGCAGTGAAGAAGGCAAATGGTATATTGGCCTTCATAGCTAGGGGATTTGAGTATAGGAGCAGGGAGGTCTCACTATAGTTGTACAGGGCCTTGGTGAAGCGTCACCTGGAATATTGTGTTCAGTTTTGGTCTCCTAATCTGAGGAAGGACGTTCTTGCTATTGAGGGAGCGCAGCTAAGGTTCACCAGACTGATTCCTGGGATGGCGGGACTGACATATGAGTAGAGACTGGATCAACTGGGTCTTTATACACTGGAGTTTAGAAGGATGAGAGGAGATCTCACAGAAACTTACAAGATTCTGACAGGACTGGACAGGTTGGATGCAGGAAGAATGTTCCCGATGATGAGGAAGTCCAGAACCAGGGGACACAGTCTTAGGATAAGGAGTAGGCCATTTAGGACTGATATGAGGAGAAACTTCTTCACTCAGAGAGTTGTTAACCTGTGGAATTCCCTACCGCAGAGAGTTGTTGGTGCCAGTTCATTGGATATATTCAAGAGGGAGTTAGATATGGCCCTTACGGCTGAAGGGATCAAGGAGTATGGAGAGAAAGCAGGAAAAGGGTACTGAGGGAATGATCAGCCATGATCTTATTGAATGGTGGTGTAGGCTCGAAGGACCGCATGGCCTACTCCTGCACCTATTTTCTATGATTCTATGTTTCTATGTATTTGTTCGCCTTGCTGTTCTACCCATCCCACTAGATCTCAGTATTTTAAAAACCGGCTTGTACCAGAGTCACGATCCCAGCACACAAGCCCATTTGTTGCACAGAGTTTGAGGTTTCCAGTTAATTATCTGAAATAGTACACTATGTCGGTGAAACATCAGCAAGGCTTGGATTGTAAAAAGCATCGATAGATGTGCACAGAATGAACATTTGAAATTCCAGTTGCTCGCTCCACATGCACTGTGCCCGTCTCTTTCCAGGTTGAAATAATCAGTCTGCATTTTTCATTTAGCAGAAAATATGGTGCAGACCATCCACAGAGAGGACAAGTGGGACATCTGCTTGAGTTACTAATAAAGTAGGGAATGAGAGACAGAGAGAGACATCACAAAGAAGCAATGGAGCTCATCTTTGTATAAAAACAGACCACCTCCCCCAACACTGCATCTCACTGCCTTGTCGATGATTCCAGCATTTTTGTCTTCGCTTCTCTACCCAGATGATCATTCCAGGTATTCATCACTTTTTCAGTGAACTATTTCTTGACATCAGCCCTGAACTTGTTTCACAGCCCATCTGTAAATGGGAAAGGGGTAGGGAAAGATCAGAGGAGAAATGATGCCATCCTGATGGCTTGTCCTGGTAAAGTTTGATTGACAGCCTTCAGCACAGTCTATTGAAAGAAAATTTGACTGCGACTTCCAACTCAGATTGAAAGAAAATAAATTGGACCTCTGGCTTTCAATCTCCTTTTTTATTCTCCACTAATAATGATCAGTTTCTCTGTCTCATTGCTGTATGGTTTGCTGTTGCTCCTGTGCAGTTGTCAGGCAATACGTTGATAGGTGTCATATTATGTGAAATTGGAGCAATTGTTTTAATTTCACTTGATGTAAATCTTGACTAGCTACACGCACAAGAAAAAGGACTCAGAATGAAAGGGGTACCACACACAAATTGACAGGGCAGAATAAGAAACAGGTATACACAGAAAACACAAGGTGAAGGAAGATAAGAGATAGCTACACCGAGGTATCACCAAGAAACCAACTCCAGAATAAAATTGTTGGTGCTGTTCGTGGTCTTGTCAATCATATCCCCAATATGCTTTGCTGTTTCCAGTTACTTAATTTATAGGGATTGAAATACAACAAGTACATTGATATGAGACTTCCTATTTGGCTGAACATGCACTTGTCAAAATTATTTTTAACAACAGCTCTTAAAACCGTGTTGCTCTTGAATCATTTGCCTTCTTTGAGCTCCACAGCCCTGGAGGAATGCAATGCATCAATGTTCCTGATCTTTCACAGCCCATGCATAGAACCTTTGCCAATAAGGATCGTTACCATCTTGAAGATTTCAATTCAGCATCAATCAATACGTTCAGGTGGTGTTTATTGGATTGAAAGAGTGCCCATATCCCCTTATTATAAAACCCATCAATAATTCATCGATTAAGTAGATACTATTGATTTTATTTCTCACAGCATTGTGTTCTTGAAATGAAAATTTGAAAATCTCTCTAGCATCACAGCCTTCAATTGATTCATGTGTAAATATCGCTGCATCAATGTTGCACAAATTTGTAAAATGAGCCAAATGATCTTATTTTTTTTTTAAACTATGAAAGAGCTTTCCCGTTCCTTTTTTAATAAAATAGTTAAAACTCACTTGCTAAGTGTGAAATAGATGACTACATTACTAATGTGTCAAACACTAAAACAATTCAATTCCAATAATTTAAAAAGTCATTTCCCAAGCCGGTTATGTATGGTTTAGCACCCCCGAGCTAAGAGTAAAGATTGGAAATTGCAATGAGCATCACGTAACAGAGACACGGGGAAGGTGACAAAGAGGTAAAAGATCAATGGCCGGAGTTCCCGCTTGATTGAGTTTGTTTTTTTCGGGCACAATTCGCCCGATATCGGCATAAAAGACTGCGAAGATTTGAGCGCAAATTACTTCCACCGCAAATCAAGTTTCTTCGATCTTTTGTGCCAGTTTTAAATTCATCGCGCTAGAAGCAGGCCCCATCCACAAAACTGAGCTCTCTCCCAGGTTGAATGAATCACCCGAGAGTTTCCACTAATTGCACTCGAGGAGGCTCCAAAAATTAAGCTGGATCTTCTGGGCACAAGGACACAAATAGATACGTTTTGAAAGGTTTTTAAAGAATGTTTTTTAAAGTTTATTAATAAATTGACTATTGTACTCTAATCTAACTCGCAAATAGTTTTGTATACATTTTAAAAGTCACTTTTAGTCATTTAAATTTGGGTTACTCACAGGTGCTGGATTGACATTGACTTAAAGTACTTATTTTTTGTGATAAGGCTATTTTCAGCTGTATTAATCAAACTTTACCAAGTTATCACTCTTAAATATATCAAGGAATATTTTTAATGCTTTTAAAAAAAAATTACATTCTAATATGCTGCCCGATTGTGCTGGTTCATGGCAGATTTTCCTTTAAGCAATATGCAAATGAGTTTGAGGGAAAACGCTGGGCGAAAATAAACACTATTCAAAACAGGTGCAATATTGGTCACAATTTGTGGCAGAATCACCGATTGTGCTGAAAGCAGAAACTCTGCTCTCAGATTATGATCTTTTTATGGGCTTGATATATTTTAAAAGCTGATGAACTCACCCAAAATCTTTTACGAATTTATGCAATAGGATTTATTGAGCCTAACTTGCGCACAGTGCTGCCTTCAGTTCCGCTACATCAATGTGCAGAAGTTGATCGTGTTGAAATTCAACAGAAAATTGAATGTTTCTGCCATCGAAGCATAAATTTGGACAGCACTGCACAAGTGGGAAGATACTCAAGTCTAATCCAAACAGCTGCTCTTCTCCAGCTTTACTGCTCAACCTCTACACCCTGTAGATAAATACAGTGATGCTACTAACCACATTACCAGGATAGAGTTTTCATTAATAAACATTGACCCTGTGATGCGATACGGCAAGTTAAAGAAAATGATAGCAAAGAGTCATGAAAAGCTGCTATCTCATTCTGCATCGCCAGCAAAAATAATACCTTTTGAATTGGACAATCATCTCCCTTTATTTAAAATAAAAGTTGTTCAATGCAATTGCTTTTATTTCCTTTGCCTTTCCATGGGTGATTAGTTTTAAAGCCTGGGTGCACTGAACTATCTATCGAGTCAATAACATATGAAGTTTGCAGATATCGAGACCTTTACCCACTCTGTATTTATTACAATCCAAGACAATCATTGGAATACAAAAGCACTGATGTGCATGCATCTTGTGATCATTTATTACTGGCATTGGATCACAAGAGCTGATCTAGCATGGGACCAAGCTTGCAAGAAGTGTAGACCTGAGAATTAGGGATGTTGTATTTGAATACAACTTCCACACTGGGAGCCCTGCTCAAAAATCTAATGTGGTTAATTCAACGCAACATGAGCAGCTGTGAGGTACACGGGCCAGGGGAAACAAGTGGAATTTGAAATGATTGTTGCAAATGTGCACATCATAACTTGGGGTAGAGTTTCTGCTTTGGCCACAATCAGAAAATGTGGATGCAAATTGCGCTGGTTTTCCGGAGTGAAGTTAAGGCTCAAGTTTCCGTTGAAACTCATTTGCATAATCATAATCTGCCATGAACCAGCAAATTTTACGCAAACGGCTCGCAATTGGTTTTTTGCATTAAAGAAAACTTCCTTGACATATTTACGAGTGGTTTCCTGGTGCAGTTTTAGTAATACAGCTGAAAATGGGTTTATCACAAAAAATAAGCATTTCTAATAAAAGTGTCTAGCCCACCACCTGCGAGTAACCCAACTTTAAATAACTGAAAATGACTTCAAAAAATTACACAGAAACATTTACCAGTTTCATTCGTCAGTTTCTTAGCAATTTAAATACTTTTGAGCATTTAAAAACTTAGGATTTTCGGCTTTGATGTTTTGGGGGCGATAGTGGCGTCGGGGCAGGAAAGTTAGTGCTCGGGAACAGTTTGCGCCTCAGTAAGTAAGTTTGGGGGCACAGCGCTAAGGGAGGCATTGTACACCTTTCTTGGGGCATTAGGATGGGAAACTCCTGAGCTAAAGAGCCGTGCCGGGAGTGCTCCAAGAGAAGCCTTGCGGGGAGCGGGGGGGGGGGGGGCAGCAAAACGACGACTAAAGAAATTCCACAAAATCATTCCCAAAACATTGCCCACGTCACTACAACACAAACTGCAAAAAAAATTTAAAGAAAATACAATCACACCTCAGGAATCCATTACTTATGTCTTCACTGTCGGGATGGTTGGACTGCCTGATTTCCCAGGCGTTCAGTGCGAGGCGCGCTTTGCGGCGTACGGGTCGGGCAAGAATCAAAACTCATGGCGGTGTCACAACCAGGGGCGTTGCACACCGGGTGCAGCTCTTCCAGGCGGTGCTGCTCGGCGTCCCCGCTAAACCGAATCACTGAGGATCACTGCGGGGCGCGGGAGGCTGACCGCCCCGCCAGAACACTTCACCCCCGCCACTGCCGCCGCTCCTGGGTGAAAAAGGGAGCGCAGAAGACCCGGTAATCCAGCTCTAAAGGTGCCTACAACTTTGCGCCTAAAGAACACAACTTAATTTGAAAAGCTTCCTCGAAGGACCACAATTAGTTGAAAACTCACCATACTCATCAATGCAATCTGGGGGCATGACCAGTTTTGTGGGCATGGCCATCTTCTAGTGCAGTGTTTTTTAAAAACAAACGTAAAATATCGCGGAAACTCGGATTGCGTTGGACGTAACTGGCGATCGAATTTGCTCGATCTTTTGTGCTGGTTCGGTTGCTTTCAGGCGCGTTGCGCTGGTGGGAACTCTATCCCCTTGTATGTTTTTGAAAAAAGCCACTATGCTAAGCAATCAGAGCCTTGCTATTGTTTCACTGGGAATATACAATGAAAATTCACTGATCCTCCATAATGGAGGGACTTCTCCCAATGGATATGGCAATTGGTAAATAATTAAGAGCAGCAAAAGTACGTACAGTACAGCTACAAGATTAAGTACAGCACAAATAAATCGAGCTTAATCTTTCTTAGTTTGCCGTGCACACTTCTGACAGTGACAGATTAGCATTCGAAGCTGTGCAGCGAAGCTGCATTTTGCACAAGTTCTGCAGAATTCTGGCTATTCATTGTGAAGGTCAATTATCAACTCTGCACACTAATATATCTTTTCACTCAAGCTGCATTCCTCA
The DNA here is from genome assembly GCF_044704955.1 of Pristiophorus japonicus. Lineage (NCBI taxonomy): Eukaryota > Metazoa > Chordata > Chondrichthyes > Pristiophoridae > Pristiophorus > Pristiophorus japonicus. The sequence continues at coordinate 185,801,202 of NC_091987.1, read as the reverse complement.
ATGTGTGTAGGTGACCAGATGAACTATAAAAATAGAAGTAGGGTTTTGCAAACTGAATTCCAATAAATGCTCCTTTCGTGAATATAGGAACACAAATGCCAACATACAGGAAGGTGAGCGCTTGGCTCCAACCGAGTTCAGAGCACGGCTTACGAAAGATCAGTTCTGCATTATTGCTTCATCAACCTGTGGAAGTCACATATACTTCAGTGCAGACATTGCACATGAACTATGAAGCATCTCAGCTACTAGCACTGCAGAGACACAGTAAAATTTCCACTACAAACATTTGTTCACATAACTCAAGATATACAAAAGGTAATTAAAACCTCAAAGCCTTAGTTGAATTTAATTCGTGTTTGATTTTAATCAAAACCCTCAATGGAATTAGTATCTTGTAATGATTCCGAGCTATGTTATTCTCTATGTAATATATACTAACTTTTGAACTCAACTCAAATTTGACATAACTACAACTTTACTCCTATAATTTTAATCTGATTATAAGCACTCAACCATCAGCTGCCTGGGCCCTAAGCTCTGGAACTCCCTCCCTAAATCGCAGGATAGCTCAGATGAATACGTGGCTTGAGCAATGGTGCAGCAGGGAGGGATTCAAATTCCTGGGGCATTGGAACCGGTTCTGGGGGAGGTGGGACCAGTACAATCCGGATGGTCTGCACCTGGGCAGAATCGGAACCAATGTCCTCGGGGGAGTGTTTGCTAGTGCTGTTGGGGAGGAGTTAAACTAATATGGCAGGGGGATGGGAACCAATGCAGGGAGATAGAGGGAAACAATAAGGAGGCAAAAACAAAAGACAGAAAGGAGATGAGGAAAAGTGGAGGGCAGAGAAACCCAAGGCAAAGAACAAAAAGGGCCATTGTACAGCAAAATTCTAAAAGGACAGAGGGTGTTAAAAAAACAAGCCTAAAGGCTTTGTGTCTTAATGCAAGGAGTATCCGCAATAAGGTGGATGAATTAACTGTGCAAATAGATGTTAACAAATATGATGTGATTGGGATTACGGAGATGTGGCTCCAGGATGATCAGGGCTGGGAACTCAACATCCAGGGGTATTCAACATTCAGGAAGGATAGAATAAAAGGAAAAGGAGGTGGGGTAGCATTGCTGGTTAAGGAGGAGATTAAGGCAATAGTTAGGAAGGACATTAGCTTGGATGATGTGGAATCTATATGGGTAGAGCTGCAGAACACCAAAGGGCAAAAAACATTAGTGGGAGTTGTGTACAGACCTCCAAACAGTAGTAGTGATGTTGGGGAGGGCATCAAACATGAAATTAGGGGTGCGTGCAATAAAGGTGCAGCAGTTATAATGGGTGACTTTAATATGCACATAGATTGGGCTAACCAAACTGGAAGCAATACGGTGGAGGAGGATTTCCTGGAGTGCATAAGCGATGGTTTTTTAGACCAATATGTCGAGGAACCAACTAGGGGGGAGGCCATCTTAGACTGGGTGTTATGTAATGAGAGAGGATTAATTAGCAATCTCGTTGTGCGAGGCCCCTTGGGGAAGAGTGACCATAATATGGTGGAATTCTGCATTGGGATGGAGAATGAAACAGTTAATTCAGAGACCATGGTCCAGAACTTAAAGAAGGCTAACTTTGAAGGTATGAGGCGTGAATTGGCTGGGATGGATTGGCGAATGATACTTAAGGGGTTGACTGTGGATGGGCAATGGCAGACATTTAGAGACCGCATGGATGAACTACAACAATTGTACATTTCTGTCTGGCATAAAAATAAAAAAGGGAAGGTGGCTCAACCGTGGCTATCAAGGGAAATCAGGGATAGTATTAAAGCCAAGGAAGTGGCATACAAATTGGCCAGAAATAGCAGCGAACCTGGGGACTGGGAGAAATTTAGAACTCAGCAGAGGAGGACAAAGGGTTTGATTAGGGCAGGGAAAATAGAGTATGAGAAGAAGCTTGCAGGGAACATTAAGACGGATTGCAAAAGTTTCTATAGATATGTAAAGAGAAAAAGGTTCGTAAAGACAAACGTAGGTCCCCTGCAGTCAGAATCAGGGGAAGTCATAACGGGGAACAAAGAAATGGCGGACCAATTGAACAAGTACTTTGGTTCGGTATTCACGAAGGAGGACACGAACAACCTTCCGGTTATAAAAGGGGTCGGGGGGTCTAGTAAGGAGGAGGAACTGAGGGAAATCCTTATTAGCCAGGAAATTGTGTTGGGGAAATTGATGGGATTGAAGGCCGATAAATCCCCAGGGCCTGATGGACTGCATCCCAGAGTACTTAAGGAGGTGGCCTTGGAAATAGCGGGTGCATTGACAGTCATTTTCCAACATTCCATTGACTCTGGATCAGTTCCTATCGAGTGGAGGGTAGCCAATGTAACCCCACTTTTTAAAAAAGGAGGGAGAGAGAAAACAGGGAATTATAGACCAGTCAGCCTGACATCGGTAGTGGGTAAAATGATGGAATCAATTATTAAGGATGTCATAGCAGTGCATTTGGAAAGAGGTGGCATGATAGGTCCAAGTCAGCATGGATTTGTGAAAGGGAAATCATGCTTGACAAATCTTCTGGAATTTTTTGAGGATGTTTCCAGTAGAGTGGACAAGGGAGAACCAGTTGATGTGGTATATTTGGACTTTCAGAAGGCGTTCGACAAAGTCCCACACAAGAGATTGATGTGCAAAGTTAGAGCACATGGGATTGGGGGTAGTGTACTGACATGGATTGAGAACTGGTTGTCAGACAGGAGGCAAAGAGTAGGAGTAAATGGGTACTTTTCAGAATGGCAGGCAGTGACTAGTGGGGTACCGCAAGGTTCTGTGCTGGGGCCCCAGCTGTTTACACTGTACATTAATGATTTAGATGAGGGGATTAAATGTAGTATCTCCAAATTTGCGGATGACACTAAGTTGGGTGGCAGTGTGAGCTGCGAGGAGGATGCTGTGAGGCTGCAGAGCGACTTGGATAGGTTAGGTGAGTGGGCAAATGCATGGCAGATGAAGTATAATGTGGATAAATGTGAGGTTATCCACTTTGGTGGTAAAAACAGAGAGACAGACTATTATCTGAATGGTGACAGATTAGGAAAAGGGGAGGTGCAAAGAGACCTGGGTGTCATGGTACATCAGTCATTGAAGGTTGGCATGCAGGTGCAGCAGGCGGTTAAGAAAGCAAATGGCATGTTGGCCTTCATAGCAAGGGGATTTGAGTACAGGGGCAGGGAGGTGTTGCTACAGTTGTACAGGGCATTGGTGAGGCCACACCTGGAGTATTGTGTACAGTTTTGGTCTCCTAACCTGAGGAAGGACATTCTTGCTATTGAGGGAGTGCAGCGAAGGTTCACCAGACTGATTCCCGGGATGGCGGGACTGACCTATCAAGAAAGACTGGATCAACTGGGCTTGTATTCACTGGAGTTCAGAAGAATGAGAGGGGACCTCATAGAAACATTTAAAATTCTGATGGGTTCAGACAGGTTAGATGCAGGAAGAATGTTCCCAATGTTGGGGAAGTCCAGAACCAGAGGTCACAGTCTAAGGATAAGGGGTAAGCCATTTAGGACCGAGATGCGGAGGAACTTCTTCACCCAGAGAGTGGTGAACCTGTGGAATTCTCTACCACAGAAAGTTGTTGAGGCCAATTCACTAAATATATTCAAAAAGGAGTTAGATGAGGTCCTTACTACTAGGGGGATCAAGGGGTATGGCGAGAAAGCAGGAATGGGGTACTGAAGTTGAATGTTCAGCCATGAACTCATTGAATGGCGGTGCAGGCTAGAAGGGCCGAATGGCCTACTCCTGCACCTATTTTCTATGTTTCTAAACCTCTCCACCTCTCTTTCCTCCTTTAAGATGCTACTTAAAACCTACCTCTTTGACCAAGGTTTGGTCACATGCCCTAATTTTTTATGTGACTCAATGTCAAATTTTTGTCTTATACCACTTCTGCTAAGCGCCTTGGGATCTTTTACTGCATTAAAGGTGCTATATACAAGTTGTTGTTGTTGTTGTTGAAGTATGGGCATGATACAATGTACCAGCTTTTGGTATCATTGTTGCCCGCTGAATGTTTTGTCGACAAGACCAAAACGCCCCTCCACCATGAACTAATGGCGCATATTATACAATATCCAGGAGCGATCACACACGAGTCCAACATTTACTCAGGATGTCGCAGGATTCCTATGCTGTACATGTATTACAGAACTGCTTTGTAAAATAGGTCTGTGATGTGAGGCTAATGGAAGATGCCCAATTTACTTTGCAGAGTGGATTCCACCACAGCGAATGGCCAATGCACATGTTGAGGTTCATTGTTGAACGTCTGCAACATTCAGTGAGCAGGCGACCACATTGCTAGTCTGTACAGGTCGACCAAGCACTTGCAGCCAAGTTGCATTCTCAGCTCCAAATTTCCAAGACATGGCACAAAAATACCTGTGCTGTGTGGGTGGGTGTGCACTGCCAACATTATTTTAACTTTACTCCCAATTTGAATAGGAAATGGAATCTGGAAAAGCTTGTCCAGAGAACTTGGCTTAAAGCACATTTGGATGTGGGACAGAAAATCTGGCAAGGGAGCAGCTGTTGAAGAGCTTCATGACTACATAAAGTAGAAGTTGTGGAAGAAACTGGACTAACAGTTCACAGCAGAGATATGTGGATAATACTGCACCTTTAAATGCTGTGGAGTTGGCAAATCTGTTGCAGAATGTGCACTAGCGCAGGGTGGACATATTTAAGGCGGAACCCACACTCCAGTAAAACTACAGATGCCAACTGAATGGAGAGGTGTAGCTGAACTATTCGATGCAGTCACCCAGGTCCGAGCTGCAAACATCAGGAGCAAGGTGAAGATAACTGGGATCTTCACTTTTGCACACATTTCTTGTCATCAACTGAGACACAAACCCAAGTTGGAACTACCACAATCTTTGAAAGTTGTCACCACAAGTACAACCATTGTCCTTTTGCGCGCGCACACTTTTATTGTGCCTCAGCTGCATGGCACATTTCAAGATGGAGGTGACAGCTGAAAAACAGCAACAAAAAAAAGGCCTGAGGCATCCACACTGAGGTGCTTCTCTGCTTTAGGGGGCTTCTCAGTTGAATCAGCAGCCCTGGAGGCAGAGGACAGCTTGGTTCTGCTAAGATCCATCTACATAGCATTTTTTTTTCTTTTGAATAATGCAGGCATTGTGGAATGATGCACAATGAAAGCTTCATAGCTGTGTGCTGGATCATGGCAATTAAAGTGCAGAATAATACTTCTATGGTCACTTCACATCTGAACAGCAATTCAGTGCAAATTGTTCATGTTCCATATCGTTGAAATTAAGAGTCTCAACTCTCACCATATACAATGATTTGCACTCAAACGAATCCTGCCACCCAGTGAAAGTCCCGTATCCATCCAGCAGATGCCTCTTTTCTCCAGGGAAACTGTTATGTATGTAAATTGCATAACTGTGTAAGACTTGCTACCAGAGGGCGCACCTGCTGGAGACCCAAGGGTCGCCTGCACACCTCATGCAAGCGAGTATAAAAGGTTGTCTGTCATGCTGCTTTGGCACTCTGGAGTTTTATTAAAGAGACTAAGGTCACATCAGTTTAAGCTCACAGTACTCAATCTTGTGGAGTTATTCTAAACATAACAATTGGCTTCGAGTAACAGATCACGAACTTTCATGCGGTTATGGCTGCTGTTGGTATTCTTGAGCGATTTGTAGAGGGTGATGATTGGGAAGCCTTCGTTGAACGTCTTGACCAGTACTTCATGGCCAATGAGCTGGATGCGGATGATGAAGCGATCAAGCGCAGGGCGATTCTCCTCATTGTTTGTGGGTCTACAACATATGGCCTCATCAAGCATCTGCTAGCATCGACGAAACCAACAGAAAAGACATATGCAGAGTTGTGTACGCTGGGTCTGGAACACCTCAAGCCGAAGGAGAGCATCTTAATGGCCAGGTATCGCTTCTATACGCATCATCACTCTGAGGGCCAGGACGTGGCGAGTTATGTCGCTGACCTAAGACGCCTTGCGGGACCTTGCAATTTTGCTGGATATTTGGGGGAAATGCTGCAGGACTTTTTCGTGCTTGAAATCGGCCATGAGGTCATTCTTTGCAAACTGCTGTCTGCTGAATCCCCAGACCTGAACAAGGCCATCACGATAGTCCAGGCTTTCATGTCTACGAATGATAATACTAAACTGATATTTTCTCAGCATCGAAGCTCACTGGCAAGTACTGTGCATAAAATAATGCCATTAGCAGGCAGAATTGAACATGGCAGGGCCTTTACATCTGCAGCTGCAAGACCCAGGATGGCTCAGAGTCCGCCGTGGGGCATGAATGCGAATCCATTAACACCATGTTGGCGCTGCAGGGGTAATCATGGAGCCCATCAATGTCAATTCAAGCACTACGTGTGCAAAGGCTGCGAAACAATGAGGTACCTCCAACGATTGTGCGAACGTACTGCGACTCACCACGTGGCAGAGTCGGCAGAATATGGTCGATCTGAAGCGAATCACGCAGAACGAGTAAGAGAGGCGACGCAACCCGAGGCCGAGGAAGAAGTGTATGGGGTACACACCTTCACCACCAAGAGCCCGCCTATAATGCTGAAAGTCAAATTAAATGGCATTCCAATTGGACACGGAGGTGAGTCAGTCAATTATGAGCCAGAAGGCTTTTGAGAAACTGTGGGATAACAGGGCACAAATGCCCAAACTGAGCCCGATTTATACAAAGCTGCGCACTTATACCAAAGAGCTCATACCAGTCATTGGCAGTGCGGCAGTGAAGGTATCGTACGATGGAGCTGTGCATGACTCATTACTGTGGATTGTACCAGGCGATGGCCCAACGCTGTTCGGCAGAGGCTGACTAGGAAAGATTCGATGGAACTGGGATGACATCAAAGCACTATCTTCGGTGGATGACACCTCATGCGCTCAAGTGCTGAGCAAAGTTCCGTCGCAATTTGAACCAGGCATCGGCAACTTCACAGGCGCCAAGGTGCAGATCCATTCACCCTGATGCATGGCCTGTTCATCACAAGGCTCGAGCGGTTCCATATATGATGAGGGAGAAAATCGAGATCGAACTGGACAGACTTCAACGAGAGGGAATCATATCGCCAGTTGAGTTCAACGAGTGGGCCAGCCCAATTGTTCCAGTGTTGAAAAGCGATGGCACGGTCAGAATCTGCGGAGACTACAAGGTAACGATCAACCGAGTCTCGTTACAAACCAGAACCCACTGCCCAAGGCGGATGACCTGTTCGCAATGTTAGCAGGGGGGAAGTCGTTCACCAAATTGGATCTAGCCTCCACTTACACGACACAGGAGCTGGCTGAATTTTCGAAAAGATTGACGTGCATCAACACGCACAAAGGACTTTATATACCACAGATGCCCTTTTGGGATTCGCTCGGCTGCTGCCAGTTTCCAGAAGAACATGGAGAGTCTGCTGAAATCGGTTCCGAGCACTGTTGTGTTTCAAGACGACATCCTGAGCACTGGTCGTAACACCATCGAACATGTGCACAACCTGGAAGAGGTACTAAGTCGACTAAACTGAGTGAGACTCAGGCCGAAACGCTCCAAACGTGTTTTCCTGGCACCAGAGGTCAAATTTTTGGGGAGAAAGATTGCGGCAGACGGCATCAGACCCACGGACTCAAAGACGGAGGCCATCAAGAACGCACCCAGACCACAGAATGTGATGGAGCTGCGTTCGTTCCTGGGAGTTCTCAACCATTTTGGTGACTTTCTACCTGGGTTAAGCACTTTGCTGGAACCACTGCACATATTGCTACGTAAGGTGACGATTGAGTTTGGGGGAAATCTCAAGAGACAGCCTTTGAGAAGGCCAGAAACCTGCTATGTTCTAACAAGTTATTGTATTGTGTGACCTGTGTAAACTTTAGTGCTAGCTTGTGATGCATCTTCGTACGGGGTTGGGTGTGTGTTACAGCAAACCAACGTATCAGGCAAATTGCAACCGGTTGCATATGCATCTAAAAGTCTATCTAAGTCTGAAAGAGCCTACAGTATGATCGAGAAAGAGGTGTTAGCATGCGTGTACAGGGTTAAGAAAATGCACCAATACCTATTTGGACTCCGGTTCGAGCTTGAAACCGACCACAAACCGCTCATTTCGCTGTTTTCAGAAAGCAAAGGTATAAACACCAATGCTTCGTCCCGCATCCAAAGATGTGTACTAACGTTATCTGCTTATGACTATGTTATCCGCCACAGACCAGGCACTGAGAACTGTGCTGATGCCCTCAGTCGGCTACCATTGCCCACCACTGGGGTGGAAATGGCGCAACCCGCAGACTTGCTTCTGCTCATGGATGATTTTGAGAGCGAGGTGTCACCCGTCACGGCTCGCCAGATCAGGACCTGGACTAGCCAGGACCCTGTGCTATCACTAGTAAAATGCTGCTTCCTCAATGGGAGCTGGTCGGCTGTTCCCAGGGAAATGCAAAATGAAATTAAGCTGTTTCACCGACGTAAAGATGAAATGTCCATCCAGTCGATTGTCTCTTATGGGGTAATCATGTGGTTTTGCCAAAAAAAGGCAGGGAAATGTTTATAAGCGACCTACACAGTACCCACCCAGGCATAGTCATGATGAAGGCTATCACCGGGTCGCACGTTTGATGGCCCAGCATTGACTCGGATTTGGAGTCATGCGTACACCAATGTAACACTTGCTCACAGTTGAGTAATGAACCAAGGGAGGCTCCACTGAGTCTGTGGTCATGGCCCTCCAAACCATGGTCCAGGATCCACGTAGATTTTGCTGGCCCCTTTCTAGGAAAGATGTTCTTAGTATTAGTGGACGCTTACTCCAAATGGATTGAATGTGTAATCATGTCACCCTGCATGTCCACTGCCACCATTGAAAGCCTCCGGACCATGTTCGCCACCGATGGCTTGCCCGACGTCCTTGTCAGTCACAATGGACTATGGTTCATCAGTTCCGAATTCAACGAGTTTATGACCCGCAATGGCATTAAGCATATCAGGTCTGCCCCGTTTAAGCCTACATCCAACGGTCAAGCGGAATGGGCAGTCCAAACTATCAAGCAGAGCTTGAAATGCATGATGGACAGCTCCCTGCAGACACATTTATCTCGGGTTCTGCTCAGCTACCGGATGTGACCCCACTTGCTTACCGGGGTTCCTCCGGCAGAATTGTTAATGAAGAGAGCACTCAAAACTAGGCTGTTCTTAGTCCACCCGGATTTTAATGATCATGTGGAAACCCGGCGTCACCAGCAAAACATGTACCATGATCGTGTGACATTGATGTAAACGACCCTGTGTTTGTCCTTAATTACGGTCATGGTCCCAAATGGGTTGTTGGCAATGTCTTGGCCAAGGAGGGGAATAGAGTGTTGATTATCAAACTATGTAATGGACAAATGTGCAGAAAGCATTTGGATCAGACCAAACTGTGATTCACTGACAACCAGGAACAACTTAAAGAGGACATCACCATCATCGATCCACCAACACACACCCAATCAGCAATTGACCTTGCTGTCAATCAAGAGGATGAACCCACCATGCCCAACAGTCCAGTCAGACTAGCCACGTTGCAGTGTAGCAATGGCCCGACCAACTTACCCATGCCAGGGTTCGAACTCAGGCGTTCACCAGGGAGCAAAGGGCCCCGGACCGCCTCAACTTGTATATAACTTGCATCAAAGACTTTGGTGGGGAGTAATGTTATGTATGTAAACATTATAACTGTGTAAGACTTGCCACCAGAGGGTGCACCTGTTGGAGACCCAAGGGTCACCTGCACACCTCATGCAAGCAAGTATAAAAGGTTATCTGCCATGTTGCTTTGGCACTCTGGAGTTTTATTAAAGAGACTAAGGTCAGATCAGTTTAAGCTTACAGTACTCAGACTTGTGGAGTTGTTCTAAACATAACAGAAACAATTGAAGGGGCTGCCCATTCCTAAGACAGCATTTGTCATATGTTTGATATATGCGTGCACTATAGACTGCATGGTATGGGTTCATATCTCCTGGGTTAAGTTGGAAGAATCCAGTACCATGAAAGCTCAATCCTGTGGCAACCCACATCTGTACAGAACGCGCAGTCCATGATGCAGATGTTGCCTAAAGGTCATTGTGCAGCAGATGGATCAACTCTATGGCAAGCCCCTCTTGGGAAGCAAATCTGCATCTCTTCTCAGAGATGCAGAGGTTATATATGGAGGTGTCCATTAACACAAGTTACTGACAGCTATGGCCAAGATACCTCAGGAGCCACTGAACCTGCATTGACTGGTGCCTCACAAACTCCTCTTTCTCATTTCAAACTCTACAGGTTTGAAACCTAAAAAGAAATATCCATTCTCTTTAATAAAAGATTGACAGATGACCCAGAATAACCAGCACTGCTTATGTTGTAATCTGAACAGCTAAATTATCTAGATGACACCTAATTGAAGGTCAGAGGTTATGGTCTCCATGTTTAGCTACCTTTGCAAGGTAAAGCTCACATCTGGTCTCCTAAACACACAACCAAGTGGCAAGAGTAGACAAAACTTTCAAGGTGAGGAAGCAGGGGAGGAAAAAGAACTTTGACATGATTTAATTATTGGGCTCTTCAATTTTACAGCAAGGAAGGCTAGATTTACTGGACTGTAGATTGCCATGCTACCTTCATTAGTTGTCCTGGAAAAAGATGAGGAGCAGCAGAGGGGAGGAGAGGAAAGATTGTGTATTTTGCATCTTTTTGGTAAATATTCACACTGAACTGCCATCAGACCTTTTTGGTAACATAGCCAGCATATCTTAAAAGGGATCTCTATTTTCTCAAAACTATCTTTAATGGAATAATACTTATTTCATGTCTTCCGAGCATTTTATTTTAATAACTCCCAAGAAAATTCATAAGCATTAGCCAGTCGATTGCATTAGCCATAAAGCATTGATATATTAATAACCTGGCAGGAAGATTTTAGGAAAGGGTTATTCAGATTGTCCTGAAGTCTACTCATGTTATGTTACTATTGATTTCTCTTTATATTGTTGCAATATTAACATTAACCTTTGCCTGTTAAGCTGGGAATTATAATTCAATGTTAAAGCAATGACCACTGGACTGTTGAACTAAAGCTGACCTTACGGCAATTGTCAGTTTAGTCACTTCAGTAAACCTAATTAAGGATATGGCATTGCATGCTGATCCACAAGTTTGAGAGAACTTTAATTATTTGATAACGAGTGTGGGAAAACAATTTGTTCTGCAAATAAATATTATCTGGGCATCCATCAGCCTTTTTAATTGATACAAAAACAAAGACAGACTTAAAAGTAAAGGCTTCACTTTATATGGAACTATACATAGCAAAATGGAAGCTATTGATCAGATAATTAAATACTGATCTCGTCAGCCCAACAGAAAGAGAGCTTGTAAGGAAAACTAAGGTTATTGATCAAGGAACTGTCAATTTCATTCTCCTTATATGAAGTTGTATTTTAACTTAAAGATAATCTTCTGATGCAGAAAAGTGAGGATTGTCATGAAGCCGGGGTGGGGGGGGGGGCGGGGGGGGTGGCGGGGAGGGGTGGGGGGTGGGGCAGCGTGAGAGAAATATACTGGTGGCTGTTTCTAAAGATATATGGATTTGTAAAGGCCGCAGTTACTGAGCTCAGAACTGGAATGCATTTGTGCCCCCAACCAAACCATCATTAGGAGCAATTGTAAGTACGACCTATTAATTATATATTTAAGTACTATTGCACGTACTGTAGGTTAATAAATATTTGACACTTGAACTCAATGTTCAAAGATCTTATTGAAGAACTTACAATAACAAATTATTCAGGCTTTAATAATGAATAAGCATGTTCATTTATGAACTGGTTTTAAAATCAAATGTGTACACTCTCAGAAGCAGCTTCATTTTCAAAACCTATAATGCGCAGTTCCTTCAGCAGGGATTCAAAAATGGCAAAAGTAGAAAGAGAATGATTATGAGGCACGGAAATGCAAAATTACTGCTAACATTAAAGCAGAGAGTATTTCATCGAAGTATTCAGAAAGGCAACTTACTTGACAATATATCAGATGGATTCATTGAAAATGTACCTCTAATTTTTGTAATTCCGTAAATTTGCTTCCACTTTAAGCTTTTAGAAAAGGCCAGAATGTAAACAGGACTTCGTTATACAAGAGCTATGTCGACAAAACAATTTCTGTTATCCTCATCAGTAATTACAGCGGTAACGAAAGGAAGGGAAATTGGAATTGTAAAGAAGGGCAAGATTTTCCCGTATTAGTAATTTTGGTGACGAATGTTTTGGGGCTGAAATTGGTCATCCGCCCATTTCTCGGCGGTATGTCGTTCATACCGCCCGGTATCACTGGGGCAGACTGCTGGCAAAATTGGCCGGGTGGTCCTGAGCTGTGCGTCAGTGCGGTGCAATGGACGGTCTGCTCCACTGGTGTAGGGTGAGTTGTCTGGGACTCGGGACTCTTCGGGGCCTCCGTCCATAATGCCCCCCGCCCCCCCCGCCAGAGAAAAGCAGTCCAGGGGCCAGAGACTACAGAAGTCGGGTCACAGGTAAGTGTCCCGAGGTATGTTTAGAATTATAATTGTTTTTGATTTATTTATAATACTTATATTGTTATTTATTTATTTATGCATTTTTTCTGGGGAAGGGGCCGGAATAGATCTCTAGGGGGAATTAGATCACAGGGAGGGGTGGGGAGGAGGACTAGATTGCTGGGGGGATTAGGTATTTTGGCGGGGGGGGGGGTGGGGGATTAGGTATTTCTGGGGGTGGGTGGAGGACTAGATTACTGGGGGGAGATTAGATCTCTGGGTGGGGTGGGGGAGCAAAATAGATCATGGGGTTGGAACGGGGTGGAAGGAGGAATATTGTTGTTTATGTGCTGCCGATATACCATCGACCTACAAACACCTTTTTTCAGACGGAGTGCAGCTCCGGTGGTACACCGGTGGTATGCTACCAACTTCGGACTTTTGGGCGGTCTGTAGGGTGTTCCATGTGGGCGGACAGTATGCATACCGCCCGGCGGTATTTCGCTGATGAATTTCCCGCAGGGCGGTATGTTGGTATTTTTCGATCAATTTCACGATTTTGGGCGGTGTTGGCGGTCCACGGGCAGTATGCAGCGGTATGTCCACCAATTTCGGGCCCCATAAGTTGGACCGTTATGTGCCCTGAACCTCCAAATGGTGAATTGACACCAAATATTACTGGAAAACTTATTGTAATACCTCAGTGAGGATTGTGGCAAATCAGAAGTAGTGCCGCCAATGGCCAATAAAGGGATTTTGTTTCACAGAAGATAATGACCACCATAATTTTTCTAAATATGGACTGGATATATTTTTGATATCATGTATGCAGAATTATACTGAAGCAGAACCAGGATTTACAGGTTTGCATTGGAAGTTGAACATATTGATCACCAAAAAACGACTTTGGATTATAGTTTACATCACACTGCTTCACTTTTTACAAATACAGAAAAAAAAGCAGAATGTTGAGGCCTAGTTGAGGCATTTCCTTGGTTTGGTTTTATTTTCATCGAGTAATTATGCGCTTCATTTGAGCTGCAAGGTCTACTGAAATCTCAATTTTAAAAAAACAGCAAGCATACACAAATTGGCATGAAAAGCTTTCTTTCTCTGAAGCTTTAAAATGGTTGACAAACAGTAACTGTACTTTACGGATGCTCATTTGTAGTCGAAACAGCACCTGCTTGAGCTTCAGGTATTTTGCTTCTATGCACCTTGGGCTAGACAGAAGCAAAATGAAAAGTAAAAATGAACTGTGCTTTGCTGGGACTCTTTAGGATGACACATTAACCTACCCACTTCGAGTTCATTTAGAAAAAGTTATACGTTTTGTGTGCTGCTAGGAAGGGCCATTCTTGATTGTGTATCATAAGAACATAAGAAATAGGAGCAGGAGTAGGCCATATGGCCCCTCGAGCCTGCTCCGCCATTCAATAAGATCATGGCTGATCTGATCATGGTCTCAGGTCCACCTCCCTGTACGCTCCCCATAACCCCTTATCCTCTTATCGTTTAAGAAACTGTCTATTTCTGTCTTAAATTTATTCAATGTCCCAGCTTCCACAGCTCTCTGAGGCAGCGAATTCCAAAGATTTACAACCCTCAGAGAAGAAATTTCTCCTCATCTCAGTTTTAAATGGCGTCCCCTTATTCTAAGATTATGCCCTCTAGTTCTAGTCTCCCCTATCAGTAGAAACATCCTCTTTGCATCCACCTTGTCAAGCCCTTTCATAATGTTATACATTTCGATAAGATCACCTCTCATTCTTCTGAATTCCAATGAGTAGAGGCCCAACCTACTCAGCCTTTCCTCATAAATCAACCCCTCATCCCCAGAATCAACCTAGTGAACCTTCTCTGAACTGCCTCCAAAGCAAGTATATCCTTTCGTAAATATGGAAACCAAAACTGTACGCAGTATTCCAAGTGTGGCCTCACCAATACCCTGTATAGCTGTAGCAAGACTTCCCTGCTTTAATACTCCATCCCCTTTGCAATAAAGGCCAGGATACCATTGGCCTTCCTGATCACTTGCTGTACCTGCAAACCATCGTTTTGTGTTTCATACACAAGTACCCCCAGGTCCCGCTGTACTGCAGCATTTTACAATCTTCCTCTATTTAAATAATAATTTGCTCTTTGATTTTTTTCTGCCAAAGTGCATGACCTCACACTTTCCAACATTATACTCCATCTGCCAAATTTTTGCCCACTCACTTAGCCTATGTCCATGTCCTTTTGCAGATTTTGTGTGTCCACCTCACACATTGCTTTTCCTCCCATCTATATATCATCAGCAAACTTGGTTACGTTGCACTCGATCCCTTTTTCCAAGTTGTTAATATAGATTGTAAATAGTTGGGGTCCCAGCACTGATCCCTGCATCACCCCACTAGTTGCTGGTTGCCAACCAGAGAATGAACCATTTATCCCGACTCTCTGTTCTCTGTTAGTTAACAAATCCTCTATCCATGCTAATATATTACCCCCAACCCTGTGAACTTTTATCTTGTGCAGTAACCTTTTATGTGGCACCTTTCATTTGCCATTGAAATTCCAAAGAGCATGAGTAAATCATACCTGTGAGTTGTCGATGCAATAGATATAGTACCAGTGTACACCACTCAATAATGTTCAAATAATTTTGGATGGTGTGCATCTGTTGAAAAGTGAACTTTAAAACAAGTGAATGGCTAGAATTTATTGAAAAATGGCCATGGTTATTCATTTCTACATGTTGAGAGTATCAATCAATATTTGTTAAAGGGCAGCAGCAACAATCACACAGCAGATCCCAAAATGGGCTTGTGATTTTGTACGAATGAAGTGACAAATCTAATGTTACCAGAGAGTTGAACGTACATTTGTTGGCTTGTTTGTCATTTGATCTAATTATGGATGGTGCCAAGTTAAGACCATGCAAATCATAAAGGTGCAGCATCAATTCCAAGTTACACAGGAGCAGGTCGGAACTCTGTTTGGAGGGCTGCCAAAATATAGGTGCTGGGAGCTGCAGATAACTAGGCAACTGGCTGCATCAAAGTTGATGTACAATATCTTTCAGGCACATCTTTGAAGTGAATTGAATGAAATAGATTTAATGAGCAAACAAGGTTTCACTTTCACCTTAAAGTTTTCCCGAAGGATGCCAAGATGAATAGCATATATTTCTCATGATATTACACAACTTTCACCCATTATATGTTTCATTCAATTGAGAATTGTTTTAATTGTTTAAAATTGACTTGCTTTGGATGATTGTTATAGATCTGGAAAAGCTGTTAACAGCCACTCGTAACCAGCAGTTCAATATACATGCAATCATTTTGACTCGCCATTTTGTGACAGCATCCCAGAGACAGTTTATACTCGGTGAAGTGTGAATGGAACAAAGTAATTCAGTTCCATGACCATCCTTGCTTTTTCGCACAGAGTGGAAGACTCAACTACGTCCCAGGCGGTGAATGTTTTCAGGGGACCCAAGTCCAGATTCGCTAACACTGCCCATAATCCAGCTGACAATGGAAACCTGCAGGTCAGGATTTTTGATGCATTTGGACTGTAGACAGGGTACAGACAGCCTCCTTTGTAACATGACTCTTACTGGAAATTCCAGATCAACAGAACATTTGTACCACCATTGTAACTCACCCAAACTCCTGTTGACAGTAGCTTATGCACAATTTGATCTGACAACCATTTTATTATCCCCTCGCATCACCAATTTGGAAACCAGACGTCCCTGTGTTGATTGCTCATGAGCCAACAACTCTGGCTAAGTTACTTACAGCACACTTGTATTGCACAGAATAGCTTCACAGAGATGTGATTCGAATTGCTTTACCTGCTATTCATTTGGAATTCCTCGTGTGCATTATGGAAGGATCCGAAGTACTTGCAAAACTGAAAAAAATTGTGCACGGCACAATTACCATCTTTCGTTTCCGGGCTGCAGACTTCTCCCACCAGCTGAGGGAAGTATGCACATGCTGGTCATGCGAAATCAGCAGTCGTGGAAGTACAAGCAGGGTAAGTGCCCAGACTGTACATGGCAATGGGCAACATCCCAAGCCAGCAACCTTTGCATGCGTCGCTAGTGGCACTGTGTCCCTTTAGCTACACTGGTGCCATTTCTCTTATCGTGTTAGCTCATTTCCTTTGATATTGCAGTGCAGCCACAAGCAGCATTCTTATCTCAGATCATCATCTGACAGGGATCTGATGACTCCCAACAGACCATCGGTCAATGGTTGCGTGTGCTTTTTTTTGTCTCAAAACATAAAAACCACCACTGTGCTTAGTCATAAATGACAGTTGCTCCCTCAGCAACATGCTCATGGTATTAGAAACACATTTACTGCAGTAATACATAATATTTTGTACAACCAACTTTCCTTTTCTCAAAGGGCAAACTACCTAGAACCTGGTGTGAGAATCAATAAAATTGAATCTTCCTTGATAAATTCTCCTCATTACTAATACCACCCACCCCATGGCCAAATCAAGAGAGAGTAATTGACTTGTTTTTTTCCATTGTTACGTCTGATTAAATGTTACTCATGTTCACAAGTGAAAGATTTTAGGCAGTCAAAATATAGTCCTAGAGAACCCAAACTTGTTAGAAATTAGGGATTCCGAAAAATTTACAAACAAAACTATGACACGAATATTGCTGTGTTTATATGATTGTGTTAGAGCTAGAGACAACGGGCCCAAAAGTGCCCCCCCCACCTGAAATGGGGCATATGCACGCACCCCGTTTCAATGGTTTTTACTGCAGCTGTGGTTGAGCTCGCCTCTTGAGTCAAATTCCGCTCTTTGTTGTTTTTTAAATTCGGATCTGGACGTCGCTCCGAATGACGACATTAAGAGGTGACTACACGAGAGGGGCAGATAAGCAGCGGTGGCATAATCTGAGGGGCGGAAGTTGGGGGAGGTGCGGAGGGATGTCATCACGGCGCTGCGTCACCACGGCTCTCCCCTTCATTTAAAGGGGAGAGCCTCCGCGATTTTAAAACTTCAGTCTCCTGGGCTAGCAGGGAGGGTTTCGACCGGGCCAGCGGCCTGGCACCCAAGAGCGGGGGTGCCAAGCTATCTGTTCGCAGTCCTGCCGAACCCGGGGCATAATTGTTGGGTTTTGGCACCGCCGAGGGGATTGTTGCCGTTGGAGGGGCAGATTGGTGGTGTGCACAGTGATGACGCACTTAACATGGATCAGCAGCAGTGGAGTGGTGGGGCGGGGGGGAGAGATCGGGGCACCGCCAGGAAACCTCAGAAGGGCAATTGGGGCCATTTCACGGCAAGTTGGCAGCCACTCCACTCCGCAGCATGGCCGCCGACTTGCGGTGATAAAAGGCCAAAGGAGAGGGGCAATTTCAGCCCAAGGAGTCTCCTCAGGCTAGTATGTTTTGGTTTCCTGAGGATGGTATAGCATTCTGTACTATATACATTCTCCCTGTTGCTAAGCAATTATCTGTTGTTTTTAAGTTATGACTTGAACCTTGTTTATGTATTTTATGTATACTGCTAATGTAGGAATTGAAGTTAGCTTAAACAGAAGTGCTTACGAAAATAAGTAAACGTTAATCTCAGAATGGAGTAGTTTGCAAGTTCGTAAAGACAGGTAATGACTGATTGAAGTGAAATAGCTCTAACTTTGGGCCTTATGGTTGAGACGGTACAGGGTCAGGCTTTGTACTGATTGTACCCGAGAGAATAGGGATGAGAGAGATAGACACAAAATCCAATGAAGGAACCCTGAGAAAGTATAAACAGGAATGACATGTGAACAAGATCATGAGACATCATTAGGGAGGGTTTTGTTTCAAGAATTGAGACAAAGAATTCAAAGCCCTATTGGGTACTGAGTTTTTAAGGAGAACCTCTATAGATTAAAAGGTCTTGTCAATATCCCATTTCAGGCCCACCCCTAAAAATAGAATAAAAGTAACCTCCTGAGGGCTGTTCTCAGAGACGATGGATGCGAGAGCTATACAGAAGTTGGCTCAGTGATCCTATGCTTACTGAAGGAGGCTCTGGATGAAAGAAAGAGAGGCCACTCAGAACAGCTCATTTGTGCCAACCATCTGTCCAATCGGATCAGTATCAGCTACTTGGTCATGGTCATATATTTTTGCTGTATCACTAATGTGTTATATTCTTTCTTAAACTCTGATTAAACACAATATACCCACCATATTGGTTTGCACTTGCACATAATTATTTAAAATGACCAGAGATAGCTGTAAACTGGTTAGGGATGAAATTCAGGGTCTCAAAGGAACCCGTTAATGCCCGTTTGCGGCGGCCATTCTTAAAAATCGAATGGCCGACGCTTTGAAGTCAATAGGCCAACCCAACCTAAATTCAGGTCGGGGATTTTTCGGCCTGGATTCCAACCTGCCTGAGTGGTTGCACCGCCAATTTTAATCAATAAAAATACTTACCTCCCGATATTCAGCTGAAGTTTTTGATCCCCCACCGCACGTTGCCCCTGATAAGTTATTCTGCCGGTGCACCAGCTCTGCACTTAAGGGGAAGGCTCACTGCCACGGTGGAAACATTTTTGCCAGCCAACTTACCGATCGGCCGACATAATATTGCTCTTGGGTTCGGCTGGGCTGCCAACAGGCCCAGCCGAAACCCTCCCTGGTGGCCCAGTGGCCAAAGATAAAAAATGATCAAATCTCTCCCCTTCAGCCTCGCCTGAAACAGGTTGCACCTAGCATTTTTAAAGCGTTTTTACCGCAGCTACCGATAAGGTGGCCTCTTTTGCGAAATTCGGCTCTTTAGCGGTTTTTTTCAGGCGGACCAGAGGTCGGTGCAGAAGTGAGACGGTAAGTACTCTAGAGGTGGGGGAAGTGGAGGCGGGACGGAGTCACCACCGCTGTCAATCAGCAGCGGAGATGGTGATGTCAGTACGCGTGTGCGTCACCACGTCTCTCCCCTCATTTAAAGGGGAGAGAAGCAGCGATTGTTTAGGTTCGGCCCACTGGGCCACCAGGGAGGGCTTCGGCCGGGCCAGCAGTCCTTATGCCACTTGGCGAGCCCTGCTTGACAGCAGTACACACTGACTTGCCTTAGGATTCTCTTTGCCTGTGAAGAAGTACTTCTAATCCATGCTTGCCAGGATTGGAGAACAAACCTGTGGGATAATCTCATAACTTGAGTCATGTGACCAAACTTGAGCCACACAGGTCTCA
Source organism: Pristiophorus japonicus (assembly GCF_044704955.1). NCBI lineage: Eukaryota > Metazoa > Chordata > Chondrichthyes > Pristiophoridae > Pristiophorus > Pristiophorus japonicus. The sequence goes on along the minus strand of NC_091987.1, from coordinate 185,781,402 downwards.
AAGGTCCTTGGTTCGATACTGGTCTGTACTTAGTTAGTGGATGTTGACTGGGTGAGTGGGAGCATAGTCTTCTAATTACCCCTGTTGGAGTATGAAATAGGTGGAGGTTCGGAAAAAAGTGCAACGGCTGCCCAGACTTAACCTCATGGTCAAATAGCCAACTGATGCTCACTGCCTCATCTCAGTCAGCAAGTATAGCCATGGTAATGTAATTGGTAACTATGGGATCATACCCAATACACAACAGACAGGCTGTCCAAACCCATTAATGGCACATTTAAAAAGTGTACTAAATAATGAGACACAAATTCTAAACACCCCAAAAAGCTTTCAGCCTCAATTTGAGGGCGGGTGGACTGGCATTCATTTTACTTGCAGATAGTTTGATGTAGAAAATTGTTCCCAGACTTGTGCCATCTTTTCATGCCTAGCCTTTGCACAAACCAGCATCTTTTAGTTCCTTCCAGCAATCTCTCTGCTGGAATTTGAAATGTCAGAGCATCAGATAAACTTCGCTCGCAGGAGTGAAAATTTATAAGCAGCAGTGGGAAAAAAATGTACCCAAGGCATCAAACGTGCCACACATAATAACTTGACAGGACCTCCTTTCGCACCATCAAGTAGAGCATGAAATGCCCAACACGAGTTTTTTCCTTTTCTTCTGCCAGCTGTCTTCATTTGCAAAGTAATAATCAGGCTCCCAAAACATGAATTATGAAAGTTCCTCATCACCTTGCAAAAAAACAAATGACTGGAGCCGTGTGTGACCTGAAGAGTTGGAGATAAAAATCTTCTTCACAACACCATGGAATGAGAATGCTCCCATGTGTCCACTAAAATATTATCTTCATCTGCTTGTGGCAAGTTTCAAATTCTAGATGCACAGACGTACATTTCATTTGCGAAAGGATCCAGCTTCCATGACACCTGCACTTATACTTATGGTACACTTTGAAAATTTGACAAAGAATTCTTAAATGCTTTAAGAAAATGAGGCAAAAAATCCAAGAGATGAAATGATGCCACTGCTCAAAACACAGTATCCAATTAAACAAGAAACCAAAGGTGTATTAGAATGTGGAATAATTTGGCAAAGGTTGCTGTTGAGACAGACACTGAGAATCACAGAATCTTACAGAGGTTACAGGGGGCCATTCGGCCCACGGTGCACGTGCCACTTCGTTGGAAGAACGATGGAATTGGCTCCACTCCCTTGCTCTTTTCCCATAGCCCCGCAATATTTCATTTTTCAAGTACATATCCAATTGCCTTTTGAAAGTTACTGCTGAATCTGATTCCATCACCCTATCAGGCACTGCATTCCGGGTCATCACCACTCGCTGCAGAAAAAAATTCTCCTCGTTGGTCAGTGCCAGCTGTGGCTCAGTGGGTAGCACACTTGTCTGAGTCAGAAGGCTGTGGGTTCAAGTCCAACTCCAGAAATTTGAGCACATAAATCTAGGCTGACACTCCAGTGGAGTGCTGAGGGAGTGCTGCACTGTCAGAGGTGCCATCTTTCGGATGAGACGTTAAACCAAGACCCTGTCTGCTCTCTCAGGTGGATGTAAAAGATCCCATGGCATGATTTCGAAGAGCAGGCAAGTTATCTCCAGTGTCATGGCCAATATTTATCCCTCAATCAACATCACTATAACAGATTATCTGGTCATTATCACATTGCTGTTTGTGGAAGCTTGCTGTGCTCAAATTGGCTGCCATGTTTCCTATTTTACAACAGTGAATACACTCCAAATGTACTTCACTGGGTGTAAATCACAGACATCTGGTGGTCGTGAAAGGCGCTCTCGAAATGCAAGTCTTTCTTTTCATCTGCACCCTGGTTCTTTTGTCAATTACCTTAAATCTGTCTCCCCTGGTTACCGACCCTCCTGCCTGTGGAAACAGTTCCATCCTCCTATTTATTCTAACAAAACTCCTCAGTTTTGAAAACTTCTAATAATTTTCCCCTTAACCTTTGCTTCTCTAAGAACAACTTCTCCAAGCGTAATTGTGAGGTTGAATGATTACTTTGTACTGTTATAGTTGCAGTCATTCTTCATTTGCACTCCAGTGCCCCCACAGCCCTCATCTGAAAAGGAGATAAGAAACCATTTCCTTCATGTCTTAAGGCCGTAACTGAGGCCTGGAACTCGGGTGGCGAACACATCTACCACTGCCACCTGGTCTCACTCAGCATACGGGCCACCAACGAGCGAGAGGCTGAAGGAAAGGAAAGAACTTGCATTTAAAAAATGCCTTTCCTAATCTCCAGACGTCCCAAAGCGCTTCACAGCAAATGAAGTACTTTGGAAGTATAGTCATTGTGTTAATGTAGGAAATGTGGCAGCCAATTTGCGCACTGCAAGCTCCCACAAACAGCAATATGATAATGACCGGCAATCTGTTCTAATGATGTTGGTTGAAGGATAAATATTGACCAGGGCATCCAGGGAGAACTCCCCTGCTCTTCTTCAAAATAGTGCCATGGGATTTTTTACATCTGCCCGAAAGACGGTGGCATGGAAACTCTTAGTGTTGAGGCCCCACCCCTCCTATATACTCTGGGGTTCCGAGTTAATCTGCAGCCCTCTTACCGCAGACCATACAGAGCTTTGGCTGGAGTCCGCTGGAAAAGCCATGGACTTCTGCCCTCCTTGTGACTGTGCGCATGTGCAACCTTGATGCATTGGAGAATCACTGCAACAAATCACATCCCAGAACCTGAACCAATCAGTTCTCGGGAGAAGTGCCCAATGAGCTGAACAGATCCCAGCACCAACTAATCAGTAGCTTTTGTGGTGGAATGCGATTGGTTTCAGCCAAAGTTATCTCCTTGTCCTATAGGAACTTAAAAATGGTTATATATTTTTTTTAATTTACGGTATTTTTTAAAATGAACGATATTTGGTGGGCACACAGTGTAACATCAAGGTGGAATGTGAACCATACTGAATGTAATGATATAAAACCAGGCGGCACATGACATTGGTTAACTGGCTTTATCGTATCTCAGCATTACAATGACGATTCAAGTGTAAATGTCCTCGATTACTCAGAAGTTTTAAGCTAAACCAACTGGGCCAAATACAATTTTGCAGTCCGCTAGAACAAGCGCTCAAACTTCACATTTCATGGTGCATCAGTATCTAATGATTTGTTACTTGCTGCAAGTTTAATTTGATTGAAGGAAACAGTTCAGCCATGGCCTCAGTCAAAGGGCAATTACTTGGCATTTTGTTATGATATAACAAAACTATTACCATGAAATTAGATATTTGAAGATGCATTACCTGATAAAGTATTCGCAAAAAGAATGAAATCTTAATTAAAAGTCAAAGACATTCAAAATTGTTTTTTTTTTAAGTTGCTCTTTTATGCTTCACAATGGAACATTCTATATATTATTTAATGAAATTCATGAACTCAGAACGTCCCAAAGTGCTTCGCAGCCCATGAAATACTTTTTGAAGTGTAGTCACTGTTGTAATGTACGCACATGTGGCAGTCATTTTGTGCACAGCGAGGTCCCACAAGCAGCAATACAATAAATAACCATATAAAATTACTAGATAACCTGTTTCTTCGCAGTGTTGATTGAGGCATAAGTCTTGGCCAGGTCACCAGGCGAGTTCCCCTGTTTATCTTTGAATAGTATCATGGGATCTTTTATGCCTGCCTAAGAGGACAAATTGGGTGTAGTATGCAGAACCAGTGGGAACCTGTTCAACCTGCGCCAGCTCCAGGCCAGGTCCAAGACCACCCCAACCTCTGTCATCAAGCTACAGTATGCGGACGAAGCCTGCGTCTGTGCACATACAGAGGCTGAACCCCAGGACATAGTCGACGTATTTACTGAGGCGTATGAAAGCATGGGCCTTACGCTAAATATCCGTAAGACAAAGGTCCTCCACCAGTCTGTCCGCACCGCACAGCACTGCCCCCCCAGTCATCAAGATCCACGGTGCGGCCCTAGACACTATGGACCACTTCCCATATCTCGGGAGACTTCTATCAACAAGAACAGACATCGACAACGAGATCCAACGCCACCTCCAGTGCGCCAGTGCAGCCTTTGGCTGCCTGAGGAAAATAGTGTTTGAAGACCAGGCCCTCAAAACTGCCACCAAGCTCATGGTCTACAGGGCTGTAGTAATACCTGCCTTCCTGTATGGCTAAGAGACATAGACCATGTACAGCAGACACCTCAAGTTGCTGGAGATATATCACCAACAATGTCTCCGCAAGATCATACAAATCCCTGGGAGGACAGGCGCACCAACATCAGCGTCCTTGCCAGGCTAACATCCCCAGCACTGAAGCACTGACCATACTCGATCAGCTCCGCTGGGCAGGCCACATAGTTTGCATGTCAGACACGAGACTCCCAAAGCAAGTGCTCGACTCGGAGCTCCTTCAGGGCAAACGAGCCAAAGGTGGGCAGCGGAAACGCTACAAGGACATCCTCAAAGCCTCCCTGATAAAGTGCAACATTCCCACTGACACCTGGGAGTCCCCAACCCAAGACCACCCTAAGTGAAGGAAGTGCATCCAAGAGGGCGCTGAGCACCTTGAGTCTCAATGCCGAGAGCCTGCAGAAATGAAGCACAGGTAGCGGAAAGTGCATGCAGAAAACCAGTCCCACCCACCCCTTCCCTCAATGACTATCTGACCCACCTGTGACAGAGTATGTGGCTTTCGTATTGGACTGTTCAGCCACCAAAGAACTTACTTCAGGAGTGGAAGCAAGTCTTCCTCGATTCCGAGGGACTACCTATGATGATGAGTATCTTGAGACACGGTAAACACAGTGAACTGCACAATATGAGAGAGGCGATGCAGACTTTGCAATGAGGGAGGAATGTGAAATATTAAATAAGATAAATATCGTGAGAAAGGAAGTATTAAGGGGCTTAGCAGCTTTGAAAATGGATACATCCCCAGGCCCAGATGAAATGTATGCCAGACAGTTAAGAGAAGCAAAAGAGGAAATAGCAGAGGCTCTGACCATTTTCCAATCCTCTCTGGCTACAGAATCGGCGCCAGAGGATTGGAGGACTGTTAATGTTGTACCTTTGTTTAAAAAGGAATAGACCGAGTAGTTACAGGCCAGTCAGCCTAACTTCGGTGGTGGGAAAATTATTGGAAAAAATCCTGAGGGACAGGATAAATCTTAATTTGGAAAGACATGGATTAATCAAGGACAGTCAGCATGGATTTGTCAAGGAAAGGTTGTACAATGACTGATGATGTACTCTATCTCTTTATTTGAAACTGGCCACCATAAGTAACTGCATGCAAAACTCTTGTTTAAGCACATTCCCATGTGAAATTTGGACCCGAACCTATTTGGGATAACCACTTTTGCTCCCACATGATGAGATCTTTATCCACTGACAATTCATTCCTGTGAATGAAGTATGGATAAATATCTTCCTCTGATACTTGGTATGGCTATCCATTTGCTGTGTAATCATACACTTTTGTCATAACTGGGTCACGTTTGGTTGCCCTACCAATCTCTTCAGCTGTGACTGGCAGTTCATCAATGTATGAAAATAGAACATTTCTTCCCTATCGGGTGTAACTTGTGATGGGGATGGCAACCTAGACATAACATCAACATTACTGTGATCAGCTGAACGTCTGTACTCAATGTCATACGTATATGCTGACAAAATCAAAACCCATCTCTGCATTCGGGCTGCATCTAAGGTTGAAACTGGGGGCTTTGAATGGAGGATTGTTGTCAGTGGCTTATGGTCAGTAACTATGGTAAACTTACGACCAAACAAGTATTTGTGAAACTTCTTGACCCCAAAAATCAATGCCAAAGGTTCCCTTTTAATCTGCGCATCATTCCGCTCACTGGCACTGACAGTGCGTGAAGCAAAAGCAATTGGTCTCTCCTCACCACTATCTAGTACATGAGACATCACTACTATCTAGTACATGAGACATCACTGCCCCAACTCCATATGGAGGGGTGTAACTTGCTAGCTTGATCTCCTTAGATATGTTATAGTGAACTAACCTGGTACTCTTTACTAACTGGCTTTTGCACTCTTGAATGTTGTATCGCATTCTTTGGATTATTTCCAATAGACCGTGGGCCGAAGCCAGTTTGCTTGCCTAGATTTTTAGTTTCGTAGACTCCGTGTGTGAAGTAACTAGAACCATGCTAAATATGTTAAACATATGTATCTGAAGCAAAAACCAAATGTTCAAGTCTGAAAATTGAATGTTACCAAGAAATGGCCAAAAACAAAGAAAAACATAAAAATGTTTGCTATGGACTTTCTTTTCCCTCTAAACGGTGACATATGAGTGCTACTACTAAATTGCAAGTATGCATTGTGCAAGAATTGGTGCAGTTATACATAAATCTATGTTTTATTTTCATAGCTGTTGCTAAGAAAGAAATTTACCATAGCAACGATTTATGTCAAACACACTTATGGTCATTTCAGACAGACACACGTACTTATTTGTCAATCAGATAATTATAATAATGAAAAGTAATAATACTGATTTTTTTTAAAAAAGGTAGAAGTACTGAAAAAATAAAATAGGTCTGAAAAAAAGTAGAGGCTGAAAAAAAATGCATATCTATAATCATCATCAGAATCAAGGGTATCTGTTTCCTCAGCCCTAGAAGTCTCGGCCAAAGATGCAACATTCTCACAACCTACACACGAGCAGATGTCGGTGCAAGGTAGCTTGTTGAGAAGATAAGATCACCTTCCTTGTCCACACTGGATATTTTTGCATGAACAATGTGCAAAAGCTCCATTGCACTGGAAGTGCCATCCAGACTGTGACAAGTACATAATCTTCAAGTTTCCACTCATGGTCCTTTGGAGATGGGATTTCCGGCATGTTCTCAAGACATCACTTGTGAATTGCAGAGTTAATTCCTTGGCAGTAGGTGGCTATCTCAGCGGAGGAACGATACCAGACTTCTCTTTCATTAAAGGCTTCAGTGCCAGAGCAGCATGGCACAAGCATCTGCAATCAGTTCTTAAATACAATCCTCTGACGGGAATTTCGGCTCCAGGATCCATGCTGGTAGCCATGTCTATGTCGGTCTCACGTGCTCGTCTCTGAAAGCAAATCTCTGACTGCCTCCTCAACAACTTATTATGTTGCAAGCTCTTCTACAAAAACAAGATCACTCTCATTACTGTGCAATGATCGGACAAATTTCAGGAAAGGATAAGATTTCTGCATTCTCCATTTAAGATTATACGTTTTATAAGAAGCATCAATGATACCTTCTTTTGCAAAAATGCATTTCTTAAACAAACTGTTCAGCTTTGTCATTCTAAGAACTTCACGTTTCTTTACAATCCTGCTCTCCATCACAGTATTACATAAGTGCCTATATCCTGTCTGGTAGAGGTTGCCTTCTGGAGGGTCTTCCTGCTCCTTTCTGGTCAGAAATCCGGTGTAGCTCTGGTAGCAGCTAAGATGGTACCTTGCTTCAAGGGCAATAAGATCTTGTCCACAGATATGCAACAGGATTGCCTCACCTTTGTGGGTTTCTGCTGCAAGGAGCACCTTATGTGCAGTTTTAGTCTCACATTGTACCAGCCTCTCTCTTTGTCTCTTTCGGCTGTGTCTCTCCACAATGTTCTTGTCCTTCTTGCAGAGAAGGCACTGCACTGGAAGAAGATGGGAAGCTCTCGCAGGTATAACCTTGGGGTCTGTCATCTTTGAGCAAAGCAATTGAATCTTGGTGGCGGCTTCACTCCTCTCCTCTTCTTTCTGTATTGGTTCTGCAATGGCTGCGAAGGAATAATTAAAATGGATATTCTAATCATCACCACTGACAATGACCCTTGTTCAAAAAAGCTGTTTTTTGGCTGCGTTTGTGTGTGTTATGACCAGAGTGAGAAGTTTAGAGTTGGTCAGTTTACACAGTAATAAGTGTATGGGGCTGAAGCAGGCCCACGAAATGGAACATGTCAAATGGCTCTGGTTGGGGTGGAGTGTAGAATGTTTCAGTAGAAGGGGTGTCACGGTTGTGTGAGGCGGATTGGTTAGGCTGGGTGCTCTTTGCCTTTCCGTCATTGTTCATAGGTTTATATGTAATCTTTAGGGCTGCTGACCAAGGGCCGTGCGGCTCTTTGTCGGCCGGCGTGGACACGATGGGTTGAAAAGGCCTCCATCTGCGCTGTAAATTTCTATGTTTCTATGGGCTCAAATTTGTCCCTCCTTTTTTCTCGGCGCACTTACGTGAGATGAGCTGAGTTCCCGCACTGAGTTATGACTTAAGTTTTATTTTTTATTTTTAATCAATTTTGTATTTAGTATTGATGGTTTTTATGCTTCTTGAATGTTGTTGAGAAGGTGTTTAGTGCTTTGCAAGGTCCTCTCTGCTTCCCTCACCCCCCCCTCCCTCCATCTCTGGCTACCTGCGCTGATTTCTTAACTCTCCGCAAGGGTTTTCTGTGTGGCCACAAGTGGCCACAATCGCTGGCCTAAGTTAGTTTGGAGCAACTATTTGCTGTCCAAACTGGCTTAAATGGACAAAACAGGCGGAGGTGGCTGGTAACACCCACTTTTGAAAAAAAAACACTAAACTAAAATAAATCCTAACTAACTCACTTACAATGGTGCAAATTAAATGTGCAGAAAGGGGATTTTTAAAGACTCTAAAAAAATTAAGTTGCTCCAAAAAAAATGGAGCAACTCCTGGGCAAATTTGGGCCCTATCTCGATAAGTTGCGCCGACTTTCTGGAAGAAAAAGAGCGTCAAAAACTTACCTTTTGATTCTCCGGTCTCCTCAGGATGCCTTCGTGCTCGGCGTGGTGCAGCACAAGGGGTCGGGGGGGGAGCCAGGTCCTGGCGCTGAAAACAGGGCCGGGACCTCTGCACATGCGCACAAGAGTGTGCGCGCTCGTGCAGTAGCTCCAGACCCCTGAGGCTGTGTGGGAAGGGCCCGACTCTAGCCCTGGCCGAATAGGCTCACCGGACGAAGATCGGAACTTGGACCTCCCTCCCCCCCTTCTCTTCCCCCTCCCACTTTTCTCTCCCCCCTCCCCCTCTTCTCTCCACCCCCCCCCCCCCCATCGGCGTGGCCCGCCCGGCATCTCCCAAAGTGTCGGCGGTGGCCCAGCCCGTTCAGCCTCTCCCCCTCCCTCCCTCCTCTCTCTCCCTCCATCCCCCTCCCCCTCCCCTCCCCCCTCGTCCCCCCTTCCCTCCCCTCCTCTCCCTTCCCTCCTCCCTCCTCCCTCCCCTCGCTGTCAGAAACACAAAGACACTGACAGAGACAGAGAGACACACTGGGACAGGGTGGGGGGCATCCCAGCATGCTGTTGGAGGGCTCCTGGTGCTGCAGGTGAGTAGAAATCATTTTTTATTTATTGTTTGATTTTTTATTTATTTTTTGATTGATTTATTGGTTTATTTATCATTTATTATTGATGATAGCTCTTTATTTGTAAAAGTGAAGTGTTTAATGTTTGTAAACTTCCCTCCCCCCGCTATCTTTCGTTCCCGACGCCTGATTTATAAGTGTAGGCAAGGTTTTTCTGAGCGTACAAAAATCTACACTTACTCCATTCTAAGTTAGTTTGGAGTAAGTTTTCGCTGCCTAAACTTGCAAAACAGGCGTAAGTGGCTGGACACGCCCCCTTTTGAAAAAAAATTCAGTTCTAAAATGAAACTATTCTAACTGACTAGAAATGGAGCAAACTAAATGCCGAGAATTGCAATTTCTAAGATGCTCCATTCTAAACTAGTTGCTCCAAAAAAATAGGAGCAACTCAGGCCAAAACTTGAGTCCTATGTTTCTATGACCATTGAACTAAGGAACAAAAGTTGAATATAAACATTTGTAGGCTGACACAGTTTCATAGGAAATACTGTAAAGTCACGGGTACTCACTTTCATGGTTCTGATTTTCCCTTTCTTGCTTCTTCTTGGCTCTATCAATCTTGGATTTATCAGTGAAACACATGTAGCACTGCCGATGATATCCAATTGAATGTGGGATTAATGAGAGTCTTTCTGGTGCAGTAACCAGCTCCAGATCTAAACTTTCAATGGTATTCTCTGCAATGTTAGCTTCTTTAGTTCCAGTAAATTTCCACTGATAAACACGCGTGGAGCACCTTGGCTCCCGCAACTATGTGCATGCAGCATGCCATTGTTTCGGTGCATGCAGTCACTGACTCTAATCGATCTAGTACAGAGATCGTGATTGGCTCATTTCGAGGTACTGACAAATACAGCAATTGTGATTGGTCATTTATGTAACTCGCAATGACATCATCACTCTGGGTTTTGACGAGATTTCTGCCTATTTTCTAATGAAAATTTCTGCAAAATGCTCACTTTTTGAAGATGGGAACATTGATTTTTGTGATAAATGGTCCCGAAACTAATAATGGTGTGATTAGGAAGTACTTCCACAGAGGGGACTACGGAAAAGTATTTCTTTGAGACTCAGCTCACGGTTTTCTCAACAACTCATTCAGTGGATGTAACACTGTAGCCAAGTTTGGGAGGAACTTCCTGCAATAATCCAAAATTCCCAAAAATGGTCAAAGTTCATAGACATTCTTGGGGGTGGGTACACTTCTGATTGCATCCAGCTTTCACTTGGTTGGTTATAAACCATCTTTGTCTACTCTGTGGCCTAAGCACTCCACTCAGTTTTGAACCATCTCACACTTGTGAGCAGTTACTCGTACTCCGTGCTTCTCTAGCCATTTGAGCACTTCATTCAATACCTTATCATGGATTTTCCTGTTTGGTGCTGAAATGAGTATGTCATCTAAATAACACTCTATCCCTTATTGAAGCTGGATTGGAATGAGTTTTGCAAAATTTGTTTCATCACCTCTTGGAACATGGGGAGGGGCAGAAATCACTCCAAATGGTTGCCTATTGAAGTGATGTAGGCCTAGTTGAGTATTTAAATTCACGCATGACGTGGACTCTATCTAACTCAAGTTGTAGATAGGTGTTTGTTCGAACTAACTTTGAAAAGATCTGGCCACCTGTCAGCATTGTGAACAAATCTTCTACATTGGCAACGTATTGGGTGGATTACACTCTAAAACCTAGTTTACATTTACCTTATAATCTTACCTTACAATCTGATTAGGTACAATAACAATGGGTATAGCCCAATTACTCAGATCTACCTTCGAGGTAATGTTCTCAGTTTTTAGTCTTTTGAGTTCTTGCTAAACTTTTTCCTCGAGGGCGTATGGTACGGGTCATAGCCTGCAGTAAACTGGTCTTGCGTCCTTCTGTACGCTGACACTCACCTTGAGGTCTTGGCTCAGACTGCCCATTTTGCGGAACATCTTGATAGTGCTCGATAACATCATCTTTTGATGTAAATTTCATTTCCACACAAAAAACTCATTCCAGTGATCCCGACCAATTTCTACCTATCAAGGCAGGCTTGTCTCCTGCCACTGCTATGAGAGGCAAGCTCTGATACTGATCCTTATATTTCACTCGTATGGTGACACTTCCTACTGCAGGGATTTGCTCTCCTGAGTTGCCTCTAGTCGATAATTACGGAACATGGCGCGATATAGCGATTCTGGTACGACACTCACGGATGCTCTAGCGCCGATCTCCATGGGTCGCCTGGTTCCTGCGACGGCTACTTGGATGATGATACTTCGCGATTCTCTGTTAGAAACCTTCCTGCTCTTTATGACGTGAATCTCCAGAAACTCCTCACCCCCCTGCTTCTCTTCAATGCTATGTGGTGTCTGGCGATTTCTACTTCTCGCATTGCCAGTCTGTTTACTCTTCTGTCAGCACGCCTTCGCAAGCTGCCCAGTTTTCTTGAAGTAGAAACACTCTGCTTTCACATATGCACAGCTTTGAGTGATGTGTTGCTCCCAGGCACCGATAGCACGACTTCAATGCACTGTTACCTCGGGCAGTTGCTGGAGTCTTCGGGCCCAACTGCCTTTCCCTTTAGCCTGCAAACAATTCACCTTGGTTGTCTGACGACTGGAAGTGGCACGAAATTCTCGGGCGTATTGGTCGGCCATATCCATCAACATAGCTGTCTGACAAGCTAAATCAAAAGTCAAGTTAGGGATTGTCAATAATTAACTTCTGATTCAATCATTTTTCAACCCACAAACAGTCACGCAAAGCTCGGTCCTGAAAGTTTCAGAAATGACAATGAATGGATAGCTTCTTTAAAGCTACAATGTACTCACTAATACCCTCCTCATTTAATTGATCGCATGTTCCAAAAAGACAACTTTCAGCAATTTCCAGATGCTCAGGATTGTAGTGCTGTGGTTAGAATCTCCGTCAGTGGCAGGTCTTTTGGCTTGGCGGGAACAAGCGCATTTTTCAGGGTTTCTTATGCCTTGGGGCCTGCTTCAGTCAAGAAACTTGGCTGTTTACTTTCTAAAACCACCTGGTTACAGTTTACAGCATCTGGAACTTCGATTATATCATTTCCAGTGAAAAACATTTCTAGCCACTCCATATATGCTCCGAAAGTCTCTTGGTCAAGATGGAACTCACCCAAGTGCCCTATTATTCCCACAGACACAGCCATCTGGACTCTGGCAAAGTCGACAGTGCAGCCATGTGTGTTCTAAATTTACATTGGATTTTTAAATTTTTCTGCAAAAGGAAGAACCTCCAACATTCCCTCCTTCAGTTGGCAGGATTATCCTCCCAAAAAATTTAAATTAGGAAATCCAAGATCGCATCTTACTCACCAATTCTGTGATATCTTGAGACACAGTAAACACAGAGAACTGTACACCATGGCTCCCGGGTAAGAACTCTGTACCAAATGGCTTTTATTGGTATTATATCAGTAGTCCACTAGGTGGCTCTACAACAGGGGCCTCCGTTTAATGTCTCATCCGAAAGAAGAGACTTCAGTTGGTGCAGGTGTCTTTACTGAGGTGTTAACTTAGATTATGTGCTCAATTTTCAGGAGTGGAGCTTGAACCCTTAAACCCATGAACACACAAATTTTTGACTCAGATGAGAATGTTATCATCGAGTCAAGACCAATAACTTATATCATAAATCAGTCAAAATTTCACATGAAGGAACATAGGAAAAAGAAGAGGCGATTCAGCCCCTTGAGCTTGTTCATCATACTATTAGATAATGGCGGATCTGTACCGCAACGCCAGTTATCCACCTTTTTTCTACATCCCTTGATACCCGTTACTTAACAAAAGTCTCTCTGTCTCAGTCTTAAAAATATCAATTCTCCCCGCATCCACAGCCTTTTGGGAGAGAGAGTTCCAGATATCACTGACTCTGTGTGTGGAAAAAAATGCTTCTTAATATCACTCTAACTGAACTAGCTCTAATTTTAAGATTTGGCCACCTTGTCCCCGACCAGAGGAAATAGTTTATCTGTATCTATGAAGGGAGATTCTTTAAATTTACTTTGCAACTGCCAGTAGCAAACACCATTCTGGACACAGGCTAATACAGAATACACTGACATGCCAAGGCGGCACGTCTTATAACTAATTTCAGCCAATTTAATCCATTTGACAAAGGGTTCAGGCCTGGTTTTATTTTCATTCTCAAGTTTGAAGCTTTTCTGGAGACATGTAATGGATTCAAAGTGGAACCTATAGTCCATTATTAAAGAAGCAGTAGCAGGACATTTGAAAAAGCAAAATTCAGTCAGGCCAGAGTCAGCATGGATTTATGAAGGGGAAGTCATGTTTGACAAATTTACTGGAGTTTTTTGAGGATGTAACGAACAGGGTGGATAAAGGGGAACCAGTGGATGTGGTGAATTTGGACTTCCAGAAGGCATTTGACAAGGTGCCACATAAAAGGTTACTGTACAAGATAAACGTTCAAGGTTTGGGGGTAATATATTAGCATGGAAAGAGGATTGGCTCACTAACAGAGAACAGAGAGTTGGGATAAATGGTTCATTCCCTGGTTGGCAACCAGTAACTAGTGGGGTGACGCAGGGATCAGTGCTGGAACCCCAACTATTTACAATCTATATTAACGACTTGGAAGAAGAGACTGAGTGTAACGTAGCCAATTTTGCTGATGATACAAAGATGGGAGGAAAAGCAATGTGTGAGGAGGACACAAAATATCTGCAAAAGGACATGGACAGGCTAAGTGAGTGGGCAAAATCTTAGCAGATGGAGTATAATGTTGGAAAGTGTGAGGTCATGCACTTTGGCAGAAAAAAAAATCAAGGAGCAAGTTATTATTTAAATGGCGAAAGGTTACAACGTGCCGCAGTACAGCGGGCCCTGGGGATACTTGTGCATGAAACACAAAAGGATAGTATGCAGGTACAGCAAGTAATCAGGAAGGCCAATGGTAACTTAGCCTTTATTGGAAAGGGAATGGAGTATAAAAGCAGGGAAGTTTTGCTACAGCTATATAAGGTATTGGTGAGGCCACACCTAGAATACTACGTGCAGTTTTGGTTTCCATATTTGCGAAAGGATATACTTGCTTTGTAGGCATTTCAGAGAAGATTCACTAGGTTGATTCTGGGGATGAGGGGGTTGACTTATGAGGAAATGTTGAGTAGGTTGGGCCTCTACTCATTGGAATTCAGAAGAATAAGAGGTGATCTTATAGAAATGTGTAAGATTATGAAAGGGCTTGACAAGGTGGGTGCAGAGAGGATGTTTTCACTGATGGGGGAGACTAGAACTCGAGAGCATGATCTTAGAATAAGGGGCCGCCCATTTAAAACAGAGATGAGGATAAATGTCTTCTCTCAGAGGATTGTAAATCTGTGGAATTCGCTGCCTCAGAGAGCTGTGGAAGCTGGGACATTGAATAAATTTAAGACAGAAATAAGGGGATAAGGGGTTATGAGGAGCGGGCGGGGAAGTGGAGCTGAGTCCATGATCAGATCAGCCATGATCTTATTGAATGGCGGAGCAGGTTCGAGGGGCCATATGGCCTACTCCTGCTCCTATTTCTTATGTTCGTATGTTCTTATGGAATAAATGCAGTGTTTAAGTGAGTTACTGAAATATTGATTTAATTCCACCCAGAAAGATCTGAACAACTCATCTAGTTCACTAAACACTCCCCAATTGATTTAGTTACCTTCCTCAGCAAGGCAATGGCCTCCCCTCTTGAGAAATTGTTGCAAATATAGCTTTTAAGCTCAGTTCTGCAGTCTTTTTTGTGTGTATATATCTGCACAATGTAATGAAGTACTGTCATATTTGAAGTTCATCAAATTGACTTGTTTCTGGAGCTTATTATTTGACGTTTTCTTGCACCAAAGGTTCTGCTATGCTCAAACTATTATGTTTTACAATATCATCGATGTCATGTTCAAATCCAGAAACATACTGTAGATATTATCAAGTTAGAACAGTGGTTAACCACTTCTCAATATTCCGTCACATTGACCAGAAACAAAAAGAATACGTCCAAAATATATCCATTTGATGAGCTGCTGTGGAAATGTTGTACGTCCATGGTTCATAACCCAATAGGACATTAAAATGCAGGAATATCTATGAACCTGATTAAAGAAATTTTTTTTTGACAGGGGCGATGTTGTTCCCAGCAGATCTTGTCAACTATTTTTTATACTACCAATTGCAAACATGCCTTTTCACACCAGATTAAGTAGGTAGCATTTAGCATTGCCAAGTAAAATTCTAGCGCAGGGGTGGGCAATTATTTTGGCTGCAGGGCCACTTAACAAGTTTTGGTGAGCTGTTGAGGGCCGACCACCAATGTTGCCCCAAGGCGCGAGGCTGCAAGGTCATGCACCAATCATGTGGTCCCGTTCAGGCCGTTCCCCAGCTCCTGCCGCTGGAAGAGATACTGCGCATGCGCAGCTGCATAGCGGCCGGCCGCGCAGAAAATTTAAAGGGACCGTGCACAAGAAAATATTAGAGGGAACATTGCTTAAACAATAATTCAGATAGTAATGAGATGCTATCTTACATACACAACATGTATTCGATACTGCTTAGAAATGAATCAAAGACAAACATTGAAAATGTTGTGGTATCTTCTGGTCTCTGTAAATCAGTGCTGTGTAATAGAACTGTACCCTCTTTACAGCCTGTGTCAGCATCAATTTCCCACCTCAGTCATCCTTATGTCCCTCTGCAAAGATTACTAATAAAAGAAAGACTTGGATTCATATAGCCTCTTTCAAGACCACCGGACTTCTCAAAGCGCTTTACAGCCAATGAAGTACTTTTGGAGTGTAGTCACTGCTGTAATGTGGGAAACACTGTTGTGTCCTTAGATGCTCTAACAATGACTCCAAGAGGCAGTGTGTTGTATTTGAAATGTAGTGACCTTAGTCCTTTATTAGTTAACTCCAGAGTGAGGATCATACCTGGTGGCCTGCCTTTTACACTCGGCCAGGCACACCTGTACAGGTAACCGAAGAGTCTCCCACTGCTGTGCCCTCTGGTGGCACACCTTGATATAGTGCCAACAGTGGCCATGTAAGATACATGATAAACACAGCAGCCAATTTGCGCACAGCAAGCTCCCTCAAACAGTAATATGATAATGACCAGATAATCTGTTTTTGTTATGTTGATTAAGGGATAAACAGTAGCTAGGACACCGACGATAACTCCCCTCTTCTTCAAAATAGTGCCATGGGATATTTTACATCCACCTGAGGGAGCAGACGTGGCCTCGGTTTAACATCTCATCCGAAAGACAGATCCTCCAGCAATGCTACACTCCTTCAGTACTTCACTGGAGTGTCAGCTTAGATTTATGTGCTCAAGTTCTTGGAGTAGGATTTGAACACACAACCTTCTGACTCAGAGGCGAGTGTGCTACCCACTGAGCCACAAATGACACAAATGCCAGATGAAAACTCCCCTGCCTTCATACTCCGGATATCGGGAGAGGAAAGATGCAGTACTGGTCACTTTCTTCAGTAAAAGAGTTGTGCAGATGAGCAGCCATATCTCTACTCTAAAATGGATAGGGCATATTTGAGTCTGCAGTGCATTCTGGGTGTGGACATCGCCATTGGGACCCAGAATCACAGAACGGATCCTTTTAAGATCGGGCCAGGGAGAATCACTTTTACGAATTAATAATTTGAATGAAGTATGACTATGGTTTTTCCTTGGCTGCAGTTCGGGTCTGTCTCTGACCCATGAGAAGTGAAAGTGGATAGATGAATGTTCAGCCCGAGCTCCGGCTCACGTTTTATTTCTGTCCCAGCAGGCCGGAAAGATTGACTTGGCGGGTTGGATATGGCCCACGGGCCATATTTTGCCCACAACTGTTCTAGAGGCACCAAATCTTTGAATGAGTCCACTGCAAGGCAAACTCCACTCCTGGTCTTTGACCACTTGCTCATTTAAACGTGCTACTTCTGATACAGGGTAAGTAGTCTCCCCCCACCCTCGCCCCCCAGGAGCAGTCTCAGGGTGGGTCCCAACCCATGTACCATAGTTGAACGTTTAGGCCAAATATTTCCCCAAAAGGAGAGAAGATCAAGGAATGAGTGAGAAAATAAAAGGTGAAGAATATTTCAAATTTGGAGAAAAAAAATTCTTGGAGCAAAGCATATGAAACACAAACTACATGGTAGGTATGCTAGAGACGTTGATACGATAATTTTTAAAGTAAAACGGAAAATGTATTTAACAACTTCTCCTTTAAACCACATCAAAGCTGACGCATAAATTGACACAGTTATGAGTTAAAATCTACAAAGAAAATTTCAACTCACATAACCAATAAACTCAATGCTTAACACAATCAACAATGGTCAGGCTGAAAGTCTTTTTCAGACTTCATTGATTTCACACTGGAGGACTGAATTCAAAGAGAGAGAGTTGCTATTCCCGAGTGTTAAACTACAGAGTAAATGTTTGTTGTACTTGGTCCAGGCATCTTTGTGTTTGTTCCAAACCTAAAGATTTTACACAGAAGAAATGACAATGAGAACATCCTTCTCAAGCTTTTAAAGAAACACTCAGGAATTTAAAAAATCTGCAAGACAAAAGGCACTCAGTTTTTAGCAGCATCATTATTCATCATAGAGTTCACCCTTTCTGTAACAGAGAAAATGCATCAAGTGAATGAAACAATTATCGATGCCAATCATACATTCACCCAGTTTACAGGTCCCATGTTGTAGAAGATGCTGTTCTTGTACAAATCACAGCAAGCATGGACCTGAAGCCTTTATCATTTTCTTCTCTTAGTCTTTAATTTGGTGTCACTAAGAATGCATGCTTTCAGTACACACTAGATTTCCTCTGGATCATGTGCACAGTGAAACTATAAAGCTATTTAGAAAGCACAGGTTTACAATTTAGTTCCACCCAGCTCGCAGAGGAAATGGTCCCACATCGCTTCCCTAAACCTCTTTCGTTTATATGCTGAATATGCTGGAAACAACAGAAAGAAAAACTGAAAATACTGGAAACCTGAGGTATCAAAAACTGCTGAAAATACAGACAGGTTAACAGTTCAGGGGTCAACGTTCAGGGGTCAATGTTCAGTGCTGGCCAAAGGTGGTCACCAAATGTTTGCTTGTTGTTTCACTTTACAGATGCTGCTTGGCCTGTTGCAGATTTCCAGTATTTTCGGTTTACATTGGCGGTAAAAACGACTTGTGACGATTTTTTTCCATTTCATTCCATGTAAATGCATTTGTCTGATCAAACTATGCAAAGGAACAACCATGCAGTGAAAAGCAAATGGCTATGGATGCTATGACAATTGGAGCTTTCAAAACTGGAAAAGATAGATTTTTGTTGGGAAAGGGTATCAAGGGATATCGAACAAAGGCACAACAATGGAATTGAAGTACAACTCAACTGTGAAAGAATTGAATAGAGGAGCAGGTTCAAAGGTTTGAATGACCCCTGATCCAAATGTTTATATGTTCGAGTGATTATATCATGTGGATTGTTCTCGAGGTTGCCATGATCACCACAGGCAGCACAGGAAATAATAGAAAGCCATTCCTAACAAATCCAACTATGTAAAGACTACAGCTAAGTACATGCTTTGAGAACACAATGCATCTTGTTGTTTAGATTTTTTTTTATTCATTCATGGATGTGGGCGTCGCTGGCAAGGCCAGGATTTATTGTCTATCCCTAATTGCCCTCGAGAAGGTGGTGGTGCGCGACCTTCTTGAACCGCTGCAGTCCGTGTGGTGAAGGTACTCCCACAGTGCTGTTAGGGAAGGAGTTCCAGGCTTTTGACCCAGCAACTATGAGTACATTTCCAAGTCAGGATGGTGTGTGACTTGGAGGGGGGGGGGTGATGTTCCCATGCACCTGCTGCCCTTATTCTTCTAGGTGGTAGAGGTCGTAAGTTTTGGAGGTGCTGTCGAAGAAGCCTTGGTGAGTTGCTACAGGGCATCTTGTAGATGATGCACACTGCAGCTACAGCGCGTAGGTGGTGGAGGGAGTGAATATTGAAAGTGATGGATGGGGGGGCCAATCAAATCGGCTGCTTTGTCCTGGATGGCGTTGAGCTTCTTGAGTGCTGTTAGAGCTGCACTCATCCAGGCAAGTATTCCATCACACTCCTGACTTGTGCCTTGTAGATGGCGGAAAGACTTTGGAAAGTTAGAATACTCCAGCCCATGACCTGCTCTTGCTGCCACATTATTTATGTGGTTGATCCAGATAAGTTTCTGGTCAATGGTAACCCCAAGGATGTTGATGGTGGGGGATTCGATAGAAGTAATACCATTGGGAGGCGGTTAGACTTTCTCTCATTGGAGATGCTCATTGCCTGGCACTTGTGTGGCATGAATGCTACCTGCCACTTATCAGCCCAAGCCTGAATGTGGTCCAGGTCTTGCGGCATGCGGGCACAGACTGCTTCATTACCTGAGGAGTTGTGAATGGAATAGAACACTGTTCCATGGAGGCCACTGGACAGCATGCAAACAGTGTCCAGATGAAGTTGCTAAGCCATTTGAGCTTTGCTGACAGCACCAAGGGCATTATCCAAACATCTTGTGTGCCAATTCCTTGAAACACCAACCAATGCATCACACTAAAGGTCAGTCATGTCATGGACTATATACAGCTGGCACCTCAAAGCACTGGAGAAGTACCACTAACGCTGCCTTCGCAAACCCTAGAAATCCATTGGCAGGATAGGCGCACCAACGTCAGTGTTCTCTCCCAGGCCAACATCCCTGCATCGAGACATTGACTACGCTTGATCAGCTCCGATGGACGGGCCACATCGTCCGCATGCCCGATACAAGGCTCCAGAAACAAGAGCTCTCCTCCAAGCTTCGTCATGGCAAGTGAGTCCCAGGAGGGCAGAGAAAATGCTTCAAGGACACCCTCAGCCTCCTTGAAGAAATGTAACATCCCGACTGACTCTTGGCAATCCTTGGCGCAATATCACTCAAAGTGGAGGAGAAGTATCCGAGAAGGCGCCGAACACTTTTGAGTTTCTGCGTCGCGAGTACGCGGAAGCCAAGCACAAACAGCGGAAGGAGCGTACGACAAACCAAGCAACCCACTCACCCGTCCCTTCAACCACCACCTGCCCCACCTGTGACAGACTGTACAACCCGCATTGGTCTCATCAGCCACCTTAGAACTCCTATTAGTGTGGAAGCAAGTCATCCTTGACTCTGGAGGACTGTCTAAGAAGACGACGACGGTCCTGTCAGATACACACAGAGTCCAAGTCTCCGGAATCTTGGGTTGTACTAACAGAGACATTGGTGCTATTACAGAATACAAGATATGAAGCAGTGCTGAGAGGCAGTAAGTATGACAGGTCTGTAATAGCACAGCCTGCACACGACATGATAAAGATAATTCCCTGGTGTTGCCCACCGTATGAACAAATTTTGAGCAGGAGCATTTTTTTTTTACTGTGGTTGGAAGTTTAAGGTGCTCTTATCGCAGTATGTAGAATATGTTTTAGTCCATATATATTGCACTTTGCAGATACTAATAAACATACATACTTACAGTACCAGAGGACTGACAGAAGGACTAGGCAGTGGTTGGTGGAGGGGGGGGGGGGTGCGGAAGAGAGGAGAATTCTACGCAGAGAGTTATAATGATCTGGAATGCGCTGTCTGAAAGGATGGTGGAAGCATATTCAACAGTAATTTTCAAAAGGGGATTAGATAAATACTTGAAAAGGAAAATAATGCAGTATTCTGGGGAAAGAGCAGGGGAGTGGGATTCATTGGATAGCTCTTTCACAGTGGGCTGAATGGCCTACTTCCATGTTGTATGATTCTATGAGTAAGCATCTGAAATGCACTACATAACATATTATTTGGGTGTAAAATAAAAAGCAAGATCAGATTCATATCAAACTGGCTAAGCTTTGTTTTTATTTCCCCAAACAACTGAGCCATAAAAAAGTGGGTTACATCACAACTGCTTCATATATCAGATACTGAAGAGCTCCTCTGCTATTTGGTTGAAATGTGCTGATATTTTAAACAGTGTATTCTGTACTTACAATTCCAAATCTACCAAGAATGTACACAATTTGAAAATCTGGGGCACTGATCCAAAATCTAATCAAGCTCATGATTTAAGACCAGTAGCTTTATTTTGTGAGGGTGGGGAAAAGAATGAGGGGAGCGAGAATCAGTCTTGGGTTATGTATTGTTTGCACACCCTCTCTCAAGCAGCAATAGAATCGTAGAATGGTTAGAGCACAGAAGGAGGCCATTAGACCCATCGAGCCCATACCAGCTCTCTGCAAGAGCACTAGCCTTTTCCTCACAGCCCTGCAATTTTTTTTCCTTCAGGTAATTATCCAATTCACTTTTGAAAGTCACGATTTAATCTGCCTCCACCAACCTTTCAGGCAGTGCATTCCAGATCCTAATCACTCGCTGCGTAAAAAAGTTTTTCCCCATGTCGCCTTTGGTTCTTCTGCTAATCACCTTAAATCTGTGTCCTCTGGTTCTTGACCCGTCTACCAAAGTCAAGATTCAGTTCTTAAAGGAAACTGCAAAAGCTGAACGGTGATGTTACTGCTCCAAAATGGAGCACATTTACAAACAAGACCTCGGCAACCTCTGCCTTTAAAAACATGTTACATAAGAACATAAGAAATAGGACCATGAGTAGGCCATAAGTCCCCTTGAGCCTGCTCCGCCATTCAATAAAATCATGGCTGATCTGATCATGGACTCAGCTCCACTTCTCTGCCTGCTCCCCATAACCCCTTATCCCCTTATCGTTTAAGAAACTGTCTATTTCTATCTTAAATTTATTTAATATCCCAGCTTCTACAGTTCTCTGAGGCAGCAAATTCCACAGATTCACAACCCTCTGAGAGAAGAAATTTCTCCTCACCAGTTCTAAATGGGTGGCCCCTTATCCTAAGATCATGCCCTCTTGTTCTAGTCTCCCCCATCAGTGGAAACATCCTCTCTGTCAAGCCCCCTCATAATCTTATACATTTCTATAAGATCACCTTTCATTCTTCTGGATTCCAATGAGTAGAGGCCCAACCTACTCAACATTTCCTCATAAGTCAACCCCCTCATCCTCGGGATCAACCTAGTGAATCTTCTCTGAACTGCCTCCAAAGCAAGTATATCCTTTAGTAAATATGGAAACCAAAACTGCATGCAGTATTCCAGATGTGGCCTCACCAATACCGTGTACAGCTGTAACAAGACATCCCTGCTTTTCTACTCCATCCCCTTTGCAATAAAGGCCAGGATTCCATTGGCCTTCCTGATCACTTGCTGTACATGCATACCATCCCGCTGTGTTTCATGCACAAGTACCCCCAGGTTCCACTGTACTGCAACACTTTGCAATCTTTCTCCATTTAAATAACTTGCTCTTTGATTTTTTTCTTCCAAAGTGCATGACCTCACACTTTCCAACATTATACTCCATCTGCCAAATTCTTGCCCACTCACTTAGCCTGTCGATGTCCTCCTGCAGCCTCTTTATGTCCTCCTCACACATTGCCCTTCATCCCATCTTTGTATCATCAGCAAACTTGGCTACATTACACTCAGTTCCCTCTTCCAAGTCGTTAATATAGATTGTAAATAGTTGGGGTCCCAGCACTGATCCCTGTGACACCCCACTCGTTACTGATTGCCAACCAGAGAATTAACCATTTATCCCGACTCTCTGTTTTCTGTTTGTCAGCCACTCTTCTATCCATGCTCATATATTATCCCTAACCCCGTGAATTTTTATCTTGTGCAGTAACCTTTTGTGTGACACCTTGTTAAATGCCTTTTGGATGTCCAAATACACATCCACTGGTTACCCTTTATCCGCCCTGTCCATTACATCCTCAAAGAATTCCAGCAAATTTGTCAAACATGACTTCTCCTTCATAAATCCATGCTGACATTGCCTGACCAAATTTTGCTTTTCCAAATGTCCCGTTACTGCTTCTTTAATAATGGACTCCAACATTTTCCCAACCACAGATGTTAGGCTAACTGGTCTATAGTTTCCTGCTTTTTGCCTGCCTCCTTTTTTGAATAGGGGCATTACATTTGCACTTTTTCAATCTGCTTGAATCTCCCCAGAATCCAGGGAATTTTGGTCAATTACAACCAATGCATCCACAATCCCTGTCGCTACTTCTCTTAAGACCCTAGGATGCAAGCCATCAAGACCAGGGGATGTATCTGCTTTTAGTCCTATTATCTTAATGTTAATCGATTCCCTGTTCCCTGCAGCAACTCCATATCAAATAAATAATCATCTAATTTACACTTGGTGGAGCTTTGAGAATTATGACTATTCCAAACATTCAGTAACTTTCATAAATTTAAAATATATAGATGGATGAAATCAGAACTTGCTCTGGGAAATACACAACTTGGTGAGAACAGACATTCCCAACTTTCTTCCTTGTAATCAAGCTCGCCCCACCAAATCTTTCAGCCCATTCAAAACTCGAATCTGATCAACATGTTCATGAATGGATTAGTTTCCATTGCATTTCTAAAGTTTGAAACAACCTTCATATGGTTATAAACAGACACATGTCAACACATGTTTGCTTTGTAAAGATTAGAGTACCCATTTATTAATATAATGAGATGTTCCACAGGGTCAACCATCAATTGATAGTCAACTTCAATTCTTGAGATCAGGCTATGCTATGTCAAGGGCTGATTGGCAATTTTCTGCACTAATGACAGATAGAATAATTCTTGAATTGCGCCTATGGAACCATTAAAATAATCTTTGCAAAGCAATATGCCAACGATAACATATTTCCCAATCACAATTGACATAATCTAGTAGTACAATGTAATTTTATTTGAAGTAAGCTAATAGTATAGCCTCCAATAAAGGGATATCATCGAACAGAAAGGCCGTGAAATGCCAAATACAAAAAAGTTTTGAACAGAATGCAAAATGCTTAATGTATTGTATAGTACTTGGTGAAAACTAGCTAGGTACAAGAAGATGGATATGTTCATTTTTTTTAAGCAATTACCTTGAATCCCGCCAATGTTTAATGGTTTCTTTTGAATATAGTAAGACAGTATCAGCCAGAGCAGGTCTCCAGTCGTCCTGGTTAACCCTTGCCACTGGATAAAGGCCGAGCTCTGTCAAGCCCGTGTGGTGGCTGGTGTGCAACGGCCACCACACGTTAAAAAAATCCACACACAGGCATCTTCCACTCCCTCAATTGGAGTTCAGGACTGGAACATTTGAAACATCTGTGAACTCATGTGGAAGCACGTCATCCTCGTTCGAGGAACCGCCTATGATGATGATGAAGTGAATACTGAAATATTCTCACTAAATCTGCACAGAAACTCTGAAGTATCTCAGAATATCAAGCATATTACACCATGGATAGCAAATTAACAGCATTTTAATAGAGGTAATGGGAGCTGCCTATTGCAAGGATTGTTGCGCAACAGAGCTCACAGAAAGGCACGTTTTCCTTGGGGAAAGCCTTATTCAGCACTGCGACAAATGTAAAGACAAGTGCCTTACTCACCAAGACCTTACTGTTGACTAGTTTTAATGAACGGATGACTGGATTATGGAAGGGGCTCAGTGGATGGCTTATCAACCCTGTCACTAGGCACAAGCAAATGGTTGACCAGCTCAGATTGATTACTGGCTCATAATTGGTTTACAGGAAAACAATTGTTTGACTTTTCATGATGCTGATAAATCAAAAGATTAATGTGACCAGTTTATAAGCATCAAATTACAGGCGCAAATCAGTTTATACCCTAGGCCAACATATCTTATAGAAGCATTTCCTTGATAAACATCACTAAACTTGCCGTGTGAATAGGAACAAGATTTACAATTACCTTGTTTAAGAACCGGTATCAATGATTTCAATGTAATTTGGAATAGTGCAGCTCATAAATCTGAACAACCAGTTTCTCAGGGCCCAACATTGCCCAAGCCGTTTTTTCGGCGTATTGACCTGAAGCGCGCCGACTTTGCGTGCTGGAAAGGGCGCCAGAAAAAAGGACCCCTCCTGGCCGTTCTTCAGAGTCTCTAGAGTCCTGGCATGGCGTGGAGACTAAAGGTCGTTGGGCGGGGGGAGTCGGAGCAACAGGCCAGCGCAGAGAGCAGTGCCGGCACCTGCGCGCATGCTCAGTGAGAGCTGCACGTATGCTCCTGCCCTTCCAGTGCGTCCTGTGGGCTGTGAGCAGGACCTGATGCTCGCAGCTCCTATCCCTGGCCGAAGGGACTTCTGCACCAGCTGGCCCGCTGAGTTCCTGGTCAGGTAGCACTTCGCTTTTATTTTTTTATTTAGTGGCTGTGCTTTTGTGGCTGTGCTTGAGACTTTTGATTGAGGCTGTGGGGACCATGGGGCGTGGAGAGGAGGAGGAGAGTTTTGGGGGGGAGGGGGGAGGAGGAGAGTTTTTGGCGGTGGGTGGGGGGGGGGGGGAAAAAAAGATTGTCTCTCTGGCTAACCCCCACCCCTGTGACATCACGGCTAGCAGCTCGCATTTCTCTGGTAGGATTTACTTCAGTTGTATTAGTATTTTAATTGTTTGAGCTTTTCCTTTTGCAATGTTTGGTGCTTGATTGTTGAGGTCCTCTCCAGTTCCCTTCCCTCCCCTATCCCTGCCCTAATGCCTGCCGAATGTGCGCTGCTTTTTCTTCACAGCCTGCAAGGTTTGTCAGTGTTGGCCACATACCTGACCTAAGTGGATTTGGAGTAAGTTTTGGCTGGCCAAAGTGGCATAAATGGCCAAAACTGGCGTAAGTGTCTGGGAACGCCCCCTTTTGAAAAAAAATGACTTTAAAAAATTGTACCTAACTGACTTACTCTGGAGCCAATTTTTGGTGGAAAATGGCATTTTTTAAACTTACGCCAAAAAAAACTTGCTCCAAAAAAAGTGATGCAAGTCATGGCCAGGATTAGCCCCTCAATGTGTAATTTTCAGGTTTTCTTGCCATTTTGGGGGAACAATCCAGACTATCACTGAATACTCAGGTTACTCCTTCACAATGTGTGGTTTACAGCAAAATCAAAATTTACCTGTAATTGACTTTAGTTTAAAAAAAATGCTCAAGTTATTTGGGATCGCCAAAAACTAGGTTACAGTGAGCGGTGGATTGGAGAGATTTATGGCTTGCTCTCTAATTTGCATTAGAAGTCACAATGTATCAGAATATTATTTTGAGCGACTGCTGTACGTGTGTACATATTTTTCTAAGATTCAATCAAAAGTAACTGCAACACTGCAGGTAATACATCACAAAACCGATGTACCTTGAGGTTTAATTGAGCTTCATGCACACGCCACTGCAACAAAGGCACTTGAATAGCAAAGTTCACCAAGTAGTTATAAATCCTTGACACACAATAAATGCTCGTGAATTGAAGACTGATCTGATTGAACGGTTTATATAGGAAGTCACGCACTCGTGTGTGGCCCTTCCAGTTCACAGCACCATCTGAACCACATTGGCATTTTTGATTAGGTACAGGACTTTGAAGTAAGGAATATATTCAGGATGCTGTTACAATCACTGCCATGAGCACATTGCATCCAGCAGCACCACATTTGTTCTGCAGGTTAAGAACCCACATTCCAGCAACAACAACTTGTATTTATATAGCAACTTTAATGTAGTGAAACGTCCCAAGGCGCTTCACAGGAGTGTTATGAGATAAAACAATTTGGCACCGAGCTGCACAAGTAGAAATTAGGGCAGGTGGCCAAAAGCTTGGTCAGAGAGGTAGGTTTTAAGGAGCATGTTGAAGGAGGAAAGAGAGGTAGAGAGGCAGAGAGGATTAGGCAGGAGTTCCAGAGCTTAGGGTCTCGGCAACAGAAGGCACGGCCACCAATGGTTGAGTGATAATCAGGAGGGCAGAATTAGAGGAGTGCAGACATCGCAGGGGGGGTTGTAGGGCTGGAGGAGATTACCGAGCAAGGGAGAGACAAGGCCATGGAAGGATTTGAAAATAAGGATGAGAATTCTCTGCACATTTTCACATGAATACGTAGAGCTCCACTGTATCATTATGCTTGAAATATTATGAAAGCAGGGGTAGCAGCACATGACTTCTCAAACATTTTTGAAAAAATGCTTTGCTCTTTGAACTGATAAACTCTTCCCTCCTTTTTTTAAACCCAGCAGGACATGGTCCGATGTGTGATGTCAAGTCCCAAATGGTTTGAGACTGCAGCCCTCGGGGGATTTACTTAATGCTGCACACGGGTCTGGATCAGGATCAGAGTCTAGAGTTACGCCATCATCACTTTTGCTTGCTGCAAAGCAGAAGCCATTCAATGCAAAATCGATAGCCTGACTGTATAATAATGATGACTTGTCCTTCATCCCCAGACAACATATCGCAACAAACCAAACCTGCAAACATATAACTAGAGCAGTAGAGAGAAAGCTTGCAGAGATCATGCTAAGGTTTTGCAATGCGCAGGTCAGTGTGCAGTGTGCTTAATTGCGGGAAACCATACTACTGAAGTGAATGGCATGTATTGGGGAAGGTGTGGAGAAGAACAAGCAAGAACCCAAGTACAAAGGAATTGGCATTCTTCCTTCGATAACATCACCTTTGACAACTGGTGAGATCGATTTTGGCTGGGAATGAGTGCCCACAGAGTGAACAGTGCATCCCGGATACACCAGGTTGGGGAACTTGGTCTTTCAGGGGAGACATCCTCAGCTAGCATTTACATTCAGCATCACCACTGCGATGGGCCTCATATTGTAGGTGCTTTCATGGACAGTTTTTTGCCATGCTTTCCTATTGTGAGCAAATAATTACCACTTACTGATGCATATTTTTCACCATTTGAGTCACTTTTAAGTAGTCTTTAAATCTCTTTTACTGTCCACCACGAAATTGCTTCCCAGTTGTCAATGCGCCACAGAAGATCTTCTTCGGGATGTGTTCATCGGACATTCCAACCACCAGACATGACCATCGTAGCCATGCCGTCATGATCAGAACATCTATGCTTGTGTCATCTTTTATTTTTAACAAAAAGAACTTTGCTGTCAGGGATTCCTATGGTATAAAGGAATGGAGCCATGGGGAAAGGTGACAGATGTTGAATATCTACAGTCGAGAGAGGAGGGTAAAGTATAAATTATTACTTCAATTTGCCAGGATGAAAGAAATAAAAGAGAAGGAAGCAATTGAGAGAAAAGGATAAAAAAAGAGGGAGGGGAAGAGAAAAATAAAAAATAAGCATCATGGGGATATATATTATATGTTGTGCCTCATCACTTCGCTGAGAAATGACCCAAAGCATTTCACATAATATTAATAATTTGAAGTGCAGGTAAACGTGACAGGCAATTTGCGCACAAGGTCCCACAACTCAGGTGAGCAGCCAGATAATCGATCTTGAAATATAATCCTATTCTGTATTTGTTAGCCTGAAAGAACAAGGTCACAAGACAGATACAGATGAGGAAGACTATTTGACTGAGCTAGCCAGCATTCCCCATTCATAGGATCCAAACATTTCTTAAATGTCTCCAACCTCCAGTATCAAATTTGTTCTGTGTGAAGAGGAGAGAGAGAGAGAAAAAGAGACAGAGAGAGAGAGAAAGAGCGTGAGAGAGAAAGAAAGAGAGAAAGAAAAAGAGAGAGAGAGAAAAGAAGGATGGAAGAAAGGACTATGTAGAGCTTTAGCACATGTCAGGATGCCTCAAAGAATTTCACAAGCAATAAATTACTTTAGGAATGCAGTTACTGTCAGCCGATTGTGTACGAAGTTCCATAAACTGATGAAATGAATGAACAGGTGGCCCATTTTTCTGGGATGGTTGGTTGAGGAACGAGTGTGGCTGCTCTAACAATGCTGCAGGATATTTAATATTTTACTGAACTCCAGGAACAGGCAGTTGGAGTCTCAGTTTAAGATTTCATCTGAAGAATGAAGGATATCTTCTTTTTGCACCAAATATTGCACCAAAATATCAGCCTAGTTTGTGTGTTCAAGTCCACGAATGACACAACCTTTTGGCAAATGCAACCAACTGAGCTAATCTGGCACTAGGACCATGGACCAGAAATCTACATTAATAAAAAGATAGAACTGTTTTTCCTCACAGCATAAATGAGGAGATACACAGATATGTGTGGCATCCAAAATACATTCAAAACTGGAATGGGGGAGAAATCAGGGGACTAAAAGGAAGAGTCTCAATGAATGGCCTTGCCTTGTCCAACTGTTGTTTTATGTTCTTGTGTCTTCAATGTGCTTTATAATATGATTTTATAAATGTGTCAGGGGCATTTAAATGCAGAACAAAAATTTAAAAAAAGGCATCAATTTGCATTATATTGGCAGGCTGTCCAAGTTGGACTCTTTACTTCACGCTACTAATTGCAATGTCAGCTATCCAGTGGACCAATGCCAAGATTAAATGTCACTAAAAGGTAATCATTCCAAAGCTGCCAACATCAGTGAGATGTTAGGAATGAAATGTGTGATCAGAAATTGCACTAAACCTATTTAAACATGAAGTGGTATTCAGCTTTACAGAAGTGATGTCAAAAAAGGTTACAATTTGAAAACAAAATAAGTCTTGCTCCAAATGAGTAGGAATTGACAAGTCTAATTTATTATACTCTAATGTAACATACACTGGTTCAAGCAAGTCCTAGCTATCAATGTTAATCGAAATAAATTTCCGTCTATGGAGATATAAATAACCGTTCTGGTCAGTCAATACTCACAAAAATGTAGTGGCAAGTCTAAGTAAATCACTTACGAGTACATAGTATCTTATCCTGTCTCAAAGAAACATGTCAAAGCATTTCACATGAACTATTTTAAAGTGCAGTCACGACAGTATAGTCAAACTTGGTAGCTCTTTTGAACACAAAGAAACAAAGTAAGACTTCCATTTGTATAGCGTCTTTCATGACCTCAGGGCATCCCAAAGCGCTTTACAACTAATGAAGTATATTTGAAGTGCAATCACTGTTGTAAATGTCGAGGAAAGTAGGAATTGAGACAGCCAATTTGCGCACAGCAAGTTCCCACAAATTACAATGTGATCATGACCAGATAATCTGTTTTTTCTTTGTTAAGTTGATTTATGGATAAATATTGGTGAGGACACCGGGGATAACTCCCCTGCTCTTCTTTAAAACAGTGCCATGGGACCTTTTGTGTACACCTCAAAAAGTAGACGGGGACTCGGTTTAACGTCTCATCGAAAGACAGCACCTCTGACAGTGCAGCACTCCCTCAGCACTGCACTGGAGTATCAACCTAGATGTTTTACTCAAGTCTCTGGAGTGGGACTTCAACCCACAACCATCTGATGCCAAAAGTAAGAGTAATACCAACTGAGCCATAGCTAACACATGTTCAGGATGCAACTCACTGATAAAAGGAGGAAGCAGTAGTCTTGTAAAGAAGCCATTACTTCAAACAGTAATGAGCTAATGATCAACTAACTGGTTTTCTTTTTGGAGGTATTGATTGAGGGAATGAAAGTGGACCAGCACACCAAGAGAACTCATCATTCTTCTTCCAAATAATGCAATGGGATCTGTAACATCCACCTGAACAGAGATGGGACTTCAATTTCATGTCTCATTAAAGGACGGCATCCCCCCCAGTGATGGCTCAGCACACTTGCCTCTGAGACAGTCTAGAGATTTGAGCATATAATCTAGGCTGACACACCAGTGCAGCACTGAGGGAGAACTGCACTGCACTGTCAGAGTTGCAGTCTTTTGGATGGAACTTTAAACCGAGGCTCCGTCTGCTATCTGAGGGTAACGGAAAGATCCCATGGCACTATTTCGAGGAAGAGCAGAGGAGTTCTCCCCGGTGTCCTGTCCAATATTTATCCCTGAAACAACACCTAAAAACAAATTATCTGGTCATTATCACATTGCTGTTTGTGGGAATTTGATGTATGCAAATTGGCCGCCAGGGGGTTTCCTACATTACAACAGTAACTACACTTCAAAAGTACTTAATTGGCTATATATAAATGCAAGTTTTTCTTTTTTGTGACAATTTGAATATATAAGGCAGTAGGAAATGTAGCTTATTTTTGTAATGTGGTGTTTAATGAAGTTGGAGGAAAAATAGGATATTTTGGACCCAAAAAGGATTCTGTCTTCAAAGAGCAACTCACCAAAAAACTGTGCTCTTGTGGCCTATCTAAGGACCTGACCAGTTGATAAATGGCTCCCATGGAGGATACAATCAGGGCAGGATAAAACAGGCGTTTATCTTATCTCAACATATACATAAGGATTCCTCGGGAATCATGATTGTTAATGACAATGAGAAACCAAATGGGGCAATCATGTGGACAGTATCAAAAATTATGTTAGATTCTCTTTTAATGAGAAAACCCTTTGCAGACTCATTAATTCCCCATTTGAATGATGAACAGCAGCAACCAAAACACTGCAGGAAGACAGAATGAATTGGACATTGGGAAGACAAATTCTGTGCTGAAAATGCTCAGTCAATAACTCTGCCACCAAAGATGAGCCATGATATTTCCCGCTCACCTCAACCTTATAGTAACAAATAAGAGGCTGTTCAGTTTGATCATCTGACCTGGAAGGGATGGCTGAGAAAGCAGTAATCCTGAAAAGCTCAGCCCAGTTAGTCACCCTTAGCAACATAAGTATTTGACAAAGCTTCGACTGTCCAGTGACTACAATAGCACTGTTTGGCTATGTGATCTAATTGGCACGAGGATAGCACCATACACTATGTTCAAATCCACCCTCTGCAGCATTGGAAAGAAGTACAAGACTGTCAATCTTCTGCAATACCGCAAGTGTCAGACCAGACTGTTCAAATGATTTATTTATCCTATTTATTGAAACTGTAATGACCAATATCAAATGGTTGGGTTATGTTGAGGAAAATCTGGCTGATGATCATTTAAAATCAAAATGCACTGTGATGAAGTACATGGCAATCAAATTGCTACTAATTTTAAATAACTTTCAATTATCTTTTTATTGTAATACAATTGTCACATTGGGAGGAGTAGATGCCAAATAAAACCTGAAGCAATAGCGAGATAATTCCACAGTACATAAAACCATCGCTGAAAACTATTATATGGCTGTGCCAATTCAGTCTTTGCACTTCAGAATTTTGTTACTGATAGAGCTAGATATACAAAATTAATTTAAGAACTGACAATTCTGAAAGGGACGTACCATTATTCAGCTTCGGAAGTTCTACATAAAATACTGAATTTAATTATTTAAGCACAATCTTTTTTTAGTGTCCTAAAGATTTTTGTAAAGAAGGAAAGAAGCAAATGTGTTAAATCTTGTCACGGGTTTTACAATGTTGGTTAATTGCTGTAACAAACTGCACCGAAACAGAGGGGATAATATATCTATTTTTATTAAACACAATGTGCTGTTTATGGAATCTCAAGTAAGCTTTTGAACGAATAAAACATTTATTAGTTTACTCAAATCTAATTCCATACCTTGTAAAGGAAACAGAGAAGGAACTGTAAAGCAGAATATTAATGTTTAAAGTTATGCTTAAATTTGAAATACACACTTGAAACATAGAAACATAGAAAATAGGTGCAGGAGTAGGCCATTCGGCCCTTCGAGCCTGCACCACCATTCAATAAGATCATGGCTGATCATTCACCTCAGTACCCCTTTGCTGCTTTCTCTCCATACCCCTTGATCCCTTTAGCCATACTTGGGGCTAGAGTTTTGGCGAAAACGGTAGTTTTACACCAAAATTACCATTTTCGCTGTGCGACCGTTTTCAAGCCTAACTTTCGGCCTTTATGTCTGCACAGTAAAGTTGGCGTTGCACGACAATTTGCGGTGCAAACCGCGAGTTTCGGCAACTTTAGTCCAGGGCCGATACCATTGCAAGAGAGGCCTTGGGAGGGGGAGTGAGAAAAACAACAAAAAGAATTTGCAATAAACATTCACAAAACCCTTACCTACTAAATCGCTAAAAAATAATTAAAAAATAAAAACTTTAACTTACCATTTTTGCAGGTCTTCATACTTACTGCTGCTGGCAGGGCTGCACCGACAGGTTTGACAGGTTGATATACTGGGCGTGGCGTACCGGGTCGGGAGAGTGCTGAAAGTACGACGGCAACACAATCCGCGGCATTGCACGTCAATGTACGTCGGTGCATCTCTCCCCGGCGGTACGTGGAAGCGCCGCCACAAAAAGGTACCTGAGGATCCCGTCGACCATTTTTTTTTCCGCAGAGGGTCGCAAACCTGCCGAAAATCCAACCCTTGGTCTATAAGGAGCTGAAAACTGGTTCACAATACCCAATACAAATCAGGCGACTAGAAGAACAGCAGCAGCCTGGGTTTGTTGTGGACTAATTGATAGTGATGGATTGCTAAGATTAAACAACTCGATTATCGTTGTATCATGCGATTAACCAGGATGGTCGAAGGCAAACTAGATGGACCTTGGTCTTTTTTCGCCTCGCAATTATTATGGTTCCTATGAGTAAACTTGCATTCATATAGCCCCTTTCACGTCCTCTGCATGTTCCTAAATGCTTCACAACCAAATAAATTGCTTTTGAAGTGCAGCCACTGTTGTAATGTTGGTAACTCTGGTGCACAATTTGTGCACAGCAAGATTCCACAAACAGCATTGAGGTAAAATGACAGATAAATCTGTCTTTGGTCATGTTGGTTGAGGGATGAATATTGGGCAAGTGACTGGGAGAACGCCCCTGCTCTTCTTCAAATAGTGCCATGAGATCTGAGGCAGGGCCTTAGTTTAATATTTTATCCGAAAGACGGCACTAACAACAATGCAGCATACATTCAATGCAGCACTGAATTTCACTGTAGGTTATATGCTCATGTTCTGCAGTGGGACACAAATCACAAACTCCAGATTCGGTTGTGACTTCCTGATTAGCGGTATCAAATGAAATCTTCCGGGGTAAAGAGAGCACATTTTACACTTGTTCAACAGATTACTTAGAGAGAGTCTCCACAAACAGTTCCTTGTGGTTTTTATGTTATAACTGTTGACTTTTAGGGAGAGAAATTGGCCAGCCTTGCACATGTTTTTTCGGCGATATTTCACCTTTTTTGCCAGTAAAAAGCTAAATTGACCAAAGTTACTGACTGGCAGTTTTAGCAGTTTTGAAATATCGGCAAAAAAAGGAATGACGACGTGCAACACCAAAAAATATGCGACCGCTTAAAATTGGCTGTTCGGCAAACCCGTATCCAGGGTGAAAAATAACCGCCTGAGAAAAGCCTGCGCTAAAGCCCCAGAAACAGCGGTAGGTATGAAGACCTACAAAAAGAGAAGTTGAAGTTTTTATTTTTTTAATTCTTTTTCAGCGATCCATCAGTTAAGTGTAGAGTGAATATTTTCTGATTTTTTTATATTTTTATTTTTGCAAATTTTGTGTGTGTTTTCTCCCCTCTCAGGGCCTGTATTTTTGGCGGTGATTGGCCTCTGGCTAAAGTTGGCGAGGACCGCGGTTTCCACCGCGAATCCTCGCGCAATGCCGATTTTTACCGTCAGGCGCATTTTTTTGCTAATTTTACCCCCTTAAAAAATGGCGAAATGTTTTACGATATCGCTAAAAACGGAATTTCTAGCCCATGGTCTCTTGGGAAAAGGACCATTTTCTAAATAGTCTACCTATTTGATGCTGCAACTGGCAGTGTTTGTCTGACCTTGATGAAACCACCCGTGACAAAATAAAAGTTAATTTCTGCATACCTCATTGCGAGAAGGGTGGAAAAATAGTGCAAGAGATAAGAGACAACTTAAAAATAGATAGAAAGATTTAGATTTCTATAGTGCATTTCATGACCACCGGATGCCTCAAAGAGCTTTACAGCCAATGAAGTACTTTTGGAGTGTAGTCACTGTTTTAATGTGGGAAACGCAGCAGCCAGTTTGCACACAGAAAGCTTCCACAAAAAGCAATGTGATAATGACCAGATAATCTGTTTTTCTGTAATGTTGACTGAGGGATAAATATTGTGCAGGGTACCAGGGATAACTCCCCTGCTCTACTTCGTAATCGGACCATGGGATCTTTTATGCCAACTCAGTTTAATGTCTCATCTGAAAGACAGCACCACCGACAGTGCAACACTCCCTCAGTACTGCACTGACGTGTTGGCCTAGATTTTCTGTGCTCAAGTGCCTGGAGTGGGACTTAAATTCACTACCTTCTGACTCAGAGGTGAGGGTGCTACCCACTGAGCCACAGCTGACATGATAAAACCATGTGCAATACTAGTCTGGAAATGTTAGATTTTATGTTGGAAATAACTCTCCTTCTTGTCACTAGGAACTTGCCTGAAAACATTGCTTGAGGCAACATCTAAAGAGAACGTGTATGAAAAAGCCATGCCATGTCACAATAGGATCTGGGTCCTCGTCAAGATTCAATGCACAAGTTTCTGATCTTAATTTGAGGGTTGAGATGAGGGGTTGAGATAACATTTTTTATAACACACAATACAAGTGTTGGAATTCCACTGCAGGACAAGGGGAAAATTAACCTGAAATCAAGTCATCCACATTCTCTTCACTCAACCCCTACCCCAACAATTCTGAGTGACTTGTGCTAACTGGCCCATGACCGACTGACAAAGCATGTGAGCACCTCCCCATTAAACAACAATGGGACAGGTCCAAGTCTCCAAAGCCAAAGTGTTCCTCTTCAGATATGCAATCCTTATCCAAAACATGAGCTATTTGGCAACCCAGAGACAATTTTCAGAGGCAAAGCGATAACTCTTTCCTGAGAAAGCAAAATACCATTTTCAGAAGTAGTTAGCTAATGGCACCCCTGACTTAAGAGGTACTTTAAAAAACTGTAGCAAGTCTGCTTTAAAGAAGAAAGAGATCATGTTCAGTGGCCTCCGACTCCTGTATGTTCAAACCTTTCAAGACCGAACAGTCGCGAATCTTATCACTACAGGTACAACGTTCGGTCTCTGGAATCCTCGGGACCGAGTCGTTCCGGTTTTTCCGGATTTCAGACAAGAAAATCAATAGTCTGAAATCTGAATCCTCGACTGATTCCGTGCCGGGTTTTGAGCGGCGATGTCCGAAATCCGGCAAAACCCAAAATCTGGCACGGGATCAGTCGAGGGTTCCAGATTTCAGACTTGATTTTCTTGTCTGAAATCCGGAATCCTCGACCTAATCCATACCGGATGTTGGGCTTTGCCTCAAAACTATCCAGTTATCGGACAATAATTCCGGATTCCGGACGACACTACCAGCTTTCCAAGTTCCGGATTCGGGAAGTTGCACCTGTAATACGATGTGGAAGCAAGTGAGGCAAGATTTCTGTCCAACCCCCAACATTTCTCTTCATACTGTAACCAATTATATAGACCATTTGTGCAAAAAAAAAGCCGCACACAACAATTCTGTATGCAAGAACCGTATACTACGGTCCAAGATATCCATTCTGAAAGACAAAGCTCTCAACAATTCATTGTGGTACAACGTCGACAGTCTTTGATGCATGTAAAAGCATTGATTAATCTTGATAATCACTTCTGAGAACTGCATTCCAGGCATTTTTCACAGAGACAGATGCCTTATTGACTGAGGTGCAATCTCAGGCTGCCGGTATGACTGAATCCAGTAACAAACGTGAAACAATGTGGATTCAAAACACTCCGGAAGAAACAAAGGAAATAAAAGCAGCCATTTATTGTGCATTAGGTTGCATCGCTTCACATTTCTTACTTCTGCTCTGCAATGTTTAATTTCTGCTAATGATATTGCCACAAGAGAAAAATCTCTCATACACACAGACGCACCCACAAGACGAGCAATATTTGTGTCCATTGAGCTATTCACAGCACTCATTAAACTTACTTAATGATTTAATGTTCATGCCAGCACCACAATCCTTCTGTTGCTGGCGTCAGGAATAACTGACTCTCAAATCAGTTTGCAAATACCACATGAATTAAACAAGTTAAAAAAAGCTCACTTTGAATGTTGTTAGTGTCAGTTATATCTGCGTCAGTTAAAATGACAGATATTCATGCAATTAAACTTCTGACAATCGGCATGATAAAGCACGAGCTTGCATTTCTGTAGATTCTTTATTGATGAAAACTTACCAAAGGGGCTTTATGGAAGTGCGGGGCAAACAGATGCTGAGCCAATGAAAGAAAGATTTTTAAAAAGAGCGATCAAATCCTTGGTCAAAGAGCTGGGATTTAAGATGAGTCTTGCGACTCAGACAGTGGCTGGGGAGGAGGAAAGGTTCAGTGTCAAGTGTATGGTGTTTTGTGACAGGGCACTGGGAAGGAAACTGTGATCGAGTAGGTGGGGGTGGTGGTGGGGGAGGCTGAAGGAGCCTGGGGTGGGAGCATTCCTGCTCCTCCTGGCCCACAAGTGCTAAATGAGTCACTTATGTTGGGGAGCCGGCAGCTCCTGGCTCGGATCAGCTGCCAGGAATGCCACAGGCATAGTAAAATGTGCTTGGTGTTATAAGAGAAAACAGATAAATTTGACACCGAGCCACATAAGAAGAAATTACGGCCAGTGACCAAAAGCTTGGTAAAAGAGGTAGGTTTTAAGGAACATTTTAAAGGAGCAAAGAGAGGTAAAGAGACAGGGAGGAGGCAGCTGAAGGCATGGCCACTGATGGTTGAGCAGTTATAATCAGGGATGCTCAAGAGGACAGAATTTGAGGAGCAGACATCACATTATTATTAGCATTAATTCAGAATAACTTGAATTGGTTCAAAGCAACGGCATGTCCCTTTCAAATGATCAAATAATGAAAACATCATTCACTCCATTACTTCATCAGTGGCCCCTGTACCAATGACATAACCGCATTGTTTAATACATTGTACAGGCATGCAGGTATTCAGATGACTCTTGTGACCTCGGACTTCTCTGTTAGGAGGAGCTAATGGAGGGTGAGTTTTTCATGCTTGGCAGGCAACTGGATCTTGGTCTGAGAAGCAGCATGAAGTTTGAGAATGTAGACTGAGAAGTGATGGGCCCAACATTGGCCAAGTTGTTTTTTTCGGTGCACTGACTTTGCGCGCCGGGAAAAACACGCCCCGTCCTCGCCACTGTGTACAGTCCCTGGAGTCCTGGCGTGGCGTTGATGGTGAAGTGGGGGACGGAGCGCCGAAAACAGTGCTGGCACCTGCACGCATGCGCAATAGAGAGGAAACTTGACACTCTGCCATTTTGAAAGAGCGTCGCACGCGCAGAACCAGCAGCTTCTCCGGTCGCTCGGCGGGCTCTCCCCCCACCCCTGATGAAATGCGCAGACCCAGTAGCTGCAACTTCTCTGGTCCACAAGCTCGCACTTCTCCAGTGCATCTTCCCTCCCCTATCCCAGGCTGAATGGCCTCACGCACAGGCCAGCCCACTGCCTTTCCCAGGCAGACTTTAAAGATAAGGTAGGATTTACTTCTTTTTTTATTGTATTTTAATGGTTTGAGCTTTTTCTTAATGTTTGCTGCTTCGTTTGTTGAGGTCCTCTCCAGTTCCCTTCCCTCCCCTATCCCTGCCCTAATGTCTGCTGAATGTGCATTGCTTTTTTTTTAAACTTCCCACAAGGTTTTTCAGAGCTGGCCACATACGTTGGCCTAAGTGGATTTGGAGTAAGTTGTTGCTGGCCAAAGTGGCATAAATGGCCATAACTGGCGTAAGTGTCTGGGAACGCCCCCTTTTGAAAAAAAAACTGACCTAAAAAAAAATCGTACCTAACTGACTTACTCTGGAGCAAATTTTGGAGGGAAAATGGCATTTACTAACTTATGCCAGAAAAAATAACTCACTCCAAAAAAATTGATGCAAGTCATGGCCAATGTTGGGCACCAAACGTGCACTGTGCCATTCTAGGAGCACTGCCCAATAACCATGCACCAAAAGTTTGAAGTACTTCTTCTTTTGGTGCCACAGAAAGCTTATCTTCTGTGACCAATTACTGAGTTACATTTAAAATGGGCACCAAACCTATAATGGATAGCAAGCCAGTTCTCAAAGTGAAAATGACAAAGTGCCTATTTGATATTGCTCTGTTCTTTCAAATTGCAAAGCAACTACAAATTTTATAGAAAGACGGATAGTTAAATTATGTTTATGTACAAATGTGGACTAAATAAACAGCACAGCTTCAACATCAGAAGATTAATTATGTTTATGTACAAATGTGGTCTAAATAAATAGCACAGCCTTCAATATCAATAGAAGATGACTTAAAAAAATATCAGGAAGCTGGCAATATACTAACCAGCAATAAGTAATGAAATTCTGCACACCTCCTACAGTACTATATTCTTGACCTCAGCTTGGTGCAGACAGAAATTTCAATGGGAGACATAAATTAAACTAAATATAATGAGACTGGAAGACTCCTAAAATGGAGTCCTCTGGACAGTGTTTGGCAATGTGCCTGCAATTCTAGGAGGACCCGGCTCTGGACTCCTCAAAGCTCTTCAGTTGCAGGACAATGTCGGGTTCATCGTCTTTGAAAGGACCATGGCCACTTAGGGTCAATATTAATACAAAAAGTTACTCAAAGCTCTCAGGAACCTTAATGACTTGTGCAAAAGGTTTGAATCCACATCAGTCATAAAACCGATCTGTAGCCCCAATGCTATATTGGCAAATAATACACAAAGGCATTTGAAACATGTTGTGCGCCATTGCCCAGTTTATGAGAGTGCTATCCCGATAGATTGCAGCTTATTTCACAGTCAACTCAAAGCCTGGGCTAATGTAATTCCAATAGCAAGAAATACTTTTTTGTTAACATCTCTTAGCTATCTATGTCCATTGTATAACCTACAAAATCCAGACATGCATCAACATTTATTCCCATTGCGTCTGTGATATGCCAATTTCAGAACAGCAGGTTTCAAGCTGGGACTCTCTCCTTATCTTCTCAGGACAGCTTTATACCAAGGTTTATTTAACAACGAGAAATAAATGAAAACGAAAGCCACCGTTCAGCAGAGATCCCGCAAGGACCTTGAATGAAATTGTTTATTAAAATGTTCATTAAAGCAATTCAATGCCCATGCAGTGAAAGGGTCTCATCTATAGTACTTATGTGAGGTAAGCTCGACAAAGACAAAATCCCTCAGAAGCCCAAGTTTTCTGCAATAGTATGGTATCTTATCTATCTTGACAATACTCAGACATTGGGGGTTAAATTGGATAGCTCCCGAAA
Organism: Pristiophorus japonicus; assembly: GCF_044704955.1. Classification (NCBI taxonomy): domain Eukaryota; kingdom Metazoa; phylum Chordata; class Chondrichthyes; family Pristiophoridae; genus Pristiophorus; species Pristiophorus japonicus. The sequence continues at coordinate 185,740,806 of NC_091987.1, read as the reverse complement.
ACGGGCGCCTTGATTCGCGATTGACCCGCGCCTGTTTATTGCAATGCAGCATGCCAACTTTGTGCTGCCTGCTCATTATAACGATTTCAGCATGCAGCCAGCGCTAACCATGCTGCACACATCAGCAAGGGGCCCAATATCATTACTTTCTAGCACAAGTTAAAGCTTGCCTGCACTTCTTAAAAGGGAGGTGCATTGTGGCTGCAGCAGGTGCTGGCAGTCGTGCAGGATGTGAATCGGACCTGGGAAACAGAGAAGAATGACACAACATGGAGAAAGCAGGCTGCAAGGATTTCGGACAATAACGCCCTTGGTGAAGGAGGTGGAAAATAGGAGGTGTCCTTTACCTGAGGGGGGGCAGGTGGTCCTCCAGACACATGGTCAAAAGGCAGTGGGAGTAGATAGCCACACAGGCCAGTGCCAGGTGTCAAGCCCTGAGAACCTGGATACACTGCCGCAAGAAGTTCAATGACCTCACACGAGTGGTCAAGGTCAATGAATGCATCTTTAAAAGCCATGTCTTGCCAACTGTATCACTAGCCTCAGCCACTGCTCAATTCCCCACACTCCCATCACTCGACCTACCAACAATCAGGACTCATATCTAACATTCGTAACTTCACCTCACCCTCACCTACTTACCACTGCTGAAAACCTCACATCCACATCTCACAGATTGCACACACGTTTGGCTATTTAACCATGACAGCCATATCACCCAAACAGATTGCACGACATTAACTGACACAGTCCCCTTTCTCTTGCAAGACAAAATGGCGCCCAATTGGAGCAGCAGCATCTAACTGGAGTGGGACACATGCGCCCCCATGGAAGAGACGTTGCTGGACATTGTTGGAAAGGTCATGACTGAGGCTGTGGCCAGTGGTATGACTGTAACCATTGAAGATGATGGTATTCTCATACCTAATCATTCTCATATCCTGGAGGGCGAGGTCGCATGCGAGTTCTGCTGTAGAGGAATCAGATGAGGACTTTGATGGGGCGGGCTACAGGAGAAGGCTGAGGGATATGCATTGGGATGCCTGTCCAGGAAGCCTGTGTGCAATGTCATGGAGCATGGAGGAGACTGGCACCAAGTTGGCACAGAGCTTTGCAGAGGTTGGAGCCCATCCTTTCCAGCATGCAAGTGGTGGCCAACTCCATTAGCTCACTTGTGGACCCAACCATGACGCAGCGTCTGATAGCCGATGTCTCAGCTTCCATTGCAGCACAGGCAGAAGCCACCCAACATCTGAGTGTTGCAGTGGAACCTCAGATTGCTGTCATCGTGTCTGTGGATTTACATTGTACAAAAGGACTTGCAGGGTGTCAGAGGTCCACCAATTTGTCCTCCAGCAGAATTTTAGGATTTAGCTTAGAATGTTTATCTTGTGGTGGCTTTAATTTCTGCATTGCAGCCAAGGAGATGGGAGATGTTGTGGTGGTCACTGACCAAGGGACAGTAAGTGTGGGACGGTAAGTGTGGGACAATTGGTGAATGGTGAATTAGGATTGCAATTACTGGTATTAGATGAGTTCTTCACGGACAGAAAGAGCCTGTCTTGGCCTCGTCCTCCTTTTGCTGAGCTTCTCCAGAGCGATCCAGGCTGAAGTGCAGTTTCAGCATGCCAATGGTCTGCTCGATCATCTTTCGTGTGGCAGCGTGGCTTTTTTTTGCAAGCATGCTGTGCACGTGTGTGTCTTTCGCACCGAGGTCATGAGCCATGTCATCAGCAGATAGCCCTCGTCACCCAGTTGCCACGCTTTGGTTTGCTGTGTTGGCTGAAATGCAAATGGCACAGCGGACGCTCCAGCCTGGAAGGAGCCAAATGCATAACAGTTCACCTTTCACAGCCACTGACAATGCAGGCCTGCTTGGAGGGTGCAGTTGTAGCTGCAGCAGATTTCAGTGAGGACATCATTACCGAAGCACAGACGTCTCACACATTGTTCCTTGCTGAGGTTCAGATAGGAGAATTGCTCCCTGTACTGATTTGGCCTCCTGCTGAGAACCCTTCTCTCCCACCCCCACCTCCTCCTCCACCTCCTCCTCCTCATCCTCCTTCCATCTTCCAGCAGCTTGTCCTGCTCTGCGTGGTCCTCTGCTGATTCTCCAATTCATGCTGCATTCCAAGGGGAATGTCCACTAGTGCACCTGTGTCTGACAGCAAGTGGTTTGTGCAGAAGCCTTGATGTCAGGAAAATCCTTCAGCACCTGCCGCACCACTCCGTGTAGACTTTTGCAACTTGAAAAAACGATGGAAAGAGCCAAACACTTGCAAAATCATAGCAACAGCCATAAGAAATCAAACAACGAGCACTACCAATCCTAATTTTGTGGCCATTGCTAACAGAATCCAAAATCTTATTTTTATGCATTTCTGAGGAAAGCCAAGGCTGTTGTACTCATAGCAGCAAACGTAACAAACATAATGCATCACCCAGGGTAAATGGTAGAATGGTCACACTCTTGCCTGGGTGTTTAAGTGTGAGGTCATGCACTTTGGCAGAAAAAAATCAAAGAGCAAATTATTATTTAAATGGAGAAAGATTGCAAAGTGCTGCAGTACAGCGGAACCTGAGGGTACTTGTGCATGAAACACAAAAGGAAAGTATGCAGGTACAGCAAGTGATCAGGAAGGCCAATGGAATCTTGGCCATTGTTGCAAAGGATATGGAGTATAAAAGCAGGGAAGTCTTGCTACAGCTATACAGGGCATTGGTGAGGCCACACCTGGAATACTGTGTGCAGTTTTGGTTTCCATATTTACGAAAGGATATACTTGCTTTGGAGGCAGTTCAGAGAAGGTTCACTAGGTTGATTCCGGAGATGAGGGGGTTGACATGAGGAAAGTTGAGTAGGTTGGACCTCTACTCATTGGAATTCAGAAGAATGAGAGGTGATCTTATTGAAATGTATAAGCTTATGAGGCGGCTTGACAAGGTGGATGCAGAGAGAATGTTTCCATTGATGGGGGAGTCTAGAACTAGAGGGCATGATCTTGCAATAAGGGGCCGCCCATTTAAAACAGAGATGAGGAGAAATTTCTTCGCTCAGAGGGTTGTAAATCTGTAGAATTCGCTGCATCAGAGAGCTGTGGAAGCTGGGACATTGAATAAATTTAAGATGGAAAGAGACAGTTTCTTAAATGAAACGGGATAAGGGGTTATGGGGAGCGGGCGGGAAAGTGGTGGAGCTGAGTCCATGATCAGATCAGCCATGATCTTATTGAATGGCGGAGCAGGCTACTCTTGTTCCTATTTCTTATGTTCTTATGTTCTTAAGTCTTGGGCCTTAATGCATTCTTAATTGGTACAGCCTCTTTGGGGTTAACCCTTTCCTCTTACCTGACCTTCAGGCTTTCGGATGAACCCTCAGGCAATTGGAACTGGGGTTTTCTGAATTAATTCTCTTCGGACCTTTAACATGTTTCAGAGGAGTAAGCGTTTCATTTTCTTGGGAAGAAGCACGGAGTTTAGCCCAGCTTCTCAAAATTTGGGAGTTTTGGGTGCAATAAGATACATATAAAATATAGGCATACTTGCATTTCAATACATTTTGGACTGCGGGCAAAACTGCAGTCTCCTTCATTTTTCACAAGTTTTGCCAACATATACAAGAATTGGGATTATCCCTTTGCAGAATCAATTTTGGGCAAAGGGGAATAAAAAAAATAAAGAAATCAAGAAAATCATATGGAGACAGTGCTCTTTAAGAAAGCTGTTTGTCAGTTTGTGAAGTATTTTCCTCCCTAATGTATCACTTACCATCCTGAATGGTCACATCAAATGAATAATATTGCTTTATATAAAAGTGTTCTAATTTGTCGCCGAGTAAAGGGAGAGAAACCCATTGCATGTTGGCCCAAGTAGAAACGTCTCATACTGGAGTAGCTGAGCTTGCAACACAATTTAGAACCAAATATTACAACATTACTGGAATATTCAACGTGAGAATATGTACCCTTGCATCAATACCAATCAGTTTGCATGAAGCAACCAAGACAAACATCTACAATACACACAAGATTAACATTGAATTCAACTAAAAATTATGCCATCTGCTTCCCTCATAGCTTTGAGAGTAAATGTTGTTATACTCATAATAAATGGTCAGACCGAGTACTGTGTGTAATGAGCAAGTGTGACCTTAGCTCCTTTATTGTAGTTCCAGAGTGCAGGTATCTCGTGGGTGGCCTGCTTATATATGGACTCCCAAGGAATGCTGGGATCCCTTGGGACTCCAACAGGTAGACCCTCTGGTGGACAGGTGTGATGCAGATTACAAGGTTACAAGGGGTTAAATACATAACATCACTCCCCCGTGAAGTCAACAATACATTTATTTACAAGGTAAGACGATCTGGGGCTCTGCGCTCCCTTGTCGATGGTCTCGGTACAAATGTTGGTGTGGTTGGGTTGGTCAGTTCTTCATTGGGCTGTTGGGCAGCTGGCCTTGCCGGGCTGCTGGGGATAATGAGCTCTGTTTCGTGGTCAACTGTGATGTCAGTTGCCAATTGTGTGTGTTGGAAGGTCAAAGTTGCTGGTGTCTTCTTTGGATTGTAAGTAACTGTCGGTGAACCACAGTTTAATTTGGTCCAAGTGTTTTCTGTGCATTTGTCCATTGGTCAGTTTGACCTGAAACACCCTACTCCAGTCTTTGGCTGTGACCGTGCCAGCAGGTAATTTGGGACCATTTCCATAATTGAGCACAAACACAGGATCGTTGATTTCAATATCACATGACAAGTTTGCGCAGTCATGGTACACACTCTGTTGATGCCGCTTGTCCTCCACGTAATCATGTAGATCAGGGTGGACCAGAGAGAGCCTTGTTTTAAGCACCCTTTCATGAGCAGCTCGGCTGGGGGAATCCCTGTGAGTGAGTGGGGTCTGGTGCGGTAGTTGAGCAGTGCGGGACAACCGGATCTGCAGGGAGCCTTCCGACACACGTTTCAAGCTTTGCTTGATGGTCTGGACTGCCCATTCTGCCTGGCCGTTGGATGCGGGTTTGAACGACGCAGATGAGACATGTTTGACCCTGTTGTGGGTCATGAACTCTTTGAATTCGGCACTTGTGAAGCACGGCCCATTGTCACTGACTAGGACATCGGGCAGGCCGTGCGTGGCAAATATAGCTCTTAGACTTTCAATGGTGGCCGTGTTTCCAGACATTACTGCACATTCAATCCATTTTGAGTGAGCATCCACAACAACCAAAAACATTTTGCCTAGGAATGGGCCTGCATAGTCTACATGGATCCTCAACCACGGTTTGGATGGCCAGGACCATAAACTTAGCGGTGCCTCTCTGGGTGCATTGCTCAACTGAGAGCAAGCGTTGCACCGGCGTACACATGATTCTAAATCTGAGTCGATGCCTGGCCACCACACATGGGATCTGGCTATGGCTTTCATCATCACGATGCCCGGGTGGGTACTGTGTCATTCCCTAATAAATGTGTCTCTGCCTTTCTTGGGCAAGACCACACTATTGCCCCACAAGTGACAGTCCGCCTACAGGGACAGCTCATCTTTGCGTCTGTGGAATGGATTAATTGCTTCCTGCATCTCCACTGGGACATTGGACCAGCTCCCATGGAGGACACAGTTTATTTTTTTACCAGGGACAGTAAAGGATTCATTGCGAGAGGGATGGAGTACAAAAGCAGGGAGGTCCTGCTGCAACTGTATAGGATATTGGTGAGGCAGCACCTGGAGTACTGCATGCAGTTTTGGTCACCTTACTTAAGGAAGGATATACTAGCTTTGGAGGGGGTACAGAGACGATTCACTAGGCTGATTCCGGAGACGAGGGGGTTACCTTATGATGATAGATTGAGTAGACTGGGTCTTTACTCGTTGGAGTTCAGAAGGATGAGGGGTGATCTTACAGAAACATTTAAAATAATGAAAGGGATAGACAAGATAGAGGCAGAGAGGTTGTTTCCACTGGTCGGGGAGACTAGAACTAGGGGGCACAGCCTCAAAATACGGGGGAGCCAATTTAAAACCGAGTTGAGAAGGAATTTCTTCTCCCAGAGAGTTGTGAATCTGTGGAATTCTCTGCCCAAGGAAGCAGTTGAGGCTAGTTCATTGAATGTATTCAAATCACAAATAGATAGATTTTTAACCAATAAGGGAATTAAGGGTTACGGGGAGCGGGCGGGTAAGTGGAGCTGAATCCACGGCCAGATCAGCCATGATCTTGTTGAATGGCAGAGCAGGCTCGGGGGGCTGGATGGCCTACTCCTGTTCCTAATTCTTATGTTCTTATGTTCTTATGGATCCTGGCTGCTCCAGGTCCTGATCTGGCAGGCCGTAACGGGGATTTCTCGTTCTCAAATGTTTCCATGACCAGAAGCAAGTCCGCTGGCTGTGTCATTTACACCCCGGTGGTGGGCAATGGTAGCCGACTGAGAGCATCTGCGCAGTTCTCTGTGCCCGGTCTGTGGCAAATTATATAGTTGTATGCCGACAGCGTGAGCGCCCATTTTGGTATTGATCCCTTTGCTCTCCGAGAATAGCGATATGAGCGGCTTGTGGTCTGTTTCAAGTTCGAACTTGAGGCCAAACAAGTACTGGTGCATTTTCTTCATCCCATAAACACACACCAGAGCCTCTTTTTCAACCATGCTGAAGACCCTTTCGGCCTTGGACAAACTCCTGGATGCATACGCAACCGGTTGCAAAATTCCCGATTCATTAGCCTGTTGTAACACACACCCGACCCCGTATGACGACGCATTGCAAGCTAACACTAGTCGTTTACATGGGTTATACAGATCAAGTAGTTTGTCAGAACACAGTAAAGTTCTGGCTTTCTTAAAGGCAGCCTCTTGTGAATTCCCCCATACTTAGTCATCTCCCTTGCGCGTAGCGCATGCAGGGCTTCTAGTAGGGTGCTTAACCCAGGTAGGAAATTACCAAAATAGTTAAGGAGTCCCAGAAATGCCCGCAGTTCCGTCACGTTCCGTGGTCGTGGTGCGTTCTTGATGGCCTCCGTCTTGGCGTCGGTGGGTCTGATGCCGTCTGCTGCGATCCTTCTGCCTAAGAATTCGACATCCTGTGCCAGGAAAACAAATTTCGAGCATTTCAACCTGAGTCCCATATGATCCAACCGACTAAGAACCTCCTCCAGGTTCTTCAAGTACTCCATGATGTACCAACCTGTAACCAATATATCATCCTGGAAGACCACTGTACAAGGGATCGACTTCAGCAGGCTTTCCATGTTTCGCTGGAAGATCGCTGCAGCCGACCGAATCCCGAACAGGCACTGGTTGTAAATAAATAGACCTTTGTGCGTGTTGATACAGGTGAGGCTTTTCGAAGACTCCTCCAGCTCCTGCGTCATGTAGGCCGAGGTCAGGTCCAGCTTGGTGCACATCTTCCCTCCAGCCAGGGTTGCAAATAGGTCGTCTGCCTTGGGTAGCGGGTATTGGTCCTGCAGCAAAAAATGGTTAATTGTTACTTTATAATCACCGTAAATTCTCACTGTAACGTCCTCCTCGAGTACCGGAACAATCGGACTGGCCCAGTCGTTGAACTCCACCGGCGTGATGATGCCCTCGCGTTGCAGCCTGTCCAGTTCAATTTCCACTTTTACACGCATCATGTGCAGTATCGCCTGAGACTTGTGGTGGATGGGTCGTGTACTGAGGACCAAATGGATCTGCACTTGCGCCCCCGAGAAACTTCCAACGCCTGGCTCGAATAACGATGGGAACTTGCTTAGAACCTGGGTACATGCGGTGTCGCAAATGACGAAAGCGTTTGGATGTTGTCCCAGTTCCAGCGGATTTTCCCCAGCCAGCTTCTGCCAAATAACGTGGGCTATCCCCTGGCACAATCCATAGCGGGAGTTCATGTACTGCTCCATCATAGGAGACTTTGACTTCAGCACTGCCAATTACCGGGATTAGTTCCTTTGGAAAAGTCCTTAACTTCGTGTGAATGGGGCTGAGCTTGGGCCTGTGTGTCTTCTTCCTCCACAGCCTGTCGAAGGCCGTTTTACTCATTATGGACTGACTTGCCCCCATGTCCAGCTCCATAGACACTGGAATACCGTTCAGTTCAATTTTCAACATTACTGGTGGGCATTCGGTCATGAACGTGTGTACCCCGTACACCTCTGCCTCCTCCGTACGAGTTTCCAATTCCATCTGATCCACTGTGGACCGATCTTCCTCTGCAACTTGGTGGTTTGCAGGGTTTGCAGCTCACCTGCACATTCATTGGAGGTGTCCCATTGTTCTGCAGCCATTGCATGCATAGTGCTTAAAGCGGCATTGGTGGGGCCGATGATCACCCACGCAGCGCCAACAGGGTGTTAACTGCCTCGCATTAACAGGTGACTCTGGGTCAATTGAGGTTGGGCCACAGCAGCCAGCGTGTACATTCTGCCCTGTACATTTCTGCTCAAAACTGACGTTACTTTATGCACAGTACTGGCCGAAACTACTTTGTTCTGTGAAATTTGCTTGTTGTCGTCACTGGTCGACATAAATGCTTGGGCTATCATTATGGCTTTACTCAGATTCAGAGTTTCTACAGTCAGCCGTTTGCGAAGGATTGTCTCATGTCTGATGCCCAATACAAAAAAATCTGAGCATTTGTTCTAGGAATCCCTCAAACTCAAACTCCTGTAGGCGACTTAGTTCAGTGACATAGCTCGTCACTTCCTGGCCCTCCGATCGTTGACACGTGTAGAACCGATATCTCACCATCAAAACGCTTTCCTTAGGATTTAGGTGCTCCCGGACCAGCGTACACCGTTCTTCATAGGATTTATCTGTTGGTTTAGTCGGAGCCAGGAGATTCTTCATGAGGCCATAGGTAGTGGCCCCACAGACGGTTAGGAGGATCGCCCTTCGTTTGGTCGTATTCTCGTCCCCTTCCAGCTCATTGGTTACGAAGTATTTGTCAAGTCTCTCCACGAAGGCCTCCCAATCATCCCCCTCCGAAAATGTCTCCAGGATGCCGATTGTTCTTCGCATTTTCACGCGATTCGTTACTTCGTCGCCAATTGTTATACTCATAATAAATGGTCAGACCGAGTACTGTGTGTAATAAGCAAGTGTGACCTTAGCTCCATTATTGTAGTTCCAGAGTGCAGGTATCTCGTGGGTGGCCTGCTTATATACTGTACTCCCAAGGGATGCTGGGATCCCTTGGGACTCCAACAGGTAGGCCCTCTGGTGGACAGGTATGATGCAGGTTACAAGGTTACAAGGGGTTAAATACATAACAGTTGTGATATTAGTCAACTCGTCCTGGAGGATTTGCTCTGTAGCAAATTAGCTGAGGCAGCACTGGAGGGTGTGCAACTGCCCTCGGCACTCCAGGTCGAGAAAAAAAAAGCACAAATAAAGCTGAAAGCTACCAGAGTCTCTATTCCTCATGTTCATCCAGTAATTCCTGCTAGAAAACATCCATTCAAATTCTGGTCAAAGACAAAATCAGATATCTGCTCCGACACCACAATGCGGTTTATCCTCCATCTCATGACGGCTTCCCCCTCCTCAGTCTGCTGACCCTTCTCCTACCCAGGACTGGTATTGCACATTGAGTAAACAAATATAACTCACCCCCTCCCCTCTTCCATGGCCTCGGGACTTACCACTGCTGGCAAGTCACCATGTCTCTGTCAATACCACTCAAGCTGATCTCTAGAACTACACTGGAACAGCTGAAGATCATTGCACCTCCTATTGCGCCGCACTGTGTGGAAACCAGGTAGCTAACATATCTTCCCACTCTCCATCATACGTGAGGTAGTGGGAGGGGTGGGAAATCATGGGTGTGAACCTGTGGCCCAATGGTCTGTGGCACTGTGAACCAGTTATATGCATTGAATCGATATACATAAATATATATTAGTTATAGCCCAAGTTCTAAAGCAGTGTTAAAAACAGCAAGTCGCTCGACGCTGTAGGAACACTAGTTGCGTTAATGTTAATCTCCAGAAAAGTACAACCCACAAAGTATTTATTAGGCTCGCTCTACATTCAGATTATAGATTGTACACAACTGTATACCATTTCTTGAATGTAACTGCTGAAGGAGTTTTCTTCAGATAGTACTAAGAGTGCTATTGTGTTCATTGCAGGGTTAAACAAAGGATGTTATTATAAACTTAGATTAGAATTCCACTCACTAATGCAGTTATGAAGTTCATAATGATAATGCGATATTGGTTACTGGTATCCAGTCATTCATGACTTCGACACAAGAGGTTTCTGTATGTAAAACTTCAATTTTCAATATGATTAGCAAGTTCATTTTCATCTTGGAGAGAAGTAGTTTTTGTTATATTGCTGCTCAGTGAGCCGCAAAGCCACAGATATGAACTCTGGGCATCGGGCATGCAAATTCACAAGGACAAGTTACTGGACCGTTGAAGACAACAGCAGATCTCAGCATCTAATTACCAGCTTCAAACCTGCAAGTTAAAGTTAAAGCAGACTGCCAGGGAGTGAAATCATCAGAGAGAATGTGAGCATGGCAGTGGGGTATTAGATCTCTCATCTGCTTTTCAAGCAGGTTTCTGAGACATATTCCAATCAAAGTTTATGTTGTCGAGGTAGACTAAATACTGAATAAATAGTGTTTGAAGATCAGTCCCTCAAAACTGTCACCAAGTTCATGGTCTACAGGGCCGTAGAAATACCAACCCTCCTTAATGGCTCAGAGACGTGGACCATGTACAGCAGACACCTCAAGTCGCTGGAGAAATACCACCAGCGATGTCTCTGCAAGATCCTGCAAATCCCCTGAAACAGACGCACAAACATTAGCCTCCTCATCCAGGCCAACATCCCCAGCATTGAAGCACTGACCACACTTGATCAGCTCCGCTGGGCAGGCCACATAGTTCCCATGCCAGACACAAGACTCCCAAAACAAGCGCTCTACTCGGAACTCGTCCACGGCAAACGAACCAAAGGCGGGCAGAGGAAACGTTACAAGGACACCCTCAAAGCCTTCCTGATAAAGTGCGACATCCTCACTGACACCTGGGACCGCCCTAAGTGGAGGAAGTGCATTCGGGAGGGCGCTGAGCTCCTCGAGTATCGTCGCCGAGAGCATGCAGAAATCAAGCACAATCAGTGGAAGGAGCGTGCGGCAAACCGGGCTCCCTGCCCACCCTTTCCCTCAAAGACTACCTGTCTCACCTGTGACAGAAACTGTGGTTCTCGTATTGGACTGTACAGCCACCGAAAAACTCATGCTAAGAGTGGAAGCAAGTCTTCCTTGATCCTGAGGGACTGCCTATGATGATGATGAATTCCATATATTCTGAAGATAGGCACATGTACAAAACATTCAATTAAATAGAGGGTACGGTGGATATTAATCTTCTCCCAGCAAAATATTGTGCACAGCCAGCCACCAGAGCATACAATATGCAAGGAAAGATTCAAGATGGAAATTGTTAAGCAATATTCAGAATTGTTGAGAGTTTTGAGAAAAGCTTCAACAAAGCTTATTTATGTTTAATTCATTGGATGAGGAGAGCTTTTTAAACTACATATGTCCTTTGCTTGTTTTCGAATCCGTGTGGCTCATTATTGTGATCAGAATCTCACACACTTCATGGTGGTGGAGTTATGATTGTTTGATTCAGACCAAGAAGCAAAGCTAAAGCTATGAGAAATGTCAATCACAACAGAATCCAATATCGCAGATTTGCTAGATATATCTCTTAATGCACAGTGCTCGCAAGCGCAAGAGAATGTATTTTTCATATTGGTGAAATAAAGGTCTTGCTTAAACATTCAAATAGATGTTAAAATTATTAATTGCTTACATTATTTGGGATTACAGAACAATCTGTTTCAGCAGACGTACTGAACAGCACTAATACTGCTGCACAGGAATACAAACACGTGATCGGTAACTTGAGCGAATATTTAAGTGTCATCAAAAATTCAAGGTGGAGCTCAATTTACTCATGAAAAATAACAAATCAAATTTCCAACATTAGACACAGCAGTTGGAAGGAAAATAAGAAGAAAAGTGCAGGAAATACTTTAGATCCTTAAACAAAAGCAAAATAACAGAAGAACATAAGAAATAGGTGCAGGAGTAGGCCATTTGGCCCATCGAGCCTGCTCCACTATTCAATAAGATCATGGCTGACCTGATCATGGACTCAGCTCCACTTCCCTTCCCCATAACCCTTTACTCCCTTATCGCTCAAAAATTTGTCTATCTCCACCTTAAATATATTCAATGACCCAGCCTCCACAGCTCTCTGGGGCAGAGTATTCCATAGATTTACAACCCTTAGAGAAGAAATTCCTCCTCAGCTCAGTTTTAACTGGGCGGCCGCTTAGTCTAAGGCTATTTCCCCTAGTTTTAGTTTCCCCTATGAGTTGAAATATCCTCTCTGCATCGACCTTGTCGAGCCCCCTCATTATTTTATATGTTTCAATAAGGTCACTTCTCATTCTTCTGAACTCCAATGTGTATAGACCCAACCTACTCAACCTATCTTCATAAGTCAGCCCCCTCATCTCCGGAATCAACCTAGTGAACCTTCTCTGAGCAACCTCCAATGCAAGTATATCCTTCCTTAAATACAGAGACCAAAACTGTACGCAGTACTCTAGGTGTGGTCTACCAATACCCTGTACAGTTGTAGCAGGATTTCTTTGCTTTTATACTCTATCCCCCTTGCAATAAAGGCCAACATTCCATTTGCCTTCCTGATTACTTGCTGTACCTGCATACTAACTTTTTGTGTTTCATGCACAAGGACCCCCAGGTCTCTCTGTACAGCAGCACTTTGCAATTTTTCTCCATTTAAATTATAATTTGCTTTTCTATTATTTCTGCCAAAGTGTATAACCTCATATTTTCCCACATTATACTCCATCTGCCAAATTTTTGCTCACTCACTTAGCCTGTCTATAACCCTTTGCAGATTTTGTGTGTCCTCCTCACAGTTTGCTTTCCCACCCATCTATGTATCATCAGCAAACTTGGCTACATTACACTTGGTCCCTTCATTCAATTCATTAATATAGATTGTAAATTGTTGAGGACCCAGCACCGATCCCTGCGGCACCTCACTAGTTACTGTTTGCCAACCGGAAAATTACCCATTTATCCCGACTCTCTGTTTTCTGTTAGTTAGCCAATTCTCTATCCATGCTAATATATTACCCTCAAACCTGAGAGCTTTTATCTTGTGCAGTAACCTCTTATGTGGCACCTCATCGAATGCCTTCTTGAAATCCAAATAAACAACATCCAATGCATACTTATGATCTGAAATAAAAACAGAAAATGTGGGAAATACTCAGCAGGTCAGGCAGTATCTGTGGAGAGAAAAACAGAGTTAACATTTCAGGTCAATGATATTTCATCACAACAGTTCGGATGAAAGGTCATCGACCTGAAACATTAACTCTTTCTCTCTCTCCACAGATGCTACCTGATCTCCTGAGTATTCCCAGGATTTTGTCCTTTTATTTGATATATTAGGTTGCTGACCAAAAAATAAATTCTTGCATTTATGTAGTGCTTTTCACATCCTCTGGATGTCCCAAAGCACTTTACAGCCAATGAAGTACTTTTGAAGTGTAGTCACTCTTGTAATTTAGGAAACGCGGCAGTCAGTTTGTGCACAGTAAGCCCTCACATACAAGGTGATAATGACTAGATAATCTGTTTTCAGTGATTTTGATTGAGCGATAAATATTGGCCAGGACACCGGGAACAACTCCCTTGCTCTTCTTTGAAATAGGGTCATGAGATCTTTAGCGTCAACGTGAGAGCGCACACGGGGCCTCGGTTTAACGTCCCATCTGAAAGACGACACCTCTGACAATGCAGCAATCCCTCGGTACTGCCCTGGAGTGTCACCCTAGAATTTTTTTGCCGTCGGAGCAGAAGCCGGTCATAATGGGGACGGAAGTGCGGCGGTAAGTGCTGTGAGGGGCAGAAGTTGGGATGCTGCCGGGTCGCACACACAGTCAGGAGCAGGTGCACCAACAGAAAAAGCTGTCAGGGGCACCGCGTGGCGGGTCGCTGATTTTTCATGGTGAATTTGGTTCGGAGTGTTCTGGAGGTGCAGGAGAGTGGCGTTGCGCTCTCCTGCACCTAGCGCGCTTGCAGCAGCGGGCGGAAGTGGGGAAGGCCTAAAACTCCCCAAGCTGAATTTGGATCGGAACGGAACGGCAATGCAGCGGTCGCTTGATTCCGCTGCATGGCCGCCACAAAACGAGCCTTCTTCGGACCCTGAATTTTGGCCTCAGTTTTTAAGCAAGTACAGAGCCTGGGAAAAGGTGCAGGAAAGAACAAAGGGGAAGGTCTGTGATAGGTTGGCGGGCTTAATGACAAAAAATGATGATAGTGCAAGTCAAAAGGGGTGGTCATGGGACAAGTAAAGATGCAAAAGGTGGGTCCAAAGGAGATGTAAATGGTTACAGCAGACTGGCAGAGGGGGAGGGAAGCATGGAGTATCTGGCAAAAAGCAGGAGGCTCCCGTGGCCTGCTGAGTGTTTCTAGCAACTTCTGTTTTTATTACTTTAGATATTTAGCACAAGCTCAGTCAGCCAGCTGCTTGCAGCCTTTGCCTAAATTACCCCAGATTTCTGCAGCGCGAGTCTGCTGTGATGTAAATGCATTTCTTGCTGATGCTGTTCCAACATTCATGTTTTGCATGTTCCCTATCAGGTTTGTGAATGCTCAGCTCAAGTGCCAAAATGAAGGCTAAGATTAATGGTCTTTGTGAGCAAATATTGTGCAGCAAGCATTGTGACCTGTACATCAACTTGTTCATTTCATTGTGAATGTGAGGGTCATTCCTGTGAGAAGATCCATTTTCAATACTAGCATTAAACTATCTGAAATATTGATTTCTGTGGCAAATCACTGGACAACGCACCTCCGCCCCTCAATAGTTTCTGAAGTTCACAGTGTCAGAGCTGTGCCAAATTCACACAACATTAACGCAGTCAAGTTCCCTGCAAATATTTTTTTTGCAGTTAGCTACTGGCCTTAAAAATACAGCATTCATTTAGACTTCAGACTCTAATATTTCATCATATTTGCATTTTTATACAACGGCTAAGTGACCAAGTTAAATGGGAAGGAGCCGGGAAAGTGAAGTTGAGGCCAGGATCAGATCAGCCATGACCTCATTGAATGGTGGAGCAGGCTCGAGAGGCCAAATGGCCTACTCCTGCTCCTATTTCTTATGTTCTTATGTAAATGCAATGGGAGTAATGTGTAATATTAAGCATAGATATTTAGGTTTTTGTCTTTAATATGACCTATCAAAATATACCAACACTGACCTTTCCCCAATAACTCCAGATTTCTACCATTTGAAAGTTGCAAGATGCAAACCGGAGGCTTCATTGTCAGCCACGTGGCATGTGATGGGGTTTCAATACAACTGCATTTCTTTCACTCGCGTTATTTGCGGTTCACTTCGCGAGCGTGGATCATGGTCGATTGGCCATTTAAGCTGCTTTGCTGAAGAACCTGCACCGACATGAGGAAATCAATTTTACATAACCCATTGTGATCTGGAACACACAGCCTGAAAGGGTGATGGAGGCAGATTCAATAGTAATTTTCAAAAGGGAATTGGATAAATACTTGAATGGAAAATAAATACAGGTCTATGGGGAAAGAGCGGGGGAGTGGGACTAGTTGGATAGCTCTACCAAAGAGCCGGCACAGGCACGATGGGCGACATCACCTCCTTCTGTGCTGTGTCATTCTAAGATTCCTGTCAAATCTGTAAGACCTTCACGTTCTTAAACGTGAGCACACAATTGAGCTTAACTCAGTTCCTGGAGGTCAGGCTGACTGCTCAAGACTGCATTGCCTCTCTGGTTACTGTAAGCTTTTGTGTGCGAGTATTTTGTACATTCAACAAACACGATGCATCATCATAAACACTGACTGCTGTAGGTCTTCATAATAACAAGACTGGATGGCAGAGTGCATAAGAAGGGCTGGAACAGATGGTACAAGGACATCAAACTGGGAACAGAAAGCTGGCAGTTCAAACAGCCTTCCAAACATTGCAAATTATAGCCCTGCGTACATGTCTAGCCATCCATAATTCCATTTCCCCTTTTCTGAGCTTTTCTCTTTTGTTGGCACGACTAAGCTCTCCTTACCACCATTATTACAGTTGAATGTTGTGACTTTATCATCTGAACGGAAGGCGAGATCGCAATGGTAGTTTCTCTTACCAACTGGAAATTAAAATGTAAAAGATTCAGGAAAAGTTGAGCAGACTACATTGAAATTGTACCTTTGTACTGTGTTATATTCTTGTGCACATGAATTTAGATGCAAACCATGAACTTTGTTTACTACAATTTAGAGCTTTCACTTGTTGACTACACAAGGCAATCTTCAACTTTCCCCATGACTCCTTTATACCGAACAAGAAATGTACCCCAGTTAATTGGCTTTACAACAGTGACTACACTCCAAAAGTACTGCAGTGGCTGTAAAATGCTTTGAGACATCCGGTGGTCGTGAAAGGCGCTATATAAATGTAAGTCTTTCTTTCTCCCTCAATGATGAGCTTTTCTCCACGTCCCTACCTTCCTATTACACTGCCAATGGAGGAGTTTGTTTTAATTCATCATTTTGAGCGCGATGCATAAAAAGAGTTGAGAAAAATTAGGTAACTGCTCAACGCATATATATTCTAATCATGGAGCCGACAGTAATATGGGGGCCAAGTTTCGGCCTGAGTTGCGCCTGTTTTTTTGGAGCAACTGGTTTAGAATGGAGTATCTTAGAAATTGCAATTCTCGGCATTTAGTTTGCTCCAATTCTAGTCAGTTAGAACAGTTTCAGTCTGGAACAGATTTTCTTTTTCAAAAGGGGGTGTGTCTAGCCACTTACGCCCGTTTTGAAAGTTTAGGCAGTAAAAACTTACTCCAAACTAACTTAGAATGGAGTAAGTGTAGATTTTTTACGCTTAGAAAAACCTTGTCTATACTTAGAAAATCAGGCGTAGGTTACAAATCAGGCGTAGGGTCGGTTCGGTTCGGGTCGGAGGGGGGAGGTGCAGAGGGAGGTCGGGTCGGTTCGTGTCGGGGGCGGGGGGAGGGAGGTCAGGTCAGGTTGGGTCGGGTCCGGTCCGGGTGGTGGGGGGGGGGGGGTCGGGAGCGCGGGTCGGGCCGGTGGGGTGGTGGGAGGGAGGTCGGGTCGGTTCGGGTCGGGGGGTGGTGGGGAGGGAGAGGGAGGTCAGGTCGAGTGAGAGCGCGGGTCAGGTCCAGTCCGGGGGGTCGGGTCCGGTCCGGGGGCGGGAAGCGGGGGTCGGGTAGGGAGGAAGCAGGAGCTGGGTGTGGGAGGCAGCCTTATAAACGCAGCCGCAGTGAGGCCATTCGGCCAGGGCTAGGGGCTACGTGCTTCGGGCCCCTTCCACACAGTTTTGGGCGCCTGGAGCTACTGCACATGCGCGCCCACTGTAGCACAAAAGTGCAGAGGTCCCGGCACTGTTTTCAGCGCAGGGACCTGGCTCCGCCCCCTACAGCTCGTGCTGCGCCGCGCCCAGCTCCAGAGGACCTGCAAGGAGCCGGAGAATAGGTAAGTTTTTTTTAGGCGCACTTTGTGGCGCGAAAAACGGGCGTCCAGGTCGGGGCTGTGCCGTTCAAGGCGCGGCCCGAAACTTGGGCCCATGCTATGTAGCAATTTCAAACTCAGAGAGGAAGTCTGGTCATACTGTAAGCAGATTGCTCAAATAGACAGCAATAATAATCCCATCATCTGATTAGAAACTTTAGGTCTCTCACATTTGTCAAGTTAAATTTAAGTTTACAAATGTATGGTGCGGAGCTTTGGCTGCTGGGATCAGGAATTGGGTACCATGCAGGAACCAGGTGACAATGCATGCATTTGCCCTCACACCTGCCTCTTCGCCCCACTTCGCCTTTGGTCCCACCCTCTGGACGGAAGGGGGAATATGAAGCACAGCAAGGGAGGCATAGATGCCACTTGTAACAGAAAGCAGTAGGAGCTGATTTTGTAGCTTCAGAATGTGAAGCCACATCTAAATGTGTAATCTGTGAATTGATATTTGAGTATTATAAAAGTAAAAGTAAGATCTGCATTTATATAGCGCCTTTCATGACTACCGAACTTCTCAAAGCGCTTTACAGCCAATGAAGTACTTTTTTGAAATGTGGTCACTATTGTAATGTAGGAAATGCGGCAGCCAATTTGCACAAACAGCAATGTGATAATGACCAGATAATCTGTTTTTTAATGTTATGTTGATTGAGAGATAAATATTGTCCAGGAGACCAGGGATAACTCCCCTGCTCTTCTTTGAAATAGTGCCATGGGATCTTTTATGTCGACTTGACTGCGCAGATCCCTCGGTTTAACGTCTTATCCGAAAGACGGCACCTCCGACAGCGCTCCCTCAGCACTGCACTGGAGTGCCAACTTAGATTTTTTTTATGCTCAAGTCCCTGGAGTGGGATTTGAACACATGACTTTCTGACTGAGAGGCGAGTGTGCTACCCACTGAACCACAGCCGACACAATTATAACGATCATAGATACACTATCTCGCAATGTTTAATTGGGAGTAATTGACTTTTC
The DNA here is from genome assembly GCF_044704955.1 of Pristiophorus japonicus. NCBI lineage: Eukaryota > Metazoa > Chordata > Chondrichthyes > Pristiophoridae > Pristiophorus > Pristiophorus japonicus. Next base: position 185,722,209 of record NC_091987.1, on the reverse strand, counting down.
TAGTAAAATCCTGGCTGTCCATTTCTTCCTCCCACGATGAGTCCTCAAGATTCCTAAAGCTCTGGAAACCTGAAGAAACTAAGGCAATTCAGATGCGTTGATTTTATTGGAGAAGTCACAGTCTCAATACGATGAGGCTTTCTTCACAAAAATCCTAAACCAATGGATTGAGCGTGCCAATCAGCAACTCAATGGTTATGGGGCGATCCCCAGGGGGGGCGGAGAGGAAACATTTCAAGGCCACCCTCAAAGCCTCCTTGATAAAGTGCAACATTCCCACCGACACATGGGAGTCCCTGGCCAAAGACCGCCCAAAGTGGAGGAAGAGCATCGGGGAGGCTGAGCACCTCGAGTTTCGTCGCCAAGAGCATGCAGAAAACAAGCGTAGGCAGTGGAAGGAGCATGCGGCAAACCAGACTCCTCACCACCCTTTCCTTCAACGACTGTCCCATATGTGACAGAGACTGTAATTCCCGTATTGGACTCTACAGTCACCTGAGAACTCACTTTTAGAGTGGAAGCAAGTCTTCCTCGATTTCGAGGGACGGCGTATGATGATGATTGTTATGCAAAGCTTCCACACCTTACCTTGGGCTAGTTTGATCAGTTCGTGGCAGAGCTGCTAACGGCAGTATCTCCTACAGTAGCACCAATTACTGTGAGGTTTCACATTCTGAAACGATAAAATTAGCTCCTACTGCTTTCTGTTATGTGATATCTACGCTTTCCTTGGCATACCTTATACTTCCCCTTTCCATCAAGAGGGTAGAGGACAGAATGAGAAGTGAACGAATGTAGCGATGTGGCAGTTGCGAGGGATAATTCATGCATGGTCCTCAGGCCCTGCACGGCTCTCAATTCCCGATCTATGCTCCCAGCCGACAAAACTCCACTTTTGTATATTTGTAAACTTGCTCGTATAAACTACAAATCTCATCAAAAACAACTTTTTGCCCCTCATCAATTGGGTATTATCCTAACTTTGTCCCGTCAGTTAATCACAACTGTACCATTGCTCACCCAATCCAGTTTGCAGATCTACATTAGATAAAGCCATAAATGATGAAGAAAAGCAATTTATTTGTTTGAACCTCTCACTTACCCAATTTCAGAAAGGCCAGCTGTAAGGCAGCTTGCAGCTCTGCTACTTTTAAATATTGTTGCACTGGCATGTTTATTAATAAAATAGCCTTCATTCTCTTGCTTCTCATTTAGCTAAACCTTAACTGGACTCTGCGTGTAGTCATTAAGCTTCTTAGCAAGATCAGAAGTGTCCTCCTCTCCATCTGCCACTTGTAAAGGTTTTTTTTTTCACTTTACAAAATTTAGCTTCGGACAAAATTTAGCTTGGCTCAGCCCATAGCAACTCTTCATACTGAGGGGCAGTCGGGTTCTGGGTTCAACCCAGGACGTGAAGGGGATAGAACACTGAATACCACAGGAAGCAGACTATGAAATGGTTTTTAAAACTTTTAATAGTATGCCGCTCCTCAATACTTTCTAAACAAGAGGATATTAGACTAAATACCTTCCAGACAAAGAGACACTGAACCTAAAATTGCGATCGGAAGCTTCCGAATGCCTCCGATCCGCCAGAAAATTCAGCACCTGCCTGGTGCTTCCATATCTTTGGAGTCGTGCACTCCTGGGCCTGCAGGCGTAGGCCTGTGTAAACACTCACGTATCCCAGGGGCGCATCGCTAGTGCGCTAATGCAGTTCGCTAGTGTCCCTGGGATCACGTGGGCTGGCCCAACCAATCAAAAAGGGGGATCCCTATTATGCTTATTTACATACAGAATCCCCCTAAACATAATAGGAATGACATAAAAAACACACTTTCACACAACCCAAATAAAAATAGATCACCACGCTTAAAATTAATTAAAATACAACTTAAATTAAACATTTAAAACAAAAATGTAATTAAAAAAATAAATAAATTTGAACATTTTTTAAAGGGGCCAAAAATAACAAACTAATTTTAAAGGTTTCTGAATGTTTGAATGATTTAAAAAAAGTTATTTTATTATATATTTAAACACTTACACTGGTAAAAGGCGGCCTTATGGGCACTTGCTGGGCAGTAATTTGGAAAATAGCCCAACTCTCCTCCAGCGAAGGTCCATTTCCTGCGTACATAGATGATCTGTCAAGCTGAAACTTGACCGATTGCAAGTATTTGGGTTTTCGCGCAGCGCACTTCCGACAGCTTACGCGGTTACAGGTCCTGTAACATCCAGGCCAATGGTAAAGATACAAAGATGACTTTAACAGGCTTGTTTGATCCATAACAGTAACAGATCCGTTTGTGACTGTTCTAAAAGGTTGTGTCTGAATGTGCTGTGGAGATTGTGAACTTGGGACATGCATGAGTGTCCATACCTGGTGCTATAGATTAGTACCACACAGACTTTTCAGCAGTGGCTAAAAACTGCTCATAAGGTTTAGAACGTGGAAAACCACAAATATACATTCTGATGGTCGTCGGTGGGTATCTAGTAATTCAAGCACAGAAAAGGAAATTCACCTTGAGTGGGAGATTCAAAGAGCAATAGTGAATCGGCAACTCGTTTTACACTTTTGCTATTTCCTGTTTTACACTTTCACCCAAAACAATTTTCTACCCCAGTATTCTTGAAGCTGATTGATGTACGTTCGCTGATGAAAGATATCCAAGTGAGTGATGCAATGGTCAGGCCTTTGTACTAATGCTGCAGCATGAAGACTTCATTAAAATTTATCTTTGGATGTTGCCAGAAAATGAGCAACACACCTCATTTTTTTAGGCAATTAACAGTTAATAGAAATGTGAGACACTCTTTGTTGATGCCAAAAGAGAGGGCTGCACCAGTCACCTGTTCTTTTCCAGTTCATGTGCAACCAATATTGAACCATGGTGTATGAAAGTATGTTTCACTGGGTTTTCTGCATCAATCCCTAGAACCTACTTGCAAGCTTCGGCCAGTAACACTGCATCTATTCCAAGTCCTGGCTAATATTTATCCCTCAATCAACATCATTAAAATAGATTATCTGGTCATTATCACATTGCTGTTTGTGGGAGCTTGCTGTGCGCAAAATGGCTGCCACATTTCCTACAATACAACAGTGATTAGACATCAAACGGCATTTCATTGGCTGTAAAGTGTTTTGAGACATCCAGTGGTCGTGAAAGGTGCTGTATAAATGCAAGTCTTTCTTTCTTTTACATATCAATCCTGGACTCATTGCAGGCTTGGCATAACCTGACTTAACATCCAGAACTCTCAGTGCAGTAAATGGCAGATGCCAACCCAGGACGTCTACATGTTTATATAATACTAAGCCTTTCCGAACACAAATAGAACAATACTTTGCCATCGTCGCTCACAAATCACTTGTGGCTTTTTAGGTTTTACTTGTAATAGACTCTGGTTTAGTGTTTATCTTGCTTACCCTAAAACAAAGTTTTTCTGGTTTTGTATTTGGTCGGAACAGCGTTTTGTAGACACACGGGCGGGGCTCATACCGTGCTCATCATTCCAAAGAAAATCAAAGTCCACCTCATAACAGCACGGGGATCTGGGCTCAGCTTGAAGTAAATGTTGGACTTTAGTTTAATGGTGCTCTTAAAATTCCAAAACAGCTATTGTTTCTCAGGGAGCAGTTTTACCCTGCAGGTTTCAAAACTTTGGACTCAAAAGCAGCGATGATCTGCACATGTGGAAAAAGTGCTGTTGAATAATTTATCAAGAACAGTATTAATCCATTCAAGCAAATGTTGTAGCCTGGAATATGATGCATCTTGTTGTGCAACCTAAAAGTTGTCATAGGAGCATTTTGGCATGAGAAAGCTCTGTGGAATGCCAACTATTTTGAAATGTGCTTCACTCAACTTCATGCAAGCAAATGGAAGTCTGCAAAACCCAATGACAAGGGACAACATGGTTAACACAAAATAAAAATCCTTCACCTTGCTAACCCTGCAGTAGATTCTCTCACCGGTACCAAAATGGTTTCCAGTTTAAAGCATGACACCACGATGATACTTTTCAGGCAGGGAACAATGGCCTCCAAGCATCTCTTGCCCTTTTAAAATACCGTCAATACAAAAAGGAGGCATGAGCTATCTGTAATGGCTGTTCTAGGGACCTAGGATAATGTGGATCCCAGATGATAGATGTGCAGATCATAACCCCTTTACATTGACTATGGGAGTACCCACTCTGGCCATCATTGGATAAAACACTTCTTAAAATTCATATCCTGGATATGAGCATTGTTAGGAACAAGGCCAGTATTCATTGCCCATCCAAGATTGCCCTCGAGAACGTGGTGGTGAGCCTTCTTCTTGAGCCACTGCAGTCCGTGTGGTGAAGGTACTCCCAGTGTTGTGAGGTAGGGATTTCCAGGATTTTGGCCCAACAACGATGAAGGGACGGCAATATATGTTCAAGTCAAGATTATGTATGACTTGGAAGGGAACTTGGAGGTGATGGTGTTGCCATGCACTTGCTGCCCTTGTCCTTCTAGGTGGCGCTGAGCACCTCGAATCTCGTCGCCGAGAGCATGCAGAAACCAAGCGCAGGCAGCGGAAGGAGCGTGCGGCAAACCAGTCCCACCCACACTTTCCTTCAACGACTGTCTGTCCCACCTGTGACAGAGACCATAATTTCCATATTAGACTGCTCAGTCACCTAAGAACTCACTTTTAGAGTGGAAGCAAGTCTTCCTCCATTTCGAGGGACTGCCTATGATGATGTCTTGGTGCTGGGGGCTGTGAGTTTGGGAGGCCCAATTATCATCCGTGAATTATCGTTTTCTGTTCATCATTTATGTTGGCAATGGTCCTTCAAAAATAAATCATAACATTCCCAAGTGTAAGGGGTGGGTGGTTAATTCAGGGAGTTTGTGCAGACAACATGAATCCTTCAAAAGTGATTTTTTTTGCATGTTCAGAATCTGATGTAGAAACAAAGAGGACTTTTGTAGTACCAGTCGGTATCAAAGATACATGGGAGCTGGGAACTGAAAAGTACATTATGATTGCATCCATAAATTGCACAGAGACACACAGTAGTAAAGAGATAGCCTGTGGGCAATGTTGGATAAACCTTCAAGATTAGAATTCAAACCATCACTTATTCCAAAGTTGTGTGGATTACTGTTTAAAGAATTCAAATTCTCAGTTTATGGTTCTCACTGTTACCAGCACAAGATGTTTATGTGGAGAAGGATATCGCTGAACTGCATTGGTTTCTGAAGTTTAAAGCTGCAAACATATCAACTGTTGCATTCCAAGATTTAAACAGCCTGCTGCAGGAAATAAACTGAGCAACACTTAGAAAAGAACAACTATCATTTATTGAGCGCCCTTAATGTAGTAACATGGTTTATTTAAAAATATAACGTTAAAAAACCCAGTAATCGTACAAACAAGCACTAAAAAGACAATGTTTTATTTATTACAAAAGGGTGTTTGTGCAGCTTAATTCTGGGAAATCTAGCTTGGTGAGGTTAACAGCATAAATTCCACCTTCTGTGTTTTGATGGTGTTCACAGGTTGGGACTCTCAATTGGTGCCAACTGTTCAATTTACAGACAGTCATTGCTTGTTTAAATGAATTTACTGTGCAAATTTAATGTGATTTTTCTGTTAAAACCAGCATGTGTATATGAAAATGATGTAGACCGTTCGCAAGCTACATGAACCTACACGATTGAATTTCTGTTTGATCTCTTCAAATTTGCTCAATTTCATGACATTTGTTGGATAGAAGCCAAAGGTCTTTTTGCAGATTTTCATTCTTGCTGCGTTCCAAAAGATGTCCTGAGGAAAGAACTGAGAGTTTTTAAAGTTTAAATATTCTATGTGAACCTCTGTACCCGAGGGAAGCAGCTTAAGATGGAATTCTGTTATCAAGGAGCAGGAGAAGTCTAATATTGGCCCAGAATTGGCTGGAACAGGGCGTCTCAGAGTGGTGCCATGAGATGGGTTTTCCCTCACCTTTCAGCTCAAATTAATTTTGCGCCCTGAATTCCTGGAAGTGCACTCTTATTAAAAGATACAGGCCTAGAAATCCCAGCCTCCCCAGGTCCGTGTGTACAGACCCGGGAAGGCATCACAAAAGCCAGTTTTCAGCACACAATGCACATGCGCTGAAAACAGGCTTTTCCGATCTGTCAAGCTCTGGCTTGACAGATCGTCCATATCCCCACAGCCAGGACATTCGCATGGACAAGATTGAGGTATTTACCCATATCTTGTCCAGCGGATGTCCTTAAAACTCTTGCGCCTGACAAAACCAGGCACATAGTCTACTTCTACAGGAGTTTTAAAACATACAAAAACATAGTAAAATAAAATTTTTAAAACACATTTTAATGTTAAAAAACCTGTTCACTAAAGGTAAGTTTATTTGAACCATAATTAAAAAACTTAACAAAATCAGAAAAAGAAGACATTTATTAACATTAATTTAAATTAATCTTAAATATGTGGTGCATTTTTTCTATTTTTTTTAAATTTGTGTTTGGGTGTTTGGTAAGTGTTTCTCAATCATAATAATGGGAAGTCCTACTTACAGAGTTCCCATTATTATGAATGAGAAAATACTATACCTGGAATGGCTGCCCAGTGTCATGTGACTCCAGCTCCAGCATACTGACGTCCCAACGTGCACGCGCTCCGATGTGCAGGGCGAGGAGGCCTCAGGACTGGAATCGCTGGTGGGCACAGCAGGATAAGGTAGGTGCACATCTTTTTTATATTTTTCTGTCGAGTGCACGGGAGAAGCAGAGGACCAGGATTTCAGGGCCATAAGATACTGAGGGGGCTCGACAAGATAGATGCAGAGAGGGTGTTTCCACTCATGAAGGAATCTAGAACTAGGGGGCATAGTTTAAGAATAAGGGGTTGCCCATTTAGAACTGAGATGAGGAGGAATTCTTTCAGAGAGTCGTAAATCTGTGGAATTCTCTGCCCCAGAGAGCTGTGGAGGCTGGGTCATTGAATATATTTAAGGTGGAGTTAGACAGATTTTTGAATGATAAGGGAGTGATGGGTTATAGGGAGCGGGCAGGGAAATGGAGCTGAGCCCAAGATCAGATCAGCCAAGATCTTATTAAATGGCGGAGCAGGCTCGAGGGGTCAAATGTCCTACTCCTGCTCCTATTTCTTATGTCCTCATGTTCTTAGAATGGGACCTTGGTGAACGATGGGACCAATAGTCTATCTTCTTAATCAATGAAATTTAAGGGTAGAGAAAGAAACCGAGAAAATGATGGAAAAAGAGATAGGATGAATTAGAATCAGAAATAGAGAGGGAAAGAAAGATTGTATTAAAAAGAAAAAAAAGACAAAGAAAAATAAAAATGAAATTTAAATGTTTTAAAACCTGAAAGAACAATTTACTATCTACAGGAATGAAACTCCACAGTTTCAACTGTTCTCTTTCTAGATCTCCGAGGCTGAGTGGCACTGCAGGAAAAGAAATCAAGTTATTAAAAGGGTCCTTACGTGGTGAAATATCGGCGCTAATTTGTATTTATGTTGCAAATCCAGCAAATTCTTGACACTCATGGAAAGGTTGAAGGTGAGGCCAATGGTGAAGCGGTGCAAGTCATCCAGCAATTTGTAATGATTCATAACTCATGGCATTGCTCCCTCGCCATTAATTGCTAGATTTTGTACGCATTGATAACGGTGAGCGCATTGAATGCACCGTTCATTTGCCAACAAATTCTGGCCTGCAAAGAGACAATTTATATTGCGCCTTTCACAACCACCGGACATCCCTAAAACACTATACTTTCTGAAATGTAGTCACTGTGGTAATGCAGGAAATGCAACAGCCATTTTGCGCACAGCAAGCTCCCACAAACAGCAATGTAATAATGTCCCAATAACCTGTTTTAAGGATGTTGATTGAGAGATACATATTGGCCAGGACACCAGGGATAACTCTCCTGCTCGTCTTCAAATAGTGCCGTGGGATCTTTTAAGTCCACCTGAGAGCGCAGATGGGGTCTCAATTTAACAGCTCATCCAAAAGATGGCACCTCCGATAGTGCAACACTCACTCAGCCTAGATTTTTCTGCTCAAGTCTCTGGAGTGGGACTTGTACCCACAAACCTCTGACTCAGAGGTGAAGGTGAAAACAACTGAGTCATTGCTGACACAATGGTTATTTATGTGCAGTACTAAACACTCCAAGACACTGTTCTAGCTGCTGATGAAAGGCTACTATGAGCTGCGATGAACCGTTTATTAAGTCACAGCTCTCTTTTAATTGACCACATTTCTGGTTTGTTTATAGTATTAAGGTGTCAGCCTTGACTCAGTTGTTAACACTCTCATCTGAGTCAGAAGGTTGTGGGTTCATGCCCTACTCATGCGACCTGAGCATGTAATCTAACTGACACTCCCATGCAGTACTGAAGGAGTGCTGCACTGCCGTAAGATGATCTTGCGGCGGAACTGTTTAATCAAGGCCCTGTGTGTCCTTTCAGTAAAAGATTCCATGGCACTTATCGATAAAAAACAGGTGAGTTTTCCGAAGTCCTAGCTAACATTTATCTCTTAACCATCCTTAAAATAAGTTTATTGGGTCATTTACCTCTTGGTATTTGTGAAATGTTACTGTGCATAATAGACTGCTACATTTTCCTATATTATATTTCTAAAGTGTACCTGTGAAGCACGACAAAAACAACTTGTTTTTTATTTATATAGCACCTTTAATGTAGTAAAACATCCCAAGGCGCTTCACAGGAGTGTTACAAGACAAAACACTGACACCAAGCCACACAAGAAATTACGGCAGATGAACAAAAGCTTGGTCAAAGAGGTAGGTTTAAGGAGCATCTTAAAGGACGTAAGAATGGTAGAGAGTTGGCGAGGTTTAGGGAGGGAGTTGTAGAGCTTAGGGCCCAGGCAGCTGAAGGCACAACCACCGAAGGAGGACCGATTATCATCAGGGATGCTCAAAAGGGCAGAATTTAAGGAGCGCAGATATCTCAGGGGGTTGTGAGGCTGAAGGAGATTACAGAGATAGGGAGAGGTGAGGTCATGGAGGGATTTGTAAACAAAGATGAGAATTTTGAAATCAAGGCGTTGCTTAACCGGGAGCCAATGTAGATCAGTGAACACAGGGGTGATGGATGAACGGGACTTGGTGAGTGATAGGACACGGCCAGCCGGGTTTTGCATGACCTCCAGGTTACGCAGGGTAGAATGTGGGAGGCCAGCCAGGAGTGCATTGAAATAGTGAAGTCTAGAGGAAACAAAGTCATGGATGAGGGCTTTAGTAGCAGATGAGTTGAGGCAAGGGGCGGAGACGGGCGAAGCGCTTTGGGATATCTGGACAATGCGAAGGGCACTGTATAAACGCAAGCTCTTCCTTTCTTTCTCTCCCTGTCCGAAGTGAGTATCGGAGCAGGCAATGCTTACTTCAGGAACAAAAAGCAGAAAGAGCAGATTTCAGTAATGAGCAGAGCTCATTCGGGATGCCTTTTACTTTGGGAAAACTGCAGTCGCGATCTTCAAGAAAACAACCGTGCAAACAAACCCAAAACTGCAACACCCTCACTTTTAGCAAATCTGGAGATAGTTCAATGAATTTGACTGGCTTTTATATCACCATTGTGATTGCTCAATTTATTTCCCAAAGACACAAATGGGCGAGTGCTATTTAAAGGTAGGCATTTTAAATGAATTATACATGGGGTGTGGGCGGGGAGTGCAAAAAAATATATTGGCTTGGGTTCATGTGAGAAAAAATACAGAGGCCGGGAAATTGGGGCCATTAAGGCCGGTTTGGAAGGAAAAAATGGTGGGCGCCTATCTTCCGGCACAGAAGGCAACTGCCGCCGCCATTTTGGGCAGGTCGGCAGCAATGCCATTGGCTTGCACTCGCTTCCCATATTTAAATGAGCTAGATCATGACATCATTGGTGTGCTATGTCTGAATCGACACACGCTCTGGGATTTTGGACATCAACGCTCTTAATCACACCCTCTCCAAACCATGCGTGCAGCAGTACAGCAAAGCCACTGCCAGCGCTTCTTAACGGGACACATACAATTTTCAGGTAAGTTTAGGTTTTTGCTTTTGGACTGGTTTGTTTACAATTTATTGGAGTAGTGGCTTGGTGCAATACGTTTAACAAGTTGTTAGTGTGCACGGAGTGCTGTTGAACATTTGTAAGACTTTGGCTCGGAGAACACCAATTGCTCCCAATCCTGGTGGCTCTAGTTCCAGTTCCCATTGGGCTGAAGCAGCACATGGAGCAGAGGCAGCAAAGTGGACATCTGCTCACAGAGGGAAGAGGAAGCAGAAGAGGGGAAAAGCAGGAGGCAGCAACTGAGACAGCCTCTTTCTGGCCGGGATATCCGAGATGGAATTAATCCCGCTGTGGTACCAAAGACCACGACCACAATTCCCCTTTCAAAATTTGTCCCACCCCCTAACTTCTTGCTGTGACTAATCATCACAGTGTCCTCTTGGCCACAATGCTGAAATAAAAACCACCATAAAGCAAACTTTCCAATCCAACTTTATCCAATAGTGCATTAAAAAATCAACTAATCACCCTTGTGTATTCCCTTAGTGACTGTCTTGCATGTGCCTTTGCTTGTCCAGTGCTGTCCAGTACTACCCCAGTGGCCGCAGCATGGCTGGTGGAAGGCTGCTGACTTTCAGTGGGGGAACTGCAGAGGGTCTTGCAGGACGACCCCGAGCATCTGGTGGCTCAAGGGATGGTCTTTCTTCTTCACTCTCCTCTCCCTCTTGTTGGCCAATCAGTGGCTGGGAAGGCTGGAGTGCTTGGGTGTCTGAAATGAGGAAGGCACAAGGGCAGGGTTGTGGTGAGGGGAGGGTGATAAAACAAGAGGTGCATGCTTACACCATGTGTCGGCTGTAAATCTGAAGAGATTGGGGGATGAGGGGGTAACGGGATGCGCGAAGGAGGGAAACATACGAGGTTGCTAGCTTTCAGCCCCGCCACTGGCCAAGGGCTCAGCCATGCCCCTGCCAAGAATAGCCAGCACTGTGTCTTCCAAGGGGCTGAGGTGAAGCTAGGAATGTGAGGTGTGCCTCGTGATTGGTAGAGATTGTTGGCATGTAAGTGGTGCCAGGGAGCTATGCTGTGAGGCTCGTGGTGAAGTTGGTAGGAGATGGCTTTTGAGATGCATTCACTGACCTTTCCTACTCGCCTCAGGTCATGAAACTTCTTTGGGCACTGGAGCCAGGTCCTGGGGGCAGCACTGCCGGCAGTGACCACCTTGGGGATCTGGTCCCACATCCTTTTTGGAGGGCCGCCTGGCCTCATGTGGGTGAAGGACCTCTCTTACAATGTTGACCCCCTGCACAAAGTTCGAGTGCAGCGTCAGAGACCCTGGGTGCCCTTACCCTGGCCTTTTGAGCCATTTGTGTTCGTGCTGAAGCAACTTTAGCATTTTTGATCGGAGGAGACAGCTCCTCGGGAGGAGGTGCAGACTGCCGAGTACTGAAGCGATTTTAATTATTTTTTTAAATCTGTAGAAGACAGCTTAGTTTTGAGAGCTAAGAGTTGCACACTGATTTGAAGAGGAGCAGGTTAAGCTTTAACTAAAGCTAGCCTCACTCCTACAATGCATACTTCGGTCCCCTGCTGAGCACAAAGCCGTCAACAGCACATTCAGCATCGGCTGTGCACTACAATCATGACAATTCGCAGGCAGGACGAAGTTGGTATGTTGCCTGCTATTTTTGAATAGGCATGGGCTTATCTTGCATCATGCTGCCCATGCCCGTTTTCCAGCGGTATCACATTTCCGGGCCTCAGTGTTTTACTTCTCAGCAGGGTCCATCCTAAAATATTATCTGCTATCACACACGACGAAAATCCAGCCATGGATTGCAGAATCCAGTACACCTGCACTGTCGGCTTTACCTCTGAAACCAAATTGAAAATATGCGGCTCTGTCCAATAAAATCCCAGTGGTGTCTGCTCTCAAGTATCTTTGTAAATTGCATTCACAATGCCTGCCATAAAATCATTCGTGATATTGCATAATTCTGAGCTTTACTGGATCAGAGCATTATGAAAATAATCACCTTCCATTCAGAGTCTAAGGTTTCAATTTTTGCCCAGAGAAGAATGATGCCGAGGAGAAGCTGACAAGCTTATTTTAGTATCAGGTTGCAACTTCAATTAACTCAGAGCCTATATAATGAAATTTACTTCTGACCTGAATCTCATAAGGCAACTGCTACTTGAAGTATAATATACGAGTAAAATAATCAGGAAGCCAATTTGTATATTAACGCACATGCACACATACATACTTTTCCGCCTCTGCTTCATATTTAATCTAGTGACATGAACAAAATAGAATTGATTAAATTTCATATTTAATCCAAAATGGTTATAATTTAAATTAAAATGTGCAATTACTGAATATTATTGACTGCAATTGAATAAAAGTTAAAAAATCCATTTCTGTCATCTCATAAAATCCTATACAAAATGCCAGTTTTCAGGCCGTACCTAATGCTGAAGGACACAGCAGCCAGGCAACAGGGACATCAGTGAGCACACAGATAAACCTTTGTAGCTCTGACAGGGATAGAGTCCAGTTAATAAATGATATTTCTTCTCTACGTTCACACAACACACAATATTTTTTTTAAATTGTGATCAGTATTTACATTTGCTGTTACAGTAAAATTGGAGACACTCTGGGAAAAACAACGTTCACTCCAAACGGCTCCCCTCGCCTCCAGAAGGTGTCAACACTCCAGTGAATGTGATTCAATGGGGCCAGGAAGGTGTGGCACTTCATCCAAGTGGCTATAATTTATCGGCAAGACTGGACGATGAGTGTTGGCATGCCATCGATGTCTTATCTAAGCATGACTTGTTCTCACCCAGCATCCACACAGACACACAGAAAGACTTACATTTATATAGCGCCTTTCATGACCACCGGACATCTCAAAGCACTTTACAGCCAATGAAGTACTTTTGGAGTGTAGTCACTGTTGTAATGTGGGAAATGCAGCAGCCAATTGCGCACAAGCAAACTCCCACAAACAGCACTGTGATAATGACCGGATGATACAGTTGGACCTCTCTGGTCCGGCACTCTTGGGACCTGACCGGTGCCGAATCAGGGAATTTTCTGAACCACGGGAGGTAAACTGGTGACAAAGCTGCTGACGACAACCCGGATGCGTTCTGCGCAGAAGCCTACTGCGCAGCATTTAGTTGTCCAGAATCACTCCGTTTTATTTAATTTACAGGCCCAGCTTCGGCACCTCAGTCAGCTATCTGCCCTTTCTTTCACTTCCCTTTCCTTGCCTGGCCCGCTTACCTCAATGAACACCAACACCACATACATATACACATAAAAAAACTAGAGATCGGAGATAAAGTGGAGGATAAAGTCAAGGAGAGACGCCAACCCTTACCTGCGATCCTACTCCCGGCGCCAGTCCGTATGTAAGCCGCGAGCAGAGCCTGGCTGGTGGAAGCGGCAGTCTCCTCGCACCGACACACACACACATCCCCCGAGACCGGGGGGGAGGGGAAAAGGGGGCACTGCAGCTGCAGCCTTCAGAGCAGGCGCACCCGCCGCCAATCAGCCAAGGAAAGGCGGCCTCGGCAGCAAGGAGCGCGTGTCAAACCACAGCACCAGCCAGTGTGTAAAATTTCCAGCTGGCCAGGGCAAGGCTGTCAATATTTGTCATCCAAAATGCATCACATGTACGTTTAACTCGTGGAGCCACAATTTTTTTTTCCAATAGACTCCACCCACGCCGGGACTAATGCCGGACCAGGGATGTTCCCGGACTAAAGAATCCCGGACTGGAGAGGTACAACCTATAATCTGCTTTTATGTTATGGGGATAACTCACCTGCTCTTCTTTAAAATAGTGCCATGGGATCTTTTACGTCCACTTGAGAGAGCAGACAAGGCCTCGGTTTAGAGTCTCATCTGAAAGACAGCACCTCCGACAGTGCAGCACTCCCTCAGCACTGCACTGGAGCGTCAGCCTAGATTTATATGCTCAAGTCCCTGGAGTAGGACTTGAACCCACAACCTTCTGACAAGAGTGCTACCTACTGAGCCACTGCTGACACATGCACAAGAGGTGGGAACCCTGGGCAACTCTCCCTTCCCTAACTTGATGCATTGGACAGTCCTCCTCCCACCAGCCAAGCTAATGTCACTTGGGTCACGGTAGGCGTACTGCAACTGTAGGAGGGTTTGGGAACTGCATTGGGGCTCACTGATCGAAAACCTACCAGGTAATAATATTAGTGAAGACGACTTTCCTCGTGCAGTAATCATTCATCTCAACTCCACAAACACACAGTTAGAACAGTCTACCAATCTACTAACGGATTTCCTTATGTTTTGAAGTGACAAATTCTGCTTTCTGTAATGCATTAACTTGCCAATAGGCAGCTAGCCACTCAAGAACCAATATTAATATTAGCATCAGCAAGTGCTCCATTGGTTTCTTTTTTGCTTTTAATTCCCATGGTCAGGAAGAGTAACAGACACAGTCCATAATTATAGTTCACTGGACCACAGTAATGTCATTCATCAGAAATACTTGCCATCATAAAGACTGTGGGTTTTGTTAGACCAACTGAAATTCGTTTCATTATAAAAGATACAACACAGGAGTACTGAAGTCAAATCTTACAACATCTATTTGTCATAACCATTACTGCTAGCTGATGATTTAAAGATGTCAATTTTTATCTGAAATGTTTCAAACTGCTGCCTCCCAAAGGAGAATGAATCTTAGTGGAATAGTTTTGGTCTCTCAAACGCTTACTTGTACTAAATTAGAAATGGCTTGGTGATGCACAGCCCACAAAAACCAAATCATAGTGAACAAAGCTGTTACAGAACATGCCCAAGGTACTGTCCATTGCTACAATTGTACAGGGCCTTGGTGAGACCACACCTGGAGTACTGTGCACAGTTTTGGTCTTCTTATCAAAGGAAGGATATACTTGCCTTGGAGGCGGTACAACGGAGGTTCACTAGATTGTTTCCTGGGATGAAAGGGCTGTCTTATGATGAGAGATTGTGTAGCATGGGCCTCTACTCTCCAGAGTTTAGAAGAATGAGAGGTAATCTAATGGAAACATACAAGATTCTGAAGGGGATTGACAGGGTAGATGCTGAGAGGTTGTTTCCCCTGGCTGGAGTGTCTAGAACTAGGGGGCACTGGATAAGAGGAAGGCCATTTAAGGCAGAGATGAGGAGGAATTTCTTCACTCAGAGGGTTGTGAATCTTTGGAATTATCTGACCCAGAGGACTGTGGAAGCTGAGTCTCTGAGTGTATTCAAGGCTGAGATCGATAGATTTTTGGGTCCAGGGGAATCATGGGATAAGGAGATCAGGCGGGAAAGTGGAATTGAGGTCGATGATCAGCCATGATCTTATTGAATGGCGGTGCAGGCTCGATGGGCCGTAGGGCCTACACACCTGCTCCTATTTCTTATCTTATGTTCTTAAAGCTACAGAAGAATCTTGAGGCTCTCAATGTGAACAACCCAACTTACTCTCTGTGGGGCTAAAACTGAGGACTGGTTTGAAAGAGCACACAAGGTGGTTTGAAAGAGCACACAAGGTGGTTTCCTCATTGGCTGTATTTGACCACAGTAACTGCTAACACACAAGCATGCTCCTTGGCTCTGATCGACACAAATACTCTTAATATTCATCTTGGTTTCTCTCCTACCATTTTCTTCCTGCATTATTGGCCTTGGCTGTTACCCTGGTAGCACAATTTTAAAAAAAATGCTCAATGCTGGGGAGTCTGAAGCAGTCCATTCTACATTATTTGCACGGTTTACAAAAGAATACTTCTTATAGAATTAGAACATTTTGTTTAGCAACCATGCTTTAAAATAAAATTTGTTCCTGGGCTGTGGGCATCGCTGGCAAGGCCAGCATCCTTAATTGCCCTCAAGAAGGTGGTGGTGAGCCGCCTTCTTAAGGCGCTGCTGTCCGTGTGGTGAAGGTACTCCCACAGCGCTGTTACGGATAGAGTTCCAGGATTTTGACCCAGCGACGATGAAGGAACGGTGATGTATTTCCAAGGCAGGATGCTGTAAGACTTGCAGGGGGACTTGCAGGTGATAGTGTTCCCATGTACCTGCTGCCTTTGTTCTCTAGGTGGTAGAGATCACGGATTTGATCGGTGCTGTGGAAGAAGCCTTGGTGAGTTGCTGCAGTTCATCTTATAGATGGTAAACATTGCAGTCACGGTGTGCTGATGGTGGAGGGAGTGAATGTTTATGGTGAGTCACATCATCGAAACTTACTGCACAGAAGTAGGCCTTTCGGCCCATCGTGTCCATGCCGGCCGACAAAGAGATAGCCAGCCTTATCCCAATTTCCAGCTCTGGGTCCGCAGCCTTGTAGGTTATGGTACTTCAATTGTATATCCAAGTACTTTTTAAATGCTATGAGGGTTTCTGTCGCTACCACACTTACAGGGGATGAGTTCCAGACCCCCACCACCCTCTGAATGAAAAAAATTCTTGTCAAATCCCCTATAAACCTCCTACCAATTACTTTAAATCGATGCCCCCTTGTTATTGACCCCTCTGCTAAGGGAAATAGGTCCTTCATATCCACTCTATCTAGGCCCCTCTTAGTTTTATATGCCTCAATTAGGTCTCCCTCAGCCTCCTCTGTTCCAAAGACAACAACCCCAGCCTATCCAATCTTTCCTCACAGCAAAAATTCTCCAGCCCAGGCAATCTTCGTAAATCTCCTTGCTAGTGCAATCACATCTTTCCTGTAATATGGTCACCAGAACTGAATGCAGTACTTAGCTGTGGCCTAACTAGTATTTTATACAGTTCAAGCACAGCCCCCTGCTCTTATATTCTATGCCTTGGCTAATAAAGGCAAGTATCCCATATGCTTTCTTAACCACCTTATCTACCCATCCTGCTATCTTCAGGGATCTCTGGACATGCACTCCAAGGACCCTCTGTTCCTGGGTAGATGGGGTGCCAATCAAATGGGCTGCTTTGCCCTGTATGGTGTAGAGCTTCTTGAGTGATGTTGTAGCTGCACTAATCTAGGTATTCCAACACATTCCTGAAGTGTCTTGTAGATACGGGAAAGGCTTTGGGGAGTCAGAAGTGGAGACACTCACCACAGAATACCCAGCCTCTGACTTGCTCTTGTGGCCACAGTATTTATGTGGCTGGTCAATGGTGACTCCCAGGATGTTGATGGTGGGAATTCAGCAACGGTAATGCCATTGAATGTCAAGTGGCGGTGGTTAGACTCTCGCTTGTTGGAGATAGTCATTGCCTGGCACCTGTGTGGCACGAATGTTACTTGCCACTTATCAGCTGAAGCCTGAATGTCATCCAGGTCATGCTGTATGCGAGCATGGACTGTTTCTTATCTCGACACCATACAGGGCAAAGCAGCCCACTTGATTGGCACCCCATCTACAGAAGGACCTTAGAGTGCATGTTCATGAAGATAGCAGGATGGGTAGGCAAGGTGATTAAGAAGGCATACGGGATACTTGCCTTTATTAGCCGAGGCATAGAATATAAGAGCAGGGAGGTTATGCTTGAACTGTATAAAACACTATTTAGGCCACAGCTAAGTACTGCATTCAGTTCTGCTGACCATATTACAGGAAAGATGTGACTGCGTGCAATCATCAGTGAACATCCCCACTTCTGACCGTATGATGGAGGGAAGGTCATTGATGAAGCAGCTGAAGATGGTTGGGCCTAGGACACTGCCCTGAGGAACTTTTACAGCGATGTCCTGGGGCTGGGATGATTGATCTCCAACAATCACAAGCACCTTCCTTTGTGCTAGGTTGACATTAGGCACAAATGTTTGTGCAAGTTGTCCTGCAGCAATGTATCAGAAATCTGGGTAATCCAATTTTAGATTTATAAGATTTGAAACATGTAGATAAAAGCAACTTTTTTGATCATGTTTCCTTCTTTCCATTAAAAGAAAATCTGCCTATCTCTCACATCACAAGCAGCTAGCTGAACTTACTTTTATAACCCCCGCTCCTCTAAAAGCGGTTCAGAAACTGACCATTTATTTATTGGAACTTCCCCTAGATTGTCGATTGTGAAGTTGCTGACTGCCAATAGCACAGTGGGAATCTGAAGCACAATACAGGCAAGACTGGGAGTTTCAGCACCTTGCCATCTGCAGAAAGCAACTTCAAACAGTCACAAACCACAGCATTTTGCACTGAGATGAGCAAAATAAGCGTGCGTACCCTTGGCTCTGCACAGTGGACAATATTCTCCACAACTTGGTCAGATGTTACATTTTCATGGGAGTATTTTGTCACAGAACCCCTGTAACAATCAGGTATGGGAAAGCATCAACCCCTAAACAGTACATAAACAGGACCTGCAAATGTCTTAGTCGTCACAATAATTTGCAACACTGATGCTCTATTCGTATTGTTTTCCCATCAAAAAGCTCAAGTTTATCAAATTACCTAAATAGGAGACCCACATTTAAACAACTGTAGACCGGATTACACACTTGTGACTTTGTTGCGAATGCTTTAGGTGGTCATGTCTACTCAATGGTATCGCAATGAGACCCCAAAGGTTTCCTCCATCTCAACAGCAGTGAAGTGATGTCTAATGAACCAAATAATTCCATACTTTCTTCTGTTAAAGTTTTAATGCTCTTCAAATCTGAATTGCATGGCATCAGCAAGATTAAAACATGCGTTGTGAGCTTATTTCCTGGGAAACAGAACTGATTTGGAAAGAGCCAAGTTACCGGAAGCAGCTCGAACAGAACTTCAATTTTCTTCTCAACATTGAGCAGTGAAATTGAAAGATATACACATGCATATTACTTTGTTCTGCAATCAGTGTGATGGTGATGGTAATCTGATCAAAGAACCAACATCTCTTCCACAGGCAGTAGGCAGAAAAACATCTAAATATATACCTTTCCCATTTAAAGAATAAGATCAATTAATTTCTGTATCATTTTCAGATCAATAGTATAAAAGAACTGTAGGTTTAGGTCATCGTATTGATTCATTGGGTCACCAGTCAGTTTTCCTCCAAATTAGAGAAACATGCTGTAATATTCAGAATGAAGTCTCAATCAAAATAACATTATATTACTATGCTGGCACACATCACACATCAGCTGGGAAGGATGTCAAACCAGAATGCCAGCTAGCCTGATCTCACTGCCATGTTCCTCACGCACTTTCGTCACCCTTGAAATCATTAATAAACTGAGTAGTCACTGTGTTAATCCATAGTTGACCAGTTGCAAGTATCACTCAAGTTAAAACAACTAAATGATAACAACTTGCATTTATATAGCACCTTTAACGAAGTGAAATATCCCAAGGCGCTTCACACGAGTATTATGAGATAAAAAATTTGTTACCGAGTCGCATAAGTAGAAATTAGCGCAGGTGACCAAAAAGCTTGGACAAAGAGGTAGGTTTTAAGGAGAGTCTTGAAGGAGGAAAGAGAGATAGAGAGGTGGAGAGGTTTAGGCAGGGAGTTCCAGAGCTTGGGACCTAGGCAACTGAAGTCACAATAACCAATGGTTGAGCGATTATAATCAGGAATGCTCAAAAGGGCAGAATTAGAGGAGCGCTGATGTCTTGGGATGATGGGGCTGGAAGAGATTAGAGAAAGGGACGGGCGAGGTCATGGAGGAATTTGAAAGTAAGGATGAGAATTTTAAAATCGAAGTGTTGCTTAACTGGAAGCCAATGTAGGTCAGCGAGCACAGGGGTGATGGGTGAGCAGTACTTAGTGGGAGTTAGGATACGGGAAGCTAAGTTTTGGATCAGCTCTAGTTTTCAGAGGGTAGAATGGACATAACAGGATACTATTGCATGTGTGTAACATATGACACTCAACACCACACAGATGCAGAAACTGCAAACCTTCCTTCCCGACACACAAATTGCATAGTACACATTTTAAAAATGCACATGAATGTTTTCAAGGCTGGTATCTAATCTTGGGACCTCCGCACCCGTATTCTGCGCCCAGAATACCGACAGGAAAACCCTATGGTGCAGCCCTGCCAGCAGCACTAAGTATGAAGACCTGCAAAAAAGGTAAGATTTTGCTCAATTTCCCCCAATTTTCTGCGTGTTTTTTTGGCATGCACCGTTTTTTTTGGAGTAAATTAAAATCTCCAAGTTTCCCCAAAGTTTCTCTACTAGCGGAATTTACTTTAGGTAGGATTTTTTTAGGCTATGATTTTTTTTTACCTTGGGGGCGTAACCTGCCACCCGTGCCAATTCTGGCCATTTAAGCAAGTTTCGCCAGCTCCGATTTACTCCAATTTTTCTTAGGGTGGCATATGTGACCACTCTGGAAAAAACCTTCTCGGCCATTAACAAAATCGGCAGAGCTAAGAGAATCAGAGCAGCAGATGCAGTTCCACGGCCCGGATAGCAGCAGCGGCGGAGGGGGGGGGCGGTGTGTGTGGCGGCTGGGGGGCGAAGAGCAGAAAGGTAAGAGCGGGGCAGAGACCTTTCGCCCAGGGTTAGGAGCAGCACCCGGCATTGGGAGGAGGGAGGCCCTTCGGCCAGGGCTAGCAACGGCAACCGTATCGGTATTCTAAATATAAACTATTCGAATGCCTTGGTTAGATTACAGCCTGTAACTCAATCCTGGGTATCTGTAACTTTATATGTAAACTATCTGAACCCCTGGATATGATTCCAGCCTGTAACACACACCTAGGTGTCTATTATTTTATGAAGAAACCATCTGAACCATTCAATTACATTTCAGTCTATAGCTCACTCTCAAGTATCTGCTATTCTATGCACAAATAATTGAAAACACTTGATTGGATTCTAACGTGTAAACTCGCTCTTGGTTATCCATTGTTCTATGTATGAAACATCCAAACCCATTAATTTAGATTCCAGCCTGTAATTCATTCTCGGGTAACTGACAATTTATATATCTACATTTCAGGCACCAAATCCTTTGAGTAAAATTCAGCTTTGATCTCACTGTGTACAGAAGCAGCAGTGTAAAAATTTGCAGATGATACCAAAACAGAGGTATAGTTAATTCTTTAGATGACCAAAGGAAGCTGCAAAGTGATATTGATAAGATGGGAGAATGGGCGAAAAAGTGGGAGATGGAATTCAATGTCAGAATGTGTATTTTGGTAAAAAGAAATAGCATTAATTCTAGTTTGAATGGAAGTAGCTCAGTGCTGTGGAACAGCAGAGGGACAGGTTCACAGAACAATAAACGCAGTACCTCGGGGTGATAGAATTATAAACAAAAGCTAATAATGAGTCAATATAAAATCCTAATAAGGCCTCAGTTAGAGGCATCGGGAGGGGGGGAGGCTTTTCAGCCAGGGCTCGCAGCAGCAACTGGCATCGAGAGGGGAGGGGGCAGGTTGCGGGGATAGACTTTTGGCATAAACACTTTATGTAATGCTGGAAGGCTGCTGCAATGTGCAAGGTGCTTGTGTAGGTTGCTGTGAGCTCACCAGAATGTGTTGTACATTTCGCTTTCCAGCCCCAGCCCATAGCGTGTCCCTCGTTACCTTGGCAACCCGCTCTTTTTGGTGCAGATTTTAGGCTCCACCCTTAAAGCTAAAGGACAGGCTAGGTGGCGCCAAAAGCAACAATTCAAATAGGAAAGTTGGATGATTTTTTTTGGCGCAGTTGGGCCCAAAAAAAATGGGCGTAACTCTTCAAATACACCAAAAAATGGCTTTGGGGACAATTGAGCCCAAAGTTTTTATTTTTTAATTATTTTTCAGCGATTTAATAGGTAAGTGTTTTATGAATGTTTTGTGAATGTTTTTTTTGCAATGTTTTTGTTGTTGTTTCTCCCCCCTCCCAAGGCAGCGCTATCGGCCCCGACTAAAGTTGCCGAAATTCGTGGTTTGCGCTGCGAATCCTCGTGCAACGCTGATTTTTACCGCTGCGCAAATTAAAGGCTGAATATTGGGCCTGGAAACGGTAGTGAAGTGAAGACGGTAATTTTGGCATAAAGATATCGTTAAAACCGCATTTCCAGCCCCTAGAGCTTCGATCTCGTGCTTTACTCATGTCTCAACTGGTCTGATGCCATTTGTATAAATGCTAATCTGTACATAGTATGGAAAATTAAATCATTGGCATGAGTCCGTACTGGAATTGCTGGGGTGACATAACACTGGAGGTTCATTCATGCAGTTGGCTGTCCGGACCTTGTACCTCACTGAGACGCATCTCCTATCTTAGAACTGCAGAGGATATTCATTCTAGAGATACAGTAATCTCCAGGCATAAATATGTCCCCTTGACTGAACCCTGTTTTACCTTAGTAACATTCTTGCTATCCCATTTTATTGCCAGTCAGATCATACAGTTTATTAAAATAACATCAGCTGAGCAAAAGAAAACAGCACACCCAAAGTGCATCAGAATCACCAAGATAATAGCAAACTAACTCGATCAATGCTCCCAAGAGCCGGTTTATATTTAGCCTTCAATGCAAAAATTAGGATTTGCCAATTTGAACTTCGCGTCAAGTATAATTTCAGAATAAAAACACACGCAACAAGTTGGACGCCAAGTGCCTATCACAGCACTTTTTTTAATCGGGAGACCTTGTCCTTGGAAAGATACACACTATAAAATCTGACCAATAAGAATTCAAGTTCAAAAAGTGAGCCATGCTGAATCCTCTCTCAAGGAAATGCAAAATATAAGTTATCATTTTTATTTAACATAGGAAACACTTGAAACAGAATACGATAAACTACAGATGGAACTGGATTTATTGATTCAAATGTATAGAGTTAGAGAAAGCCACACCAAATTAGAGATACAGACACCTCATGAGTTTAATAAAGCATCATTACATAATATTTATCGACAAATACAAATGCATGCATTACTGCAGAAAAAGAAAATGAAAAGATTTGGCCATTCACTATGTGGATGTAATTATCAGGAAAGATCAGGAGCTTTGAACATTTATATAGTTATTAGACTCGAAGATACTCCCCATCATGTTTTCTTCTACCAATATTTTTATTAACATTTTGGTTAGAACTGAGACTTGGCAGATTCTACAATATACTTTCAGTTGGTAGAGTTTTTCCTTTCTTAAAAAAAACCCACAATGTTAACTGAATAAAGTATTTTTTGCTGACATTTTCATACTCAAAAACCATTTGGGAGCAGTGTAAGGAATCCATTCAATCTTCTCAGCCGCAGGACACTGCTGTAGGACTTTCTTAGGGCAGTGATTTAGGTCCAACTATCTTCAGCTACTTCATCAATGACCTTCCCTCACCCCCATCATAAGGTCAGAGTGACGTGATTTGCAGATAATTACTAAATGTTCAGCTCCATTTGCAATTCCTCAGATAATGAAGCTGTCTATGCTCGCATGCAGCAAGACCTGAATGAAGTCCTCGCTTGAGCTGATAAATGGCAAGTAACATTCTTTCCACACAAGTGCCAGGCAATGACCATCTCCATCAGTAGAGAGCCTAGCCATTTCTCCTTTACATTCATCGGTATTACCATCGTCGAGTTCCCCACCATCAATATCCTGAGGCTCACCTTTGATGAGAAACTCAACTGGACCAGCCACATAAATTCTGTGGCTAATGGAAAGGGTGAGATTTTCAATTAAGAATGGGCAGAATGTCTATAATAATTTTAACCTTTTTTTTTCCATGCCAGATATGGTAAGGCACAGCTTTTTTTTTGTGAATCCAGAGGACTGATGAACACTAGAACTGTACAGAACCAACAAAGTCTTTGTGGATTGTCATCATAAACCAGCAGAGTCACTTTAAAGCTGAGCTTTCCCAGAATGCAAAATGAGCCAAAAATAGCCTTGTGCGCTTGATCCAACTCAGCAGATGAAGTGTGGATTAGAACATGAAGGCTTTTTGCTATCAGTTCTCGCAGCCAAACATTCCAGACTAAATCCATTAATACTCTTATGAGATCTGGTCCTGGCAACTATCCAAGCCTATCAGCAAGTTATCCCAACAGAATGACTGCACACTTCCAATAAGGTCAGCAAAATAGGGCAATTTAACTTAAAGGAGGCTGTCTCAAAAAAAATGTTCCCTCCAAATATTTGCAATTTTTCAAGAAAACATTCCAGTTTTTTTTTGTGTTTTTTTTCCCAGCAACCTTTGGTAAAAATATTGGTATATGTACCAGTGTAAAATACAGCAAGATCTTCTGAAATAAATCCACTTTTAAATTGGTATACTTGTCTAAATATCTTTTTTTTGACAATTTTCCCTCTCTTCCCCCTCCCCCCCGCATCCCCTGACAACAGAGACTATCCTTTCGCTATAGTATCCTGGGTGCTATCAGCCCTTCAGGGATCCTGGTCCATGATCCTTCATGCAGAAACCTCAACAGTCAGTGTTGACAGGCCGCTCAACTGTTAAGGACACCATTATAACAGAATCACATCTTGTCCCCACATACCCTTCAGACATGCTTACTTGCCAGCTCGCGTCACTAGATAGCAATGAGGAGCCTAAATCCTGAATGATGAATCCAATTCATAGCTCCATGACACTGCAGGCAATTGTAAAAGCCGAATTATTGCCCAGTAAATGTGGGTTAAGATCAACTAACTTCATACAGTTCAACAATCAAACCTGGGACATTTTGGTCTTTGGCTTACTTCCACAAAAGGTGATAGGTTTAAACACTAGGCCATAACAAAGCTAATGCACACTAGTTTATATTAAACAATATGGAACAAATATGATTGCAGAAATACTCAAGAGTACGATAACTTATCCCTTCTCCAGAGGTCAGCCCAGCACTCAATTTATGAATATATTAATCTAATTTCTAACTGGTCAATATCAACTAAATCCACTCATGATGATATTTGGCTTCGAATCATTGCCTAGTTCTTCCACACGAGCACTTAATAAAAGCACAAAATGGACAGCACAGATTACGGCCAATTGACCCATCGTCCCAGTGCTAGCTCTTTAGTCGAGGAATTCACAACGAATCCCACTGCCCCACAATGTTCCCTGTGGAACATGGAGCATTTGTTTGGTTATGTTTGAAGATGTTAACACATCAACAATGAATGGAGGCTAACTATCCAATGTAGTATGATTTGACGGCCAGAAAATGTATATATCGATGGGAACTTCTCTTTTGTAAGACCAATAGTAATGTGGATATTATTGGTTGTTATTGTAAAGAAAAAAATGAGGAAACAAGAATTTTAACATTCAGAAAATGGAAACTGGAACATGAATAAAAACCTTCACTTTTTTGGTTTTATTTGATTTTTTGGATGTGGCAATACTGGCAAGGCAATATTTATTGGCCATCACCAGCTGCAGAGCATATTAAGTCAACAATGAAATGTGGGACTCGAGCCAGCGGAAGGCTCCATTCATTGACTATATTTACAGTGTGAAATCAGCAGTGGCAAAATCTGGAAACTCTTGTAGTGGGCACCCATGTTTGGAGCTGTATGGTTAGCTGTCAATCACTCGTATAGCCCGATGCCATCTTCAGTGCCTCAGTGCACATGCATATGTTTCATAAAGTCAGTACAGCCTGTAGCTAATTTCAGGAAGTTTCCCAGTAAAAATATGCAAAATTGCACAACAGAAAGCTAACATTTCTATGGTGAAATCCTGATGAGGAAAAGGTGGTTGTAAGTTATTTTCTTTTTAGGGAATAGAACGATTGCATTCATTCCATAGAGCTCATTTACATAAATAGGTTTGAGATTCCAACACTTTACCCCCTCCCCCATCTATGGAATGTTGATGTAGAAATCATCATTGGTAATATTTGTACATCTCACTGTGAAAGCACACTACTTTAGATGGCACAAAAGCAAACACAAGAAATGGCATTTTTTTGAATCTCACTGAAAGGCAAAGTACACTTGATTTGTCTTAAAATGTGTAGGCGTTTGCAAGAGGAACTTATTCCCAGCAATAAAAGTAAAAGCCAAACATGAGCGCTATTATTATGCCAAATCACGTAGATTTTTGTCGATTTTCACCTGCATCCTGTGTCCACTGCTCTCCATATTGCACCATCACCGGCAAATTTGACAAGGTCAGTTTGTTTCCATCTAAGTAATCCACGTAGATTGCAAACAGGGCTCCAAGCACTGAATTGCCTTCTATTAGATACCATCCAATCCCCACAGCCTGACAAATAGGTTTATTCAAAAGCAAAATACTGCGGATGCTGGAAATCTGAAATAAAAACACAAAATGCTGGAAATACTCAGCAGGTCAGGCAGCATCTGTGGAGAGAGAAACAGAGTTAACGTTTCAGTTTGAGGATCTTCCATCAGAACTGGAAAAATGTAGAAATGTAACAGCTTTTAAGCAGGTGCAGAGAAAGTGGGGAGTGGAGGAGAGAACAAAAGGGAAGGACAATGTTAGGGTGGAAGGCAGGTTTAAACAGCATATTGACCAGTAAACAAAGGTTATGGCCCTGTAAAACTAATTGTAATTTTATGCAATGTGAAATTTAGCCATTTTAATTAACTATTTTTTTTTAAAGTTTGTTCATCTTTATTTCAGGTTAGCATGCATCTTCTCCATGTGAGAGTCCCAATCTTTGTTTTGCTCGCTGATATTTTTTTTAAAGTTAGAATTTTAAGAGCTTACCCACAGTTTGTGAGAATACTGCGTTTTGATTGGCTGCTTAGATAGTTGATGATGTCACAGAGCTCGCACTATGGGATTTCCACTGTGCTAAGTTGATTTGAATTACGCATCGGAAAACCCAAACTTCGACATAAAGCTCGCGAGATCTGTGTGCGAAACTTACTTTGGGGCCAACAGCAAACATGTTTGCTTCACCGCTGACCGCAAATTCAGGGCCCATATTTACACTACTCGTCTGTGATCTGCACTGCAAGTCTGAAACCAGCAGGTGCCAACTGGGGTTCGACAGTGAAGTCTGGAGATTGATTTAATCTGCACTCAATCTGTGCACATTGCACATTGTCCGCATACCAGACACGAGACTCCCAAAGCAAGCGCTCTACTCGGAACTCCTTCACGGCAAACGAGCCAAAGGTGGGCAGAGGAACCATTACAAGGACACCCTCAAAGCCTCCCTGATAAAGTGCAACATCCCCACCGACACCTGGGAGTCCCTGGCTAAAGACCGCCCTAAGTGGGGGAAGTGCATCCGGGAGGGCGCTGAGCACCTCGAGTCTCATTGTCGAGAGGATGCAGAAATCAAGCGCAGGCAGCGGATAGAGCGTGCGGCAAACCTGTCCCACCCACCCTTTCCCTCAACGACTATCTGTCCCATCTGTAATAGGGACTGTGGTTCTCGTATTGGACTCTTCAGCCACCTAAGGACTCTTTAAGCGTGGAAGCAAGTCTTCCTCGATTCCGAGGGACTGCCTATGATGATGATGACTCAATCTGCTTACACAGCATTTTTATTGTTACAGGGAAGCAGTTGCTTCTTTGCAGCGATGCTAAGAATGGTGCCCGAATGCATCCGAATATAATCATTAACCTTGTGAATATCAGTGACAGCAATTTAAATTGCATATCGGTTTTGTTCTAAACAGTCAGGCTCAACTCGAAGTCAAATCTTTTAATGAGGTCGTCAACAGTCAGCATTTTAAAGGAAATTGGCCATGTAGCTGGTGTGGTGGAAGACACGCTTTAGTGACGAACAAGGAAATTTAATCAAATTAGCATCAGTAACTGTTTTGGGTACAACTGGAAGGAAGACAAACAAATTGAAAAATATTTCACACAGGGAGGCAATTGAGGTAGATTTACATCAGTAATATTATGAGGGAGTTTAGCAAGTATTGTCGAATGGTGTATGCTTGAGTTCTCGGGCCAACCAGATTGATTCGAAGTGCCTCTTCTGGTCCTGTACATTCCTGTGTTCCTATCTGAGCTGCAGCAAATTTTGCCCGGTCCCACCCGCACAGTGCGAGGGCACCCGGGAGACGGCGGGATGCTGCAGGTGAAGGGTCCACAACCAGCTAGGGAATGGAAGACCAGCAGGAAGAGCAGTGCAAGGAAGGGAGTGCAGGGGTCCCCTGCGGTCATCCCCCTGCAAAACAGATATACCGTTTTGAGTACTGTTGAGGGGGATGACTCATTAGGGGAGGGCAGCAGCAGCCAAGTTCATGGCACCGTGGCTGGCTCTGCTGCACAGGAGGGCAGGAAAAAGAGTGGGAGAGCGATAGTGATAGGGGATTCGATTTTAAGGGGAATAGATAGGCGTTTTTGCGGCTGCAACCGAGACTCCAGGATGGTATGTTGCCTCCCTGGTGCAAGGGTCAAGGATGTCTCGGAGCGGGTGCAGGACATTCTGAAAAGGGAGGGTGAACAGCCAGTTGTCGTGGTGCACATTGGTACCAACGATATAGGTAAAAAAAGGGATAAGGTCCTACGAGATGAATTGAAGGAGCTAGGAGCTAAATTAAAACGTAGGACTTCAAAAGTAGTAATCTCAGGATTGCTACCAGTGCCACGTGCTAGTCAGAGTAGGAATCGCAGGATAGCTCAGATGAATACGTGGCTTGAGCAGTGGTGCAGCAGGGAGGGATTCAAATTCCTGGGGCATTGGAACCGGTTCTGGGGTTGGTGGGACCAGTACAAACCGGACGGTCTGCACCTAGGCAGGACCGGAACCAATGTCCGAGGGGGAGTGTTTGCTAGTGCTGTTGGGGAGGAGTTAAACTAGTGTGGCAGGGGGATGGGAACCAATGCAGGGAGACAGAGGGAAACAAAAAGGAGACAAAAGCAAAAGACAGAAAGGAGATGAGTAAAAGTGGAGGGCAGAGAAACCCAAGGCAAAATACAAAAAGGGCCACTGAATGTAAAGGGGCTGCAGGAGGGATCAAAACTAAAAATCATGGATTAAAAACTAGTATTAAAACACTCTACCTAAACGCACGCAGCATTCGAAATAAAGTAAATGAGTTGACGGCACAAATCATTACAGAAACGTGGTTGCAGGGTGGCCAAGACTGGGAATTAAACATACAGGGGTATCTGACGATTCGGAAAGATAGACAAGAAGGGAAAGGAGGTGGGGTAGCTCTGTAAATAAAGGATGATATCAGGGCAGTTGTGAGAGACGATATTGGCTCTAATGAACAAAATGTTGAATCATTGTGGGTGGAGAGTAGAGATAGTAATGGGAAAAAGTCACTGGTGGGCGTAGTTTATAGGCCCCCAAATAATAACTTTACGATGGGGCGGGCAATAATCAAGGAAATAATGGAGGCATGTGAAAAAGGAACGGCAGTAATCATGGGGGATTTTAATCAACATATCGATTGGTCAAATCAACTCGCACGGGGTAGCCTGGAGGAGGAATTCATAGAACGCATACGGGATTGTTTCTTAGAACAGTATGTTACAGAACCTACAAGGGAGCAAGCTATCTTAGATCTGGTCCTGTGTAATGAGACAGGAATAATAAACGATCTCCAAGTAAAAGATCCCCTCGGAATGAGTGATCACAGTATGGTTGAATTTGTAATACAGATTGCGAAAGTAGTGTCTCAAACGAGCGTACGATGCTTAAACAAAGGGGACTACAGTGGGATGAGGGCAGAGTTAGCTAAAGTAGACTGGAAACACAGACTAAACGGTGGCATAATTGAGGAACAGTGGAGCTCTTTCATAGTGCTCAACAAAAATGTATTCCAATGAAAAAGAAGAGTGGTAAGAGAAGGGATAATCAGCCGTGGATAACCAGGGAAATTAAGGAGAGTATCAAATTAAAAACCAATACATATAAGGTGGCCAAGGTTAGTGGGAAAATAGAAGATTGGGAAAATTTTAAACGACAGCAAAGAATGACTAAGAAAGCAATAAAGAAAGGAAAGATAGATTACGAAGGTAAACTTGCGCAAAACATAAAAACGGATAGTAAAAGCTTTTACAGATATATAAAACGGAAAAGAGTGACTAAAGTAAATGTTGGTCCCTTAGAAGATGAGAAGGGGGATTTAATAATGGGAATTGTGGAAATGGCTGAGACCTTAAACAATTATTTTGCTTCGGTCTTCACAGTGGAAGACACAGAAACCATGCCAGAAATTGCTGGTCACAGCAATGTGGGAAGGGAAGACCTGGAGACAATCACTATCACTAGGGGGGTAGTGCTGGACAGGCTAATGGGACTCAAGGTAGACAAGTCCCCTGGTCCTGATGAAATGCATCCCAGGGTATTAAAAGAGATGGCGGAAGTTATAGCAGATGCATTCGTTATAATCTACCAAAATTCTCTGGACTCTGGGGAGGTACCAGCGGATTGGAAAGCAGCTAATGTAATGCCTCTGTTTAAAAAAGGGGGCAAACAAAAGGCAGGTAACTATAGGCCGGTTAGTTTAACATCTGTAGTGGGGAAAATGCTTGAAACTATCATTGAGGAAGAAATAGCGGGATATCTAGATAGGAATAGTGCAATCAAGCAGACGCAGCATGGATTCATGAAGGGGAAATCATGTTTAACTGATTTACTGGAATTATTTGAGGATATAACGAGCATAGTGGATAGAGGTGTACCGATGGATGTGGTGTATTTAGATTTTCAAAAGGCATTCGATAAGGTGCCACACAAAAGCTTACTGCACAAGATAAAGGTACGCGGGGTCAGTGGAAATGTATTAGCATGGATAGAGAATTGGCTGGCTAACAGAAAGCAGAGAGTCGGGATAAATGGGTCCTTTTCGGGTTGGAAATCGGTGGTTAGTGGTGTGCCACAGGGATCGGTGCTGGGACCACAACTGTTTACAATATACATAGATGACCTGGAAGAGGGGACAGAGTGTAGTGTAACAAAATTTGCAGATGATACAAAGATTAGTGGGAAAGCGGGTTGTGCAGAGGACACAGAGGGGCTGCAAAGAGATTTAGATAGGTTAAGCGAATGGGCTAAGGTTTGGCAGATGGAATACAATGTCGGAAAGTGTGAGGTCATCCACCTTGGGAAAAAAAAAACAAAAAAGGGAATACTATTTGAATGGGGAGAAATTACAACATGCTGCGGTGCAGAGGGACCTGGGGTCCTTGTGCATAATCCCAAAAAGTTAGTTTGCAGGTGCAGCAGGTAATCAGGAAGGCGAATGGAATGTTGGCCTTCATTGTGAGAGGGATGGAATACAAAAGCAGGGAGGTCCTTCTGCACCTGTATAGGGTATTGGTGAGGCCGCACCTGGAGTACTGCATGCAGTTTTGGTCACCTTACTTAAGGAAGGATATATTGGCTTTGGAGTGGGTACAGAGACGATTCACTCAGTTGATTCCGGAGATGAGGGGGTTACCTTATGATGATAGATTGAGTGGACTGGGTCTTTACTCGTTGGAGTTCAGAAGGATGAGGAGTGATCTTATAGAAACATTTAAAATAATGAAAGGGATAGACAAGATAGAGGCAGAGGGGTTGTTTCCACTGGTCGGGGAGACTAGATCTAGGGGGCACAGCCTCAAAATACGGGGGCAACAATTTAAAATTGAGTTGAGAAGCAATTTCTTCTCCCAGAGGGTCATGAATCTGTGGAATTCTCTGCCCAAGGAAGCAGTTGAGGCTAGCTCATTGAATGTATTCAAGTCACAGATAGATGGATTTTTAACCAATAAGGGAATCAAGGGTTATGGGGAGAGGGCGGGTAAGTGGAGCTGAGTCCACGGCCAGATCAGCCATGATTTTGTTGAATGGCGGAGCAGGCTCGAGGGTCTAGATGGCCTGCTCCTGTTCGAAATTCTTATGTTCTTACGTTCTTATATACCCGGAAATCCCTGGCACGCTCTGGGGTTTTTACAGCGTGCGTGCAATGTAAAGGGTGGATTCACCACCCGGAGGTCAGCCTGATTGACAGGCTGGCTTCCAGTCGGGCGGAAAACACTGACCAAGAGGTCGCAGGACCAGCTAAGTGCTGGGCCCAGGATGGTTGGGGGGAGGGGGTCCAAGGCCGGGCGGGGTCCAATCCCCGACCCTGCGGCTGAGTCGCGATCACCGGAGGGGTAGTGGGGGGTGTCTGATCCCTGGCGGGTCCAAACCCCAATCCCGGGGAGGGCCAGGCTGATGGAGGGAGATTTAAGGCGGGGGGACCAGGAGGAAGCAATCCTGCTCATCGCTGTCCACAAGGATTGCTCCCCGAGGCTGAGGCCACCTTGTTGCAGCCACCAGGAATCCTGAGCCCCGGGATCACCGGCCGCCTGCAGTAAAACCTGCAAAGCAGGTTAAAGTCAAGGCTTCAGACCTCATTATAATATTTAAATTGCCAACCCGCCTCCTGGCAGTGGGTTGCCAGCACACCCACTTCCCCATCCGAGTTAAAGTGGTGGGTTGGGGTCAGGGTTCATATTTTTTCAACTTTCTCTTCTCCCCACCCTTCCAACCCACCCATTCTTATCTCTGAAAATTCCGGCCACGGTCTTTCGTGTGCACTTAGCCATGAGCCAAGGACTGAGCTCGTCCAAAAACAAAGCAGCATCACATCCGTTAACAGAAACAAATTAGAAAGGTGATCATCAGAATTATAGGGAAATGATAAATTAAAACTTGTGGATACAAGGAATTGGGCATCATCTAGCCCTAACTCTAACCCTAAACCTAAATGAAGACTCAATTGAAAAGGTCTAAATATGAATGGACAGGTTCCAATTTTCATGTGGAGAAGTGGGATGATGAGATAAAATTAAGGGAGATTGAGCGAGAGAGAAATGTCCTGAGAAATTCCTTTATAAAGTCTTATATGAGCTGGATGGCTTGGCCCCATCTTAGGTTCTTTTGGAATTCCTATTTTAGGAAGGGTGACAAGACTATAGTGATGAGGAAGGGATTCAGGGAAGGAATACAGGGATGAGGGGATTTAGTTTTGAGGATAGACTGAAGAAATTGCAGCTCTTTTCATTAGAACAGAAATGGTTAAAAGGAGATCTGGTGGAGTTGTTCAAAGTTCTGAAAGGCTTTGACAATGTTAACTGGGAAAAGCTAATCCACTTGGCAGGGATGAGCCAATAACTAGGACATAATTTAATATCATCATCAGAAGAGAGAGAGAAGTTAAGAGATTTTTTATGCAGAGGGTTACTGGAACATAGAAAGTTCTAGCAGAAAAAATGGTAGAAACAGAGGCCCCAAGTTTCCACACACTACAAAACGGGCGCCCCTCCGAGCTGGGCGCCTGTTTTTCGCGCCGAAAACGGCGCCGGAAAAAAACCGCGCGATTCTGGAGCGCCCTGCAGCTCCATGTCTGCTTGGCACGGCGCCCAGGGGGGGCGGAGCCTACCACTCGCGCCGATTTTGTACGTGGGAGGGGGCGAGTACCATTTAAATTTGTTTTTTCCTGCCAGCAACACTGCGCGTGCGCGTTGGAACGTTCGCGCACGCGCAGCGAGAAGGAAACATTGGCACTCGGCCATTTTTGTAGTTCTTTGTAGCCGTTTGATTTTTGAACATTTTTTAAGAAAAGCACATTGCCATCAGCACATCAGCACTGAGGCTTCTTGCAGCAGTGAGAAGGTGCAGGAAGCCTCAGAAAGTTGAGGCAGCCGTTTCCCGATGGCCTCCTCCCCCTGCCGTCGGGAATGGCTGCTGAACTTGAGGCTTCCTGCAGCCTTCTCACTGCCTCCTTCCCCCCTCCGCCCGCCGTCTGGAACGGCTTTCTCCCCCCCCCCCCGCTGCGTTCGGTCGGTCGGGCCCGCACTCCCTCCCTCCCCCCCCCCACCCACCGTCGGGAACGGCTTCCTCCTCCCTTCCCCCCCCCCCCCCGCGGGAACGGCTGCCTCAACTTGTGAAGCTTCCTGCAGCATTCTCCCTGGCTGAAGCACTTTCACACAGGTAGGAAGATGGTTTATTTAATCTTTTCTTTGCTTCTAAATTTTTATTCAGGTTGGATTTATTTGTATAATATTTGTATAAGTATAAATAAGGATTTATTATAGAATTTAATGAGTTCCCTTCCACCCCCCCCCACCTCGTTCTGGACGCCTAATTTGTAACCTGCGCCTGATTTTTTAATGTGTAGACAAGGTTTTTTCAGTTCTACAAAAATCTTCACTTGCTCCATTCTAAGTTAGTTTGGAGTACGTTTTCACTGTGGAAACTTTTAAATCAGGCGTCAGTGGCCGGACACGCCCCCTTTTGAAGAAAAAATTCTGTTCCAAAGTGAAACTGTTCTACCTGACTAGAACTGCAGAAAAAAAAATGTGGAGAATTGCGATTTCTAAGATAGTCCGTTCTCCACCAGTTGCTCCTAAAAATCAGGCGCAAATCATGTGGAAACTTGGGGCCATAATCTCAACAAACATTTAAAAGACAAGTAGATAGGTTTCCGAAAAAGAAAAATGTAAAACAGTTTGGGCAAATGGGAGAGTAACAGGATTAAATGGACAACTCTTTCACAGAGATGCACTGAATGGCTTCCACCTAACAGTAAATTTCTAAAAGTCACTTCAATAGCTTGAGATCTTGAACAGGAATACTTACATTTAATGCAACACTGGTTCTAACATTCTATGAAAACACTGACGGATGAAGTTTTGAAATGTAATAAAAAAACTATTGACGACTACATTTAATGTGAGGAAAATACAAATTTTATAAACATTGCCTGCCGAGGAATGATTGATATCCTGCTTAGTGTTCACAGAGGCCCAACTCCAAAGGTCTATTATGTTCCTTTCCTGAACATACAAAGGATTACTCAGTTTCTTCTTTGTCTGCCTGTCACGCTGGTATCTAAGTCACAAAATAATCATCTGGCCAGCTCGGTTTAACTTGCAGAAAAATAACAAAGGATGTCACTTTTAGTCATAAAACACACAAACACATGCACACACACAACTCCTCAATTGTAGCTTCATGATTCAGGGCACTTTGTTTCCAGCTGTCTGGTTGCCCGTAGCTTTGCCTAGTGTGCTGCTCATTAGAGGCTGAACAGGTTACTTTAAACAAATACAAGCAAGATTGCCATTTTTGTTACTTTCCTTCAAAATGTGCCCAAGGCAAAAAGGCATGCCCTTTCTCCCTTGCACAAAGAGTATCTGTGGTTTGTTCAGGAGCATCAATTCACAGGCCCTTCTGGGTGCTGTGGTTAAATAGCTCGAGACGCTTTTTCTCAAAGAAACCTTGCAAATCTTGCACTGTCAGATTGTCACTGGTTATCGCGTGAGAAATCACTGCGGTTTCTAGAAACGGTATCCGTCATTTGCTGCATGCAATCTGAAGCTCCCCAGCAGCTCCCATCGCTGAACAGGAGTCCTGTTATCGTTATTTGGAAGAAAATGCTGTGCTTAAGAGACAGGAGGTTACCATCTCCCGTTTTCATTTCTTCTGACAACCTACAAACCTTAGAATGCCAAGATCAGCATCAGGTACGATTCTGCACATCACCTACTCGTTAAACCTTGATGGTGTCCAGGACTACAAATATTTGCTTCCTC
The DNA here is from genome assembly GCF_044704955.1 of Pristiophorus japonicus. Classification (NCBI taxonomy): domain Eukaryota; kingdom Metazoa; phylum Chordata; class Chondrichthyes; family Pristiophoridae; genus Pristiophorus; species Pristiophorus japonicus. The sequence continues at coordinate 185,686,766 of NC_091987.1, read as the reverse complement.
AATTCAGTGTCTCAAGTATGATCTTTAAACTTAAAAAAAACAGTAATGGCACAGAACCCAGAATCTGCTGAACCAGAATTATGCGAAGGATAAAAGGATGCATTACCTCCAAAATGCATTAATTCTGCAGCTCACAGTAGGAATGCATTTAGAACAATGCAAATCTCATTTCTTATATTTTCCACCCAGTCATTATTTCCCAAAGGATTCGCTGAAGTGGACAGTGTTGATGCGGTAACAAATTTAGGTTATCGCCCACAAAAATCAAACTCTATCAAATGTCATATATAAAATGTATGTATGTGTCACTGATACCAACACCTCGATGAATCATAAAAACGACTGAATTTTCATGTTCAGACATTGCTACATCTACTCTCCCATCCTGGAACAGATCAGGACTTTGTTTAGAATGCATCACAAATGGCTATTTTAATCCTTGTAAAATTCCAGCACGTTATTGCAAAAATGCACCAATTTGTAACGAGTGCACAAGTATTAATTTGGCATTGAGAGTAAAGTTGGTCCCATCAAAAAAAAATAGGTAAATCGCCATCTCATGGAACAGAAAGAGCTGGTGTGGAAGGACAGGCCGAGATGTACCAGAATTCAGAACATGCTTATTTCATTGTCAGCATGCATGAATCCTACAGGATCTTCAAGAATTTTTAACAAAACTTATTCAATTGACTCAGTTTAATTTAATGCATGCATGCAAAAAGATATATTAAGTGCCTACAGCTACATGTATACATGCTTAATTAGACAGGACGACGAGTTCTCTGTTAAATGGCATTAACTCCGTACCAAGCAAACCAAGGAAGACTTGCTCTGGAGATCCCCAAATCTTTCCGAGGCCTGTTGCCATGATGGCATCATTGTGTATGTTTATGCAGGATAGTATTGCAACCTTCAGAGTGCATGCACAAAAAATCCAGTATATTATCCAACAAGGAAAAAAATCTCCATTGTCCCAAGGAGGAACATCCATTTCTTTCCCCGTTTTTATTTCCTCATTTAATTTCCCATTTTTCGCTTCTTATTGGTGAGTTTCACGTCCAGCCTTCGCTCCACTCTTGACTATCGAATCCTAAGGTCTCCTTATTTAAGGAGGGAGATACTTGCATTGCAGGTAGTTCACGAGGTTGATTCCCGAGATGAAGGGGTTGTCTTATGAAGAAAGGTTGAGCAGGTTGGGCCTGTACTCATTGGAATTTAGAAGAATGAGAGGCGATCTTTTTGAAACGTATAAGATTCTGAGGTGGTTGAATGGGGTAGATGCAGATAGGATGTTTCCCCTCGTGGGGGAATCTAGAACTAAGGGCATAGTTTCAAAATAAGGGGTTGCCCGTTTAAAACGGAGATGAGGAGGAATTTTTTCTCTGAGAGGGTCATGAATCTTTGGAATTCTCTACCTCAGAGAGCAGAGAGCTGGGTCATTGAATATATTTAAGGTGGAGATAGACAGATTTTTGAACATTAAGGGAGTCGAGGGCTATGGGGAACGGGCAGGGAAGTGGAGTTGAGGCCAAGATCAGATCAGCCATGATTTATTGCATGGCGGAGCAGTCTCGAGGGGCCAAATGGCCTACTCCTGCTCCTATTTGTTATGTTCTTATAATGGGACCTTGGTGAACGATAGTGAAGTATTACTAGTGAACAGTTAGGCAGGTCATTCAGATGGAGATGAAAAAGCTAATTAAACAAAGATGTGCTTCTTCTCTGCCTACCATAATGAAAGGTGTGATCTTTCACGGAGTTGCTTTATTTGCTCAGAAATGCAGTTTCAGTACACAGTGACAGCTAGAATCCCATCAAAACAGAAGCTGTTAATTCCCATTGCACAGGACTTCATCCAACTGGCCAGTTTTCCAATACATTACCCTGTAGCTATTCAAATAATTTCCACAGGCTGCATCGCAGCTCTGCAGTGGTCACACCTGAATACCAAAGCACTGGTTCTGTGCTCATTTGATAAATATTACACGGCCAGTCATTCGCAGTTAATGTTGCTCCCCATTCAATCAAAAAGCGACATTTCCATATCGAGCAAAACCAGACCAGAGAGCTACCATTGCAGAATATTAAAAACTCCCTGAATAATGGAGATTATACCTGTTCTAGAAATACACAACAAACAAGATTTTCTTCCACCAATTTGGAACACGTCATATTTTCAATCAATGACTAATTGATGAGACATCTGAACTGCATTGTTTCAAGTGACTGTGACATGGCTTTCTTCTTCAAAAAAAACTTCAGTGGGCAGGAAAATTGTATTTGAAAAATGTAATGATGGATACTAGCTTCCAGACACATTTCAAAACCAGGTATGTATCAAAACAATATTATTTTAAATTAGATTCCTACAAGTAGTGCCAGATGGCACATATGGCAAGGATATTTCACATGCTCCTGCCTAAAACCTTATATTAAGGCAGACGCTCACGTGACTAGACATACTGCGGACATGACGAGACTACATCATGCAAGCTCAATAATACTGACAAGTAGACAAAAGTAGTGAAACTTTCTTTGCAACCAACATTTCGGAAGCTAAGTTTGTTTGGGATGAAGCTATTCAAAATGAGCATTGCGTTCAGTAAGTATTCCAAGAAGATACTGAGGGTTCCATTGCCATCAACTGTCAGGTTTGTCAAAGTGATGGAATTCATTCTCGTCTAGCAGCACCTTGCACAAACCTGTGCACTTTCTTACTCCTTGAAATGTTAACATGTGGCTTTGTATAGTCAGTAGATGATATCTAATGGAGGCCTGAGCTACTTATTGGTCTTCATGTTTCTTATAGATATGCAAGAGGACAACAGGTATAAACAAAACAATGCAATTAGGTGGCAAGTATCCATCATTAATCAGTGCAATTCATACTTTAATACCAACAATAGGCTCAAGCTCAAGCAACTGAATCCGTCTGACATGTGATCATCGAATAATGCAGCACAGGAGGCCGCCATTCAACCCATTGAGCCTGTGCCAGCTCTTTTGAAGAGCAATGCAGTTAGTCCCACCCTCCCGCTCTTTCCCCATATCCCTGCAATTCTTTCTCCTTCAAGTATTTATACAATTCTCTTTTGAAAGCTACCGTTAGATCCATTTCCAGCAAAACAGCCTAGACCAGAAGCTATTATTTAACAGTGAACATGACACTTGCATTGGCGACATTACATTTTCATCATGCATGTGAGAACATGTAAATGGCTCCCACAGAGGCTCAGAATTTATATTGAGAGCAGCCGAGCCTTACTAGCCCTGATTTTAACCAAAGCCACCTAGCAGGAACTGGGTGAGTTAGGCTCAGACGTCCATTTTACACCCCATCCAATTTTTCTCTCCACTGAAGACAATGGCTTCCCGCGGGAAAATGCCTCTGATCCGCAAATAAAATTCCTTCGTATCGGGAGATACGGAGACTCGCGGTCCTGGGCCCCTCCGGGTACCCATGGGTAGGGGCCCACGTCTCCCAGGGGTGCAGGCAGTTCACAAACGCCCCTGGGATCACGTGGGCTGGCCCAACCAATGCTTATGGGGATTCTATATGTAAGGAAACACAAAAAGTATAAAAAAAGAGAATATCCCGAAAAATACATTACATATTTAAAATTAATTAAAATGTCATATAAATATTTAAAATAACAAATTAATTTTATGAAAAGTAAATGTAAATGTTTTAATGGAGCTAAAAATAACCTTACCTTATTGTACATGTTTTTTAAAAGGTTAAATGATTAAAAAAAGATTCAAATATTGTTTTTTCAAACTCTTACTCTGGTAAAAGCAAGCCTGATACCTGCTTTTACCAGGCGTAAAAATTTAATGGGCATTTACTGGGCAGAAGTTGGGCAAAAAGCCCGCTTCTCTGCATTTGAATGCCCTTTTCCTGGGGATGCGCTCGGTGCGTAAAAACTCAGTACGTACCCCAAATGCTCGTAGTGGCCGCAAATTACGGGCCAACATGAAGTATATGTGCGCGGATATGTGTGAAAACAAGATAGAGCTGGATTGTGATGCACCAAAGCCAAACAGCCGGACAACACTCACCACAAAGGCTCAAACAGGATTAGTTAAGTAGGCGAAGTACCAAGGGGTGAGGAATCAATGCCTTCAGACAGAACATTGGCAAGATTGAGGATCAACTCCGAACTCTCATTTCATAATATTACAGCACAGAATGACGTCAATTTACCCATCACACTTGTGCTGGTTCAATCAAAGAATTATCCACTTAGTGCCAAGCCTCAGTTCTTGCCTATAACCTTCTATCTTTCATTTTTGAAATACCTAACCATTTCCCTTTAAAAAAATTATAGATTCTGCTTCTACCACTTTACGTTCCATATGCAACAACTCTCTCCTGACCTCTTCCTTTGTTGGTTTGCTGATCATAAATTTATATCTTTGTGTTGCCTACTCACTAATCTATTCAGGTGATCTATGAACACCACCAACATATCTCCTGGTCACTTTCTCTGTTCTAATCAAATGAGCCCAAATTTCTTAAGTTTTTCCTCATAAATGAAGTCGCTCATCTTAGCAAATCTACTCGAGTGATGATCTTGACATTGTTGATTAAATACAACATCTAAAACTGGACTATGTTCGAACTGCAGTCTATGGGCCCAAGTTTCCACAGGATAAAAAACGGGCGCCCCTCCGAGCTGGGCACCCGTTTTTCGCGCCTAAAATGGCGCCAGAAAAAAAACGCGCTATTCTCGAGCGCTTTGCAGCTCCTTGTCTGTTTGATGCGGCGCCCAGGGGGGCGGAGCCTACACTCGCACCGATTTTGTAAGTGGGAGGGGGCGGGTACTATTTAAATTAGTTTTTTTCCTGCCGGCAACGCTGCGCGTGCGCGTTGGAGCATTCGCGCATGCTCAGTGTGAAAAAAACATTGCCACTCGGCCATTTTTGTAGTTCTTTGTAGCTGTTTAATTTTTGAACATTTTTTAATAAAAGCACATTGCCATCAGCACTGAGGCTACCCTTCTCACTGTCTCCTTCCCCTCCCCACCCTCCACGGCAACAAACGGCGGTTTCCTCCCCCTCCCTCCCCTCCGCGGCAACAAACGGCTGTCTCCTTCCCCACCCCCGCGGGAACGAACGATGGCTGAAGCACTTTCACACAGGTAGGAAGATGGTTTATTTAATCTTTTCTTTGCTTATAAATGTTTATTCAGGTTGGATTTATTTGTATAATATTTGTAGAAGTATAAATAAGGATTGACTGTAGAATTTAATGACTTCCCTTCCCCCCCCCCCCACCTCGTTCTGGACGCCTAATTTGTAACCTGCGCCTGATTTTTTAATGTGTAGAACAGATTTTTTCAGTTCTACAAAAATCTTCACTTGCTCCATTCTACTTTAGTTTGGAGTACGTTTTCACTGTGAAAACTTTGAAATCAGGCGTCAGTGGCCGGACACGCCCCCTTTTGAAGAAAAAATTCTGTTCCAAAGTAGAACTGTTCTACCTGACTAGAACTGCAGAAAAAAAAATGTGGAGAATTGCGATTTCTAAGATAGTCCGTTCTCCACCAGTTGCTCCTAAAAATCAGGCGCAAATCATGTAGAAACTTGGGCCCTATAGATTTAGCATCATCTCTTCTCTTTTCCCAAGTTTCATCAACGTATACAGTATTGCACAGTAAACAAAGAACTGCTCTGGAAGAGGAACAAATAATTGCAGATTTTTCAGTTGTAAAATTGGATAATAATGTTTTTCCTACCAGAATTACTCTCAACTCTTTCTACATATAGTTGGAGTGTATTGGGCAATGTGATTCAAGAATTCCATCACTTCAATGAGCTTCTCTATTAACTACATCACTTGCAAAGTGTTGCACACACCATAAGACAAAGTTTGTTGCGCAGAAGTGTAACACAGAACTGCAGATCATCTCTGTCATGTATGTACTTTTGGGATCACTCGCCACTAGATGGCATCACTGTTGGAGGCCATTGGTGTACAGCCCAAGTATAAAGGGCCAGCCATTTTGTATATTAGTCATTTTGGGCCTTAATAAAGCAGACCCAAGGTCATACCTCTTGGACTTAAACAGTACTCAGTCTAACAGTTAATGCATACACAACATTTGGCGACGAGGCAACAAGCACCTTTGCATGCAAAAATGATCATAATTGGATTGTTGGAGCGATTTGTGGAAGCAGAAGCTTGGGCAGACTTTGTGAGCCATTTGAGCCAGTTCTTCATGGCCAACAAAATGGAGGGGGTTGGCGACGCAGATCGGCACCGGACGGTGATCCTCATGGTTTGCGGTCCAAAAATTTATGGTCTGGTAAAGAATCGACTCCTGCCTGTGAGTCCAGCAGAGAAGATGTATAAAGAATTGTGTACACTGGTGCAGGAGCACCTTAAGCCAGATGAAGGCATCATCATCATCTCAAGATACAGATTTTACACGCATGTTCGCTCAGAGGACCAGAATGCGGCGGAATTCGTTGCCGATCTGAGACGTCTAGCAGGACCGTGTAAGTTCGGGGCTGTGTTGGCAGACATGCTGCGGGACTTCTTTGTAATCGGCATCAACCACGAGGTGATCCTGCGTAAACTACCGGCGGTGGAGACGTTGGACTTGAACAGGGCCATCTCGATCGCTCAGTCATGCATGGCGACGGATAGAAGTCTAAAGCAGATATCAGTGAAATAGTGAAACTCGGCAAGTACTGTAAATATGATTGATTCGGCGTTCAGCACAACAGCACATGGCAGGGTCTACCCGACTGCGTACGCGAAACCTGTGGCTGCCCAAAGTCCGCCAGCGGGAATGCATCCGATTTGTCTGTGTTGGTGTTGTGGGGGAAATCACCGGCACCAGCAGTGCCGATTTAAGCAATAAAGTTGCAAAGGCTGTCGGAGAATGGGGCATCTCCAGTGCAAGAGTCTGCAGATGAGCAAGTGTGCTGCGACACACCACGTGGAGGATGATGGTCAGACTAGCGCGGATCCGGATACGCAATCCGAGATACCAGAGGAGGAAGTGTATGGACTGTAATCGTTCCTAACTAAGAGCAAACTAATAATGATCAACGTGAAAATTAATGGGGTGCCGGTATCGATGGAACTGGACACGGGGGCGAGTCAATCGATAATGAGCCAGCGGGCATTCGACAAGCTGTGGAATACTAAGGCTGTAAGGCCCAGGCTGAGTCCAGTCAATGCCAAGTTGCGCACGTACACCAAAGAACTCATAACAATGATTGGCAGTGCCACAATTAAAGTGTCATATGACGGTGCGGTTCACGCGTTACTGCTATGGATTGTCCCAGGCAATGCTGTTCGGCAGGAACTGGCTTGAAAAAAATCAGATGCGATTTAACGACATCAAGGCGTTGTCATCGGAGAAAGTTACATGAGCCCAAATACTGAGCAAGTTCCCCTCGCTGTTCGAACCAGGCATCGGCAACTTCACGGGAGCCAAGGTGCAGATCTACGTGGACTCAGATGCAAGACCGATCCATCATAAAGCTCGGGCAGTTTCGTATATGATGAGAGAGAAGGTCGAAATCGAACTGGACGGACTCCAGCGTGAAGGGATCATATCACCGGTTGAATTTAATGAATGGGCCAGCCCCATTGTTCCTGTGCTGAAAAGTGATGGCACAGTCAGAATATGTGGAGACTACAAGGCTACGATCAACAGGGTTTTGATACAGGATCAGTACTTGTTACCGAAGGCTGATGATTTGTTTGCAATATTAGCTGGGGGGGAAGTCGTTCACCAAACTGGACTTGATGTCGGCCTACAAGACACAGGAGCTGGTCGAGACATCGAAGAGACTTACGTGCATTAACAAGCAGAAAGGACTCTTTATTTATCATAGATGCCTTTTTGGAATTTGCTCGGCTGCAGCAATATTCCAGAGGAGCATGGAGAGTCTACTGAAGTCCGTTCCCAGAACAGTCGTGTTCCAAGATGACATCCTGATCACAGGACGTGACTCCGAGGAACATCTGAACAACCTGGAAGAGGTTCTACATCGTCTGGGTAAAGTGAGACTCAGACTGAAACACTCGAAGTGCGTCTTCATGGCACCAGAGGTCGAATTCCTGGGGAGGAAAATTGCTGCTGACGGCATCAGGCCCACGGACGCGAAAACTAAGGGCATCAAGAATGTACCCAAGCCACAGAATGTGATGGAGCTGCATTCATTCCTGGGTCTAGTCAGCTACTTCAGTAACTTTCTACTTAAATTGAGCACTTTATTAGAACCACTGCACATGCTGCTAAGAAAAGGCGACAACTGGGTGTTGGGTGTGTCTCAAGACAGAGCTTTTGAGAAAGCCACTAATCTGCTTTGCTCTAACAAGCTGCTGGTACATTATAACCCATGTAAACATTTAGTATTGGCCTATGATGCTTTGTCATATGGAATTGGTTGTGTACTCCAACAAGCTAATGAGTCGGGTAAACTTCAACCAGTCACGTATGCTTCAAAAAGTTTGTCTAAAGCGGAAAGAGCCTACAGCATGGTGGAGAAAGAAGCACTAGCCTGTGTGTATGGGGTTAGAAACCTGTTTGGTCTTCAGTTTGAACTGGAGACAGATCACAAGCCACTAATTTCACTGTTCTCTGAAAACAAAGGTATCAATACCAATGCTTCATCCCGCATCCAGAGGTGGGCGCTGACATTATCCACTTATGATTATGTCATTCGCCATAGACCTGGCACCGAGAATTGTGCCGATGCTTTGAGCTGTCTGCCATTGCCCACATTGGAGGTGGAAACTCCACAACCAGCGGACCTATTGTTAGTTATGGATGCTTTTGAGAGTGAAGGAACCCCTGTCACGGCTCAACAAGTTAAGACCTGGACCAGCCAGGACCCGATTTTATCGGTGGTGAAGAGTTGCATCCTCAAAGGTGATTAGTCTGCCATAACTCAGCAGAGGAGGACAAAGCATTTGATTAGGGCAGGGAAAATAGATTACGAGAGGAAGCTTGCAGGGAACATTAAAATGGACTGCAAAAGCTTCTATAGATATGTAAAGAGAAAAAGGTTAGTAAAGACAAATTAGGTCCCCTGCAGTCAGAATCAGGGGAAGTCATAACTGGGAACAAAGAAATGGCAGACTAATTGAACAAGTACTTTGGTTCGGTATTCACTAAGGAGGACACAAACAACCTTCCGGATATAAAAGGGGTCAGAGGGTCTAGTAAGAAGGAGGAACTGAGGGAAATCCTTATTAGTCGGGAAATTGTGTTGGAGAAATTGATGGGATTGAAGGCCGATAAATCCCCAGGGCCTGATGGTCTGCATCCCAGATTACTTAGGGAGGTGGCCTTGGAAATAGCGGATGCATTGACAGTCATTTTCCTACATTCCATAGACTCTGGATCAGTTCCTATGGAGTGGAGGGTAGCCAATGTAACCCCACTTTTTAAAAAAAGGAGGAAGAGAGAAAACAGAATTATAGACCGGTCAGCCTGACCTCAGTAGTGGGTAAAATGATGGAATCAATTATTAAAGATATCATAGCAGCGCATTTGGAAAGAGGTGACATGATAGGTCCAAGTCAGCATGGATTTGTGAAAGGGAAATCATGCTTGACAAATCTTCTGGAATTTTTTGAGGATGTTTCCAGTAGAGTGGACAAGGGAGAACCAGTTGATGTGGTGTATTTGGACTTTCAGAAGGCTTTCGACAAGGTCCCACACAAGAGATTAATGTGAAAAGGTAAAGCACATGGGATTGGGGTAGTGTGCTGACGTGGATTGAGAACTGGTTGGCAGACAGGAAGCAAAGAGTAGGAGTAAATGGATACTTTTCAGAATGGCAGGCAGTGACTAGTGGGGTACCGCAAGGTTCTGTGCTGGGGCCCCAGCTGTTTACACTGTACATTAATGATTTAGACGAGGGGATTAAATGTAGTATCTTCAAATTTGCGGATGACACTAAGTTGGGTGGCAGTGTGAGCTGCGAGGAGGATGCTATGAGGCTGCAGAGTGACTTGGATAGGTTAGGTGAGTGGGCAAATGCATGGCAGATGAAGTATAATGTGGATAAATGTGAGGTTGTCCACTTTGGTTGTAAAAACAGAGAGACAGACTATTATCTGAATGGTGACAGATCAGGAAAAGGGGAGGTGCAAAGAGACCTGGGTGTCATGGTACCTCAGTCATTGAAGGTTGGCATGCAGGTACAGCAGGCGATTAAGAAAGCAAATGGCATGTTGGCCTTCATAGCAAGGGGATTTGAGTACAGGGGCAGGGAGGTATTACTACAGTTGTACAGGGCCTTGGTGAGGCCACACCTGGAGTATTGTGTACAGTTTTGGTCTCCAAACTTGAGGAAGGACATTCTTGCTATTGAGGGAGTGCAGCGAAGGTTCACCAGACTGATTCCTGGGATGGCGGGACTGACATATGAGGAGAGACTGGCTCGACTGGGCTTGTATTCACTGGAGTTTAGAAGAATGAGAGGGGATCTCATAGAAACATACAAAATTCTGACGGGATTGGACAGGTTAGAGGCAGGAAAAATGTTCCTGATGCTGGGGAAGTCCAGCACCAGGGGTCACAGTCTGAGGATAAGGGATAAGCCATTTAGGACCGAGATGAGGAGAAACTTCTTCACCCAGAGAGTGGTGAACCTGTGGAATTCTCTACCACAGAATGTTGTTGAGGCCAATTCACTAAATATATTCAAAAAGGAGTTAGATGTAGTCCTTACTACTAGGGGGATCAAGGGGTATGGTGAGAAAGCAGGAATGGGGTACTGAAGTTGCATGTTCAGCCATGAACTCATTGAATGGCGGTGCAGGCTCGAAGGGCCGAATGATCTACTCCTGCACCTATTTTCTATGTTTCTATGTTTACCCAAGCAAAGGTGCGAGGAGACCAAACCTTACATTCGACGCAAAGACGAACTGTCTATTCAGTCGGATTATATACAGTGGGGCAATCATGTTGTTATGCCCAAGAAAGGGAGAGAGAAATTTGTACGTGAGCTACATAGCACACATCCCAGGATTGTAATGATGAAAGCCATCGCCAGGTCTCATGTATGGTGGCCGGGAATTGACTCTGAGCTGGAATCAGGTGTGCAGCTCAGCAAAGCACCAGCGGAATCGCCGTTGAGTGTGTGGTCGTGTCGTCTAAACCATGGTCCAGGACCCACATAGATTTTGCAGGTCTCTTCCTGGGAAAGATGTTTTTAAGTTGTGGTGGATGCATATTCAAAATGGATAGAGTCATGTCATCCAGCACATCCACAGCTACCATTTAGAATCTCAGTGTCATGTTCGCAATACATAGTCGGCCTGACATTGTGCTTCACCAGTCAGGAGTTTCAAGAGTTCATGAAACTCAATGGTATCAAGCATGTAAGGTCAGCATCATTCAAAGCTGCATCCAATGGGCAAGCAGAACGTGCTGTCCAAATCATACAGCAAAGTCTGAAGTGAGTAACGCAAGAGTCACTGCAGACCCGCCTATCATGCATACTGCTGAGTTACAGGACAAGACCACACATGCTTACACTGGGGTCTCGCCTGCTGAACTAATGCTGAAGAGAGGTCTTAAGACCAAGCTATCTCTTGTACACTCTGACTTGAATAATCATGTTGAATATAGAAGACAAAGTCAGCAAGGGTATCACGATCGCGCAGCTATGTCACGCGATATTTCTGTAAATTATCCTGTATATGTTCTGAATTATGGTCAGGGTCCCAAGTGGATTGCTGGTACTGTCATGGCCAAGGAAGGCAACAGAGTATTTACTGTCAAGCTCAAAAATAGGCAAACACGAAGGAAACGTATGGCTCAGACAAAGCTGTGGCACAATGACGAACCGGAACAATCGGAGGAAGAGACAATCGACGACTAACGAACCTACCCCCAGTCATCAGAGGACTCAGTGGTCATCAGTGAATCGGGACTTTCAATCACTGACATGGTCAATGAAAATGAACTTTCAATCCCTGAAATAGCCATTGCCACTCCCACCAGGTCAGCCACCCAGCCAAGAGTCATAACAGACTCTGAACACTCACCCAAGGCTGGAGTTGAACTGAGACAGTCAACCCGGGAGTGTAAAACACCGGACCGTTTCAATTTGTAAAAGACTGTTAATATCTCAGAGCGGGGTATTGTCATGTATGTACTTTTGGGAACACTAGTCACTCGATGGCGTCACTGTTGGGAGACCACTGGGCTGCCCGCACGTGTGTGCAGCCCAAGTATAAAAGGCTAGCCATTTTGTATATTAGTCACTTTAGGCCTTAATAAAGCAGAGCCAAGGTCACACCTCTTGGAGTTAAACAGTACTCAGTCTTACAGTTATTGCATACACAACAATCTCAATGTCTGTTTTTGCCACACGCATCTAAATAATCTGATTGCAGCCAGGAAACCCAGATGGAGTATATTATCTGCTTCATGCTTGGTTGCAAAATACTGACCCCCTTCATGGGACCATATGATCATTTTTTTTCCAAAAACAAGGATTCCTTGCTGGGAACATGTTTGTGTGGATTCTAGGTTGCAGTGATGCAAATTAGACAAGCAGAGGACGAAAAATGTTATGTGTTCACCGTGACAAGCTGCAATACTACACGTTCACTTTCTGCAGAGCACTCAACAGAATAGTTAAGATTCTGCGCAGGATATCCAACTTGTTTGTCTTAAATAGGATTTTACCAGGACCACATTTTAGTTTTAATTTGAGAGGCAAAGAGCATTCACCCAAATGCACGGATCAATAACTTAAGCTAATCCATCGGTTTCTACCAGTAACTAGATTTACACGGGGAATGTTTTAATGAGCATAGAAAGCTTCAAGTTCAAACTGAACTTCCAACAGTCTTTGAATGTGTAGTGATCAGAATAATTCAACTAGTAAGGCAATCTTTTCGAGGGAACATTACCCACGTGAAGTGGACTGTAGAGCAATTGGCACAGTTGTGACTACCTACTGAGTTTATAGCTTCCTAAACTAAAAGAGGCGCAGCATCACATGGAAACAGAAGGCCAACTGCCAGTCACTGGATTCACTCAACTGAAATCTCATTAGCGCTGCACATCTTCAAAACCCTCACTGCCAAACTTGGCCAATTCAAATTGCACACAACTTCTTACCTCATATCTCCAGTGTAAATTAAGTCATTTTCGCAGGGAGTTTTCTTTTTTAAAGTAAAAAAAAATTCAGTTTTGGAAAATATTCTTCAAAAAAAACAACTTATAAAACAAGAGCATCTTGACAGACAGACAGACACACAGACAGACAGACAAGAAAAGACAGATTTATATAGCACTTTTCATCTCAAAGCGCTTTATGGCAAATGAAGTACTTTTGGAGTGTAGTCACTGTTATAATATAGGAAAGGCGGCAGCCAATATGCACAGATCAAGGAAGGCCAGTCCAGTGGTAAGCTCCTTATGCCACGTCATGCTAACATTCACAAAAACACATTGTAAATTAACTAAATCTGTTCCCCACTCCAATAATAGTGAATTTTTAGGATAAATTATGACTGTCTGGGGGAACCTGATGTGTCTGGAAATTGGAGAATTTGATCTAATCGTGGGGATTCCGTGGACATCTCAACCTTCAATAGACCATGAAAAATGGAGCTTTGGCTTGTAATTAATTCCTGGATGTAGTCTTTGACTCAAGAATAACCTTGACATTGGAATTGCCAACAGATTCAAATACACTAAAGAATTTGAAGACATGCATTTAACAATTCCTATTGCAGCTGCCTTCAGAGTCTTCACATTCAATATTTCTTAAACAATTGAATCTTCAGTTGCCATTCCCATCAGTTGGCTAACACTTTCAAAAACACAAACCTTACCTTACCCTGGAAATAGCTGTTCCTAATTCACAGGAAAGGATTTAAAATGCCATACCTCTGTTACAGGCTCCTTTAGTAGGTTTATCATCCTTGGGTCGGGCAAGGGGAGAATATGGGAGGGCTGCCCTTGTTGGCCGAGTTATAACCAATCCCTGATTTTCTTCGTTCTATCATTGGCAGATGTGCCTTGAGCTGCATAGATTCTAGGCTCTGGAATTCCCTCCCTAAACATTTACGCCTCTCTCTTCTCCTATAAGACACGTCTTAAAACCCACCTCATTGAACACCTGTCCAAATATCTTTACGTGACTCTGGAGGCCAGGAAAGGCCTCACCATGGCCAGATTGACTTCACTTGACGCTGTACACCCTGGCTGCCACATGATGCACCAGATTAGCACCACCCCACACCAACATCATAAAACATCCCAACAATGTCCAAGCCATTCCTTTCACACTCATCCCCATTATGTCTCACCATTCACTGCAACTCACTAATACACTTCCAAAGGTGCATAGAGATCTGTCTGAGAAGGCAAAGTCTTGAAAATAAAGATTTCAATGTTTGACAACACATTAATAGAAACCTGACATGAAGATTGGCGATTACACCCAAGTGGCTACCCTTGTTGTGGTGTTAGTTGGTGTGATTGGACAAGGATGAGGGTGAGTGTGAGGGGTGGCTAGTGAGCTAGAGAGGGATCGGAGGAGGTGCAAGGTAAGTTGGTGTGAGTAAGGATATGCAGGAATAGAGTAGGGAAGGCAGAGTGATGGGGATGTGATGAGTGGCACACCAGGATGAGGTTGAGTGTGGCTTTGCAGCAACGTTTCATGATTTACTGAGCTCATTGAAAGATTTGTGCCACTGCCGCCAGGTCCTCCTGACAACATCCCTGCCTGTGCCCTCTTGAGCAATGTGCAACCAGGCTACATTGATCTCCTGGGGAGGTCTCTTCCACCCATTGGAAGGAAAGAGAACCTCCCTGCGTCCTGTAACTCCCTCCATAAGCATATGGAGGAAGTGATGGGAGAGCCTGGGTGCAGTCGTGCACCTTTGTGCAATGCTTGTCAGTGTTTGCAACAGCTCAATGTTGCAGAACACTGACAGTACAAATGTCAAAATGAATGTGGACATGGTCCCTTTAAGGAAACCGGCTGATGACGCATCAAATGACATCATCAGACCCGCTTCATTTTAATTGGCCGGATACCTCGCAGGGTGGGCTTAAGAAGCCCCATCATCGTAAAATTACTTGGACAGAGGCGGATAAAGATGGGAGCGGGATACCAGTGAGCACCCAAAGTCTCCCGCCTCGCTCCCGACCCCGTAGAGAAAAATCGCAGCCTAAATGTGCAACACAATGGGTTATTAATGTCATTTAGGTTAGAGTTTTAAACCTCTGCCTTTCTTTGTTATCATGGTTGCTGTTCCAATTGGAAACTGTGATGGAGTGAAGCTGGAACAATATAGATAAAAGGGTAACCGAACACATGGTGTACCAACCTGAAAGTGCCTAATATATAGCAGAAAGTAGATGATTATAAGGGATCATAATCGATTACTGCACATATTACACTGTGAAGCAGCAACACTCTGAAACCCAATTTTGGAAAGGAGTCTGTGGTTCAGTCTCTAACCATCGATATTTAAAGTGTAAATATATTTTTATTTAAAGGATTTTGTGGGTGCCCTTGTATTGCATTTCTCTACCCTATGTCTCACTGCTTCCCCCTGCTCCACAATTATTTGCTGAACCATAATTAATCTTTAAAAGACTAGAGAAAATAAATAGGCTGTCCATAGTTTTAAAGACACTCACACCCGTGAACACCGCCAAACCACTTCGGGCATCACCTCAGCACATTTAATTTATTGGACAATGGATAGCATGCAGGCCCACGCTGGAGCCCAGTAAGTGAAAATATTTGAAAGGAGTCACATTGTGCAAGCAAAATAAAACAAGAAAAGTATATGCTAATAAGGCAGTGAAGTGATGTAAATGTAGCACAGTTTTAATATTCTGATCAATCAGAATCAGTCCAATTTAGACTCATAAATGCAACGAAACAATTCCACTTAATAAATAATTTATTAGAACTTAGCACTTGTACTTTAAGACATCAGATCCTATGCTCCATTTACTTTGGGAGTTTTAGAGCTTTCTAGCGTGCTCTATAAAAACCCGTGCCTAATTTTAAAGCACACTGAGTAATCGAAGCAGTAAGACATCAATAATGCAGCTTCGGCAAAAAGGCACAGAGACATCCATCCCCTTGAATGGTGCTCTGCACTAGGGACTGAAATACTTCTGAACTGACCCTGACATTTACCATATACACACATATTAAAAGCTTTTAAAGAAAATTAATCCAGATAACGAGATGGTTTATACTAATTCAGATATGAGTACATTTATTGCATTGGCATTTTACTGGTCAGTATTTAATATTTACCACAGAAAACTTTCTAGTGCACATCACACAAATATATAACCTGAACATGTTTACTGTGATCACACCTCTGGAAGTTAAGTGGAATTCAATGTGCAATGCATCAAAGCAAGAACTAATCCTCACCGTACAACACTTGCCCACTTGCAGCAGGAGCTACTTGATACCAATCAGGAGCAGAAACTCTTGCCTCAGCAGGGGTGGTGATAGGACTGCTACATCGCCTCCCGAATTTCTGCTTAACTCAGGACCTGGTGTAGCAGTCCAATCACCACCCCTGCTGAGATCAGAAACTCAGCAGACTGGGGTGATTTAGAAGTGAATTGTGCAGCTACACATAGGGCCCAAGTTTCCACAAGAAAAAAAACGGGCGCCCCTCCGAGCTGGGCGCCCGTTTTTCGCGCCTAAAACGGCGCCTAAAAAAATCCTCGGTATTCTCCACCTACTTGCAGGTCCTCTGGCCCTCGGCGCAGCCAGCACGAGCTGTGGGGGGGGCGGAGCCAGGTCCCGGCGCTGAAAACAGTGCCCGGACCTCTGCACATGCGCGCTACAGTCGGCACGCAAGTGCAGTAGCTCCAGGCGCCGAACTGTGTGGGAGGGGCCCGAAGTATGCAGCCCCTAGCCCTGGCTGAATGGCCTCACTGGGGCTGCGTGAATGAGGCTCCTCCCACGGCCAGCTCCTGCTCCCGCCGCCCCCCCACCAGACCCGACACTCGCTCCCCCCCCCACCCCCCGCCGACCAGACCTGACCCGACACCCGCGCCCCCACCCGCCGACCAGACCCGACCCGACACCCGCTCCCTGCCCCCGCGCCCCCCCCCCCACCGCCGACCAGACACCCGCTCCCCCCCACCCGCCGGCTAGACCCGACCCGACACCCGCTCCCCCCCTCGCCCCGACCCGAGACCCGCTCCCCCCCCCTCCGCCCCGCCCCGACCCGACACCCGACACCCGCTCCCCCCCCCGACCCGACACCCGCTCCCCCCCCCCCGACCCGACACCCACTCCCCCTCCCCGGCCCCGACCCGAGTGATTCTGAAAATTCATTTCTAGCAGGACAGTCAGCATTTGCTAACCAATCCAAAAGTTTCCAGCAAAAGTTAGCATCTAGAACTAGAAAAGATGGGTGTAATGTATTTGCTTCATGGTTCTTTGCTTAAAAATTCATAGCAACACATTGCTATTAAGAACTAGTAGGTTTATTAAGAAACGTTTAATAATCACACTACACTTTACCAGTTTATCCACTAGACTCACAATTGCATACCTCATCGTGGATGATCTAGACTCAACTGACTGGAGTTGTATTAAGTCTTGTGAACATCACGTGATCGGCTAAGCCACTCACAATGCAACAGCTCTACAACTATTTTAATATAACTTTAAATCAAGTGCCCCCTTTTCGTAAGGGCACTAGAACCCACAAATTTACAAATGAACTGGGAACTTTGCCAAATTAAATTTAAAATTCTGTACCTGGGGCACTCCAATCCCTTTGGTGCCCACCTCTCGTGGAAGGCCGCGAGCGTACCGTGGACACCACGTGCTCCATCTCCAGGGACACCCTGGTACGAACATAGCCGCAGAAGAGAGGCAGGCAGTCGGGCTGAACAATCCCCTCAACCGCCCACTGCCTGGACCAGTTAATGGTCACATGGCCAGGCCCAGGAGCAGTCCTACGAGGAGGCCCTCCGACCTACCACTCTCCACTGCACCGGGTGCCCAAAGATCAGGAGCGTGGGACTGAAGTGCAGCCAGAAATCGAGGAGCAACCCCTTCAAACAATGGAAGAGGGGCTGCAGCCTCACACACTGAACATACACGTGGAACACGGACTCCTCCAGACCGCAGAAAATGCAAGCGGCCTGGGAGTCCGTGAACCGATTTAAAAACTTATTGCGCGAAACTGCCCCGTGCACCCCCCTCCAGGCCAAGTCCCCAATAGATAAAGGGAGGACTCTCTCATAGAGAACCCTTCATCGGGGACCCCTCCAGATGGCAAGATGGTGCGTCATGGCGAGGATGAAAGCCCGTACAGGAATCCCCTCTGCAACAGCTCTACAACTATTTTGTTGTCAACAAAATAAACATTAAATCAAGTGCCCATTGTGGGGGGGGGGGGGGGGGGAGGGGGGAGGGGTCACTCCAAACACTTTTCAAGTGCCCCCTTTTTATTTGTTTTTTTAAGGCAGTAAAAATACAAATTATACAAGTTCCCCCTGGCTAAAAGGGGATGGGGGGCGGGGGCACTAAAACTGGCACAATAAACAAATTAAACTATGGACAAACATCAAATTAAAATTTGGTTGAGGGGGGTAATGATGCATTCCAGTCCCTCCGGTGCCCACCTCTCACGGAAGGCCACGAGCGTACCGGTGGACACCGCGTGCTCCATCTCCAGGGACACCCTGGCTCGGATGTAACTGTGGAAGAGAGGCAGGCAGTCGGGCTGAACGACCCCCTCGACCGCCCACTGCCTGGACCAGCTGATGACCCCCTTGGCCATGCCCAGGAGCGGTCCTACGAGGAGGCCTTCGGACCTACCCGCTCCCCTCCGCACAGGGTGCCCAAAGATCAGGAGTGTGGGACTGAAGTGCAACCAGAATTTGAGGAGCAGTCCCTTCAAATAATGGAATAGGGGCTGCAACCTCGTACATTCCATAAAAACATGGAACACGGACTCTTTCAGACCGCAGAAATTGCAGGCAGTCTGGGAGCCCATGAACTGACTTAAAAACTTATTGCACGAGACTGCCCCGTGTACCACCCTCCAGGCCAAATCCCCAATAAATAAAGGGAGGACTCTCGCATAGAGTCCCTTTCGAGGGCAAGATGGTACACCATGGCGAGGATGCAAGCCCGTACAGGAATCCTCTCTGCAACAGCTCTACAAATCTATGAGCATCCTCACAGGTGCATACATTACAATGGCCATCTGGAAGCTGCCATGGCTTGAGTTTATGTAGAAAAACTGGTGGTCTTGCTGAAAAGAGAGACCTTTGTCGTAAGGGCAGAGACTTTACCTGATTAATATAAATTAGATTAAGGCGGTGACTTTTCACTGAACATATTCCTCCTGCATTTACCTTCTCCTTCAATGAAACCTACAATGAAACCACGCAGCCCCAGTGAGGCCATTCAGCCAGGGCTAGGGGCTGCGTGCTTCGGGCCCCTCCCACACAGTTTTGGGCACCTGGAGCTACTGTAGCACACATGTGCAGAGGTCCCGGCACTGTTTTCAGCGCAGGAACCTGGCTCCGTCCCCAACAGCTCGTGCTGCACCGCGCCCGGCTCCAGAGGACCTGCAGGGAGCCGGAGAATCTGTAAGTTTTTTTTAGGCACACTTTGTGGCGCTGTTGTAGGCATTAGGCACCTGCTGAATATATCTAAACTCATATAGGTTTAAAGTGGCCACATATAAAATGGCTGCCCAAGCATGATGGGAACTCAGTTAGTCAAGCAATGAACTGTTGACTGAAGCTGACCGAGCAATGACCGAGTGAGGCCCACTACCGGGAATGCCTTGGATCATCCGCTTGAGACAAGATAACTATAACAAACCATTATAGTACCTGGTATGGAATGTCCTTAATCAAGGACTTCGCACAGCAGAGCCCCGAGGAACAGAGATAAGGGGGGGCCTACCTCACATAACGAGGTCATTAATCAGCCCGAGCTGACAAGAACCGAACATACAGCCCCTGAGGTATCAGGGGAATTCTATTGGGTAAAAGAAACCTATATGTAATCTATAATCGTTATGATTGGATTGTGTCCAGCTGAAGTGGGCTGAGTAACTGTAATGAACTATTGTAAAACATATAAATATCGATGAATTTCTTTGTTCGGTGGAGAGTGGAGTGCCTGGAGTTGGACCAGAGGCTCTCTCCCCGCCGGCGTAATAAAAGCCGTTTTGGCGTTGGAACCGACCCAGAGTGTCGAGTGATTCTTGCAGGAAAACATTCGCGCTAACAGCGCGAAAAACGGGTGTCCAGGTCGGTGCTGCGCCGTTCTTGGGCCCTAAGAGTGGATGCAGAGGAGATTTACGAGAATGGCACCAGGGATGCGGTACTTTAGTTATGTGGAGAGACTAGAAAAACTGGGATTGTTGTCCTTAGAGCAGCGAATGTTAAGGGCAGATTTGATAGGTGAGTTCAAGATCATGAAGGGGTTTGATACAGAAGATAAGGAGAAATTGTTTCCAGTGGCAGAAGGGTTGGTGACCAGAGGACACAGATTTAAGATCATTGGCAAAAGAACCACAGGCAAGATGAGAAGAATATTTTTAATGCTCTGGAATGTATTGCCTGAAAGGGCGGGAAGCAGATTCAATAAAAACTTTCAAAGGGAACTGGATAAATACTTGAAGTAGAACAATGTGCAGGGCTATAGGGAAAGGGTAGGGGAATGGGATGTATAAGATTATGAGGGGGCTTGACATGGTGGATGCAGAGAGGATATTTCCACTGATAGGGGAGACTAGAACTAGGGGGCATAATCTTAGAATAAAGGGCCCCCCATTTTAAACTGAGATGAGGAGGAATTTCTTCTCTCAGAAGGTTGTAAATCTGTAGAATTCATTGCCTCAGACAGCTGTGGAAGCTGGGTCATTGAATAAATTTAAGTCAGAGATAGACAGTTTCTTAAACGATAAGGGAATAAGGGGTTATGGGGAGTGGGCAGGGAAGTGGACCAGAGTCCATGATCGGATCAGCCATGATCGTATTAAATGGTGGAGCAGGCTCGAGGGGCCATATGGCCTACTCCTGCTCCTATTTCTTATGTTCTTATTAGGTAGCTCTTTCAAAGAGATGACACAAGCATGTTGGGCAGAATAGCCTCCTTCTTTGCTGTATGATTATATGATTGGCATTCTATTTATTACAGTCCATCAAGAAATGATCAAGAGATTCTGCATAAAGCTCTAGGTTTGTTTTTTAAAATTTTTGTCAAACCAGAAAAGTTTTTTTACTCGGACCTTTCAAAACAGAATACTAAAGAAAAAATATAAAGGCAAAATTTCAGTAGAAATCGTGAAGGGGAAGAACAGACTCAGTTGGAAAAAATGGTAGACATGTCATCAATAATCTCAGTGCATTCTCTTTACTGTGAGCTGATTTGGGGGCAAACACAACCTATTGTGCTTTGGAAGCACGTCATCTGGAAATCAGAAGGTTTTGCATAGGGGGAAAAAAACAATGTGTCTGGAGCTTGGAGGATAAGAGGTCATTTTTGCTGAAAAGACTTGGTAAAAACTGGTAACAAAGTTCTAAATATACCCTGTATAAATACAAGTGATAAAATATACAACAATGAATGTGTGACAGATTCGCTGAGAACATATATTTAACTCGGTGTCGCAGAATCCTTTTTTTCCCCAGTTGGATGTACTACTGCAGTATCTAAATTTGGAATTAAATTTGTGCTGTTTAAAGCCAAAGGTTACACCAACCCAAGGAATAAATAATCCTTCTTGCTGTATTCTATCAATCACCTATAAAATCCACCTTAATGCTGTTCCCTCTGGTGCAGAAATATTCCATTGAACAAAACATTTATCCCTGAACTAAAAGCAATCTGCCCCTTATGGCACTCGCCTTGAACTTGAAAATTTCATTCACTTTGCATCCAATTTCCACCCTTCCCTCACTTTTACATGGTCCATCTCCAACTCTTCCCTTCCCTTCCTCGACTTCTCCATCTCCATCTCTGGGGATAGGCTTTCGACCAGTATCTACTCTAAGCCCACTGACTCCCACAGCTACCTGGACTACATTTCCTCCCGCCCCGCATCCTGTAAGGACTCATAGAAACATAGAAAATAGGTGCAGGAGTAGGCCTTCGAGCCTACACCACCATTCAAATGATCATGGCTGATCATGCAACTTCAGTACCCCATTTCTGCTTTCTCTCCATACCCCCTGATCCCTTTTGCCGTAAGGGCCATATCTAACTCCCTTTTGAATATGTCTAATGAACTGGCATCAACAACTCTCTGCTGTAGAGAATTCCACAGGTTCACAATTCTCTGAGTCAAGAAGTTTCTCCTCATCTCAGTCCTAAATGGCTTACCCTTAATCCTTAGACTGTGACCTTAGACTTAGGTTATGGAATTCCCCAACATCGGGAACATTCTTCCTGCATCTAACCTGTCCAATCCCATCAGAATTTTATATGTTTCTATGAGATCCCCTCTCATTCTTCGAAATTCCAGTGAATATAAGCCTAGTCGATCCAATCTTTCTTCATAGGTTAATCCTGCCATCCCGTGAATCAGTCTGGTGAATCTTCGCTGCAATCCCTCAGTTTCTCCGACTGTCATATCTGCTCTGACGGTTCCACTTTTTACACTAGTGCCTCTGACATGTCTTCCTTTTTTCTCAACAGAGGATTCCCCTCCGCCGTGGTTAACATGGCCATCGTCCGTGTCTGTTTTATTTCCCGCATCTCTGCTCTCACATCTTCCCCTCCCTCTCAGAACCACGACAGGGTTCCCCTAGTTCTCACCTTTCACCCCACCAACTTCCACGTTCGACGGATCATCCTCCGCTATTTCCGCCACCTCCAGCGTGATCACACCACCAATCACATCTTCCCCCTCCTCTCCCCTCTTAGCATTCCGAAGGAACCGCTCCCTCCGTGACACCCTGGTCCATTCCGCAGTCACCCCAGCACCCCCTCCCCCTCCCCCTCCCACTGCACCATTCCGTGCATGCGCAGGAGATGCATCACCTGCATTTTTCCCTCTTCCCTTCCCACTATCCAGGGTCCCAAATACTCTTTCCACGTGAAACAGTTACTTGTACTTCTTGCAATTTAGTATACTGTATTCGCTGCTCATGATGTGGTCTCCTCTACATTAGGGAGACCAAGTGCAGATTGGGTGATTGCTTTGCGGAGCACGTCCGTTTAGTCCGCAAGTGTGACCCTGAGCTCTGGTTGCCTATCAGTTTAATTCTCCACTCCATTCTCACTCTGACCTCTCTGTCCTCAGTTTCCTACATTGTTCCAATGAAGCTCAACGCAAGGAACAGCACCTCATCTTTCGTTTAGGCACTTTACAGCCTTCTGGACTCGACATCAAGTTCAAAAACTTCAGAGGGTAACTGCTGCCAATCTTTGACTCCCCCCCACCCCCCCCCCACACCCCCCGCCCCAATCAGAGCCTGTTTCTTTCTTTCTTCCTCCTCGTCTCCAGTGGCAGTTGGTCATTATCCCACCATTCACACCCTATCTTGACTAATGTTTTTCTAACTCCTGGCATTACCATTTGAATTTGGGCCATCATCCCTTTTGTCTCTCAATCTCTCCTGTCTTCCAACCAATTACAGACTTCCCCTTTTGTTCTTTGTTCACCTCCTCTTTCAGTGCTTGTTAAGAAAGTGTTCTTCCCGAACACTTTCCAGTTCTGACGAAGGGTCACTGACCCGAAACGTTAACTCTGCTTCCTCTCCACAGATGCTGCCTGACCTGCAGAGATTTCCACCATTTTCTGGTTTTATTCCAGCTTTATGGTACACGCATAGGGGCCAAGTTTCCACCGACCCTTCGAACGGTGCACCTTCGTGAGGTCCTGGAACAAAAAGCGCGCCTAATCCTTACCATGGTATTCTCCACGCTCATCAGGCCTCCTTTGGACTCGGCGGAGCGCAGCAGAACCAGAGGGGGGGGCGGAGCCAGGTCCCGGCGCTGAAAATAGTGCCGGGACCTCTGCACATGCGCGCTAGAGTGTGCACGCATGTGCAGTAGCTCCTCGCCCCCAGATTGTGTATGCGTGTGCTGCAGGCTGTATGGGAGGGGCCCGAAGCATGCCGCCCCTCGCCCTGGCTGAATGGGTTCCCCACCGCGACCTCATCGGAGACAGGAGATCCCGGGAACAGAAAGCCAAACAAGAAAGGGAGAAGGAGCTGGCAGAAGTGACCATCAAGAAGGAAGATGACTGAGGCCATCGAGTGTTCCTTGGGACTGCCTCGGAGATGTTTGGGGGTGGGATTGGGGGTAGAATGGGACCTAGACAGGCTCATATGTTTAATGTTGCTCCGCCCACTCCTCTCCTCCCCCCCCCCCTCCTCTCTCACCCCTCTCATCTCTGGTTACTTGCGCCTGATTTCTAAAGTGTCCACAAGGTTTTTCTGAGCATACAAAAGTGGACATATACGCTGGCCTAAGTTAGTTTGGACTAACTATTGGCTGTCTAAACTTGCTTAAATGGCCAAACAGGCATAAGTGGCTGGTAATTCCCCCTTTTGGAAAAAAAAACTGAACTAAAGAGAAACTGAACTAACTCACTGAAACTGGAGCAAACTAAATGTGGAGAATTGCGATTTTTAAGATACTCCAAAAAAACCTAGTTGTTCAAAAAAAAATAGCAGCAACTACTGTGGAAACTTGGCTCCATAGTGCTTCTGAGCAAGGGATAATGCAGCTTGCAAATGATGGCTTAGTAATACTGCATTTCTAAAAGCACGTACTGAGTAATGAAATAAAGGCTGAAATAACCCTCGACATTACACTTTACTAAACAACCCATATTATAAAGCAATTTTGGCGGCTGCACACCATTACATCTAATATGGAGATTACTTACTGCCCATCACAGTGATCTCTCAAAAATTGCTCATTGTCCTGTTTTAAGCTTTCCACTTTGAATCAAGCATTAGTTATGCACACGAAACCAAGCTATAACACATACACAAACAAGTGTTTAAAAACATATTAATGCCTTTGAAAAGCATGACGTGTTTTCTTCTCCCATTGGGAAAGACAAATGAGATACGTGAAGAGACACAACTGTCATGGAAGCCCACTTTTCCTACACTAATGGTTCAGCTGAAGTCATGTGTAATATCAGACTTTAGGAAGTGTCACGTACTGGTATAAAAATGGATTTATCCACCCATTTATTTGAATTTTTCCTTGGGATGTTGGACACAGTGGCAAGACCACATTTATTGTCCATTCCGAGTTGCACGGAGAAATTAAATTATGGATAAGAGAAAACTATTTCTTTGGGATGTGATCCATATCATTCCCTCTCATATAAAATATTGTGCAATTATATTTAGACCAGGTTCATAGCACAGTGATGTATTGATGAGGGACATTATCTTCACCGAATGGCAAAAAAGTACTGATCTTGGGCCTGAAAAATTTGCAGGCGTTTGCTTAAACTCGAGGCAGTTAGAAGTCATAGAATCGTACATGGGCATAAGGATGCTCATATGTGGACATACTAGGTTAGAGGAGATTTAAGGGTTGTTCAAAATTAAGATGACTTTTGCTCGAATAAATAATGTTTCCATTGACAGGGAGGGTCAGAAATCAGAGTACACAGATTTAAGATAATTGGCAAAGGAACCAGAAGGGAGGTGAGAATGTTTTTTAATGCAACCAGTTGTTATGATCTGGAATATACTGCCTCGAAGGGTGGTGGAAGCAGATTCAATAGTAACTTTCAAAAGTGAATCGTATATATACACTTGAAAAGGAAAGGTCTGCAGGGCTATGGGGAAAGAGCAGAGGCGTAGGTCTAATTGGACAGCTCTTTATAAGAGCCGTCACAGGCTCAATGGGCTGAATGGCCTCCTTATGCAAATATACAAATCAATGACTCTGAACCGCCTGGAGTTTAAGCAAAGCCCTGTAAATGTTTTAGGCCCAAGATCAGCACTTGTATGCCATTAGGTGAAGATAATGTAGCTTTAGTTTAAGAAATGGAAAAACCCACAATTCAAAAAAGACCAGGTTCTAACAGGTGGCCTTGTATATTCATGTGCCAATGGTTCTAGCCACAATTCTCAGTACATCATCCATGTTATTAACTTAGACAGATTAAAAAGCTGGCAGGCAATTGCTTCTCAGTGAATCTAGTGCACCTCATTGCAGTCAGCTACAGAGCAGCATTTGCTTCAGAACAAGATGAACCAAGATTCTGAAGCAAGGAAAAGCAAAAAGGTTTCTGTCCTGGTACTTTCAATAGCTGAAACAGAAGAATAGATTTGCTTTTAAAATCGAAGGAAATTAATCCAGACGAAACCACTTTTGAAACAACATATTTTTGGTTGCTAAAGGCTGAATATTTTCTTTGCATGCAACCAAAACTCATTGGAGAAGCACTTGTTACAGCACTGATGCACCAAAATGAATTACTCCACTGAAGCAGCCAACAGCTAGCTTGGGTAGAAATTCCTAGAACAGCACCACCTGGTGAGCAGGATGAACAATTACCTGCACCTTTATTACAGAGCACAAGCCATTGTGACAGCGAGAGCGCAGTGCAGATGCCGGCAAAGGTCCAATTTGGAAATGCAGCCTACGATTTCTCCTGAGTAATGTTCTAGATTGGCCTGGCTGTCTGCAACTTCTTAAGGTGTAACCCAGACTGAGTGATTTTTAAATTTGTACAAATTGTTTCACTCATTTCTGTGGCCTTTTAAAGGAATTACTTATTCAGGTTCAGGTTTTTGATGAACGAGCAATAAAGGGAATGTTCGAGCTTGAACAATGATCCATGCACTGCTAGTTTGGGACTTGCCAAAAAGTGGTAAACATAGTGGCAATTTGCTTTTGCTCAGTAGTGCGAGGGTGGAACTAGCTACTCTTTAATTTACTGCAAAATTGTTTTGTAAAATAATCTCAATGCAGAGTATTCAATAACAAAATATAAAAAGTTTCCTTATTTGTTCTCTTTTCACTAAAAGTGCTTAAAATCATCAGGCCATAAATGGTGAACATTTGAAATTGTTTTTGCTTTCATACAAGAAAATAATAGGAGCAGGAGTAAGCCATTCGGCCCCTCATGCCTCCTCCGTCATTCAATGCGATCGTGGCTGATCTTCTGCCTCAACTCCACTTTACTGCACTATCCCCATATCCCTCAATTCCAATAAATGCAAAAATTTATCAATCTTTGTCTTGAATATACTCAACGACCGAGCCTCCACAGTCCTCTGGGGCAGAGTATTCCAAAGAATCGCCACTCTCCGAGTGAAGAAATTTCTGCTCTTCTCAGTCCTAAATGGCCGACCCCTTATTCTGAGACTGTGACCCCTGGTTCTAGACTCCCCAGCTAGGGCAAACACCCTCCCTGTATCTACCCTGTTAATCACTGTAAGAATGTTGTATTCTTCAATGAGATCACCTCTCATTCTTCTAAACTCTAGAGAATATAGGCGTAGTCTACTCAATCTCTCCTCATAGGACAATCCCCCCCATCCCAGGAATCATTCTGGTGAACTTGCATTCTCTCTATGGCAAGTATATCCTTCCTTAGGCAAGGAGACAAAAACCGTATATAAGGGGTGATATCACTCAATGTATTAGGCGATTGCACTGAATTTCAGTATCTCACCCTAGCCCAGCTTTCTCTTGGAGCTGTTGACTGCCCTTCTAGAGAGGCATGTTTCCTCAGCAACCAGTCGTCATGCGTTACCTCATCCGACTGGCCTTATTCATGTGCAAAGCTCAACAGAAAATGCCAGGTTATTTACTGGGAGAGTAGAGTCACAGTTGAACCAAATTCTATCTTCTCCTCACAAAGGATCCACACACATACATTTCTAACAGGGTTATAGATAGTGAGCAGCAACAAGATTCCTGGGATGCAGTTCCAGGAGATTTGTCCATCTTAAGTTCCATTATTTTCGCCACAACCACTTTTAAAAATATATAAAAATGAATAATTTCCTTCCATTAACTTAAGTTCCCTTATCCTGGCCCTCTACTGTGAAAATTGATACAAAGTATTCATTTAACAAATCGACCGTTTCTTTATTATCCATTAGAGTATCATGTGCAACAGTTTTATTGGATCCACATACCTCCTTGCCATTCTTTCTCTTAATATATTTATAAAAACATATACAGTTAGCTTTGATATCCTTTGTAAGTTTTTAAAATCATACTTCCTTTGTGCACCTTATTACTTTTTTAAAAAAAATAGCTCACCCAGTCTGCTGGATTTATGTATTCATTGGATTTGCGCAAGCTTTTCTTTTATGTTAATACTGTCTCTTACTTGGTTGGTTGACCATGGTTACTTAATTGCACAGGTGGAGTTTTTGCCTTTTAGGGCTATGTACTGGTTTTGTATTTCTACAAAACATTTGAATACTCCTTACTGTTTGTCTGTGGATTTGCCCATTCACAACTCAGTCCACTTTACTGTGGCCAATTTATTTCTCATCCTTTCAAAGTTTGCCTTACTTCAATTAAAAATCTTGGTTTGTGATTCTTCCTTACAAATGTAATATTAAATTCAATCATATTGTAAGAACATAAGAAATAGGAGCAGGAGTAGGCCATTTGGCCCCTCAAGCCTGCTCCGCCATTCAAGAAGATCATGGCTGATCTGATCATGGACTCAGCTCCACTTCCCTGCCCACTCCCCATAACCCTTTATTCTCTTATCGCTCAAAAATCTGTCTATCTCCACCTTAAATATATTCAATGACCCAGCTCTCTGGGGCAGATAATTTTATAGATTTACAACCCTCTGAGAGAAGAAATTCCTCCTCATCTCAGTTTTAAATGGCTAGTCCCTTATTCTAAGACTGTGTCCCCTAGTTTTAGTTTCCGCCATGAGTGGAAATATCCTCTCTGTACCCACCTTGTTGAGTACCCTCATTATCTTATATGTTTCAATAAGATCACCTCTCATTCTTCTGAACTCCAATATGTATCGGCTCAACCTACTCAACCCATCTTCATAAGTCAACCCCCTCATCTCCAGAATCAACCTAGTGAACCTTCTTTGATATCAAAGTCACTATTCACAAGATGTTCCCTTACAGTCAGATTGTTAATCAATTCTGGGTCATTATTTATCACTAGATCTGGTATGGCCTTGTCCTTTGTCAGTTCTAAAAATATTTTTCCAGAGAACTGTCCCAAATATATTCCAGAAATTCATCACCTTTACCTTGAGCTAATCTGTTTCTCCCATTTTGTGTGAAAATTAAAATCGCCAATTATAACCACATTGTTTCCTAATGGCCATATTTATAAATCTCCCCACTATCATTACTGTTAGGTGGGTAAACAACTCCACCAGTCATCATCCATTACTGTTCCATAATTCTGGCCATACTGCTCCTACTGCCTGTTCATCCGTAGTGAAGTGCATTATTTTCACTGCTGTCATCATGACTGTTATTAATATTGTTGTACCTCCCATTTTCCCTGTCCTTTCTAAAATAATTTAATGACTTGAGAGTAAACAAGGGTAATGCAGTAAATGTAATTTATCTAGATTTCCAAAAGGCCTTCGATAAGGTACCACATTGTTGTCGGGCACTTCCGAAGGCAAAGGCACCTGCAGAGCATATGTATGTACGTGTGTATAAAATGGCTGCCAGATATAAAATGGCTGCCAGAGATTTTGCAAAGCATCAGGGGAACTCAACTGGCTGATCTGGCCACATTCCTAGGTAACTGAAACAACTGTGTTTCTCACACAGGCACACACAATTATGTCCAAATCAGCACATTCCGAAACCCAGACCAGATGTCTCTGCCCAATGGTACAGAATGGAACTCTGTACTTGTATTAAGAAAAGAAAGCTAGGTTCAGGCAGACCCCAAGGATAGTAGAGATAAGGGGGTCTGGAGAACATCACGAGGGCATGAGATGATCACCCAGTCTCCTGGTGACTGGGGGGGCCAATTCCATTGGTCCAGAGGAATCGATTTGTAATCTATACTCATTATGATTGGATTGTGTCCAGCCGAAGTAAGCTGTGTAACTGTAGCAAACTGTTGTAAAACATATAAGTATCGATGAATTCCTTTGTTCAGTGGAGAGAAGTGCCTGGAGTAACCCAGAGGCTTCCTCCCCGCCGGCGTAATAAAGACCGTTTTTAAATTGGAACCGACCCAGTGTGGCGAGTGATTCTTCCAGGAAAACATTCGTGCTAACAGTGGCGTCACAAACAGGATTCCTATGTTGCTGGACACCCTCGGAAGAACCGGGTGAGTATAGCCCTAACCCCGGGGTCCAGGTGGTGCACAGCGACCAACGAATACCAAACCTGTGAACGGGGTCGGACCAATAGGCAAAACGGTGGTAGGTAGTTCATTAAGGAGGCATAGAGCGCTGTCAGTAATTGCTTAAAGTATTTAAGGGTTGTATTATAAGCCTGTTGTAAGAAATTATCACAGACGGTCCACTACAAGTCGCGTTAGCTGAAAGCGGACCTCAGAGTAGATTCCTAATGGTTCTAATCCTACCCAGAAATGGTCAATGTACCAACAAAACTCGAGTGGGGGCCAGAAAGGTCCCTTACCCGCTACCTGGCGGAGAAACAAAAGAAAGTAATAGAAAAAGCTTGGGTTCTGATTCTTCGAGCCCACGTAAAATTAACAGAGAAAGTAAATCAATCGTGTATTAATCTATCATCATGTATTAATTTATTAAAAAAAACCTGATAGTGACTATCTTAAGTGATGTATGGATCCAAAAATAGAGCCGGCCAAACAATAAGCTTTGTTGAATAAAGAGAGACTTTTGTGAATGTCTGTCTTTGAATGAGAGTGCTTGTGTGATTTTTGACTGCGGAATATTTGAGGTCGGAATAAATGAATTTTTCTCGTGTCTGAAAGCCTGCTTGAAAAAAAATGGTCGAGCTTTCTGTTTGTTTCAGCTCCATCCACTTTTTCAGACAGAGTGAAAGTTTTTTAACCCGTTGCAGTGTTGTCCTGTATGTGGGAAGTTTTAAGAAAGTATGAACCTAGAATTGAATTACATTTTAAGTTAGAAACGCAGGTGCATATTTATTCGAATGATAAGTTACGGAGTTAGGAAATGCACAAAGGATAGGTTTGTTGAGCAAAATATTAAAAAATACATGGTCCCGGTGGTTTTAAAAAAAAAAAAATTATTTGACACACTCACTTACTTGTCAACATAAAACACACAATCATTGATTATGTTGGGTTGAAAGACATAAATTTAGTCTAGGAATGAGATAAAGAACGGAGAAGGGAAGTTGTAATGCCTTTAAAAAAAAAAACCTGCGTGGGTCTCTCGAGGCTGTGGGCTGGGAAAGTACGCCCCCATTTTCCTTTGTGTAAAACCTTGATGTGAAAACTTCTAGCTCAGTAAAAAGAGTTTTAAATTGGCAGTACAATATTTGATTTGGGATCTTGAGATATTAAGAGAAGGCACAGCAAAATACTGAGATAGATTCAAACTAAAAAATTTAATCTGATCTCTTAAAAAAAAAAGGAAATAAAACTAAAAGGTTTGGAAAAAATCTAGAAATACCTTCAGGAATCAAGTCAAACTCTTGGGCAAGTGGGGAGCTATATGCGAAAGTGTAAAAGGGATTTTGGAAAAATTAAAATGTTAAAATGGCAGGCTTTAGCAGTTTAGATCAGAGGACATTGTAATGGCCTTGAAACTGGAACATTTGAGATAACGGGAAGCAGTTTTCAAAGCCTACGTGTGCTAGACTCTGTTCTAGTTATGAAAAAGACAAAAAAAGATAAAGACGTAACCTTGAAAGAAAACAAATTGAACGAATTTGAAAGAAAAAGTGCTTTCGATTGTCTGATGATTTTAAATTAACAAATTTACGGAGACACAAGCCCTTTGTGTAAAATACAAAACCTAATTTCAAGAAAGGAGATCTAAATGAAAAAAAGATGTTACGTACTAAATAAGTGCTGGAAAAAAAGTGTTTGCGATGGAAAAAGACATAACTTACTAAATACTGGTTGATATTGGCTGTGAAAAAGATATTGGTTTAATTGGGAAAAGGGAAGAAAAAAAATTGGAAGAGGTAAAAGACACTCTGCATTGATAATGATTTTAAATTATGAGGAAGTTTCACTGCAGTTTGAAAAGATTTCCAAAATGGACGTTGTTTATCAAGAAAAGTTCCAAACAGTCCAAACAAGCAGGAGGATTTTGAAAATAACGAGGAGAAAAGATCTAAGCTATGCGAACTCAGCACAGAAAGAAAAAGCTGGTAATTAGAAAATCTGACTGAATTTTAAAATTCTTATAGAAAATGGAACTAGCACGGAAGTTTAGATTTTGTGCCAAGAGAGAAATAAAACACAAGATTTGCCCAGTGAACGGGACCGTAAAAAAACCCGAAATGTTAGAATGTATACAGCTTGTGTGAAAATTGGATTTCAGTAAACAAAATAGCTATTAAAAATGTGTGGTCTCGTTTTAAATCAATTTAAAAAAATCTTTGGCGAGTACTTGAATTAGAAGTTTAGAAAAAATTGGAGTTTAATCTAAAATGCTGTCTTTCCCGATGAGAAGATTTTTATTGTGATGGCTTTATGAATGATTTCTGCTGTTTTAATGGATTCCTAATTTCTAAGCAAGTTTTGAAGGCACAAAGACTTGGAAAAAATTTCGGGTGATTACGCGAAGTCACGTAATGACATCAGGCCTTCTTACAAACTAAAGGAGTTAACCCTTTCCATTGACAGCTGTTTTATACTAGGCATTATTAATTTGGATTTCTTAATAGAATAAAGACTCACCTGACAGACAGAGGAAATGGTGGGATAGTCAGAATAAAAAATAAAACAGAACTAGCCGATGTAATAATACTCGCCTGATACAGATAAAAGAAATAGATACTCAAACAAAACAAATTCAAGAGTTAAAGCTAAAATAAGCTGGAAGAGATTAAAAAAAATGGGACCAGACGGATAGTGCAGTGCGCAGCCATAGCACCATCACCTATGGCAATAGAGCCAATGTACCCCACGGTGGGTAAGTGTAGTCCACAAACCCAACCTAACAGTAAACCAGACTGGGATAACTAGTGCGGAGTAGAGTGACTTCGACATGCATGGATAAAAGATGAGTAGACCAGAACCTAACACCTGGTGACGACCAGGCTATCTGTTTAAAATTTGCAGATAAAACACTCACCGAGATGGGACCGCAGCGGCTACTTCGACTCTGGAGACTCATGATACTGGGAACCTTAAGGCCCACGCAAGCACTGGATAATAGACGGACTACGAGAGATACAGCACATGCAGGAAAAGCACCACTACATGAACTATGGGGCTTTGTTTAATAATTTAACTAACGGAATATGCATCCCAGCAGCCAAAGACTGGAGCAAGGACAGAACTTATTTTAACGCACAATGTTAAGCATTAAATTGTGCCTGTTCTGATCAATATCTCAGGCATACAAATGCCGGAATATTGTGCGGAACAAGCAAGAAATATGTATAGTGTATTAAGTAAGTTTGTAATACAGCAGGCTGCCAATGCCATGGGCGCCAGTAGATTCCGAGGACAGGAGCAAGTTTGTCATGTATGTAACCTTCATGTAACTACAACCTTCATGTAACAACATTGCATATTGTATACACCTAAGAAATGCACATCTTGACCACAGGGGGTGAACTTGTGGGAGACACTCCTCACCTGGTCATCCAGGTATATAAAGGGAGGTCCCACGCAGGGTCATCACTTCTTGGTTCTGTGAATAAAGGTTCAGGTCACAGAGTGACCTTGTCTGCAGAATGTGCCTCATGTGAATTTATAGTAGTGTGTAAGGACACTGTGGTACTGTGTTGGTGAGGACTGGGACGATTTCGTTGAGAGGCTCCAGCAGAGCTTTGTCACGAAGGACTGGTTGGGAGATGCAGCGGCTGACAAGCGAAGGGCGCATTTACTGACCAGCTGTGGACCTAAGATGTACGCGCTGATGAAAGATCTGCTCGCACCCGAGAAGCCGGTGGACAAAACCTTTGAAGAGCTCAGCAAACTGATCGGTGAGCACCTCAAACCGGTGAGCAGTATAAACATGGCCCGACACTGATTCTATACACACTGACGTCAAGAAGGACAGAGCATACCGGACTTCGTTGCGGACCTTCGGCGCTTGGCCAGCCTCCAAGTTCACAGACGCCTACAGGGGGGAGATGTTAAGGGATTTCTTCATTGAGGGCATTGGTCATGCCGGGATTTTCAGAAAGCTAATTGAGACCAAGTACTTGACCTTGGAAGCGGCGGCGTTGATGGCTCAGACATTCATGGTGGGGGAGGAGGAAACCAAGATAATATACGCGCGCAACTCTGCTTCCAACGTGGCGATGGATCAGCGAGTTAATATTGTAAATGTGACTCAGAACCCCGCAGGCAGGCAAGGGCAATTCGACACCACCCAGGCAGCAACAGACTCTAGAGTGGATCCTCAATAGAGACAATGGCAGGTTGAATGGACATTTACACCATCACAGTGGATAACGCGTACCGGGATAGGGGCCATTGACACCCACTAACAGAGTGCTCAAGAGTAATCAAAGAGACAATCAGAGAGGAATGCCTGGTAACAGCTCTTTTGTTCACAACAATCTCAGCTCATGCTGGAGGTGCGGGGGCAGACATGCTGCAAAAACCTGTAGGTTTCAACAATTTATCTGTGGAAATTGTAACTTCTGTGGAAATTGTAACTTCAGTGGACATTTAGCCAGAATTTGCTGGAAGCCCGCAGCGATGCTAATTTACGAGGCAGATGAACCATAAGAGGGGTCTGCAAGGCAGGTTGATGTTTGGGACAAAGCAATGGACGCTGAAGTTCAGCAGGTTCATGTGGCAAACATCCACAGCTCATATACCAAAACGCCACCTATGATGATGAAAGTCCTATTATACGGCATCCCGGTATGCATGAAGCTGGACACAGGGGCCAGCCAGTCACTTATGAGTGTCCAATAATTCGAGAAACTATGGCCACTCAGAGCTAGCAGACCCAAACTAGAACGCATTGACACGCAATTACGGATGTACATCAAAGAGATCATCCCAGTGCTAGGCAGTGCCATGTTGGTGGTCACACATAATGGATCAGAGAACCGGCTGCCACACTGGATTATCCCGGGAAATAGTCCCGCGCTTTTGGGGAGGAGCTGGCTAGCCGAAATGAAGTGGAAATGGGGGGGTGTGCACGCCATTTCATCTATGGAGCGAAGTTCATGCTCACAGGTCCTACAGAAATTTGAGTCATTATTTCAACCTGGTGTCAGAACTTTCAAAGGTACCAAAGTAGTGATATGCATCACCCCAGACGCCAGACCAGTGCACCACAAAGCCAGAGCTGTGCCGTATGTGATGCGGGCGAAAATTGAGAGTGAGTTGGACAGGTTGCTAAGAGAGGGCATAATTTCGTCCGTTGAATTCAGTGACTGGGCAAGCCCCATCATCCCTGTCCTAAAAACGGATGGCTCGGTCAGGATCTGTGGTGACTACAAGGCCACTATCAACCAAGTGTCACTACAAGACCAATACCCACTTCCGAGAGCGGAGGATCTTTTTGCCACGCTGGCAGGCAACAAGCTGTTCACCAAGTTGGACCTCACTTCAGCCTACATGACTCAGGAACTGGCCGAAGAATCCAAGCTACTGACCACCATCACTACGCACAAGGGGCTGTTTGTCTACAACAGGTGTCTGTTTGGCATTCGATCAGCGGCAGCGATCTTTCAAAGGAACATGGAAGCTATGGGGCAGCCGGGTAGTCATGCCCCAGAGGGGAAGGGAAGCATTCATCAGGGAACTCCACAGCGAGCACCCAGGCATTGTGCTAATGAAGGCCATTGCCCGGTCACATGTATGGTGGCTGGGAATTGATTCAGACCTGGAACACTGGGTTCGCAGGTGCACGACATGTGCCCAGCTGGGCAATGTCCCCAGGGAGGCCCCACTCAGCCCGTGGCCCTGGCCCACCAGGCCATGGTCACGTATTCACGTAGACTACGTGGGCCCGTTCATGGGAAAAATATTCTTCATTGTTGTTGATGCGTACTCGAAATGCATCGAGTGCATCATATTGAATTCGTGCACAACATCCACCACTGTGGAGAATCTGCATGCGGTCTTTGCGACCCACGGATTGCCGGACATCCTGGTTAGTGACAACGGCCCTTGTTTCACTAGCTATGAATTCCGGGAATTCATGTCGGGTAATGACATCAAACATGTCAGGACAGCGCCGTTCAAGCCAGCTTCCAATGGCAAGGCAGAACGTGCTGTCCAAATCATAAAACAAGGCATGATCTGGATTCAAGGACCCTCCCTTCAATGCCGCCAATCGCGCCTCCTGCTGGCCTATAGGTCCCGACCGTATTTGCTCACGGGAGTCCCACCTGCGGAACTACTCATGAAACGTACACTTAAAACTCGGCTGTCCCTCATTCATCCAGTCCTGTCAGACATTGTTGAGGGCAAGCGCCAGTCATAAAATGAGGGCCATGATCGTAACTCAAAGGGGAGATGTATAGAAATCGATGACCCTGTATTTGTTCTTAATCACGCTTTGGGGCCCAAGTGGCTTGAGGATACTGCAATTGGTAAAGAGGGGAATAGGGTCATAGTGGTCAGACTTAACAATGGACAGATATGCCGCAAGCATCTGGACCAAGTAAAATAACGGTTCAGCATGGACATTGAGGAACCTGAGGAAGATCATGAGATGCTGCCTACACCACCACCAGTGAATGAGCAACAAGAACTTTCAACAGCATGCACAATCCCTGCGGCCAGCCCGGACAAGCCGGAATCACCACAGGTGACAGAGACGCATGCCAAGGCTCAACAACCAGAGCCCCAACTACGGCGTTCCACGAGAGAGCATCGACCGCCTGAAAGACTTAATATTTGACCCCATAAGACGTTGGGGGGAGGTGATGTCATGTATGTAACATTCATGTAACTGTAACCTTTATGTAACAACACTGCATACTGTATACACCTAAGAAATGCACACCCTGACCTCAGGGGGTGAACTTGTGGAAGACACTGGTCATCCAGGTATATAAAGGGAGGTCCCATACAGGATCATCACTTCTTGGTCCTGTGAATAAAGGTTTGGGTCACAGAGTGACATTGTCTGCAGAATGTGCCTCGTGTGAATTTATAGTAGTGTGTAAGGACACTACAAAGTTCATAGGACCAAAAGGGGAATAGTTAATGATGCTGCTACCGGTTTTAACACCGGAACCTCCATAGTAAACTCACTGGATATACAAGGGCTAAACGAAAGGTGGAACAATTTAAAGGGGTGATGAAAGGACTATTAGAACGGGCAGAGCAGAATCAGGAAGCCAAGCTAGGAAGAGAGGGCGCAGAAATTCAACTGGATGGAATTTCTGTCCTAAAAGCTCATCGACAGAGAAAAGGAAGATGCTGGAAGGCTTGGACAGGGACAACTCTGTCACGCTTATGGCTTATGGATGGTGGGGCAGATACACCACAAACTCGATCAGATCCAAAGGGCGGAGGTGCCCAACTGGATAGATAGCTCACATCTGGCTCGACTGGCAAAACGAAAAGGGGCACTGGATAACTGTACCCTGAAGGGACTAACCAGAGTACACCCGGTGATCCCCGACTGCCAGATGGGCAAAGCTACCGGAGTGGGAATAGTCATGATGATCCCCATAGTCACACACGACTCGTGACCATTTCCCCTGTACCAGCTGGAAAATATCAGGGTAATACGGGAAAACACCTCCCTCCATTACTATCTGACTACGACCTCTGCTGTCCGCAGAAACAACACACTCTATGGGATCTCCTTAACGGGATGCAAGCAAAGGCGTGACGTCACATTGTGCCCTCACCCAGTGGGATGAGAATTAGACAAGTGCAGATTCAATCGAACCTATGGATGCGTATTAGAGATAGTACCGGCCCATACACACTTTGCCAGGGCAGGTTACGGGGGCAAAGGGAAATACGGTTTCTCGACTACGGAACGCTCTTAACAGAATAATGGTTTACAGTGCCAGATCCCACAGCCAAACTTTAGCTTTACCCCTCTATGACCCGTTACTTTTGGACAAGCCCACATTATCCAGGTTAGACGCAGAGGTACCGAAATCACGAGCGCCACCGATGAGCTTCACGATCACCTACAGGATTATGACGAGCCAGAACAGGTCCCTATCCCACACCTAGCTGAGGTGCTAAGGGAACTAAGACTCAGAGTGGGCCAGTCCGTCAAGCTCTACCACCAACTACAGACAAAGATTGAAATACTGGAGAAGGATACCGACACAGAGTTACCGGATGAGAGTTGGTGGAGGAGAGTTTGGAACTGGGGGATGAATGTAAACATACACCCCTGAATTCGAATAATATTGCACATACTGGTTGGGGTACAGCTGGTCTTAGCACTGACATGGGGTGTTATGGCCTGTCGGACCTGCAGGCATTATGGAGAATCAGAACCAGAGCTCAAACGAATAAAGAGATCTATCCAGCAGAGGGACAGGGGAATTTGAACGATATCAATTTGATCGAAGCAACCAGAATTCCTGAAACCACGTGACTGGCCAGCACGTTGAGGCAGGGAGTACCAGGTGGTACGTAAAGATATAAATGAGGTAATAAATTATAACCAATGTTGTCGGTTAAAGGGGACTGGGACTAGTCCCTTACCGAAAGGGGGAATTGTTGTAGGGCGCTTCCGAAGGCAAAGGCACCTGCAGGGCATATGTATGTACGTATGTACAAAATGGCTGCTAGCTATAAAATGGCTGCCAGAGATTTTGCAAAGCATCAGGGGAACTCAACTGGCTGATCTGGCCACATCCCTAGGTAACTGAAACAACTGTGTTTCTCACACAGGCACACACAATTAAGTCCAAATCAGCTTATTCTGAAACCCAGACCAGATGTCTCTGCCCAATGGTACAGAATGGAACTCTGTAATTGTATTAAGATCAGAAAGCCAGGCTCAGGCAGAACCCAAGGATAGTAGAGATAAGGGAGTCAGGAGAACATCACGAGGGCATGAGATGATCACCCAGTCCCCTGGTGACTGGGGGGCCAACTCCATTGGTCCAGAGGAATCGATTTGTAATCTATACTCATTATGATTGGATTGTGTCCAGCCGAAGTAAGCTGTGTAACTGTAGCAAACTGTTGTAAAACATATAAGTATCGATGAATTCCTTTGTTCAGTGGAGAGAAGTGCCTGGAGTAACCCAGAGGCTTCCTCCCCGCCGGTGTAAAAAAGACCGTTTTGAAATTGGAACCGACCCAGTGTGTCGAGTGCTTCTTCCAGGAAAACATTCGCGCTAACAACATAAAAGACGAATGAATAAGGTTAGAGAATGCAAAGTCAGGGGATAAGTCACAGAATGGATAGCCAGCTGGCTCTGAGATAGAAAGCAGAGAGTAGATGTACAGGGTAGATATTCAGAGTGGTCGAAGGTGAAAAGTGGGGTTCCACAAGGATCAGTGCTGGGACCAATGCTGTTCAAAATTCATCTAACCATTTCGACTTTGGAATCAAAAACACATGTTTCTAAATTTGCAGATGACAGCAAATTGGAGGGGATGGTCAATACTGAGGTGGAATGCAACAAATTACAAGATGACATTAATAAACTTGTAGAATGGGCATATCATTGGCAAATGAATTTCAACACAGATAAATGTGAGGTGTTACATTAAGAAAAATATGGATGCCGCATATTACTTGGAAAAGAAGAAGCTAAATGGATCTCGTAATACAAATACACAAATGACTAAAAGTAGTGACACAGGTTATTAAGACCAAGAACTAGGGTTTGTTTCTAGAGAGAAAGAATTGAAAAGTAGAGAAGTTATGTTAAAATTGTATCAAACCTTGGTTAGACCACATTTGGTCTGGTCACCATATTGTAAAAAAGATATAAAAGTACTGGGTAGGCTGCAGAAAAGAATTGCAAGGATGATATCGGAAATGCAAGATTATATCTATAAGGAAAGACCCTTAGGACCCTGAGAGTGACCTAATCAAGGTTTTTATCATTATGAAAGGCTTTGATCGAATAGACACAGATGTTATGTTTCCACTTATGGGGTAGAGCAAAACTAGAGGCCATCAATATAAGGTAGTCACCCAGAAATGAAAAAGGAAATTCAGAAGAATCTTCTTTACCCAGAGAGTGGCGACAATGTGTAACTTGCTATCACAGTGAGTCGTTGAGAGAA
This sequence comes from Pristiophorus japonicus, assembly GCF_044704955.1. Taxonomy (NCBI): domain Eukaryota; kingdom Metazoa; phylum Chordata; class Chondrichthyes; family Pristiophoridae; genus Pristiophorus; species Pristiophorus japonicus. Next base: position 185,646,521 of record NC_091987.1, on the reverse strand, counting down.
TAATAGATATATTTAAGGGGAGGCTAGATAAGCATATGAGGGAGAAGGAAATAGAGGGTAATGCTGATAAGAGTTAGACGAGGAATGACTCGAGGAAGGCTCGAGTAGAGCATACATACCAGCATGGACAGGTTGGGCCGAATGGCCTGATTCTGAGCTGTATATTCTATGTAATCCTGAGAGTCTGGCCACATCTTAGATAGTTATCATCAAAAGGTTGACTACAAGAGATAGCAATCCATAGCAAATCGCAGCCCTTGACTTGGTCCCTTTCATTAACCTGGCAAAATATTAAACTAGCAATTGCTGACAAAGACAGTGCTAAAACTAATGGAACTGTTCAGCCATTACTGTTCAGCAAAGCAGTTCAACCAACTATCTTCAGCTCATTGCACCCAGTAAGCAAGTGATCTTTGCTGCTTCCAGTCCCCACTCCAGGACCGGAGCACCTAATCTAGCCTACCGAGTGTATGCCGTATTGTTGGAGGTTCCACCATTTGTAAGTGTTAAACCAAGGCCACAATCTGCCTATTTCAGGTGATGCTAAAGATCCCACGACACCAGGGGCTGGATTTTGGGTTTTGGCTTTTTTGGGCGAAAATGTTAGCACCATTTTCACTGTGCGACTGATTTTTTGGTCAAACTTTCGGCCTTTGGGGTCTGCTTCGCAAAGGGAGGCATTTCACGATTATTTGCGGCACAAAACACGTGTTTCGCTAAATTTAATGCGGGGTCGTTTGCGCTGCGAGAGAGGCTGTGGGAGGGGGGGAAAAGGAAACTCAAAAAAACATTGAAAAACATTACCAAAACCCTTAACGAAATAATCGCCCCCCCCAAAAATTAATTGAAACTTTAACTTATCTTTTTTGCAGATTTTTTAACTTGCCGCTGCTGGCAGGGCTGCACGGACAGGTTTTACTTGTCGCTGTTCTGGGCGCGGCGTATAGGTCGGGAGAGTGCCGAAACTCGGACAGTAATGCAATCCGCGTTGTTACACGTCCGGCGCAGCTCTCCCCGGCGGTACATCCCATCACCGCCGCAAACAAGGAGCCGAGGATCTCACCAGGGTTTTGCGACCGGGTTTTTGCCACCGGGTTTTTGCCGCGGATGGTCAAAATGCGGCGAAAACCCGGTCGCAAACCCCTCGAAAATCCAGCCCCTTGTTTCAGAAAAGCAGGGAGTTTTCCTGATGTCCGAGCTAATAGTCGTCCATCAACCATCACTCGATAACAAATGAACTGGTCATTGAGATCATTGCACTTGTAGGACTTTGCTGTGTGCAATTGGCCATGAAATACTTCTGGGACATCATGAAAATAAGACAAATGTGATGTAAATGCTCAGCTTTCCTCCTCTTTTCCTTTAAAAATAATAGTTTCTGTTAGTCACATTGGCCAACAGCTTTCAGAAATTCTAATGACTTTTGAATATAACTTTAGAACAAAAATCTGAGCGAGAATGAACTCATACTGTCTATAATACAGAAGTTTGAAGGACTCCTACTGCGACAAGAATGAACTTCCTCAACTTGACACACATAGCCAAGTGGGTCAGTACAAGCTTCAGTTTGATTTAAAAAAACATGAGAAATAAATGTAATCCCTTTGTGAAGAGGAGGAAAGATATAATACACTCCACCTTCCTCACCACCCACATGTCAAACCCTGTCTAATTCTGTCAGTAGCATCTGACTCATCCAAGATTTATTGGAAGTGCAGGTTATGAAAGTAAATTGCTACTCTGAAGAGGTCTATCATCAACTGTGATTTCCACAATAATAGTACAATAATGACATGGACAGCCTCCTCCGATGTAGTTAGAAGCAGGTCTCACTAGTCAAACTGGGTTGCAAAGGTTCAAAGATATATTTTTTTGTCAGTCATTTTGATGAACATATCCCATTTTTTGGGCAATATACTGCAATGATACATATTTATATAGCATTAATGCAGCAAATTTCGCAAAAGTGCTTCAATAGAGATGTGTTGTGAGGCTGGAATGTTCCGAGCATAGTTGGGGAGGGAGAGGCAGCCGAGCGAGTCAACTTCAAATGTTGAAATATAAGGCATTCATGACTCCATGCAACTGGCATCAAATGTGAGGCTAGGAGGAGCAGGGTAAGGAAGGGGCAGCGGGGCAGGGAAGGAGCAGCGGGGTAAGGAAGGGGCAGCGGGGTAAGGAAGGGGCAGTGGGGTAAGGAAGGGGCAGCGGGGTAGGCAGAGTGCATTCGCGGAAACAAGAGTTTTGGATTTATCTTGGCTATTCAGGAAAATCTTGCAATACTGAGATAATTTGGCTATGGAGAAGGAAAGGCAATAGTTTTTACAGATCAAAATTTGTTACAACTCAGAAGTGATAGATAAATAAGTTTTCAAAAAAATAATTAATCTCAAAGACTGACTATAAGCGGTCTGACAGCTTGGAGCAGATGTGTTGCAATATTAAAGCTGCTTTTACCAAGGTCTTAATTTGAAGTTAGATGTATTTTCACACTGGTTCTACGCTATCCAGTGAACCTGTACATTTTATAGTCCTTAGAGAAGTAATGTAGTATATGGGATTAATCGGTTTTGACGCAATGTCAGAGCTAATGTGGCATTAAAATGTCACATTGTTACAATGCAAATGATTAAATCACATCATCCCAAATTTCATCCTTACTCATCACAATGGTAATTGTTCATTGCTGTCAGTCCATGTTATAAATGTGATGCGTGGGTGTCTGGTTATCCTGCTCGCAACAATATGGAAGTTTCCTTGCTGAGTATTTAAAGTGGAGAGAAATTAATTGGTGGATTTGCTTTCCAAACTGAATACAGAAGACAGAAATTATGAATAATCTTCAAAAGAAACAATGACAATTTCATGCATTAAATTATAGGTTGAAATATTAGAATTGGGCAATGAAATAATTACTAGCAATATATTTTGCATCAAAGCTATGTTCATTATTTCTTCTAACACCAAACTTTTTTTCTGGGAGAAAGAGGAGAACGAGGGAACAAAAGAAATTTCCATATTAATGACACCAGATGTTTACTTATTGAAGCCAAGGGAAATACAAGTTAGTAGAAACATAGAAACATAGAAAATAGATGCAGGAGCAGGCCATTCGGCCCTTCGAGCCTGTACCGCATTCAATATGATCATGGCTGATCATTCAACCTCAGTACCCCACCCCAGCCTTCTCGCCATACCCCCTGATCCCTTTAGCCGTGAGGGCCACATCTAACTCCCTTTTGAATATGTCCAACGAACTGGACTCAACAACTTTCTGTGGCAGAGAATTCCACAGGTTCACAACTCTCTGGGTGAAAAAGTTTCTCCTCATCTCGGTCCAAAATGGCTTACCCCTTTTCCTTAGGGTCCCCTGGTTCTGAACTTCCCCAACATCGGGAAGTCCAGAACATATGTCAGCCCTGCCATGCCGGGAATCAGTCTGGTGAACCTTCGCTGCACTCCCTCAATACCAAGCACGTCCTTCCTCAGATTAAGAGACCAAAACTGAACACAATATTCAAGGTGTGGCCTCACCAAGGCCCTGTACAACTGCAGCAAGACCTCCCTGCCACTGCACTCAAATCTCCTCGCTATGAAGGCCAACATGTCATTTGCTTTCTTTACTGCCTGCTGTACCTGCATGTCTACCTTCAATGACTGATGTACCATGACACCCAGGTCTTGTTGCACCTCCCCTTTTATTAATCTGACACCATTCAGATAATAATCTGCCTTCCTGTTTTTGCCACCAAAGTGGATGACCTCACATTTATCCACATTATACTGCATCTGCCATGCATTTTCCTATTCACCTAACCTGTCCAAGTCCCCCGCAGCCTCCTAGCATCCTCCTCGCATCTCGCACTGCCACCCAGCTTAGCGTTATCTGCAAACTTGGAGATATTCCTTCGTCTAAATCATTAATGTATATTGTAAAGAGCTGGGGTCGCAACACTGAACCATGCGGCACCGCTTTAGTCACTGCTTACCATTCTGAAAAGGATCCGTTTATTCCCACTCTTTGCTTCCTGTCTGCCAATCATTTCTCTATCCACATCAATACATTACCCCCAATACCATGTGCTTTAATTTTGCACACTAATCTCTTGTGTGGGACCTGTCAAAAGCCTTTTGAAAATCCATATACACCACATCTACTGATTCTCACTTATCTACTCTACTCGTTACATCCTCAAAAAACTCTAGAAGATTTGTCAAGCATGATTTCCCTTTCATAAATCCATGCTGACTGGGACCGATCCTGTCACTACCTTCCAAATGCATTGCTATTACATCTTTAATAATTGACTCCAGCATTTTCCCCACCACCGATGTCAGGCTAACCGGTCTATAATTCCGTGTTTGCTCTCTCCCTCCTTTTTTAAAAAGTAGGGTTACATTAGCTACCCTCCAATCCATAGGAACTGATCTAGAGTCCATGGAATGTTGGAAAATGACCACCAATGCATCTACTATTTCTAGGGCCACTTCCTTCAGTACTCTAAGATGCAGACTATCAGGCCCTGGGGATTTACCGGCCTTCAATCCCTTCAATTTCCCTAACACCATTTCCTGACAAATAAAGATTTCCTTCAGTTCCCCCTTCTCGCTAGACCCTCGGTCCCCTAGTATTTTCGGGAGGTTATTCGTGTCTTCCTTAGTGAAGACAGAACCAAAGTATTTGTTCAATTGGTCTGCCACTTCCTTGTTCCCCATTATGAATTGACCTGATTCTGACTGCAAGGGACCTACATTAGTCTTCACTAATCTTTTTCCCTTCACATATCTATAGAAGCTTTTGCTGTCAATTTTTATGTTCCCTGCAAGCTTACTCTCATATTCTATTTTCCCCCTCCTAATTAAACCCTTTTTCCTCCTCTGCTGAATTTTAAATTTCTCCCAGTCCTCAGGTTTGCTGCTTTTTCTCGACAATTTATATGCCTCTTCCTTGGATTTAACACTTTCCCTAATTTCCCTTGTTTGCCACGGTTAAGCCACCTTCCCTTTTTTATTTTTATGCCACACAGGGATGTACAATTGTTGTAGTTCATCCATGTGATCTTTAAATGTCTGCCATTGCCTATCCACTATCAACCCTTTAAGTATCATTCGCCAGTCTATTCTAACCAATTCACATCTCATACCGTCGAAGTTTTCTTTCTTTAAGTTCAGGACCCTTGTCTCTGAATTAACTGTGTCACTCTCCATCTTAATGAAGATTTCTACCATATTATGGTCACTCTTCCCCAAGGGGCCTTGCACGACCAGATTGCTAATTAATCCTCTCTCATTACACAAGACCCAGTCTAAGATGGCCTGCTCTCCAGTTGGTGCCTCGACATATTGGTCTAGAAAACCATCCCTTATACACTCCAGGAACTCCTCCTCCACAGTATTGCTAACATTTTGATTAGCCCAATCAATATGTAGATTAAAGTCACCCATGATAACTGCTGTACCCTTATTGCACGCATCCCTAATTTCCTGTTTGATGCCATCCCCAACCTCCCTACTACTGTTCAGTGGTCTGTACACAACTCCCACTAACATTTTCTGCCCTTTGGTGTTTCGCAGCTCTACCCTTTTAGATTCCACATCATCCATGCTAATGTCCTTCTTTACTATTGCGTTAATCTCCTCTTTAACCAGTAATACTACCCCACCTCCTTTTCCTTCCTGTCTGTCCTTCCTGAATATTGAATACCCCTGGATGTTGAGTTCCCAGCCTTGGTTACCCTGGAGCCATGTTTCCTTAATCTCAATGACATCATATCTGTTAACAGCTATCTGCGCAATTAATTCATCCACCTTATTACGAATGCTCCTCGCATTGAGACTCAGAGCCTTCAGGCTTGTTTTTTTAACACTCTTTGTCCTTTTAGAATTATGTTGTAATCTGGCCCTTTTTGATTTTTGGCCTTGATTTGTCTGCACTCCACTCTTGTTTTTCTCCTTCCTACCTTTTGCTTCTGCTCCCTTTTTACTTCCTTCTGCCTCCCTGCATTGATTCCCATCCCCCTGCCATTTTAGTTTAAACCCTCCCCAACAGCACTAGCAAACACTCCACCGAGGACATCAGTTCCAGTCCTGCCAATGTGCAGACCGTCCGGTTTATACTGGTCCCACTTCCCCCAGAACTGGTTTCAATGTCCCAGGAATTTGAATCCCTTCCCCTTGCACCATTCCTCAAGACACATATTCATCTGAGCTATCCTGCGATTCCTGCTCTGATTAGCACGTGGCACTGGTGGCAATCCTGAGATTACTACCTTTGAGGTCCTACTTTTTAATTTAACTCCTAGCTCCCTAAATTCAGCTTGTAGGACTTCATCCTGTTTTTTACCTATATCGTTGGTACCTATATGCACCATGACAGCTGGCTGTTCCCCCTCCCCCTTTAGAATGCGCTGCAGCCGCTCCGAGACATCCTTGACCCTTGCACCAGGGAGGAAACATACCATCCTGGAGTCTCGTTTGCGGCCGCAGAAACGCCCATCTATTCCCCTTATAATAGAAACCCCTATCGCTATAGCTCTCCCACTCTTTTTCCTGCCCTCCTGTGCAGCAGAGCCACCCCTGGTGCCATGGACTTGGCTGCTGCTATATAATCATTTAATCATGCATCTCGGTTCTAAGAAACAATGTAATTTACCAGTGCACTAGAACAGCATCTCTTATCCCCTTCCACCTCCCATGGACTACTTCAGTTGAGGCAAATAAAGCTGAGAAACCTGTGGGGTGAGTTTGCAGTTCATGGGGAAATATTATATTATAAAGTTCCAATGTATGTGCACCATCTTGAACTTTTGTAATTAGACATCCCCATGTATACTTGGACAATTCCATTCTTGGACCATCTTGCATTATATGTGTGGTGCTTACAGTTCTTATTTGTGGGTACAGCACATCACACTTCATTAAGTGCACACACCTTCCTGTCAGTTTAAAGCACAGTTCGTCATGTGAATGTCTTCATTTTTCCACATTGTAACTTCTCACTATTATTCCTAATTTGTAAATTGACTCAAACCCATTGCGAATGCTCAACACTTAAACATTCAAATGCCAAAAATGGTCAAGCAGCTGGAAAAATATTAACTTAATCAGGTGCTCTGGATAAATGGTGTACATATATCAAAATGCGTGATTGTAATAACTAATAAAACACTACTCAAGACACATGCACCACCAGCAATCACTAGCAATGCTGATAATGCCACTACATGGATCCATTTTCTGTAAAACACTTATTTGTATCAATAATATCTACACTTTTTGATAAGTCTCAAAGCAAGGGATTTCCGCATTGTTTGATAAACGAACACAAGTAATTGGTTTGCATTTATCACATCTGTTTCAACTATTAATTCAGCAATCTGACTAATATTGGAAACAATCTTCTCGGTCTTATATTATCTGTAGCAGAGCAGAATCATTAATAAATAGAGACAAGCTCATCTGCTTATCTTCCACAATTGAGCTTGCCACAGCTCAGATTTCCCAACAGTAAGGAAAAAAATATTTTCAGGTATCAACATAATAGCTTTCACATTTAATGGTCTAAATTAGAGAACAGTTTCCTCTGACATTGTTATATTTTGGTACAATTTTATTTATCTTTGAACATTAGTTCTTCGATTGATGGTTTCTGTTCACCTTGAATGTCCCATAATAAGACACAGCCCAAGCTGGAGTTCAGAGGATTCAATATCAATTTTTAATCTTGCAAGGCAAAACCTTGTTTCACGAGTTTGTTGCAAAGGAACTAGGCAAACCTCACTTGATATGCAAGGATTTTAAATCATCAATCATTAACCTTCCAATTTTTGTACTACACTTGTTTAATAACAATGCATCACCCCACGTTAATTCGATGGTAAATTCTACACATAGCAGTGACAAAACTTCAACATTCTTATTGTTTTCAACTAAATCGATGGACACGTTCCAACCCACCACAGTGATTGCCTTCTGCTATGTGCCTCTACACACACTCTCCGCTCTTCTAACACTAGAATTCCACTTTGTCTACTATAGTATGGGCAGCTCCTCGTTCAATATTATGTTCTCGCCCTCTGGAATTCTGCAGCCAGTTTAGTCCACCTTATTACCTCGCTACCTTTGAAAAGCCTTCAATACTGCAATCTAGGCTCTGCATTTTCCTCTTGCTCAATATCGACTGTACCACTTTCCTCTTGCTGAGGGTTAGATAGTAAAACGTTCTGCACCAGCAGATGTATCCAGTACCTGGATATTTTGTTCAAGTCGAGAAGAAGAAAATTGACGCTTTATACTGCGGAGTATAATTTAATAATTTTGAAGATTAAGGAAACGAGCAGTAAGCCCAGATATCAATTCGGTCAAGACAAATCTTAACCCCACCTTTATACCTTCCCTCAATTTCTCTCTACAGAAACATTTGCTTCTTTTCCTGCATCCTTTGTCTTAATATATATTATTTTACATGGGAGGTTTCCACACTCGCAAGGCATAGTTTAATACACAGTGCATACATGCTGTAATACATACTTCAAAAAATGTACAAGATTCATACTTTGAAAATTAGAGCAACAAGACAAAGACAGGCATTTCAAGAACTCATCACTAGGAAAGATCCACGTCGATGTTTTTTTCATGAGTTTTTGGGATGTGAGCGATGCCACCAGAGAGCATGCAGAAACCAAGCGCAGGCAACGGAAGGAGCGTGTGGCAAACCAGTCCCTATCCTTCAACAACTGTCTGTTCCACCTGTGAAAGAGACTGTAATTCCTGTATTGGAGTATTCAGTCACCTAAGAACTCACTTTTAGAGTGGAAGCAAGTCTTCCTCGATTTTGAGGGACTGCCTATGATGATGATGATTCAATGCCCAATTCTAATTGGCTCAAGGTTAGCCTTCTCCTTGAACCACTGCAGTCCATGTGGTGATGGTGCTCCTACAATGGTATTAGGTACTGAATTTTGATCCAGTAATGAAGAAGCATAATGTATATCCAAGTTAGGATGAAGTTGACCTGGAAGGAAACTTTCAGAGAATAATATTCCCATTACATTGTTGCTCATTCACCTTTGTGGTAGAGGTCAAGCGGCAATGAGATGCTGCTCGGTGAGTTGCTGCAGTTCATCCTGTAGATAATACGTTCTGCAGCGAGTGCTCTGATGGTGGAAGGATTGGATATGGAGTTCCATAGAAAGGCGGCAATTGAGTGGAGTGCTCTATCATACTTCAGCATCACCATAGGCAGTCCCTCGAAATCGAGGAAGACGTACTTCCTTTCCAAAAGTGAGTCCTCAGGTGACTGAACAGTCCAACATGGGAATTACAGTCTCTGTCACAGGTAGGACAGTCATTGGAGGAAAGGGTGGGTGGGGAGTCTAATCTGCCGCACGCTCCTTCCGCTGCTTGCGCTTGTTTTCTGCATGCTCTTGGCGACAAGACTCGAGGTGCTCAGCGCCCTCCCTCTTCCTCCACCCAGGATGGTCTTTAGCCAGGGACTCCCAGATGTCGGTGGGGAGGATGTTGCACTTTATCAAGGAGGCTTTGAGGGTGTCCTTGAAATGTTTCCTCTGCCCACCTGGAGCTCGCTTGCCGTGTAGGAGTTCCGAGTAAAGCGCTTGCTTTGGGAGTCTTGTGTCTGGCTTGTGGACAATGTGGCCCGCCCAACGGAGCTGGTCGAGAGTGGTCAGTGCTTCGATGCTGGGGCTGTTGGCTTAGTGTACTTCGTGTTATTGCAGCTGCAGCAATCTAAACAAATATTGAGTATTCTATCACACTGCCGATGGTGGAAAGACTTTGAAAAGTCAGGAGGTGTGCCATTTTTGGAGAGTGTCCAGTCTCTGCCCTGATCATGTAGCCACCATTTAGTATTGCTGGTCAAGTTAAACCTCTGGCCTATGTGACTAAATGATGATGGTGCCATAAACATCAGAGCAAATTAGTTGGACCATTCCCTCTTAGGGATGATCATTGCAAGGCACTTATGTGGCCTGAATGTTATCTGCCACTTGTCAGCCTAAGCCTGTATATTATCTAGGTTCTGTTGTAGGATGGCATTGCTGCTCTGTTATCAGAGGAGTTGTGAATGGAATTGAAGGAGTAAGGATTAAGAAAATCAATATAGTGCTATTTGAAACTTTACAGATATGCGTGAAGACAAATATCTTGATCTTGACATGAAAAAGAACAAAGGTGCATGGCAATAAATTAGGTCTTTTATTCAATGGAAATGAAAAGGTCATCCGACAACACATTAAGCCTTTCTTCAACAGACAAGCTCCCTCTCAATTTCCGCCCAGTGGGATAAATTGAACAAATGATAAAGGATTAAGAAAACATGAAGTTATTAAAGTTAAGTTTTTTTGCATATCTAGCTCATCAGGTTTCCACAGGTTGGGCACTCAATGTTATTAAATGAGCAGTTTAAAACAGTTACTAACATAGGAACTTTCTGATGGGAAAGGGGAGGTGAAAAGGTAATTGGTCAAGGTAAAGAGTTACAGCTAGCTTATCCAGCAGAATTGTATTTGAAATAAACCCTGACATTTGTTTGAGAATCTGTGTTATTGCATTACTCTGCAATAATATGCATGTATCCAAAATACAGTGGACCCATCTACATTGATCATAATATCTGAAAATAGTGAGAAAAGAGAAATAGTTTTAGATCAATACATGGGTTAAATCTACAATCAATAAATACTCTTTCAATTCCCTATCTTCTAAATTTCTACCTATTTGCAATAGCTGCTGTCTGTAATGAAACATTTTTGTGAATTCCTCATATTTGTATGTAAACTTCTGATGCAGGTTATACACAGTTTAGAGTGAAGTGATGAGAAAATTACAAAGACACAAAGAGACTCAAATGATTTTCAAGCTATTTATTCTGGTTCTTTGGAGACTAAGCATATTTTATGGATTGTGGAGGCTTTAAGTGCTTGAAGAAATCAATGTTGAAATTAGAAGCATCGTACAAGATGCATCTCAATATAGTTCTATATCTTCTGAATGACATTTTTCACTTGCAGTTCCAAACTCATCATCTGTTCTTCCAATACATGTAGTTATCCTGTTGGATGCAAGAGCTCACAGCTTCTCCTTCGTTCTAATAGTCAAAATATCTATTTAATTCCAACAGCAGCTGCTGCACAACTGTTGCTAATGTCTCTCCAGAGTGGACTTCTGAGTTAATGTGAAGCACATCACCACCACCTGCTGTATGGGACTTCCCTCGCAAGCTAAAGCTGAACTTTGCAAATCTCCATTCCAATGTTAATGACTTTTTCCTGGCTTTACTATGTTGACCCACTTCATAATATGAAGAGTTGGAAGTTTTATTGCTGAAGGCAGCACAAAAGTAAGCCTATTTTGGCACTTTGCTCTTCTTTAACCATCTTATACAGAAATGCTAATGTGATGTCAAGCCATTGGGAGACATATAATTGTAGTGCGACTGTGCAAGACGATTTGATAAACAATCTAGAAAGCCAGTACTGGAAGGTCAAGATTGCAATAGAAGATTGCAATGGCATTGCTATGGAATTAAATGCACAGTGAAGAAACAACATGAATGAAGGACTCGTGCAAACCTCACTATGGATTAGCATTGGTCCAAATAATTCAGTGGATTTTCAACTATATAAATTCTCCAAAGGAGATCTGAAGAAAAATGCATTGTTTTTACAGGCACAGCAGGTTCAAGTAAACACCATTTCTTATACAGATGCAGTAAACAGAGGGGAAACAGTGAGTATTGGTAAACTTTTAATAATGCCAGCACAAATGAGATTTGCTTCCATTTTCAGAAGAGAATAAGTGGCCTCACAAAAAAAGAGGTTTCCAGAAATGACAGAAGATGGATTGGAGTTTGTAAACAATGCAATTATTTAATTCTTGAAACTTTGTCTTTGCTGTTCTGCCAATTTAGTAACATTTATGAGATTGGAACTTTAATCACTTCTTGCCCAATCAATAATAACATTGTTTTATGATGGTGTTAATAAATTACACTTTTTCTTCCTGCGTGCTCAAGGTGTGGCACCTTAACCTCGCTCACCTTGTTACAACATGGCTGAAATATGTACAGTTTCAGCAGATACTTAACAGATGAGAAAAAGCATTTGGCCCATTATAATTTATCCATCCCTCTCCATTTCTGTATTTAATTGTATCCTAAATTATTCCATGGTTTTCATCTCCACCACTCTCTGAAAGGCTACTGAAACGTTGAACACTGCATGAAGTGGAATTTCCTAATGTTGGTTTTAAAATGACCATTTACTGATTTGAGCCCTGGCCGACTTCCACAATTTAATTTGAAGCAATATCTAAAATTAACCATTTCCAAACTGACCAAAGTACTCAAGTTGTGATCTGACTAATGAGCTATACAGTTTGCTTACGACTTATTGACTTCTAGTCTACTGTTCAGACCATGCAGTTCAACATTCTTTTGCCTTTGTTAGTTGCTGTTCTGCATTGGCTAAACATGGCGAATGCCAATATTGATTGGAGTGTTACTCAAGTGTTAACTAATGTCAGAAATGTAACTAAATGGTAATAACAGGAAATGAACATGACAAACAGGAGCTCTAAAGAACAAAATAACCACCTTGTAAATGAATCTTAAAACCAATCTGGTTTATGGCAAGAGGCGCAGAATATAAAAGTCGAGATGGTGAATCGATATAAAACTTGAGGACACAGTTGGAGTACTCATAGTTTCAGGGTTCACGTTATAGAAAAAGATGGTGAGGCAATGGAGAAGTTATATCATAAATTCACTAGGATGCTGTCTGTTATGAGGAAATTCAAAGAAAGAGTTGAAAATTGGGACAGTTTTCAGTAGAACATAGGACATTAAGACTTGTTTAAAATTACAAGTAATGGGACAGGGTAGATAGAAACAGATTATTACTGGTGATTGAGGGCTCTAGAACAGAAGGCATCAACATATGATCAAACGCAGGAGATTTAGGATGGAGCACAGGACAAAACTTGTTATACAGAGGGTTGTGAGACAGTGGGATGCACTACCAGAGTTACTTATTAATGCAGAAAACAAGTAAACATTTAAGAGTAGGTTTGAAGGAAAAGGGGATAAAAGGTATGGGAAACAGTGTGGGTACACAAGATTCGGAATACTGCTCACGTGCAGAATCAATACCTACACATACTGGTTAGGCTAAAATGCATGTTTCCATGATGTGATATCTATGTAATTCTAGGTCATCTGTGTTGTTTTTCAAATGTGTTATTGATATGGTGGACAAGGGCATCACAGTTGATTTTATGTACTTGGATATTCAGAAAGTTATTGACAAAAATTTCACCTTGAACAACAATGGCTGAAGGTAAGAAGTCACAGAAGGAGATGGAAAAAAAATAAACAGTGTGGTACAAGATTGGTCAGAAACTTTGAACAACAAAATAATAGGCACACCTAGATTGGATCTTTTAAATCTACAAATAGATTGAGTGGCATACCCCTGGGATCAGTCATGGGACTGATATTTATCCAATTTAACAAGTTAATCTTACCTCAGCAAAGTCGAACTGGGCAGGCAGCATTCGAACTTTATAGAAACAAGTAATCTGTTTAAGTGCAGGTTACATAAAACGCTCCAGGTACAAGAAAGCAATGCACTTAACCTATGAATACCCAATCAAGCAGATAATGGATTTAAGTGCTATAAACTGAAGGATCAAATTTTCCTCGCAAACAGTGAAAACAAGCATCAACCGCCTCAGACTCAGTCATGGTCGATGCTGCCGCCTTCTTCATAGATGGAAAATTAAAGCATCCCCATCAGGCAACTGTGGAGCTCCGAACCAGATCCTGGAGCACATCAGTGCGCAGAGCCCTCAGAGGAAATTTGCAGGCAGCCTACAAGATATTCCTGCTATTACACCGGAGGTTTTGGCCTGGATATCGGACGTAGATATTGACATTTGTTTTGCTACTACCATATGAAAGTAGTAGTACAGTCCGTGGACAATCTATGTGCCCCTGAAAGACAATGGCTCATTCCAGTGAGTAGCTGAGCTGTAGAGACTCGAAAGGTCCCAGGTTTGATCTCGCATCTGTGCGAAAATACCGGATTTCAACGATGGTATCTACCACTGTCCTTCATGCTCCTGAATAGTAGTCAAATATACTCAACAACAAGTAACTCCTGACCAAAGTGCACGTGTGGACAAGAGGAGCTGGCAACACTCACCATCAAACCCCACACTTCAATAGTGGCCATCTGGGCAATGTACTGAAAGGCGATTAAAACACAGGGAACACCAGCACCAGAAGGGGAGAAAATTTAATAAAATAAAAGGCAATAGACTTTTGTAGTCTTGAAGGTTAAATTGTAGAATATCAAATTATGCACAATATTCAGAGTTGGTTTAGAGAATGCTCTGGAATAACAAGGATTGAAACTATTTTATATTTGTATGCCATATATCGCAATATCCAAAGATGAAAAGCCAGTCAGTTAGTCAAACAGAAGCGAAATTATATATTCATTAATATAGGGGTATACCTAAAATTAACATTTTATGCTTCAAGTTATTTAATCCAACTTTACAATGCAAATAATTCTGATCCCACTCGTACATATTTTAGATATTTCACTAGAAAGATACAAATGTCAAATTCTGCCAAAATAAGCAGATTTTTACAAACAGACTTTGACAAGTCTCATTTTAGCTAGCCCGAGATGTTAATATCTTTAAAATAAAGCCAAACAAAAATGAATTACAACTTTTACCATGCCAGGATTTGTGGAACAGTCTTTCAATTACATTTGCTATTCCAAATTGAGATATGACATACAACTTCAAAAGGGCATTCCACATAACACTATGTAAGGCAGCAATTCCAGTGGGACAATTTAGTCTGCAGTGTGTTACTCACAATATTAACAGTGAGTGGGGCATCAGAAACCATAAGAATAAACAGTTCACGCTTAAGCAGTTGATGAAACTCAGCTTGACCAACATAATTACTTAGTGACACATAGCAACCCACATTATCTTGTACACTAAATACACAAACTTAGATTTCTTGGTAAAAATGGTGAATTGAAAAAAGCAGTCAAGTTAGTAGAGGTGTCATACATAACACTGACAAATGCCAGTCAAATCATGTGATCGGATAGCAGGGAAATTGGATATAATTTAATAATACAATTGTTATTGAGTTCTAATATAGTAGAAAAATTAATCTAATTATGTAGCCAAAGTTTTACAGGGCAAGCAAGATGTTGTTTCGTGGCAGAGGCTAAGTCCCTTGTGATTTGTATTTCAGCTTTTCTTCATTAAAAACATGATGCTTGTTTTATTTTTTTGTCTTCATTCCTGGTATTTGAGTGTATCACAGCAATAGACAAAACCCAAATTTGAGACATCTCACAACCAAAAATTTCCATTATGCTCCCAGGGCATTTTTTATGGCAGAAATTGGAGATACTATTATATACACAAGCCATGTCAGCAAGATAGTCATTATGATCCAATGATGAAAAAAATCCTTTATCATGTGATATAAAGCCATGCGTCCAAACTCTCCACCATTAATTAAAATTAAACAGAAAAGTCAAAATAATGATAGTGTTATTCCTGGCTCAACCATCTTCAGCTGCTTCATCAATGACCTTCCCTCCATCATAAGGTCAGAAGTGGGGATGTTCGCTGATAACTGCACAGTGTTCAGTGCCATTCGCAACTCCTCAGATGATGAAGCAGTCCATGCCCACATGCAGCAACCTGGATGACATTCAGGCTTGGGCTGATAAGTGGCAAGCAACATTCACACTACACAAGTGCCAGGCAATGACTATCTCCAACAAGCAAGAGTCTAACCACCGCCACTTGACATTCAACGGATTTACCATTGCCGGATCCCCCACCATCAAGACCCTGGGGGGTTACCATTGACCTGAAACTTAAATGGACCAGCCACATAAATACTGTCGCAACAAGAGCAGGCTAGAGGCTTGGTATCCTGTGGCGAGTGTCTCAACTCATGACTCCCAAAGCCTTTCCCCCATCTACAAGGCACAAGCCAGGAATGTGATGTAATAGTCTCGACTTGCCTGGATGAGGCTGCTCCTACAAGCTCGACACCAGCCAGGATAAAGCAGTCCGCTTGATTGGTACCTCATCCACCACCTTCAAAATTCACTCCCTCCACCACCGGCGACTGTGGCTGCAGTGTGTACCATCTAGAAGATGCATTGCAGCAACTCACCAAGGCTTCTTCGGCAGCATCTCCCAAACCCGCAACCTCTATCACCTTGAAGGACAAGGACAGCAGGTGCATGGAAACACCACCGCCTCCATGTTCCCCTCCTAGTTACACATCATCCTGACTTGGAAATATATCACCGTTGCTGGGTCAAAATCCTGGAACTCCCTTCCTAACAGCACTGTGGGAGTACCTTCACCACACGGACTGCATCGGTTCAAGGCAACGACTGACCACAATCTTCTCAAGGGAAATTAGGGATGGGCAATAAATTCTAGCTTTGCCAGCAATGCCTACATCCCATAAACAATTTTTTTTTTAAATTCTCAAAATGTGTTGCAATCTTATAATACGTGGAAGTTTAATTTTCAGTTCCATCATCCATGAATCTCATGGTATACACATGGGAGCCAATTTCCCAACAGGAGACCCCAAAAACAAGGACAGTAAGCCAGATCTGGAAAAGACAAGAGCTCTCATTCTTGATGGCCACACTCGATAGTGTATGCCAAGATAGTAACACACCTTGAATGGACAGTTTTAACTCTTATTCTAAAATGAACATGGCTCAATTTGTCACTTGAATAGCGTAAGAGGAGGGAAAGACCAAAGGGAGATAAGGCCATAAATTACTTCAGAGCAGGCCCAACATAGTGGCATTGTGACCTCATCAAGTGTTAACTGGGTTAATACATTGGCCAAAGAGGGTCAGAATTATCAATAAAAAAAATACAATTAACATTATATCAACACTTAACTTCCCAGTTAGATTTTTCCCCTTAAGTTAAACTATATGATCCTCACTTGCATTCAAAGCCAACTTAATTTGTCTAAATCTCACAGCGTACCTTCAGTTGTTGCTCAACTTTGAAAAGATTTGGCCATCTTTGTTCCAAGGGATATAGGTCCAAAATGGCGAGCAATGTTTCGGTGCAACAGCAGCTCAAAAGCAGAGTGGTGCCTTTTTTCTGCGGAATTTTGTATACAACTGCTATATGTCGATTTTACCTCGAAATATCGAAATGCGTAAATTTACTCGCTCATTTGCATGAAAGATCCGCCTGTCAAAGTCTCAGTTAGCTCATTAACATAGCCCTTTCCCAATGCAAAAGACAGAACATGAGGTTGCTGCATTTATGTCAGTTCTGAACAGGTGTAATAGCCATTTTTCTTTAAAAAAGGAATTTTCTGTTGCTCCTACTGAAATCCGTACTTAATTTTCAGTATTTTTGAGTGCCTGGGGCAGATTGGGTCAATGGAAATCAGGTTCAGGTTGAAAATATAGGTTACGGGATCATCATAGGCAGTCCCTCGAAATCGAGGAAGACTTGCTTCCACTCAAAGTGGTTTCTCAGGTGACTGAACAGTCCAATACAGGAATTACAATCTCCATCACAGTTGGGGCAGTCGCTGGAGGAAAGGGTGGGTAAGGGAGTCTGGTTTGCTGCACGCTCCTTCTGCTGCCTGCGCTTGCTTTGGTTAAGGGAGTGGCAGATATGTAGCATGTTCCGTTCACTGTCGGTAAATGGGAAACTGAACAGAATGGAAACAAAACAGTAAAATTCCCAATGGAAGTTATCTAGGGAAACAAGCATCTTCAAAAGTAATTGAGATGCATGGACTAACAATCCAGGGAATGAGTGTTCAAGTGCCACTATAGCAGTGTGAGAATTTGAAATCAGTTCAAAAAAAATGATTTGGAAATAAAAATCTGGTGTCAGTACAAGTAACCTTGAAGCTCTCAGATTGTCAGTAAAAACCCAGTTCACTTACTAAGGTCCTTTAGGGCAGGAAACCTGCTATCGATTTAGGTGACTCCAGTCCAACACCAACATGGTTGACTGTGAAATGACCCAACAAGCCACGCCGTTGTATCAAACCGCTACCAGCAGTTCATGATGGCGGCCCATCACCACCTTACCTTCTAGGGGCAACTCGGGATGGGCAAAAATGCCGGCCTTGCCAGCGGCGCCCACATCACGAGAATGAATAAAAATAAATTAATTCTGGGTGATGTATAAATACGTATGGGTAAAGAATGCCAAAGCAAGAAAGTTGAGGTGAATTATATTCCAAATCATAAGAACGTAAGAAATAGGAGCAGGTGGAGGCCATTTAGCCCCTCGAGCTTGTTACCCCATTCAATAAGATCTGTGACATGTGACAGGCCATGATAGAGTAGTGTGTACTGTGTGCAGTTTTGAACATTCTATTGTAGAAAGTATATTGGAACCATGGAAAACTGCGCAATAGAGATTTACTGGGTTGATCCCAGGTATGAGCGATAGAATTGTTGAACTTGGAACACTCGAGCTGTATTCAGGTTGAAAGGAAGATAGAGCAGAATTGGTCAAATTTTGAAATGGTTTGGAGAGGTAAATATTGAACATGTCCTTGAGTCAATAACTCGCTGGCATAAGTTTAGAAATAGTAGTAAAATAGTGAAGCTAAGTCAATCACAGCATTGAGAAGAAAATTAGATATTAAAATCAAGAGATTCAAGAACTAATAGATAGTAAGCGCAGAGCAATTCTGAGCCTCAAGCAACAACCCAACTCGAGAGCTGCAAAGCAACGTTACAGACGGCTCAAGGCTAAGGTCCAACAAAAAACCCGGGACCGAAAGAACAGGTGGTGGATGGAGAAAGCATAGGAAATACAACAACTGGCCGACAGCCACGATATGCGAGGATTTTTCATTGCAGTCAAGGCCACCTACGGTCCAATCTCCCAAGGCCCCACCCTACACCTGGCCAAGAACGGGGAAACACTCATCAAAGACACCGAGGCGGTCAGGGCCCAATGGAAAGAGCACTTTGAAGATCTCCTCAATCAAGACTCTGCCTTTGACTCGAGTGTTCTCGACTCCATCCCGCAGCATGTGACCCGCCACCACCTCAGTGAAACCCCAATGCTGCACGAGGTAGGCAAAGCCATAAAACAGCTAGAGAATAACAAGGCTACGGGTGCGGATGGAATTCCTGCTGAGGCGCTAAAGTATGGTGGAGAGGCGCTGTTGGTGCGGATACATGACCTCATCTCTCTCATTTGTAAGAAGGAGAGCATGCCGGGAGATCTCAGATGCAGTGATCGTGACTATCTTTAAAAAGGAGGACAAGTCCGACTGCGGCAACTACAGGGGAATCTCCCTGCTATCAGGCACTGGGAAGGTTGTCACGAGAGTTTTTCTTAACCGTCTTCTCCCTGTGGCCGAGGAGCTCCTCCCGGAGTCACAGTGCGGATTTCGTCCCCTATGGGGCACAACAGTCTTGATCTTTCAGCGCGATAGTTGGAGGAAAAATGCAGGGAGCAGCGCCAGCCCTTATACATGGCCTTTTTCAATCTTACAAAGACCTTTGACACTGTCAACCGTGAGAGTCTATGGAGCGTCCTCCTCCATATTGGATGCCCCCAAAAGTTTGTCAATATCTTTCGTCTGCTCCACGACGACATGCAGGCTGTGATCCTTACCAATGGATCCATCACAGACCTATTCCATGTCCGGACCGGGGTCTGCGTCATCGCCCCAACTCTCTTCTCAATCTTCCTCACTGCCATGCTCCATCTCACAGTCAACAAGCTCCCCACTGGAGTGGAACTAAACTACAGAACCAGTAGGAAGCTGTTTATCCTATGACGCCTTCAGGCCAGATCCAAGATCGCCCCAACCTCTGTTGTTGAGCTGCAGTACGCGGATGATGCCTGCATCTGCGCACATTCTGAGGCTGAACTCCAGGATATAGTCAATGTATTCACTGAGGCATATGAAAGCATGGGCCTTACGCTTAACATCCGTAAGACAAAGATCCTCCACCAGCCTGTCCTCGCCGCACAGCATTGCCCCCCAGTTATCAAGATTCACGGTACGGCCCTCGATAACGTGGACCATTTCCCATACCTCGGGAGCCTATTATCAACAAAGGCAGACATTGATGTGAAGATTCAACATTGCCACCAGTGCAGCCTTTGGCCACCTAAGGAAAAGAATGTTCAAAGAACAGGCCCTCAAATCTACCACCAAGCTCATGGTCTACACGGCTGTAGTAATATCCGCCCTCCTGTATGGATCAGAAGCATGGCGATGTGCAGCAGACACCTCAAGTCGCTGGAGATATATCACCAACGATGTCTTCGCAAGATCCTGCAAATCCCCTGGGAGGACTGGCACACCAACATCAGTGCCCCTCATCCAGGCTAACATCCCCAACATTGAAGCACTGACCACACTCGATCAGCTTCGCTGGGCAGGCCACATAGTTCGCATGCCAGACACGAGACTCCAAAAGCAATTGCTCTATGCGGAGCTCCTTCACGGCAAATAAGCCAAAAGGTGGGTAGCGGAAACGTTACAAGGACACCCTCAAAGCCTCCCTGGTAAAGTGCGACAGCACCATTGACACCTGGGAATCCCTGGCCGAAGACCGCACTAGGTGGAGAAAGTGCATCTGGGAGGGTGTTGAGCTCTTCGAATCTCAACGCCATGAGCATGAAGAGGTCAGGTTCAGGCACCGGAAGGAGCGTGCGACCAATCAGTCCCACCCGCCCCTTCCCCCGACGAATGTCTGTCCCACCTGTGACAGGAACTGTGGCTTTCGTATTGGACTGTTCAGCCACCAAAGGACTCACTTTGGGAGTGGAAGCAAGTCATCCTCGATTCTGAGGGACTGTCTATGATGATGATGAGATATAAACACTTGGAATACGAAATATTAAAGATTATGGGAAAAGAATAGAGAAATAAGATTCGAGTAGAAAACTCAAATGTGGAGCTGGCGGTGGTATAGGCACAGTGGGATCAATGGCTTCATTCTATGCTGAAATTTCTTGAATTCTTTAAAACCCACACACTATTAGTGAAAGTATGAGACAGCAGCCACATAGATTAGTGCTGAACTTTTAAACTGTAGAAGCTGTTCTGCAAGACAATTTTAATGGTACAATTTTAAAGGGAATGTATGTACATAAATCTTTGAAGGTGGCAGGGCGTGTTGTTAAAAAAGCATGTAGGATCCTTGGCTTCATAAACAGAGCACAATGGTTATGAAGTCATGTTAAACCTTTAACCACTGGTTAGGCCCCAGCTGGAGTACCGTGTCTAATTCTGGGCACCACACTTTAGGAAGGATGGCAAAGCCTGAAGAGGGTGCAGAAGACCATTACTAGAATGGCACCAGAAATGTGGGACTGCAGTTACACAGAGAGACGAGAGAAGCTGGGGTTGCTCCGCTTAGAGCAGAGAAGGTCAAGGCGAGATTTAATATAGATGTTCAGAAGAGTACGGAGAGAGTAAATAAGGAGAATCTGGTTCCAGTGGTAGAGGGTTGGTAACCAAAGGACACAGATTAAAGGTAATTGGCTAAAGAACCAGAGGCGAGATGAGGAAAATTTTTTTTTTTTTTACGCAGCAAGTTATGATGATCTGGAATGGACTGTCTGAAAAGGTGATGGAAGCAGATTCAATAATCACTTTCACAAGGAAATACTTGAAGGAAACAAATGTGCAGGGCTATCGGGAAAGAGTAGGGGAATGGAACCAATTGGATAGCTCTTTCACAGAGCTAGCATAGGGCATGAAGGTCCAAATAATCTCCATTGTATTGTAACATTCCATGAAAGACTACAATAGTTGTTGCTTTTCTCTTCGTATAGTGTGTGTCTTACCCAAGTAGGTTGAGGTTCAAAATCCTTGTATGCAAGTCAGATGCATTCAGGACACCATGACATGAATAAGCAACTAAGGTTCATTTGTCGCAGCTAAGTGCACTTTTGAACTTTACAAAACATTATATTTCTTGGTAAATTTATTCAGTCCAGCATCTTGACTTTTGGTTAGATCTGTATGATCAGCTAGAAACGCTAATAATGACAGGCAGTAAGGAAGGGGGATATGATAATATCTTTCTTAGGATTATGACTGCTGCAAGAAAGTTTAGATTCCACTTTCAAAGTTTGTCTGCTTTGTAAGCTGGCTTTGAGCATCTCATAAATCATGGCTTTATGCCTGCGATGCTCAAGTCTTAATCTGGGGTGTTCAGTGTTAATTTAAATTGCTGATGCATGTAGCTGGGCTTTATGCCTGCAATTAACAAAATTATCTGGAGAATAGTGTACTGACTTTAAACTGTCTGGGCTTTATGCCTGCAATGCAGAGAATGTTCTGGAGTGAGGTTTCAGTGTAAACTTTTGTGCTTTTATATGGGCTTTATGCTTGTAATATAGAACTGGAATTATTGGCTTTAGCCTGAATTATGGAACTGGAATTATGGGCTTTATGCCCGTACAGACCAGAATGTGGAATTCAGTGGGGGGCTTTAAGGGTTGTCAAAATTGTTTCTATTTCTTATTTTTCAGGCTTAACAGGCCATAATCAGGTCAATAACCAGGAACACACAGAAATTGTTCATCAGAAGATTCATTTCAACTTGGATCACCGGCTTTTTGTGTATCATAATTTGGCTACTTAACAGGAGCTCTGAGTAATATCTCAAGAACACTTCCTGCTTTTCATCAGGACACCCAGACTGATTCACAGTTAAGTGCGAGCAATGCTTCTCTAAATGTTGGTTTCAAAATCAGTAATTTGTAAGTCCTACTTAAGTGTAAAATGCTAACTTATAGTCAATCATGTAGTTTTCCCCATCAGTATTCCCATTAATATAACATTGTAAATGAATGCATCTATTGGCAAAAATAAAAATCCATTGACTGCTGGGTAGGGTACAACATGCTCGCCTAGACTTTTGTTGAAGATCCTATAGACCCCTTGATGTCAGTGGCAGATCATGGCTGCAAGAAACCTAACCCTAAAGGATCATGGAGATGAAAATGTTTGAATGTCCAGAAAAGCCATTTGGGAACGTGAATATTGGAGCCATCACTATGGCAGGAGTCCATTTTTCTGTTGCAATGGTTCTTTTTGGCTAAATGTTGTCGATAAGCCAATCACTTCTCCTCAGTTTTTAACTGTGCCTAGCTAAAGATAAATGCTCAACAAATTAGCTTAATGGATAAGATTCTGCATGTCTTGGAGATGCGAGTAACTAAAAATTTGTTAATGCAGTTATGTGGGAATAAAATTGAGCTCCCTTTCCAAAATCAGTAGACTAGCTTGCTTGTGCCAAGACCCGTTGAACAGTAGACAACTGATTGATTTTTAAGAAACAAATGAATATTTACTGATTATATTGGAACAGATCTAATGTTTGGGAAGAACAAATTTGTAAGATCTAGTTTAATTTGAGGACATTTGAGGAAATGCAATAGAATGCTGTGATGATTCATGAATTAATTATGGAGTAATATTGATTGTTGAAAAATGAAGACACACAAAAATAAATGGATGTTCCTATTTTGCTGGGGAGGAATGCAATGACACGGATATTCCCACCCGATATTTAATTTTAGCCTTATGAAAAAGTGATATGTAATTATGCTCACTGTTACAGATTGGGCTTGATTCCATCACTTTTGTCTTGTGTCCATGGCAGAATGGCTGTTCCTGGAAGCACTCCATACATGCCGTGATTGATATAGTGTGCCATGGAACTAACAAATGACTCTTACCTACAGTATAATGCACCAGAAATCAGATGGGCGGCCCATCACATTCTCCTATCCAAGCAGCATTAGATAGGATGGACTATTACTTTTTAATGAGACCAACAAAAAAAGTTACAAGAGAATATACAAATATAGCAAAACAGCAAGAAGCTAGTCATACAACAATGATGCAATCACTCCAAAAAGGGATTCAAATAGCTTTTGATTATATTTCTTACAGTTTCATAATCTGAGACTGTTGGAACATCTTCCTAATCTCATGTCATGTATCAATGATGTGACTCATATTGACCTTGAAGAACTTCACAGGCAAGCTAGAGATACTCAGAAAATTTAGTCCCATATATTCTAGACCCAAAGATTCCAAATAAAGAGTTATCAATCAAGTTCAATGACAGTGGGAAGAGACATTTGCTTTTAACATTAATGAATAAATGTTTCTACCCTGTCCGGATCGTTCAAATCTGTTAATGCTTTGAGCGTGTATAATTCGATTAGCATGTGGATAAAACTTTTATGTCTTGACTAATTTAAAGATTAAACTGAAGCAAAATACTGCAGATGCTGGAAACCTGAAATATAAACAGAAAATGCTAGAAATACTCA
Source organism: Pristiophorus japonicus (assembly GCF_044704955.1). Classification (NCBI taxonomy): domain Eukaryota; kingdom Metazoa; phylum Chordata; class Chondrichthyes; family Pristiophoridae; genus Pristiophorus; species Pristiophorus japonicus. The sequence goes on along the minus strand of NC_091987.1, from coordinate 185,622,116 downwards.
GCAGGTCAGGTAACATCTGCGGAGAGAGAAACAGAGTTAACATTTCAGGTCAATGACTTTTCATCAGAACTGTTCTGACAAAGGGTCATCAAGCTAAACTTTAACTTTATTTCTCTCTCCACAATTGCTACCTGACCAGCTGAATATTTCCAGCACTTTCTGTTTTTATTAAAGATTAAACAACCTGACCTGTGTCTTGTGGGTAATATGACTCGGTTTCCATTGTGAAGTTTGACAGTCAAAGATTGTTTCCGTTTTAACTCTAGTTGTTTGAATACCAGAATATAAAACAGACATTTTCATGATTTGATGCAGGACAGAAACTGCTTTTCTCACTTACATGAATAAATTAGATAGCAGTTTTCAGTATTGAAACATAGCTTACAGCCATTAGTCGAGAGACAAGTGACTTCACTACGAGAACACTCGAGAAATGCTTCATAAAACCTTAATGTGGAGGACTGTGCAGTAGTGCTTGGCTTAAATCTCAAGCTTGAATTGTAGCCAGCAATGCATTATGCACCAAAAGTAATAAGATATAAACACTGAAGGTATAACCTTGGAATAAGTAGTTGAATCCTCTGTCCCCAAAAGAAGCCAAGTGCCTTTGGGTTAACAGTCAGATCTACTGAAGATCTTTTGTGTATTCAAGATCCGGAGCTTGTGGATGCTTCAAGTCTGATATTCTAGATATCTTGAAGACAAAATGTTATTGTTTTGTTGGTAAGAATTATATGAGCCAAACTGCAAAATACTGAAACAAGTGTTTCAAAAGTGGTGGGAGCAAAAATTCTGCTGCAATACACATTGTAAATCTGATACACGTAACCAACAGGTCACATTTGTGCAAAAAAATTGGACTTCAAATGATTGTTTCAATAACTTTTTGCATGTAATAACTATTTAGAAATCACTATATTTGTGTCATGGGTCAACTGATCAGTTTTAATCCCTTGAAAAGAGCATACATATTCTGTACCACTTTGTGACCAAAGCCGTGCTTTTTGTAGATTTGTCTAGATTCTATCAACTAAATGAAATTAAGGACAGATGTACCAGAGGCGAGATGAGAAGACATTTTCTTAGGCAGCGACTTGTTATGCACTGGAATGCACTGCCTGAAAGAGCACTAGAAGCAGATTCAATAGCAACTTTCAAAGGGGAATAGGAAATTGCACAGCTATGGAAAAAAAGCAAAGATGGGGGACTAATTGGATTGTTCTTTGAAAGAGCCAGCACAGGCACAATGGGCCGAATGACCTTCTGTACTGTATGATGCTGTGATTTTCCCAATTTTTAGGTCTCCAAAAAGTACAAATAAACCTTATAATAATGATCCCCATCTTACAGTCTAGTGAGTGTCTTTGTATCCTATGAAGTGTTGCTGAAAATCTGCTAATATACTACTAATGTACTAATTTGGTATGAATATGGTACTCTTCAAACAAAGCTTTTACCGAGAACATAGTATGGCTTAAACTTTAATATTTCAAACTGGTCAAGTCCTAGATTACATCAATTTTAAGGGAATACATAGCTATGGTATTAAAAAGATAAAAAGGTTGTTTTTATTACATAGGCAGCAACTACCTTTTCTTCAACACAGTAATAACATTGTCAAACAGTGTTTGAGACAGCTCTCATTCATTTAAATAAATTGATCTTTCCCCAATTTTCGGCTGCTGGCTTGTCATCTTTTAGTCAAAGATTCGGGCAGCAAAATTTTCAACAAACGAAAGTTGTAATAAGCTTGGACTTAGACAACAAGTTTAGTGTTGGTGCGACTTGACATTCTTGATAAACATGTGCAGCGGAAATCTGGCATTAAGACACCACCCAAGTTCAAGGAGTCCCATTCCCCTTAGCTCCAGTATCAGCTAATATCCCAACAAGTCATTTGTTCTCAGGGCTCCATACCATCCCAGTTCTGGACCTGGGGAGTTTTGCCTGGGATTTTCATCTTTGTTCCACATTGGATTGAACATAAGAAATAGGGGTAGACCATTCAGCCCCTCGAGCCTGTCCGCCATTCAATAAGATCATGGCTGACCTTGTACCTCAACTCCACTTTCTTGCACTATCCCCATATCCCTGGCTTCCCTTAATATCCAAAAATCTGTCAATCTCTGTCTTGAATATACTCAATGACTGAGCCTCCAAAGCCCTCTGGGGTAGAGAATTCCAAAGATTCACCACCCTTTGAGTGAAGAAATGGCCAACCCTTATGGTATTAGAACTTCGGCAATATCCATTAGCACAGTTGAAATTCTGATGTCATCCTAGAATGTGTTAGGGCATGGTCGGGAAGGCATTAAAAAAAAAACACACACACAATCACACTTTTAATGGCTCTGCAACAGTTATGGGGGATATAATCAAAACATTTTATGAATTTCAAATTTACTTAGAACTAGATTATTTCATTAATTTACATAAGCCCCTCGAGCCTGCTCTGCCATTCAATAAGATCATGGCTGATCCGATTTACAATTTACAATGAAAAAGATTGACACAGAGTGTGACAAGCAGATTGACAACAGCAAAGAAGGTTTCACAGACAAGAGCACACAGATTTTAGACTTTTAATAAGATATAGATATGCAAGCGTTTAGTTTTCAGTTATAAATTTAGCGATAGGTTTGTTCTCAAATGTCTCCAGTTAGTTCAAATATTCTCAACTCCATGCCCTTCCTTCAGCAAAATTGACACAAAATCAGAGGTCTTCATTGAACATTAGCACTTCCACACCACTTCCCCCAGTGTGTACAGAGGATCTCTTGTGTGTAATTACACTGCAGATTCTATACTTAAAAAACAGGATAATTCAAACCCAGCCAATTACTGCTCTCTGAGCTTCCTCCTAATCACCAGCCAAGTAATGCAAGGAGCCATCAAGAAAGGAAGAATAAACTTGCATTTATGTCGTACCTTTCATGACATCCCAAATAACTTTACAGCAAATCAAGTACTTTCAAAGTGTAGTCACTGTTGCAATGTAGGCATACGCAGCAGCCAAATTTGCTCCAATTGATGTCCCACAAAAAATGAAATGAATGAACAGCTAATCTATTATTTTAGTGGTGTTGTTAAAGGCCGAATTGCTGGCCGGAACATAGGAAGAACTTTCCTATACTTCTTCTAATGTTGTTATCATTTGAAAACTATTCATTAATAACCAACTCAGCTCGAGTTCCAAAACAACCACTTAGCTCCAAACCTCATTTGAAGTAGTGTTCAACCGGGCATGCTACCAAGGAGCTCGAGCAAAACAGACATCAAATATCAAACATTTTCCAGTGACTTAGAAAATGGTTGCAATTGTTGGGGGACATTCATTGCAGTCCCAGGATATTGCTGCAGGAGTTCTCAGGATATCGCCTGCAGCCCAGCCATCTTTAGCTGCTTTGGTGACCTGCCATCCATCATATGGACAGAACTAGGTCTGTTCATTGCCACTCCTACAATATTCAGCTCCATTCACAAATCCTCCAATAATGAAGCAGCCCACATAAGCCTACACCACAGACGAGGGCAACATCCTTATTTTGGCTGTCATATGGCAGTTAACATTCATGCCACAAAAGTACAGAGAAAATTACCAATTACTTCCCTCTGACTTTCAATGACACCATCGCCAACGAGTGCCCCACCATCAACATTCTTGGGGTAACCATTGACCAGAAGTTTAATTGGATCAGCCAAGCTAGCACTGCAGCTACATGAACACCTTGTAGAACAGAGCAGCTCATTTGATCGGAGTTCCTGCCCCCAGACTGACTATCCACCCCCTCAACTACTGGCGCAGTTTCGGTACAGTATGTACAAACTATACAATGCACTATAGGAACTCCCAGAGCTCACTTTGACAGCACCTCCCAGCCTCATAACCTCTACCACTAGGAGCGGCTATGAGAACACCATCACCTGCAAATGCCTCTTCAAGTCACACATCATCCTCATTTGGACATGTAACATTTTTCTTTCAACATTGCTGGATCAATATTCTGGAAGTACTGACCTGGTACCATCAGTACAAGGACTGCAGCTGTCCATGTGAGTCATCCACCATTGACTTCTCAGTACAGCTGGGGTTGAGCAATAAATCCAACCTTGCCCACATCCATGGAACAAAATTACAATTATAGAATCTTACAGCAGAGCCATCCAGCCCATTGAGCCAGCTCTTTGAAAGAGCTATCTTATCAGTCCTACTCCCCCGCTCTTTCCGCATAGCCCTGCAATTGATTCCTTTTCAAGTATTTATCCAGTTCTCTTTTGAAAGTAACTGCTTCCACCAGGCAGTGCATTCCAGATCATCATAACTCACTGTGTACAAAAATCTGATCTCGCCTCTTTTGCCAATGATCTAAATCTGTGTCACTTAGTTACCGACCCATCTACCACTGGAGACTGTTTCTCTTTATTTACTCCATCAAAACTGTTCAGACATTTAGAACGCCTCTATCTTCCCTCAACCATCTCTGCTGTAAAGGAGAACAACCCCAGCTTCTCCAGTCTCTCCACAAAACTGAAGTTCCTCAGCCCTGATACCATTTTAAGTAAATCTCCGCTGACCCCTCTCCAATTAAAAAAATGGAATAAAATAAATTTGACATCCAACCAATCTAATCTTATTGAACTTCTGATCAAAGCAATAAATATCACACTCGGCTGAGCCAATTTGATTGTTTGGGAGGAAGAAAGAGGCAAGGGAGGGAGTAGGTACCATAGGAAGGAGAGAAATTCAGCTTAGCCACTTCTTAATTCTTCCAATAATGGCAATTAAGAATTATTGTTGCATATAAAGAAGGGTAGCTGAAGGACTTTTAAAAACGATACAATCTCCCTGAGAATTACATTGGTAGATCTGTGGGCCACTTGACCAGGAGTTGAATGCATTTTCTGTGCCAACTTTCATTCAACCCTGACAGACTCTACTGTACAGATCCCACATGGCCCTCATTATGCCTTGACCATTTTTAATAATTGCTAATTAAATAGCACTGACTTTGCATTTCAATTGCACACAAAGGACAGTTCAGCACTGTAATGAGTTTTCCCACCATTAAGAGCAGCTTGAGCCTTCATGTAACTCATTTTGTCAGTTCCTGAACGGGCAACAATGTGGAACTGAGCCACACATTCCACCACTCATCTATCATTTATCATTTATCTCAGCAGCTATTAAAATTGAACTGTGCAACGCTCGGGTTCGAAGTTTAGATTCATCTGCTTCTTCACTTCACCTTCGATGCGACCTACGCCAATATTGGCCAATCGCCATATCACACGCGGGATTTTAAAACGGCAGTGCTGAGATCAGAATTTCGGCTACTTTATAAATAATTAGCCAACTTGCAAGAGAATTACAAATGTGCAAGGCCATTCGGTTCATCTTAGTGCATTGATCCAGAATGAACCATAAGCACTCCCAATGAAACAGCCATTTATATTTTTATTAAAAAATGATTGCAGGTTTTTGTCTCCACTACTTAGTCCATTTCACATATAGTCGAAGAAAAATAAGCCACTGCTTAGGCACCTCTCAAGATTCAAAAGCATTTACACATTTTGATTGTCGTTTATAAACTTGCAGCGATTGTGACACAATAGTTAATCCTTTGCTTTGAAATTCATGCTGCTTCTTTATATCTAGAAGGACAGCCATAAAAAGAAAAGTGTCCATCAAATACACAATGTGTGCATGCATACGTATGTTGTGTGGAGATGGTGCTATTGTGTAAGGCATTGTCTGAAGCATTCAATAATACTGATGTGTTTTAGATATTCGCAGATATGTATTATTCCATTACTGAAGTATTGGTTGAACCTCCTTTATCCAGAACTACCCCTCATCCAGAACCATTCCTGGCCACCGGATGGCGCATGCGCAGAACTCCAACATGAACAAATTGGAGCCTTTCCTCGCTGCCGACTCCCGCAATCGCTGGCCTGACCCCACGATCCACCGCCCTCCCACCCCCCCTCCCCCCGCCACGATCTCTCTGCTGCACTCCCAGCCCCAAGCCAGCTAGCCCAGATATCCCCTTGCTCAGTACCTATACCATCCAATTTAACGTGACCCGCCCTCGACCGGAAAAATCCCTTATCCACAACAGGCCAGGTAACGAGGGTTCCGGATAAGGGAGGTTCAACCTGTATTGCTGATTGGAGAAGCATCAGCATTTTAATGAAACTCTGTTGTAATGTGAACTGGGAGGTATGTTTCTAAAACGCTGATTAATGTTACAAATCTAACTGAACTAGCTGATCTCTAGTCGAGATCAAATGTCAGATTTGTGAGAGGGCAATGGACTTTTCTAACAGACTTGTTTAGAGCTGTGCTGGGTTTTCTTCCACTGAGACTGAAGACCCCACAAAGCCAGATGGCCTTTTCGGAGCCAGTTCGTTCAGCCACTGGTTTTGGTTTAGAGCTCCTTCAATTTTTTATAGCAATTTGTATTTGTGTGATTGTGTGTTATTGATAGTATGTTTCAATTGAAATTAACTTAATTTGCAACAAAACATTTTTATTTTTTGCGTGCAAGGCAATGTTTTCATTTTACATGCAATAGTGGTAATTTATTAACTGCTTTTTAATAATTTATTTTAAAAACTTGCACTGAAAAGTAAATATGCTTAATATTCAAATATGAAATTAAACTGGTGCGTTATTCTTGCAAATATAATAAATTAACATTTGAGCAATAGTCTAGCAATAGTCCTGAACATGGACTTTTTTTTTTGAAATGTTACACATCAAACTATGAATAAAACTCAAACACTGCAATTCCAAAATTGTGAAATTTAAGAGTTTTAAAGGATATCCAACATTCAGTTGACTCAGATTCTGAAGAAATTAAGAACCTATTACACAGATGCTTTGGGATTTGAGAAAATGCTGGATGAGATCTTTTGGTTGCAACAATTTCAAATTTTGAAAACACCACTCAACTTCCTCTCTTACAAACTGATTGATAGCAGCCCTTGGTAAAACTGAGCCATGGCAAGAATGTCCCAACCCTGAATTCAATCATTATCCCATTTCACTAAAACGCTGATGCTTCTCCAATGACCCCGATTGGAATATATCCAACATTCAAACCAATTAAAATAATGTTTTAAGAAACGTACATTCTCACTCTCAAACCACAGCCAGGATCGAATGTTGTAATTTATCTCCAATATTTTCCTCAGATGTACAAGATGTTGACAGGGAGCACTGTGTCAGGCAATGTTCAACTGTTTGTCTCGGCTCGCTACATTCACATCTGGGGTCATTTCTCAGCTTGACTTGGTCATGTTGTCACCAGATTTTCCTCTCTTTCTTTCCCCACCCGGCCTCCAGCTCTTGCTCAATTTAGGGTATACCAGTAGGTTCAGTCAAGGTCAGTGCCTGGAAGGAGCTGTTCTGAAGGAACCAGGTTCTCCAAAAAATCCTTTGTCTAGTTAAACCAGCTTTACTTTCAAAGTTAAGATTACTTATTGTCCATTCGTGGCAAACAACCTGGATAGAAATGAACTTCAATTTGTTGCCCAGTGCAAAAAACAAAAGGATTTAAACGTAACCATTTAGCTGATTATATTTTTCAACAAATGCAACAGTATTCTGGGGCTGAAATTCAGACCTGCCAGAAACTTGACGAACCTATGATAGTTTACCCGGTTTTACTGCCGGGTGCAATGAGGCGGCCTTCCGATCGATTTTCTGCACTTTGAAGCTTTTTCGCGTCGGACTGGAAGTCGGTCATAATGGGGGCGCAAGTGCGGCAGTAAGTCCTGGCGAGGGGCTGAAGGGATGGAACCGAGTCTCCGCCGCTGTCATCGATCCACTGGGCCACCAAGGAGGGTTCCGGCCGGGCAAAGAGTGGGTGCCAGGCTGCCTGTTGGAGGCCCGGCTAAATCCAGGACAAAAATTGGCCGGCTGATCAGGAAGTCAGCCGGCTAAAATAAAAACATGGCGGCTGTGGCAGTGCGCCATCCTCTTGAAGGGCCGCCGCGCTGCCGTGCCGCACACACACACACAGGACAAGGTGCACCAAAAGAAAAAGCTGTCGGGGGCGCCGCACGGCAGATCAGTGATTTTTGAAGGTAAATTTGGGGTGGAGTGTGCTGGAGGTGCGGGATAGCGGAGGTGCATGCTTTGATGACACGCTTGTGGTGGTTAGCAGCAGCGGGGTGAAAGTGGGGACATGCCGAAATATCCACAAGCTCAAGTGGGTCATGGCAGCCACATGGCCACCGCAAAATTGGGGGTAATGGGCTTTATCTGGACCCTAAATTTCAGCTCGTCTATGTATTGTTTACACCAGAACAGTTTAAAATTGTACTATTCAGACAGGACACACAGCACATGGACAAGTGCATTGATCGATATTTCTCAGTGTTGAAAGAACCAGTCATGCAAATTTCAGGAAATGATAGATGAAGTGACTGGTCACTAGTTCATGGAAGAAAGGTACACAGAGCTTCACATGCAGCCTGCAGATTTACTGTCCATTCCTTTTAATAGGCAGAGAATTATCAATGCCATGTCCGATTTTCAAAATACGCTCACAGCGCACAAAGCCTACAATAAAACTGGGAAACATTCCTTCTTGCATTTGGTCTCTTTCAAATACAGGACTGATTGCAGAGCAATTGAAGAAATGCTACAGCAAATGATGGAGCGACACGCAAGTTAATGCCTTAAGACTGGTACTTTCTTTTTAAATAATTCACCCAAAATCCAAAGTGAAGCTTGAAAGCCCTTGGTTTTCCAGTGCTCTAGAAAAGATAGATACATTGCAATTGATGCGTGCAAATAGGTTTGCCCCGTGCTAATGACCAAGAATAACGTGCGGTATTTGCTGACCTTTGAACTCAAAGGTTATGTTTGGCCATCAACCATTGCGTCTTATTGAGTAAATTCTTTTGGCGTTACGGGATTGTGAATTACAACCCTTAGATTTAAGAGTGTTT